>NW_022103900.1:11463324-11559258 GCF_000313985.2 Echinops telfairi
CCACTGACCTTGGAAGTTAGTCTGATGTTTAGCCAGCAGCACCTTCTGGACTCCTTATGACTAGGATGGACATCAAAAGTTATTTTTCAATATCTATTCTCTCACTTTTAAAATTAAATGTTAAAGTCTCATGATTTTAGGTGAGCGTATGGGTCAGAAACATAAATGGCACTTCCTAGCCCCATTGGCTGCTGTATGGCCAATTGACTTATCTCTGGCTAGTGAGATATTAGGGGAAATGTTAGTGGGTTTCTTTTAACATGGTAATGGGTGGAGCCCTAGTTCCTTTCTTCTTTTATCCCCTACCTTGGAAAATCTACCTGAGAGGCAGGCTCGACCAGCTACCTTGGACCATGTGAACAAGCACCACATTCTAGAAGTGGTGATGGATTGGAAGATTACTGGATCCCTTATGGCTTCATGAAGCTGCTATAGCAGTGCTTGGTTCTCTTATTCCTGAATTAATAAACGTGGAAGAGAAATAAACTTATTTAAATTACTGATATTTAATAGTTTTGTTATTTTCACTAATACAGTAATCAGTCATCTCTTCTACAATATTCATTAAAAGATTGTATAATTTACAATGGAGTAATGTCTTGGATCTTTGTAATTCTTGGCTTGCCTGAAGGCGTTTTTCGATTTAACGAATATAGCACTCCAATTTAGACTTACCTGGCATTTCAAGATATATCCCAGTAAAAAATAGGGTTTTTTTGTATCCTCAAAGGATTGATTTTTCTTCATCCTTGGGGAACCATTTATGCAATTTATAGCATTATGAATTAATCTTTTTTATATTGCTTATAACAAAATATGGGAGGGTTTCTTGGTGGTACAGTGGATTATGTGTTGCATTGCTAACTGCACGCAGTTCAAAACCCCAAGCAACTCCATGGGAGAAAGATTAGACTTTCTACTTCTGTAAAGAGTTACAGTCTCAGAATCCCATAGGGGCAGTTCTACACTGACCTATCAGGACACTATGAGTCTAAGTGGCCTGGATGGCAGTGATGACAATGTATTATAATTGGCTGCCTACTCTTTGTTATGTCTTCCTGGCCATACCATGTATATGAGTCTTGTTCACTGATGTATCCAGATCACGTTATGATTTCCTGGACAAGTATCACATACTCAGTTAATTATGAAATTGGCATGGTGATGTTTTAGTTATCAATTTACTTATTTTCCTTAATATTTATCCCCAAAGAGGTGGAATCAAGCAAGGCAGGGTTAGCACAATTTCTGTAGGATAAAAGATAGGTTCCCAAACTTACTTGACCTACTGCCACTTTTTTAAGGAAAAAGAAAAACTTAATTAGCACTCCCCTACCATAACAACTGAAAACGTTTGTACTATAGGCCGTAATCCGGGATAAAATGTAGGTATCGTCTTTGCAGCACCCTGGATTGTTTCACTGTCCTTAGGGGCAGTATCACTCACTTTGGGAAACAATGGACCAGCGAAGTTGGACCTTCCTTATGATGCTGTGATCCTATTTAATCCTTTAACAGAATTGGTGGTGCAGTAGCAGTGATTCTCCAAATATGCTCCGAATTAACATCAGCAGCATCGTAACTCCAAGGAAACTGCTATTGATACAGGCACGTGTATAGTGATGAACAATGTTACCCAGCCATGGACAGGCAGGATATCGTCATATTTAAGGTGTGAGAAGGGAAAGACCTGAAATCAAATCCTACTTACTATATATGTGAACTAATAATTCTTCTTGATAGAGGTATATTATTTTTATTAGGTACTGTGGAGTCAGTCTTGACTCATAGTATGTGATAGTGGGTTTACTGTGCCAGCTAGGCCACTGGGAATACGTGGGTAGAGTTTAGTCATTTGGAGGATGACCAAAATAAATAAAGACAGCAGGCATCCCATCTCCCTCTGCTCCCTGGTGATCAGACCAGCATACTGCTGCTTTAACTAGTTCTCTGCCTCAACCTGTGTGCTACACTAACTGTGGGCCAAGCCAACTTGTGGATCCTGTCCCTCCAGATTTGAGGGTCCTTGGAGACCTGAGCTTGAGGCTGGTGGACCTTGTTGCTGTGCTTGAGTTCGAAATCCCATAGGGCCTGCTTAGTTTAGCTCCTGAGCTAGTGACTGTTGCTGACCCACCCAGCTGTATGCTGCCTAAAGGCAGACTCTGCCTGCCTTGCCTGAGGGAAGAAGCAGCTGTCCGCTTCCTTGACCTTGGATCAGACAGCCCAAGAGAGTTCAAGGACTTCCAGTATATTAACTTTTCCACAAAAGTGAGTTGCATTGACCCCACTGTACTGCTGTGTGGACTGTTATATTCCTTGTCTCTGTATAAACCTATCTTCTCTCTCTCTCTCTCCATCCATCCATCCATCCATCCATCCATCCATCCATCCATCCATCCATCCATCCATCAATCCATCTAAAGTGTCCAGGTTCTGTTTCTCTAGAACAGCAGTTCTCAACCTGTGGGTCGCAATCACTTTGGGGGTCGAATGACCCTTTCACAGGGGTCGCCTGATTCATAATAGTAGCAAAATTATAGTTACAAAGCAGCAACGAAAATAATTTTATGCACATGAGGAACTGTATTAATGGGTCACAGCATTAGGAAGGTTGAGCACCACTGCCCTAGAGAACCCTGCCTAACACATAGTACATCTATGTGTATCAGAGTGACCCTACCATATCCCGCATCATCTTCACAACTGTTGCTATATTTGAGCCCATAGTAGCTGCCACCATGTCAATCCATCTCCTGAAGGGTCTGCCTTTTTGTCACCGATCCTCTACCAAGCATGATGTGTTCCTTGAGGACCTGGGCCCTCTGGATAACATGTCCAAAGTCTTGTCATTCCTGCTTTTCAGGGGTGTCCTGGCCATGCTTCTTTCCAGACAGACTCAGTCTCTGGTAGCCCATGCTATGTTCACGATTCTTCACAGATGCCCTAATTCAATGGTATTAACACTTCTTTGGTCTTCCTTACTTATTGACCAGCTTTGCTTGCCTATGAAGCAGTTAAAAATACCAATGTCTTATATCAGACACACCTGAGTCCTTCAAATAAGATCTTCACATTTTTGATCATTTAAAGAGGAGCTTTGCAACAGATTTGTATAATACAATATGTAATTTGATTTCTTGACTGGTGCTTCCTTGCGTATTTCTTAGGGATCCAAGTAAAACGAAATATTTGGCAAGTTCAATCTTTTCTCTTTTTATCATGATTGTATTTATTGGTTCAATTGTGCGGATTTCTGTTCTCTCTGTTGAGAGGTAAAGTACACTGAAAGCTATCAACTATGATGCTCATCAGTAAGAGCTTCAAGTCCTTTCCACTTTCAGTAAACAAGGTTGAATTATCAAGGTTCTAATGAGTCTTCCTCCAATCCTAATGCCATATTCTGCTTCATATAGTCCAGTTTATTTGCTCTGTACACAGATTTAAACAATATGGTCAAGGGATAAAACCCTGATATAAACCTTTCCTGGTTTTAAAGTACACACTGCCTTTTTGTTATATGCCAGGTACTGCTTTTTGGTCCATGTACAGGTCCCTGCAAGAGGGCAACTAATGTCAACCAATGCTGCATAATGGTATCATAATGTGTGGTACATTTGCATAATTTGCATAATCAGGAAAACATCTTTCTGGTAGTCTGCTTGCAGGCAAGATCATTAGATGTCAGCAAAAACAACCCTTGTTTCATGTCCTCTTCTGTTCTGAACCTTGGTTGAATTTTTGGCAGTTCCCTTTCAACATACTGCTGCAACGATTTTAAAATTATTTTCAACACAATTTTACTTGCATGTGAAATTGTTAAGTAGTTTCCATATTCTGATGTGTCACCATTCTTTGGAACAGATGCAAATATGAATACCTTCTAGTGGGTTGGCCATGATTGAATTATTTAATAATTAATCGTAAGACAAGGCCTTGTCTTTTAAGAATATCAAGTTCTTGATGCACATATGGCACATAGCAAATACGGGACAGTGTCAAGTACATTGAGTAGATAGGTAGTTCCTGGGTTAAGATTGAGACCCATTCCTAAGTGTGTCTTTAAGTGGAATTTGCAGGTAAGAAGGGAAAGGTGTATACAGTTTTTGGTTACCCTTCCTGTAGTGCGAGTCAGTTAAGCATTGGGCTGCTAACACAAAACTGGTAGTTCAAACCCACCAGCTGCTCTGCAAGAGAAAGATGAGATTGCCTTGGAAACCCTAATTAGCAGTTCTAATCTGCCTAAAAGGTCATTAACAGTATCAACTCACTGGCAGTGGTGGATTAGTACCAATAAAAGAAAGAGTTCCAATTTTTTTTAATGACTTACAGTACGTCATTAAAGTGAAGTAAGTGAAGGTGACTGTGATGCAGAATGTGTTGTAAGTAGTGGTTGGTTGGAGCCCTGGTGGCATAGGGGTTATGTGTTGAGATACAAACCACAAGGTTAGCAGTTTGAAGCTACCAGCCACCTTGTAGCAGAAAGTAGAGGCTTTCTACTCCCATGAAGAGTACGAGTCTCAGAAACTGACAGGGGCGGGTCTATCCTGGCCTATCAGGTTGTTATGAGTCACAACAAACTCAATGACAGTGTTTTGTTTGTTTTAGTGGTTCATGTAATTGATTCAGAAAAACAAACAAACAAGATCACTGCCATTGAATCCATTCTGATGCATACGAATAGTATAAGATGGAGCAGGACTGCCCTTACAGGTTTCCAAGACTGTAACTTTTTACGGGAGTAGCAAGCCTCATCTTTCTCCTGCAGAACAGCTGGTGGATTCGAACTGCTGATCTTACTGTGAGAAGTCCTACACGTGACCCACTACTCCACTGGCTCCTTAAATTTGATTCAGAATAAAGGCATACTGTAGTTAGTTATTAGGAATTTGCAATAATACTTTGAATCACATATATTTTATCTTCTTCTCTAGTAAACCTGCTGGCTTTCTTGATTTTCCCTTTATCAATCAGGCCATCAAATGAAGTACTGATTTGAGTGGTGAAACTTAGCAGTAGACTAGACTAAGACTTCTAAATTCCGATGAAAATCGATGACTAATTGTAGGATTTCCAAAGTTAAACAAATCTACATTGTCTTTGTGAAGTAGAATATGTTTGTTTTTATGTTTAACTTCTACTTACACAGAAAGGTCTATTAGAAATAGAAAAACATTATGTTTTAGATCTTAAAGTTTCTAGGCACACATGTACTAACAGCCAATTTTAACTTTTTTTTCTAAAATAATTTTTTTGGGAAATGATTTCTTAATGTTAACTATGAACATATAAATTATACTTGGTACATTAGATTCTGCAAAAAAAAAATTTTCTCTTAATTTCCCTCAAAATCCAAGATAACTGGCTCCTCCTAAAGTAGCATGATGACTCTCTCTCCATCATCCACACAGATTTCTGTCATGTATGGACCATGGGCTCCATTCTTCTAATGTAGCTGTCCCCTTGAGACCAAAGATAGAGAACCAGAAGAAAACTTCTGGGTTTGACAGGGCGTGCATATTGCATTTGAACATTCATCTAACTTATATCCATGATACTCTACTCCCCTATATTGAGAATCTGATCACTACAATAAAACAGCCCAAATTCACGTGCATGGATTTTTGCTAAAACTAGTAAATAGACAGGAAGCAAAATAAAATGTTTTTTTTTTCCGCACCAATTGTCATCATACTTACATGAGAACTAAATTTGTTTTTAAAAAGCAGATTTAACTTGGTGAAAACAGGTTTACATTGAAAGATTCTTTGATCTGTGATAACAGTAATATATTAACATGTTGCATTTTAAAGTGACACTGCCTTTCATTAATCAAGTGTCTGTATGGTTGATTAATTTGTACAAGGCTTAAATTGCTATGAAAATTTATCATTCATAGCCATGATCTCCATTTACATATATGTTAATTATGGTAAATGTAATCTTTTTCTGAATCCTCTGGGCTGCATACTAAAAAGACCAAGTGATCAGAGTTACTACTCTTTTTATTACAAAAGTATTCACTGAAGTCTGATGCAGTTGTCAAAGCTAGGTTGAAAACAGTATACTATTTTCTGTTTAAGGTGAGTCCAAATGTTAAAGATAGTACTGTATTTCCTTTTCAATTCATTTCTTTATTCAGCAGCTATAAGGTTTACATAATTGCCCTGCCTATTCACCACAGCATTTAGCATCATCCCCGAGTACTCTGGATTTATCTCTTGCTTTGAATCATACTCTTGTATTATTAACTCTGTTATTAATAAGCAAAAAATATGTTTCTAATATATCTGTCAGAATAACTCAAATAAGTTTAATTGTAATACAATTAAAATTAGTTAATTCCTACAAGTAGACTCCTTTCAGGTTATAGAATTTTCAGACTCCTTGCGAAGACACTGTCCAAAGAAGATCATACCTGAAAGTAAGTCATTGTTAGGCTCGCGACGAGGAGATTGGATTGATACTGTGTGGGGGCAGAAAATCCTTAGTACTTGAGGCAACTGAGTGAGAGTTTCTTTTCATCCTTTATGAGCTAAGTACCTCTTAAAGTTCATCAAGCAACATAAACACAAATGTTACAAGGTCTGACTAAATTCACAGTTCAAAATGTTAAACTATGAGGTGGAGACAAGAGTCTTGTGTGAAGCTGGAAACACTGATCAAGCACGGGGTTGGTCCAACACAACATCACTCGGGGTCTTTTCTCTGGGGATGTCTCTCGTGTGGATGCTCTAAGTTCAGAGCATGCTAACCCCCAATTATTTTCATTCTATTTATCTGCTTATTTGGGGGAAATGTTTTCCATTTATTCACCAATTATGATTCTTCTCTCTTATAGAATACTTGGTTTAGGGGGGGGAAAATGCTCATACGAGGAAAAATGATATAGTGACTAATGCTTTAGAGTGGATGTGATAAGTCTTAGTAGGCAAATGTCGGAAAATTTAATTATTCTTATTAAATGTCTATAATTTCATGCTTAGATTGTTAATATTTACATAATATATTCACTTCAAGTGAAGCCTCATTTCTTAGTCACAGCTTAATACAATTAAAATATACGTCTTCAAAACCTTTGCTAGCATAGCACCTCTGACTACCTGACGAGGCTATTTTTAAGGACACTTATTTGGTAATTTTCTTCTAGTCAGCCTAATCCCAGGAGAAACACACTAACACGGTCCCGCACAGCCCCTGCTCCAGACCTGGGGAGACGGTTTTCAAAGAACATCACTTCTCTCATCACAGATCTGCATCCACCGCTAAGTTAGAAACAGCAAACGCCCAGGGCAGACGATGAGGAATATATTATCCAAACTAAAATTACAGGGAAATTTTAAGTAGGCAGAATATAATTGCCCAATTTGGAAATTAGCCAGGACACAGGGTTTAACATCATCTTTACTCTTTTGAAAAGTGCCATGGGATTTTTAATAACTGCTGGTGGTCAGGACCTTGGTTTTACCCTCATCCATTAGACGACACCTCCAGCAGTGCGGTGCCCCCTCATACCATGCTGGGGCATCAGTTCAGCACTGACTCAGTGAAAATTGTGCCACCTACTGAATCATCCGCAGCTCATCCTGGCTTTTAGATGTTCTCTGGAGAGTTGTTATGAAATATGGGACCAAGGTCCATGAAGCTTAATTTATGAGATTTCAAGACTTTAAATGGTTAAGATCGCAGATCAGAGCTTTATTCTCAATGGTAACTATCAGATCTTTTATAAGGTTTTTCCCATGTCCATGGTCCACAGGGGTGACTAATCTCTCTTCCACACCCTTGAAAATGAGGGGCTAAAGACAACAGCACAGGAACTTGGGCACAGGCATGTACACTGACGCATTCAGTGAAAAGCAGCTCCTCTTCCCTGTCCTGGGTCTGCTTCCTTGAGAATGGAAACAGTGCCACACTTCCACTCGAATCTATGCAAACCATAGTCCATAAAGAATTTATTTTATCCTCAGGTTTTCAAAAAGCTGAGGAGCCATTACTTTTAAAAAGCTCAGAAGCGGTGGACTCTAAAGCCAAACAAGTAAAGTGATTTCTTCTGAGGGAAAAACTTCGTCCAAGCTTCCCTGGAAACAACCTTGCTGCCTTACAAGATAATCGTAAGGCAGCCTGCTCTCCACGGATTTTTGACACAATTCAAAGAGCACCAAGACTTTTAGACAAGGTGCAGGTGCATTCAAAATAAGATGCTTGCTTCAATTAAATCACTAATGTTTCATTTTATTACTTTTCTCTATGCCCTGTCAGGATATGTACCAAAGCAAAAGCCACTGTTGTAGAGTTAATTCTGAGTCACGGTGACCCCCAGCTGCCTACTCTGTACAAATTTAAAAGAAAACAAACAACAAAACAAACCCGGCCTGTCGAATTTCAGGAATCATGGCCTTTGAAACGATTATCTGAAACTGTTTTGGTTGTTAAAAGTATTGGTATCCTCGAGTGTTATCTGAAAATAACATTGAGTAAATGCTGTTGCCGATGGGTGAGAGGGAAAGAGTTGGACGTTTGTTCAAAAGAATAGATCGAGGCAAGGGAGCTGAAGCTTCCAAATGGATTCGAATCCGTACCTGTGTTTTCATTCATTCTTGTGCATCCTGGATCATAAACACTGTCAGGGTAGCACACATACACACAAGCGCTAGAGAGCCAGTGTGCACACACACATGCAGGCGCACACACTCATGCTCTTTTATTTTCTGTTTTCCTTCTCTGATCAGCCAGTTTCAAACTTTATCATTTATTTTCCCTTTTAGGAATAATCTGTAAGGACCACTTCCTGCCAGATAAAAAGTCTCTTTCAACTCAAACAGCCTTTTCCCCAGACTTACCTTACTTTTCTGCTGTGACTCGATGGTTCCTCACATGTATGTTAATAACCTAAATATTCGAATACAGGGGATCAAGGAATAGGAAACTATTTTAGGGAACGTCAGTCAAATATGTTGAGTTGAAACTGCTGCAACATAGTCAATGTGTCTCCTGAGTGACTGTTTTACTACCAGATGGGAAAACCAGCCACCTAGTTTCATTATTACCCGGAAACCATGAAAGACAGGACTTTGTACATTATTAAAACAAAAAAACTGAGATGCAGAAATTCCCTGAATAGGTCAAAAACTCTTCCTTCCTCAATGAGAAGTTGCTGTGAACTGTGGACAGCAGTGGCTTTGATTAAACATTTAGTGTTGAGATGACTATAGCTTTCTTCAGGGTGGATTTAGAAATAAAAATTGCTCTTTAATTGATGCTCAAATAACAAAATAAAGTACATTTTCTTTATGAAGTTATATTTTCCCATTTAAATACTTTAAATCACATTTCTTTTTCATATCCAACATAGCTGTTTGGAATTCCATTATGTTTTCTCTCCTCAACGTTAGTTTCCTCCTCTTTAATTACCACATTTTAAAACAGCATTTCACTCACTAATGTTCCCCTCCACCACCAGCTTATTCTAATTCCCCACTGCCAAGTATACTTCCTTCATCCTAAAAAAAAGATTATTTGGCTAAATATCACCCAGATCAAAAGAGAAAAATATGTAAAATCTTTGGAAGCAGTCGACTCAGGTGTGAACTGCCAAAATTTCAGTTTACAAACACTAGGTTCTATTATTGTTAATTGTTACTGCATGTGTATGTGCTATAGAAGGTACCCTGAATTTCTACACAAGTAGCACGTGCCCTCTAGCTTTATCTGTGAACTGCGCCCTCACGCTGAGAGGCATCTCTGTAAATACAACAGCACGCTAAACAAACTCACTGCCAGCGAGTCTACTTAGACTCATAGGAACCCTAAAGGACAGGGTAGAACTGCTGCAGTGGGCTTCCGAGACTGTCCCTCGTTGTCAACAGGAAGAGGTATGAGAAGTTCACAAACGAGCAACTAAATTGATGTGAAGGGGCATCAATGTAGTGGAGACCCAAAATCCACCTGTAAGATAATTGGATAGTCCCTCTCAGAAGGACCACACAGAAGGGATGAAAAATACAGGGTGCAGTAAAGCACTGATGAACTGCAACATAATTATCCTCGTTTTTTAAAAAATATTTCCTCCCCTTACTATTATGGTTTTTATTTGTTTTACTTCATTAATCATGCTAGATTTGCGCATGTTCACTTGTATATTTAAGATCATTCAGTACATGAAAGCCTAGATAGACAACCCTTCAGAAACAGTCATGGGAGTAATGATTCCCTGGGGGTCCGGGAAGAGGAAGGGGGAATGGAGAAATGATAGCATTGATGACTGTATAACCCCACTCAATCAATGTGATGGAACAACAGAATTATATGTGAATAGGTATATTAGATCATGTAAGATGTGTCAAAAAAAATACTATTACAGGGGAAAAAATAATAAGAATTCCTGGTGGGTAGGGCGGGTGAGGAAGAGGATAAAGGGGAGCTGATTTCAAGGAGCCCAAAAACAAAGAAAATGATTTGAAACCGATTGTGGTAGCAATTGTACAACACTGATGTGATTGAACTAAGGATTGCTATGATTTCTATAAAAGCTCCAATAAAATGATGCCCTTTTTTTTTTTAGTGGAAAGCCTCATCTTGTGCCCACAGGGCAGCCGTTAGTTTCCAACTACTGGCTGTGTGGTTAGCAGACCCTTGCCTAATCACGATGCCACAGGCTCTGTTTTGGGTTAAAAAAAACTTTCACAGCAACTTATATATAAAAAAAGGCATAGCAGTTACAAAAATGCCTCCCGAGGGGATGTAGCATTTGGCTAAAGATGCATGATACTTGCATAGAAATGTGGGACAGACTATCTTCAGGATGCAAATGAGATCCAGCCCTCTGTCTTTAAGAATTTGTCAGGGTGTAGAAGCCACTTGGCCTGGGTCAGTCAAGGCTGAAACAGATGCTCTTTTAAAATAATGGGGAACCAGGAGGGTAGTCAGAATGGGGAAGATTACGGGATCAAAGCCTTGTTAGAACCGTAATTTCCCTTTTATCGGAGGGCCACATACATGTTGCATAGCAACCAAACTTCTTGCTAAACTTCAGCTCAAAAGTGGCTGGGCCCCACCCAAGCATGATGACCAACAGCACACGTTTTGAGTGTGTGTTGCTGCTCTGCATCCCACCAGTTACCCAGCCTCATGCATCGGGCTCTGGACATCGTGTTCTATGCTTCTTCCAAGGTTCTGATTCCAGGTCTCTGACCTGGAATGTTTCTCATTCTGGCTCTGGAGGACTGAATCTGCCAGATTGTAAAGTGTAAGGTCTAATCCTGTTTCACATTCTGCCATGACAAAATTGGCTTAATCCTTTTGAAAAAGCCATAAGGCATAACTAGTGTGCACCTATGTTTTCCACCTCTGGGGTTTAGTGGGAACAGTTATCCCATGTTTAGTGCATGCTGCTATCTGGCAGGTGCTTGTAAAATTGTGTGAATCTGAATTAATTTCCTAGTGAAATCTCAGGGAATATGTGTCCCACTGATTGTATCAAATTTGTATTACCTCAAAAAAAGTTTTGACTCATTTTATTCAAAATGCTTTTCATTACTGAAAACATATTTTCAACAACAAAAAAACTTTACAGTAGAACATAATTAAGTTTTGAAATGATGAAAGGGCGCGTAAGAGTTGTCCATAGTTGGACATTCATAACTCAGTCCTGCCGGTGTTTGATTTTTTGCCTTTGTGACAGCATGGGTAACATGTTGGTCTGTTAATCACAAATCCAGCAATTTTAAACCACCAACTGCTCCCTGGGAAAAAGATGAGGCTTTCTACACCCGTAAAGAGTTACAGTCTGGGAAACCCACAGAGACAATCTACCCTGTCCTATAAGGTCACTGCCACTCAACTGGACGTTTGAAGTTAGAATGATGCATATGAGGACTACTTCTGAGGCATTAAACAACAACAAATTAACTGTCACCCTAGGGCAGTGGTTGTCAACCTTCCTAATGCTGCGACCCATTCACACAGTTCCTCACATTGTGGTGACCCCACCCCCAACCATAAAATTATTTTCGTTGCTACTTCCTCAGTCATTTTACTACTATTCTGAATCAGGTGATCCCTGTGAAAGGGGTCGCGACCCACAGATTGAGAACCGCTGCTCTAGGGGTTCTGAAGCTGTAACTCTTAAGGGCCAACTGCTCAACTTTCCCCCTGGAGCAACTGTTGGGTTTGAAGTACGAAGCTGGCAGGTAGTTCCACAGGGCTCCTTACTACCTCAGGACAGAGACAAAACGGGGAAATTGCACGAAAGAGAATCTCTGGTGCTCAATTTGCTACACTGCTCCAACTATTCATTGAAATGTATGTGTTCCCCTAGTGTGCTTTTTCCTTTTAAAGCACTAATGCCTTGCAGTGTACTTTAACAAATAATTGCATTGTTCTATGGTTGATTTTGATTGTTATTACTTCAGTCTCTTCTTACATCATAAAAATGAGCCTCTGTTACAGAAGAAAAGATATGCTTTCTACACCGATTGTGAGTCAACATTTCCCTCGGTAAAAACTTCTAATCCTAGAATGAGATCATCAGAATGTGACCATAATTCCAAATCATATTATCTGACCAAGTACAAATACTTTCAAAGTTAAAGGTTGAATATATATTAATTTATTTAAGCTGCACTAAAGGGGTCACAAATGATTTGCTCTGGAAAAGAAAGAAAAATTGAGAGCAAAATCAACATCATCAAACTATATAATATCAAAAGAATAACTAATTTTACATAGTGGGTTCCATGGTGGCTCAAAAAAGAGAAGTCCAAGTTAAATTCTTTGAACTGGTGAATGTTTTTTAATTGTAAAAGGGACCTTGTACATGTAAATAAGTTAAGGAGTTGAGACGGGGAGATGAGGGTTATCTGGGTGGGCTCCAAGTTCAATGGTAAGAGGCTGAGTATTCTTATAGGAGACAAAGACACCGACAATGGGGCAGGAGGCAGAGACGGGAGTGTGAGGGAGGGACACAGAACATCTCCTGGAGAGTAGCCAAAACCTTGATTTCCAGAATACATGCCTGCGCTTTGAGCCACCCCATTTATGATCATTCATAAAGGTAGCCTTCAAACTTAAAACAATGTGTGTTGAGATAAAAACGTTGTGGTAATGATGATGGTAGCATAGGAAGCAAACCCAATGAGCTCGCTAATAAAATTATGAAACGTAAAAGTAATGAACAATTAATTTCATGAATTTTTTTGCAGTGTTATCAGAGTCCAGTAGATTAAGTGATCTCAATCTCCCACTAGAGTTAACAACTGACTATACAAACTGGTGACTTACCTCTAATTTTCTCGAAATACAGGGGTGAATCATATACTAAATCTCAATTAACCTTGACCACAAGGATTCCAAAGGCCCTAAGGGAAAGAAGGAATGACATGCTCCATCATCAGGGAGCAAATCGCAAAAAACAAAATGTGTGGGTGTGTATGTGGGAAGTGCAGTATGAAGGGAATAGAGTGGGTTCACAAGAGGCTTGAGATGTGGGTCTAAGCATGTCACGACAGAAAGTGTAAAATATACTCTTAGTGCACAGTGTACTGAAGAACCCACATTGCACGATGATCAACCTTGCTGGTGTATTGAGACTGAAGGAGATGGGAGTAGCGAGTGCTATAATTGTCCAGGAAGAAATACCGGTGGCTAGGACCAATGGTTAGTGTTCAAATACTATGAAAACAAAGATCATAATAAGCTAATAGCAGAAATTTAAGGATGCTTAACTCATGATTTGCAGATCAACAATTAGGGAGTCAAAAAAATCCAAAGGTGAAAGAAATTCCACACTTTTTTTATACCCTATCTTATCTGCAATGCCATGGAACATGAACTAAAAAAGTGTTCATATAATAATAATTCACCCTCAGTTTCTAGCCTGACCTTGGAGTTCCTTTTTCTTGAAACTGACCGTACATAGAAGCCTGTTCAAAAGAGCCCTCTGCCCAAGGCAAAACGGTCCTCCTTGAGCTATTTACTAAGCTATCGTCTGACTTAAAGGTGACTTTAGAAACCAGTTTTCTCAAGTGTCATGGCTCAAAAGAGGATCTTAAGGCAATGGCCCGGGTGGGTCACCACAACTGCATAAACTCCAGAAATCTAGATTCTCCTAGAATTAAAATTACTTCTCAATATTGACCTAAAAGTTGCAGGTTCGGGCCCACCTAGCATCATTGTGGAAGAAAGGCCTGACTGTGACGGCCCAGAGAACCCTGTGGGCCTTTCTACTTTACAGCACGCAGGCTCCTTGTGAGTTGGGATCGACTTGACAGAAACAAGTCTGGCTTGTTTTTTTCATTTTGTTTTCTTTTAAAAATAATACCAAGGTAGTGACATGGTTTGTGAACGACCTTGGGACACAGCCCCTAGTGTACTGATTTTCATATTGGTGATTTCTCCCACTACATGGTAAGTCACTTAAGATTCTTTTACTATCAAATCTTTGTCGTTTTTGTCATTGTTAGGTGACATGGAGGTGGCTTGGACTTCTAGTGGGTCGGTCCATAACAGAATGAAACACTGCCCAGCCAGGGCCATCCTGCCAATGGCTGTAATGCATACGCCTATGTTGTAACACTGTGTCTTCGTTTTCACTAACCTTTATCAGTCACATTGTCCTTTCCCCAGCTCTTAATCTCGCGGGATAACATGTCCAAAGGAAATGCAAAGTCTTTCCATCCTCAGTTTGAAAGATCAAGGCCTTGCTTTTTCCAAGGCAGAGTTGTTTGTCCCTCTGGTCATCCAGGCTACTTTCAACAGTCTTTTCCTGGATCATAATCCTAATGTATGAATTCAGATCTTGTTAAGTAGTAAATGCTCAAGAAACCAATATGAACCGAATAAATGAAATACCCAATTATCTATCACTGGTTGCCTCTTGGATCGTAGCTCAGTTGGAATCACAATTAGATGAGAGTGAGTGTGGGAATGTATGAATTAACTCGAGTTAACCACAAGGTCGGAGCCCCGGTGGCACAAGGGTTACGCATTGGGCTGCTAACTGCAAAGTCAGCAGTTTGAAACCACCAGCCCCTCTTCGGGAGAAAGACAAGGCTTTCTATTTCTGTGACGTCTCAGAAAACCACGGGGCAGCTTTGCCCTGTTCTGTGGCGTCACTGTGAAATGGAATTGACTTAATGCGGGAGTGGTTTGGTTTGATTTGGCATATCATATGCGAGTGATACAGTTAGTTTGGGGTGCAGTGATATGACCTTCATGTCAATTGTGCCATATTATTTATAGTCTTTTGGTTGTAAGGATACATTTTTCCCTAATATGCTTCACCTAGTAGGCCTCATATTATTTTCCTACAGAGTTTAGTGTTTCTAACCCCTTGTTATGACACTAACATTTCTTATAGCTGAAAAAACCGCACCCCATCCTCACTTATGGACATGATTCGATTCCAAAGAAAATCTTGTTATATAATAGTTTATGTCATGCAGAAATGGAGAATGACCACATCGGATCACATCGTGGAGCATGATTATTATCTACCTAACGACAAACCACTGAGGTTCATTCATTGCCCAGATAAACTGATACTTCACCTTAAGCACAACACCTAGCCCCAAACTCATTCTTTCCCTCAGAGTATGTGACTGCCAGATGTAATTGTTTATATGCAAAACAGTCAGATAATAGATTTTTTTACTATTGTAAATATGAAATAATGTATAACAAAGTAAAGCAGTAAGAAGTAGGTGTATTACAAATATTACTTCAAAAATTTTTCTAATCTAAATCTAGGAACTATATGTACAAGGATGAAATCAGTATTAAAGTTTTTTCATTTTCACTGACTCAATTACTTAAATTCAATGATATTTTATTAAAAATGCCATTACATGAAGTCTAGAATTTCCAGAGCATGACCCCAAATTTTCTTTTCTTTGTGAAAGAAAATAGTTTCTCACAATTACAATAGTTATGGAATCTTGAGGAAAAAATGGTGATATTTGAGATTCTGAGATATTTCAACAAAATAATTTTTTTTTAATTTGAACAAATTGTTCAGGATCATTTCTATTGCAAACTATTACAGGCTTTCAAATTATAGCCTACTTGTTAGTTTAAATTTTCTTTGTTTAAAAATCCATTTATCGTGAGCTCTGAGATATTATGATAATCCATAATTCAATTAGAGCCAGCATAATTGTACAATTTCTGCCACCATCAGTTTCAAAACATTTTTTCTTCTTGAACTTTTGGATATCAGCTCCCCTTTCCCCCAGCCCTTCCCCACCATCCATCCAAGGAACCCTTACTATTATATAATATATATGTATATATAATTATTATTATTTGCCATAGCTTACACCATCCAGTGTATCTGTTCACCTACAATTATGTTCTTTGTTCCCCATGAGTGGGGTTATACAGTCATCATTGCTATCAGTTCCTCCTGCCCCCTTTTCCCCAGTTTAAATTTTCTTAAAATTAAAATGTATTATTTTACAGGAAAAGATAGGGGAAGGTAAATTCAGACAAATGTGCGTCCTAGTGAAACAGTTAAAATATTCTGCAAAACTTCATTTCCCCACCATTAAAACATACAAAAATATTTTTCAAACTTTGAGATGACAATATTTATTAGAATGGAAAGATTTTCATAGAAAAATACAGGTTGTTTATTTCAGCATGCCTCAAGACTGAAACTGGATTTAAAGCAACAAAAGTGTAGCCGGTAAAGTGAACCAAAGAGTGAAAAACCAACAAAGTTCCAAGAGGTAGTTAGAAAAAAGAGAGAAAGAGACAGAGATGGGACAAAACAAAAGCAAAAAAAAGAATGAAGACTCAAGGATGGGTAAATCTGCTCTTAGCTTTTCAAAGCATTTGTGAGAACCAGCCTTTGTGTAAATGGATTTGATGGCTGTGGACTAAAGGTGACTGACAGCTGAATCTAGACCCCCTGGGGAGTGTCACCCTGGGGATTGTCATTACTGCAGAACCATTTCTTCAGACTGACCCAGAAGAATTATTATCTCCAGGAGACTCTAAAAACAGCCACTTCCCACAAACCTAGGCACTAACTGAATCTCTTTCTTCAGCAGATAATTACAGCCATAAGGCAAACTGACTTGCGTGCCAGTCTCTCCCTAACCCCCAATGAAAAAACAAAAACAAAACAAGTATTTAAGAATCTGAAGGTTTTTTTCCCCCAACAAAAATGTCAGAGTGTCCCCTCAACATCTGTTAGTTGGAAAATAAACAAACTTCTGTGTCCTCCTCAGGAAGCGCTTAACGGAAAAGGACATTGTAGGTAAATGCTTCAGTCTTTCCTTTGTGTCGTAAAGCTAATGTGTTTACTTTGGGACGATTTTACCCAAGTCCATTTGCTCCTAGGAGATAGCTACAACCTGCCATAGAGCTTTCATACCATAGGAAACAAATCCCTTATATAGTATGCTGTCAGACTGACAAGTTAACACAGCTGTTTTTGCCCCTCTAATAGCAGCAGTATTCAGTCCCCAAATCCCGGTCAAATCTTTTTCCAGGAAACCACTTCTCAGGACTGACTCAAGCAGTATCCAGATGGGTCTGGAAGACAATGAATTTCTTCTAAACTGGCAGAACCACTCCACAGGTACCTTCAAGGTACCACAGGTGCCTTCAACCCACTGCCATCAAATGAATTCGAAATCAGAGCTACCAACTATAGGGTTTCCAAGACTGCAGGTCTTCATGGGAGTATACAGCCTTATCTCTCTCCATAGAGCAGCTGCTGCGTGGCTGGGGAGTTTGAATCACTAACCCACAGCATCACAGAGACCCTTCGGGTTATTCAAGTCACCGTGTTAACCAGACAGCTATTATGAACTGCTGGTATTCATTCTGGCACAATGATGGTGACTCATGGCAGGATTTTCTGTTGCTGCTTCTGAAATGGCTCACTCATACCCTGCAGAATGGCAAAGCTGACCAATCCCAAGTTAGAGTCGTCTACCCCTTATTTGTATAACTACTCTTACATGTATTTTTCACCAAGCCTCTCTGCGCAGAAATCTCTGCACGATTCCCAACTACAGAACTTTCTTTCCTAGTGGAGCAGTTTAAGCATTAGCACCACCCAGGGACTCCATTGATAGATTACTTACTTTTGAAAGCTGATAAGCCTGTCAAGAAGTTATAAATATAATGTTATCACTGTATTTTTTAACTTCTCATTGTGAATAAGTTGAAGATTTACAGAGCAGATTAATTTTACATTCAATAATTTAAGGACAATTGTTTTAACACATCCATTGCAATCCCCTTAATATACCATGATTTATCCCACCTCCCTGTATTTTCTCTTTCCATCATTTCTTCTTTTCTGTCCCTCTTGTGATGAAGTAAAATTACTTGGCAAGGAAGATCTATCAATTGTCTTGGTAACTTTAACCAAATGACTGGATGGGAGCATGCAAATAAGGTATAGAAGTTAGTCGATTCCCTAAAGACAAATATTGTATGAGACCACTGTTCTAAAAGGAAAAATGGTTTTCATACCGAAAAAACAGACTTGGATGGTTATGGAGGAGCTGGGGTGAGGGAGGATGGAAAAGGAGAGAGAGGTAAGAAAATAAATTAATTAAATTTAGATATATAGCCCCCGCCCAGGGGGACAAATAATAGGAAGGTGGGTGAAGGGAGACAATGGACAGTGTAAGACACCAAATAACAACAATAATATATAATTGATCAAGGATTCATGATAGTGGGAGGATGGGAAGACAGGAGAGTGGGTGGGGGTGGGGGTGGAAAGAGGAGCTGATACCAAAGGCTCAAGTAGAAAGAAATTGTTTTGGGAATGTTGTTGGCAACATATGTACAAGTGTGCTTATTACTATTGAATGATGGATTGATATAAGATTTCTAACAGACCTCCAAGAAAAGGATTACTGTATATACTTGAGCATAAGCCAATCAGAATATAAGCTGAGGCACCTAATTTTACCACAAAAACTGGGAAAAATTATTGACTCGAGTATAAGTCTAGGGTGGGAAATGCAGCAGTTCCTGGTAAATTTAAAAATAAAAAGATACCAATAAAATTACATTAATTGAGGCATCAGTAGGTTAAATGATTTTTGAATATTTATTTCAAAGAAAAACAGTAAACTAGCTCTGTAAGTGGAAAAGAGGGTCAACAAAAACAATATGGTATCAACAATAACTTTAAAAGTACAAAAACCTTAGCTCAATCAGCAACCGAGCTAAAACACACGAGTTAAAATCCTTCAAAACTGGATTCCTCATCCTCATCTGTCTGTCCCAACAGAGCTTCAGCTTTAGCTGGTGTGAGGTTCTCAGCATAGACACTGTCCTCATCACTGAGTTCACAGTCATCACTGTCACTGCCGTCATTCTCATACAAAGCACTGTCTTCACTGCCACCCTCAGCATTACTGAGGCCACATTTCTTGAAGGCGCGTTGCACTATGTCCTCTGGAATCTCTTCCCATGCATTATGAACCCACTTTGCTACCAATTCTAGTCAGGCTTCATCAGATTTCCAACTTTTGTCAGTTGGGCTTGACCAGATGACTTCCACTCATGCCACATCTTTTGCACACGGTCTTTGAAAGGTTTATTTAAACACACATCTAGGGGCTGCGATACAGATGTAAGCCCACCTGGAATAACGGCCAAAATAACTTGAGAAGACTTTGCCAGTTTTTTTTATGTCATCAGACGTGTGGGCTCTGAACAGATCCCAAACTAGCAATTATGTTGGGTTTTTTTTTAAGGCTGCTCCTGGTTGTACATTTGACATTTCTTCCAGCCATTTTCTGTTCTGTCTTCATCCATCCAACCTTTAATATGTGCACACGCTGTAATTCATGGTGGGAATTTGACCTTTTTAGGCAAAGTCTTTCTTTTAAATATAATGACAGGTTTCAGATTACCGTAGTTCCATTAACCAAACATGACAGAATGACTGGGAAATGGCTTTTTTCATTTCCTGTGGTTCTGAGAAAAAGTTTTGTCTCCCAAACTTGCCACAGTTCTGTTGTTTGGAAGATCAAAAGTCATAGATGCTTCATCCATATTCCCAATATCTTCCAGGTCATAGTTATGGGTCCTCCTTTGTTGTAGGATGAATGAATGGAATGACATAACTTTTTCATCAAGGTCTTTTGGCAACTTCTGTGAAGTCTTTGTTCTTTGCCGCAAACATAGGGCAAACCTATTCATGAAGCGGGTACACCATCCTTCTGATACAACAACATTTCCAATGCCCGGTGCTTTTAATTTGTTGTCTTTAGCCATTTGAAGGGCACATACGCGAATTCCCATGCATGTCACACAGTAGCCATTTTGACGACATTCCGTAACCCATTATTGCAATTCAGTCTCTACAGCCCCGGATGAAGTTATTAAACCACATCGAGCTTTTTTTGCCTTTGGAATTTTTTCCAAGTCAGCTTTCATTTCCCGCCACTCCCTCACTTGTTTTTCGTCAACAGAAGATTCCCTACTTGCAATACTATTATTACTTTCTTCTGCTCTTGACACAACCTTAAGTTTGAAACCAGCTTCGTATGACCTGAGTTTTTGTTTTGGTCCAGGATTAGAAGTATTGAGATCCATTTCTAACAGGATAAAATAATAAAAGACTTTGAAAAAGAATGCCATGCCATAGCAATTGAATTCTCAACATATATCGTAAGCCCTACTCCAAAAATAAGTTATAATTCTTAAAAGAGGTCAATTTACAGTAAAAGCGGTGGTGTTCAGGCAACTACCTGTATACATATAAATAAGTAAAATCAATTGGCAATAGAATGCAGCAAGACAGATAGACTTCCCCACGGGAAATAGACACACCCCAAAAGAATCGCACTCAAAAGACACCACGAGACCCAAAAGGGAGCTGACAGTAATTCAGGGTTTAGAGAGTCTGGTATGATAATATTCCAGAATGGGATGACACATCTATGTTTGCAAAGAGCAGCCTGTGTTAGAGCCCATACTATACATGCTGTGTTATTGCATGTGCTGCATTACTACATATGCTGCCTTACCGTATGTATACAACACAGCTTTTATAGTTTGAGGCCTAATTCAGGCTGAAGATATTCCAGAATGCAATGACATGACTGCTTGCATAGAGCAGCCTGTGTTAGGGCTCATAATATACATGCTCATTGTGTACACTCTGTGTTACTGAATGCACTGCGTTACTGCATACACAGTGTTACCATATAAGTATGGGAAGTCCTAATGCAACACATGTGATAACACAGTGCATACACAACGCAGCGTGTATATTAGGAGCCCTAACACAGGCTGCTCTATGCAAGCATACTCAATACTGGGTCCAGATAGGGGCTAATGAGAAAATAAAAAATAAAAGATAGCTGACTAAGTACTGTAAATAAGTGTACTGTATATCCAAGACCAGAGATATACTGGTACTTATGTTCAGCAATGCATGGGCGGAGCAAGGGGGTGTGACTAAGCATGGGTACAACTGTAAAGAGTACGTCATTGGCCACAGCTCTGGAGAAGAGTGGGAGAAGAAGAGCAGCCGCATCCGACATTCATCTGACAAGGATGCGGTGAGCCCCAGGTACCAGCACACAGAAGCAGGCAGGTTCTTGCCCAGGACAGCACTGAAAACACAGAGGCTAAGAAAAGATGAGCGGTGATGTCAGCAGTCATCAAACCACCCACAGGGGCTGCAGCCACCTGCAGATGAGCAGGAGAGACTAGAGAACACTCGCACTGCACAGGAGAACAGGTAAGTGGGAACCTCACTTAAGTATAAGCCAAGGGGCCTTTTCAGATTAAAAAATGTGCTGGAAAACTCGGCTTACACACGAGTATATATGGTAATTAAGAAAAACCTGAAAAATGCATAAATACACATAGAAAAATACAAACATAGTAGCATAGATTGACACATAGGTAAACAGGTAATAACTTAGATAGCAATATAGGAACAACAACAATAAAAACACTGAAAAACAATCCGCAGCCCTTGAGAAGATTCTGAGTCATATTAAGCATGTTACTAGGGTATGTTATATTTCAGTGTGGCTCCCTGGCATGCTTATAAAAAGAGTCGAGGGGAGGGCAAATGCAAAAAGAAGACCCCCCAAAAAACATTTAAAAAGCTAGCTATGCATAGATGGATGTGTTTATTTCTAGGTTCTCAATTCTGTTCTATTGGTCTATGTATCAATCGCTTTATCAGGATAGGCTGTTGTGAAGATTGTGTTTGTGAAGTAGGTTTGTAATCTGGAAAGGCAAAACTGATCAATCCCCAAATTAGAGCCCTCTTCCCCCATGCAGATTCATGATATTCATGCATTATTTCTTTTTAAATGTGCATATGCATGTGTGTGTGTGTGTGTCTGTCCACCACTTGTCTGTCAGTTTGTCGCACTGCACTGTGGTAACCTGTGCGTTGCTGTGATGCTGGAAGCTATGTCACTAGTGCTTCAAATGCCAGCAGGGTCACCTGAAGTGAACAGGGTTCAGTGGAGCTTCCAGAACTAAGGACAGGCTGAACAAGAGGAATAGGCTGCCCACTTCAGAGAAGTGGTCACTGAAATCCTTATGCCTAGCTTCCAACCACTGTCAGAGGCTGAAGGCCTAATGAATGGCAGCAGACCATTGTCCAAGTGCTTCATGACGGGGCCCTCAGATTGGAAGGTAGTCAAAAGGTGACGAAGAGGCGCTACTTTCTTGGAATGGAGTTGACCATGGTGATGTGAGTGGGGCAAACCTGTGGGAGGGGAGTTTGGGGGTCTTCAGAAGAAATAGCTGCAAAAATCTGCTAGTGATAGGAACTTGGAACGAATGAAGTATGAATCTAGGGAAATTGGAGGAGATTAAAAGTGAAGTGGAACTCATAAAGATCAATACCCTAGGTATTAGTGTGTGGGCTGTTTCGATTCAGAGAATCATATGATTGACAATGCCAGCAATGACATAGTCAGAAGGGATGGCCTGATGTTCATTGTCAAAAAGGACATGGCAAAATCATTCTTGAAGTACAATGCTGCCTGTGATAGGATTATAACTACCTACCTTCAAGGAAATGCAATCAGCACAACTATTATACAAATTTATTCACCAATCACTAAAGCTAGTGATGACAAAATCGATCAGTTCTTCAGTCTGAAATTGATCAATCTTGCAATCAAGCTGCATTGATAATTGTTGGCGGTTGGAATATAAAAGTTGGAAACAAAGAGGAAGGAAGAGTAATTGAATAATAAAATTTTGGTGATAGAAACAAAGCTGAAGATGACATGACAGAATTTTGCAAAACCAATGACTTGCTCATAACAGATACCCTCTTTCAACAACACAATGGCAACTATACACTTGGACTTCTTCAGATGGGATACACAGAAATTAAATGGACTACATCTGCGGGAAGAGATAAAGGAGACGCTCAGTATCAGCAGCTAACACAGGCCAGGGGCTGACTTTAAAACAGACCATCAATTGCTCATATATAAGTTCAGGTAAAGCTGAAGAAAATTAAAACCAATCCATGAGTGCCAATATATGACCTTCAGTCTAGCACACCTGAATTTTAAGAATGTCTCAAAAACAAATTTGATGCAATGAACGCTAATGACAGAACACCCAATGAGCTAGGGAATGACATCAAGAATGTCATTCAAGAAGAAAGCAAAAAATCATTAAAAAGGAAATCCCAATTTGTACCCATTCCAAAGAAAGGTTACCCAACAAAATGCTCAAATTATAGAACAATATCACATGCTAATGAAATTTTGCTGAAGATCATCCAATGAAAGTTACAGCAGTACATTTAAAGGGAGCTGCCAGAAGTTCAGGCTGGATTCAGAAGAGGTCATGGAGCAAGGATTATCATTCCTGATGTCAGATGGATCTTTGCTAAAAGCAGAGAATATCAGACAGACTTTTCCTTGGGTTTTATTACCAATGCCAAGCCATTTGACTGTGTTGATCGCAATAAACTGTGGATGGCTTTGAGAAGAACAGGAATTTTAGACACTTACTTGTGTTTATATGGAAACTGTACCTAGATCAAGAGGCAGTTCTAAAACAAAAGGGAATCCCCAGGGTTTAAAATCAGGAAAGGTGTGCATCAGAGTTGTATCATTTTACCATACTTATTCAATCTATATGGCTAGCAAGTAATCAGAGAAGCTGGATTATATGAAGAAGAATGTAGGATCTGGACTGAAGGAAAGCTCATAAACAACCTGTGAGATTCAGATGACACAACTTGCTTGCTGAAAGAGAAAAGAACTTGAAGCCATTATTGAAGATTAAGGACTACACTCTTCAGTATGGTTTGAAATTCAGTGTTAAGAAAACCGGAATTCTCAAAACTGGATCAAAAGGACAACATCATGATAAATAAAGGATGGATTGAAGTTGTCAGTGATTTCATCTGGATTGGATCCATAATCAGTGCTCCTGGAAGCAGCAGTCAAGAGATAATATAACACATTGCACTGGGTAATTCTGCTGCATGAGACCTCTTTAAATTGTTGAAAGAGGTTGATGTAATAGGCCAGAGCAGTGGTTCCCAAAATGGGTGATGTTACCCCCTGAGGAGGAGGACCCTAGAATGATCCAGGGGGTCTGCAAAACAGATACCAGCACTCTATCCTGGATTATGGGCAGTGCTACCAACATTTTTAATTTGCTGGGGGTCACTGGGAAAGTTTGTTTGCTTTTTTTTTCTTATAAGAGGACATCAAGCCAAATAGGTTTCGAAAACTATGGGCTGTAGAATAGACAGGTGTTAACTTGAGTGAGGGGAAGATAGTATTCTATATGAGAGAGTAGAATAAATAAAGTGGGGGACACACTTTATGTTAAGCTATTGGGAAGTTTTACAAGCAGTTTAAGTTGTTGAAAACAAAACAGATTATCTGGAAGATAAGCCTCCACCTAATTAACAATAAAAAGTTAAAAACTAAAGGAAGAGATCAAAAGAGACCTACATAAATGAACAATACACCATGCCCATGTACAGGAATATTTAACATTATAAAAATGTCAATATTACTCAAAGCAATTGATAGATATACTATCCCACCCAACCCAAATTCCAACATAATTTTTTGAAGAGATGGACAACCTAATCGTCACCTTTATATAGAATGAAAAAGATCCCAGTTAAGCAAAGGATTACTATAGTGACATGAAATTACTCAGCATGGCTCTTCCATCCAGAGTCTGTGTTACTCCATCACATTGACACAGTCAGAGCGTGCAAATAAGGTGTCATCATGGCCACTGTGGAACCTCTGTATAACAGAATGAAATACGACCTGGTCCTGCGCCATCCTCACAACTGTTAGGTTCGACCTCATTGTGGCTGCCACTGATGTCAATCCAACTTGTTGAGACTCTTCCTCTTATTCACCGCCCCTCTACTTTACCCAGCTTGAGGTCCTTTATCAGGGTCTGGTCTCTCCTGATACATGGCCAAAGTACAGGACACGTCACCAGCATTTGCTTCTAAAAAGCACTCTGGAGGAACTGCTTCAGAAACATTTGTTGGTTCTACTGGCAGTCCGTGGTATTTTCAGTATTTTTCACCAGCACCATAATTCAGATGTGTCAATTCGTCTTCAATCTTCCTTCTTCATTGTCTAACTTTCACATGCACGCGAGGTAACTGAAAATACTATGGCTTGAGGCAGGTGAACCTTAGTGCTCAAACTAGCATCCTTGCTTTTCAACACTTCAAAACAATACCAAAAAAACCTCGCGGCCATTGAATCAATGATGACTCATCTGCTACGACGATGACAGGGCTAGTATCCTGATACATTTCTGGACCCTGCCTCTGGCTCATCCACTTCCTGTTCTCTGCACTGGCACCAGTGACCTGTCATGTTTCCTGCCACTCCTCAAAATTGTTAGTAGCCTGTCACCTGACCTGCCAACCTTGGTTTCATTTGAACTCTGCAGCCACAAGTATGCCATCTTCTTCTGCTCTTGGCTTCATCAGCCCCCAAGGAGCCTACCATCTGACCCATGGACTTGGTACTTGCCTCCTTCCACAGCTGTGTGAGCCTTTTTCTTGATGTAACTTAATATACTTACTTGTTGGAGCCACTCGGTCATGTTTTTTTCATGTGAACTGAAATTCCCGGATGTCTCCGAGACATTGCAGGACTGTTGCTTTGGTATTTAATGAATGCTGGTATGTTGGTGATACCTTAGCCGCCTACCACCTCTCTCCTTGTGGATATAGAAGAGGCAATATTAGTGTGGAAGAAGTGCTGTTTGCTGCTTGTGTAGCACAATTGAGTACGTTAGGCATTTTCAGCTATTTATCAATGGTCAGGTGGTAGAGGAGTAGGTAGTGGACTTTAGCCAGTATGTGTGACTGCAGGATAGACAGAGGTGAGTGAAGCTTGTGATCATGTGTGCTATCTCTCTTTGGGTGAGATAAAGAAAACATGAACAAAAACCAAGAGATAAAAGCAAACAAACCAAATGATATATAAATAGAAAAACAAGCAAAATGGAAGATGCAAATGACAGCAAGAAAGCATATTTAATAACTACAACTTTGTTAAGAGAAAGGGAAAAAGATAGAAAAAAAGAAAAATGACAATAAACAAAGTTGGGGGCAGAACAGCACAGAAGATAGTCATAAAGAAAAACACTGAGTTGAAAAGAAAAATACGAAATAATATAAAGAAGGAAAAGATCAGCAGACAAGAAAGACAAGAGGAGAACAGAAAAAGAAATGATTTTAAAAGGGGTGGGGTGGGGGAGAAGATAAAAGAACAAAAGGAGAAAAATAGGGCAGAGACAGGCAGGACCTAGATTGGAGAAAAATTTTAAGAGATGGCTTTCGAGCACCCTCTGCTAGCCAAGGTGCTCACAGGTTAGGGTGGAAGTGGGTCCGTGCTGGCCTGCCTGTTATCTGGGCACAGGAACCTGACCTAGAAGTACTTAGCAGGCTCAGAGGGTCACTGAGGCCAGGGGCTTGCTCCTGGAAAAGAACTCTTTCAGGCCCAGAAGGCATGGGCCAAAGTGGTTGATTATGGGAATCCCTGCCCACCCAGGGGGGCTGGTGACAGACGTATGGAGCACTGTGCTTTCTGCTGATCTGACGTGTTGCAGTTCACAAACCTCTTCCCACGACAATGGAGTTCCCGGAGCTTGATGCACCAGGATGGGGCTCTGACCTGCGGGAGAGCGGGAGCAGAGTGCATGCGTTTGTGTGGAGGTGCACCGAGCTGCTGGGGGTGGGGGGGTGAGCTCGGAGGGTGGGCCCACTTCGGGTCACCTGGAAGGTGTGAGAAACAGCCACTGGGATGGGCACTTGTGTGGGCCCTGAGCAAGTGGAGCTGATTAGGGTTACATCAGTTTAGGCCACAGGACAAGTCACACATTTGCCTCCTCCATTTGCTTTTGTTCTGTTTCTGCTCTTGGTTTTTGATCCACATCTTCATCCTTTTCTGTGGTGCTCAGGGCTATCCTCTGTATCTTTTTCCTTTGTCCTTGTGTGTCTGTTGTAAAGAGTCTGAGTAACGCTTTCGACTAGTCCGTCCTCCTCCCGGAAGTCCTCTATGCTTTCTCTTCTAATCTCTGCATCTCGGGGATGCCCAGAGTATCTGTGAGCAGCCTTTTCTGGCAGGGGTGGGACTTCCTGTGCAGTCCCTAAGGAAACACAACAGCAAGTGAACAGGGGACATTTGCTAAGATAATGAGGTCTCTTGGGTGTGTTTCTGTTCCTTGAATGAATTCTTCTTTGATGAGACAGACAAGAAAAACAGATTTCTGAATGCCTCAATATACTTTAATGTAAATGATAAGTTTTGACCGTCCTGACTTAAACGAACTCGGACAATCAATGTAATGCCCAAGTTTTCCTTTTGCTACTGTTGCTTCATGTGCAGGCGTTGGTGTGCTGAACTGTCCCCAGCTCTTTTCTGTCTCGTGCTCATCGGCCCGTTTTTCTGTTTCAAATGCTCTATAAAGGGAGTTTCCTGAGGCCAGTAACTTACAATAATGCCTGTCATAGTAAGGGAATGATCATACATTTGTGAAATTTTGCTTCCTGCTTTGAGATGAAATGCTCTTCATTTCCTTGTTTTGATTTTTTTTCTGCTAGTTTATTTCTGAGCCATTTAATTCTCAAAATTTTCAAATTTGTTTATATGCATATTTTTTCCTTTTAAAAACAATTGCTGTTAGGCTGCCTTGGGATGTTTTGGCCCCTTTGTGGTTATTCATATATCTGTCTGGATGCAAACACTTCCTTAAAAACAATCTCAGGTGTTGGATGTATTGAGGCCGAGTAGTGAAAGAGAAAGGTTTGGGGCTGGGCCCAAAGCTTGATATAACCTCAGCCTGGTCAGTGACCTGGCACAAAATTAAAATAGGTGCATATCACTTCTTAGCAGAGGGGTTTGTAAGGATTTGATAAGAACATAGAGTTCTTTGTATGTGATAGGTAAGGAGTACGAAACGTGGGACAAACCAAAACCAGAAAGCATTTGTGGTAATAAAACAATATCTAGGTAACAAGGATGCTTAGGAACCTAAATGGAAAATGAGACTAATCAGCTGCTCCGATTTTAGCCGTACCACTGGATTTGTATATGATTCCAGGAACATGATTTAATTTTGCCTACTGTCATTGTTTTAAAAATAGTTTATTACATTTTTATCCACTTTCAGGAGTCCTGTGACATTAGAGACATGGTATAAAACACCATGAATGTGAAGACTATCCTCCCACTGTCAACTCTTATTACCCTATTTTGGGTGATCGAGTGTGGCTTTAGAAATGATTGAAGGAGTTGGTATGCAAAACATTATTGTGTTAATTAAACACAGGATTGTGTTATATCATTAGGTTAATTTTTCCTGAACATCCTGTTATCTTTATTTAGAGTTACAATTAAGTAATTCAGCTTGACATATGCTTCTATTACTCAATTTTTGTGTAGTGCTATTTTTGGCTGAAGAAAACTTATTAGAAATATACTGGTTGATAGAAATGGTATTCAGGATTTGAAGTCCCAGTTTTCACATAGTTCTTAGATCAGATTTGCTTGTGAGTCTTTCAGTGAACCCTGAAAATAATGACCACGTTAGGCCTTGCGATAGTGAAAAATATCTGGGCCAGGCAACCCCAAGGAGGTTGCAAGTTCCAACCCAGTGGGAGGCCGACCTATTCTGCTGAAAGATCTTTCTACTATGGAAGTTTTGTTCTCCTACCAAGTACTCGTAACTGAGCTGCAGATAAAAATTGAGGTATCAGTGTTGGAGGCTGAAGAAGAAGTAACTTATGGAGAGGGAAACTGGCCTATTAATAACTCCCTATTGAGGAAATACATTGTAGCGGTAAGTCGAATGTATTATTATAGATTGGCTACCAAGGCTTAGCTGTTTTCTTGCCTTGGTGACCTACAAAACTAGTCAACGCTAAGTAAAAATTATTTCTTTTAAAAATCTTGAGTGAGAATTTCCATATGTAATTTATGAAGAATTTGAATTCTTTTTTTTTTTTCTTCATGTCTGTAACAAAAGTTGTCTCTGCTCCTCAGCAGTGAGGAACAGGGCCCATGAGTTACAGTGTCTCTGTGGCAGCCTTTTGGGCCAGTGCCTGTCATGGGCAAGGCAGGCACTGAATTTGACACGGCTGCAGAATTTGAATTCTTGACACCTAAGAAATCACTATCATATTGAGACATATTCTTTCTTGACTGATTAATCCTCTGTTATTTTAATATATTTCTCTGTCTATCCGCATAGGGTTGTGGTTTTAACTACCAAGTATATTAAAGCTTCCATTCTAAAACCCTTGGTTGTAGAAGGCTGCAGTCTACAGCCGAAACCCCACCTTCACACTCAGCCTTGGTGTAAATTCAGACACCACTTGAGTTCTCTCTGACCATCAGACCAGCATTGTGGCCAATGCTTAGACAACTGCAAGGCAGACCGAGGAGAGCACATTTTGCCCTGAGGACGAGTGGCTGGAAGTAGGTGGAGTCTAAGGAGGAACAGTCTGCCTTCAGGCTCGCTCACAGAACTGAAGCATTTCCTTGGGCATGTCCTTAATGATTTGCCAAAATAGCCACCTGCCATCTAGTTTCAGTTAACAGTCGAGGGCCTGATGACTGTGACTCAGGGCCACGTGGTCATGACTCCTATCCTGGCCAACACACAACCAGGTGATTGAAATCACAGAGCCAATCATCTAAGCTTTTAAAATCCGAAATAATGTTGGCATCCTAATCAGGGTTGCTTCCCAGACTCTAGTACTTCTGCAGCAACGATTTCTTGACCTGCCAACAATCATGATGATGTTTCCCTTTGCTTGTTGTTTAAAAAATAATCCTACATAATTATCTCCTTCCCCATGAATCAGCGGATTCCATTCTGCTTCCCTGATCTGGAAGGGTTATATTTGTTTTGTCTATGTCCTATTTGTGGCTTAACAAAAAAGTCTCAATAAGTGGAGAGCAAATGATTTGAGAATGATGAGGGCAATGAATGTAGAAATGTGCTTTACACAATTGATGTACGTATGGATTGTGATAAGAGTTGTATGAGCCCCTAATAAGATGATTAAAAAAAAAAAAAGAAAACACAAGATCCAGAATCATGTACTCCTAGCAAGAATCCATTTTGTGCGAAGCCTGCACACCTGCGTTTCAGCCTGCCCATCAGACGAATCCCTTCGCTCATTCCTCCAGGACTCAGTAGCCTTGGTGCACCTCTGGTTCACACTGAATCATGGGGCCACCATTTTGTTTTCTTTTGTAATAGTCTTATATTTACTGTGTTCTTGTTTTTTTCATTATTCTGGACTTAAAATGTCTAACTTTGTTAATATGTTCATTAGGGTTGTTACTAATGTGCTGGTTATAGAGTTGCAATAAAGAAACTGTTTCAATGGTCTCAACAACAACAACAAAAGAATATGTTTGAAGTTTGGATCTTTTGTCCCCTAGGAGAGACAATGTTAACAGAAAACTGATGAGTCTTGTCTACACTGAGGCACTGGCCAAGGGCAAATTTTAGTGCATTCCCCAGAATAAATCAGAATGAGTAAATAGAGCACTTCTCTCCATTCTTAAGGAAGAAGAAAGCTAACTGTATAATGATGACCATGATTGTTTCCATTTATGACCAGTGTAGAATGGCAAGTACAGCCAGAGTGATACAGCGAAAAGGCCTTTGGACTTGGAATCAGAAGACACTGGTCCTCGATTTCACCAGAACCCTTTAGTCCAAATTCATTGCCAAAGAGGATCCAAAATCATAGTCACCCTAGAGGACAGGATAGCACAGCTTCAGTGGGTTTTCTAGACTGTCATTCTTGGCAGGAGTAGAAAAGCCTCATTTTTCTCCTGGGGAGCGGCGGGTGGTTTACAAACTACTGACCTTGTGGTTCGCGGGCAAACTCAGAACCCACTTTGCCGCCAAGATTCCTCTCAACATTTTACTACTGTATGACAAAAATACTAACGTGTGACAATTCGTGTCCAAGAATTCATCTCACATCTCCAGACCTCTCAATGTCCTCAGCTTTGGGGTTGTTATCTGTTGTCGAATCATTCCCCGACAGACGCCATGTTCAATGGAGTGAAACCACTGCCCCGACCCGCACCCTTCACCTGATTGATCTTTTGAAATCTTTAGGGTTTGCATTGGCTGATTTTCAGAAGACCATCTCCAGACCTTACTTCCTACCCTATCTGGAAGTTCTGCTGAAACTTGTTCAGCATTACAGGGAGACACATTGTCCTCCAATGACAGATCTGCGAGAGCTGCATTTGAGGTGCATTGACTAGGAATCGAACTCAGGTCTCTGCTACTGAAGGTACTTTACCATTGACTCACCAATGATTTTTATCTTTATAGTGGGATAGTATGCCTTTCTTATACTTCATTATTTTAAAAAAATAAAATAAGATTATATATTTAGAAGCACACACAAATGTGATATATATATATGGGAAAACATAACATGGTGGTTTTCATATGTCTCAATAAAAGTCAAGGGGCATCTGTAGTAATCCCAAGAAGTCAGGCCACAGTCTTATTTGTGCTTCCTCTAACCTCCCAAACAGCTTTGCTGGGATGTCACGATTTTAAAAGTTGCATTACCCAGGCTAGAGTCTGAAACCTACTTGCAACAGATATGTACACACATTAATCATGATTATATAATTGCAATATGCTTAACATTATGCAGCAGCTTTGCAAAACTCAGATGCATGGAGTCCGGTGAGCTTGGGCAAGTGAGCATATCATAATACGTTCAAAGTTTTACGTTCTAGGACCTGTTTACACTGCTATGGGTGACCTCAAAGAGCTTCCCTAGAAAATGCCTGGGTGAAAGAGAGAGGGAGACACACGCACGCACACATTCTCTTAGTCTGCAGAGCGATGATGTCCTCACCTGTTGTGTAGCCTCTGTATGTCTACTGAACACTCATGAAAGAATGCAAATGAAAACAAACCCATGTTTTAATATTATGAAAATACATGTGACTTTATGAAACCCCAGAAAAAGTCAGAGTCCCCCTGGACCCTGAGACCACACTTTGAGAACCACTGAATTATTTATTTTGATGGAAACTTTCAGGTGCTGAATTATCCATCAATCCAGGTGTGTGCTTTTTACCAGCTCTGCTCCCAGCTAAAAGGAAATGGAAATGATCAATGAGAGTTACTTTAAGGAGATTTCATGAAGTGTTTTGGTAAAATCTTCACTTTGAACCTGTATTTTAGATTACTTATGAATGTTCTGTTGGATTTCTTTTCTTAAAGCATAACATTCTTTTCTCTTATGAAGAAGAAACAAACAAAACAAAACCCTCAAAAATGTTAGTTAAAGTGGAGTTTGATCTCTTTGTTTATTCAATTTATATATTTATGCAAATCTGTTTGACTGTGTGGATCATAATAACCCATGGATAGCCTTAGGAAAAATGGGCATTCTAGAACACTCCATTGTGTTCATTTGGAACTTATACATGGATCAAGATGCAGCTATACAAGCCGAACAGGGGAATTCTAGATGGTTTAAAATCAGAAAGCTGTGTGTCAGGGTTGTATCTTTTTACCATATTTATTCAATCTGCAGGCTGAGCAAGTAATCAGAGAAGGCAGCATGACGATTCGGGAAAGGCTTACTGACAACCTTGGATGTGCAGATGCCACAACCTTGCTTAATGAAAGTGAGGCAGACTGGAAGCACTTGCTGCTGAAGCCCAAGGATGGCAGCCTGAAATGCGGATTACCACTCAATAGACGGCCAAAAAAATGTCCCACAGTACATATATATGGATCAAATTTGTCTCCTTTTACCTTTAAAATATGTTAGGTGTGGTTCATTTATAAGTAAAGACAAAAGCTTTTCAGTTCTCAAATATACTTTCTCTGCGTTTCTGTGAGGTCATCTGTCACCTAAACGAATGCGGTGGTGATGCAGGGGTGACAGTGCTCAACCACAAAGCCAGAGGTTGGCAGGGTACAGCCACCAGCTGTTCTTCAGGAGAAATAGGTGCCAGTCTGCTTCTGTCAAGGTCTGGAGCCTTGGAAACCCGACAGAGTAGTTCTAATTCTAGTGGAACTAGAGGCCCATATCAACTCAAGGGAAAGATGAGGGGAAATTTTTAAAAATCACGGGGAAAATGGAATTAAAAGATAATGGAATATGCCACAAACTTTTTGAAGACACTTCATGTTTGATTTGGGGTTAGGTTGCCTGAATAGGAACCATGTTGGCACACTGGTTGAAGTGCATGACTGATAATGCCCAGGCTGGTGATCCCAACCCTTCAGCTAATCTGAAGGAGAGATGTGTGACAATCTGATTCGGTAAGGACCTGCGGCCCCAGACACCCGCTGGAACAGCTCTGCTGTAGCTAAGAGGATGTCTAGTTATCAGAACCAACTGGACCACCGCAGAGGGCCGGCCTGATTTGGGTAGCCAGGACTGTGTGTTTCTCCCTCTCACCAGGTTTTCTTGCAGCTGCTCTGTGTTGTCACATCTCCCAAGAGGTTTATTTGTTTATTTATTTCTCTTTGTCACAGCTGTATCCTGCCTTCCAAGCATCTCACATGTGCAAATTCTTCATCTTTGTCAATTGCTGCAGTAACTCCCCAAGCCCAAACCACCCTCTAGACCAAACTGGCCCTTTCCCAAGAAAAACTTTGATATATTCTGTGCCTGAAAAAAATAATTTTGTTTCCTTCAGTTTATATTGTTATTTAGGACCACTGTAAGGCTCAAGAATCTACTTCCCATGCAATTATTTAGGAAGTAAAATTATCTTTTAATTCCATATTTAATCTGCAAATTTAAATCTCTAAGCCTGGTTACCTAGTTTGATTCTGAATCTTACACTTCTTTCATTTTTTAAAAAAAGCAGTCTGCTTATACTATTCTACAGTGTATTTTATTATACACATACACTTATGTATGTATATATATATATATATGTTAGCAAATGCCATATTAATTATATCAAATAGGATCTTTTTTTTTTAATGGAAGAAGCCTTTCCTTCAGTGTAAGGAAATTTAGTTTTACAAATGTGATCTGCATAACTCCTATATCCAATATATAATATGTCTATTTAGTCTAGAGCATTAATATTCATGTGTAAGGGGGAAAACAATTAAGGTTAACATATTATTGTGAACATTTATATGACTATATTGGTCAGTCATAGTCCAACCTCTCAATTTTAACAAATATATTTAACTCTTGGGTTTTTATATCTTCAAGATACTCATTATAACTTTAATTCCTTGTAAGAAGACTTTGCTTGACCATTTATCTCTGCTTCCATTACCTACATGTGATAACTTACCTAATTTTGTTTTTTAGCTACATGGCTGGTCACTTTTAAGACATCTCCAAAGTTCAAAATAAATTCTTTATCTTAAAAGTTAGATATGCCAGAAAAAAATACTAAGGAATTCCAGTAGTTACATTTCCCAGAGATTCCATGCTTCTATTGATGCTCAATAAGAGTCCTGGTGGTGTAATGGGTTTCTACTACTCATTGGGCTGCCACATTCAAGGTCAACAGTTCAAATCAACCGGATGCTAGGAGGGTGAAAGATGAGGCTGTGAGTTTGGATTGGGGGTTGTGTTAAATATACCTTGGTGGTGCGGTGATCAAACACTTAAGTAATGATCGGTGGTTTGGACACCCCCGCCCCATCTGCTTTTTTGGAGAAAGATGCAGTCTGCTTCCGTAAAGATGTTCAACTTTGGAAACCCTGTAAGGCGATTCTACTCTGTCTTCTAAGGTCACTGTGAGTCGGAGTCATGTCGAAGGCAATGGGCTTGGATTTGGTTTCAAAGGTGGTCAGAGGTATGAGGCAAAGGGACCAGTAATTTTTACTACCTGACAAGTGAAATAATCCCCATGAACCACAAGGCCTGAAGCATCTTATTATTGTTATGAAAAAGAATTCAAAAATGAGAATAAGGAAACAACCAGAGCCATGCACTTTCTGAGCACAAGCGACATTGATATGACAGCCAATAATAAATATTTATTTATGCCAATATTGCCAAACCAATCACTTTAGCAGTAAAGCCTACTATAAGAATTATTTAAAATGTTTTGTCTCTAGAACGTATTTAAACACAAGGAACTTTAAAGGTAGGTTCATTATAATTCAGACATATAATCATCTTAATATATACAGAAAACCTCCCTGTAGACCAATTAAAAGGAGCTTGCAAACAATACTGACTCTTAATTCACATCATATTATAACTCAAGCAAGTTCCTTTCAACATTTTTTAGATAAGCTCTATAAGAGTGTGTGTGTGTGTGTGTGGGGGGGGGGAAGGATTAGGACAATGGTGAGACTTGAAATGTGTTTTGTAGAATTTCAAATGCATTTTAACAGGCTATATGACTGTACGAATGCAGAAGGGAGAAACTTGTGTCGATTATTTTTTCATTACATGCATTATTCTGGTTTAAAAATGTCAGTTGATGTCATGTTAACTAAGAATACATTCACGAGTGTACATATCTGAAGCTAGAGTTAAACTGAGACTTTTGCAAAGCACAAATACAAGGAAGTGATTTTCCTTCGCTGTATATAAAATAGAACTTTCAGAAATGTCATGGCTGACACATAGCTGCGGACATCGAAAACCCTCTTGCTGACTTACAGTCTGTGACTGAGGAGGTCCCTGTCAGTGTCATAAGGGTGGTACACTCTAAAGCGCAAACAGTCGAGGGTGCTTGCTAGTTGGCCCTGTTGTTTTTTTTTAAAGCAAAAGAGATTTAAATTTGGATCATAACATAAATAAATGTTTCTCGTCATCATCTTTTGGACACAGAAGAAGAATTGATTGTGTAATGTGTGTTTGGAGCTGGTTACCTAATTTAATCAGTATTTTATGAACATGTGGAATACTAAAGCAATATAATAGTGTCAGAGATAGACTGAAGAAATATTGATTGTATGCAGGATAGCTTTTCTGAGATTATATTACAATTAGCAATGGCTATGGCACAAGTGAATGCAGTATGTTGTTGTCGGGTGGGGTCAAGTCGATCATAACTCATGACCACCCCATGAGTGCCCCCAAGGGTTTTCTTGGCTGGAATTTTTACTGAAACATCACCAGGCTTTTCTCTTGCAGAGCTTCTGAGTGGGTTGGCATCAGGAACCAATTGGCAGCAGGATGCTTAACTATTAATGCCACAAGGACTTCTGAATGCAATACAAGGAATCTTTCAAAAGCACAACTATGCCAGTAGTTAAAAGACAACTTTTGGATAAAATGTGTTCGTCTTTAATCTCGTAGGGAACCCTGGCATAGTGAGTTATAAATTGGGCTGCTAGCCACCACGTCAGCACTTTAAAACCGCCAGCTTCTCCGTGCAAGAAAGAGGAGGTTTTCTCCGCCCTTAAAGAGTTTCAGGTTCATAAACCCATAGGGGTCCTTGGACTTTGTCCTACCGGCTCTGAGTCAGGATTGACTCACGGGCAGTGAGGTTTTATGAGGTTGATCTCATACATAAGTAGGGTCTCTCTTCCTTAGAAGTGAACTAAGGAAATCACAGCACACATTATATTTCTCCCAGTCCTCCATTAGAATTCACAAAAGATGCATATGTTAACATCTATTGTGTATGGGAAGAGAATTTTGACCAGATAACTGACATTCTTTTACAAGAACAGAATTTGGCTGAGAGAACATTTACATCAACATCTATGAATAAATGTAATCAGACTAGATAATATGCTTAATAAATATTCACTCCATTCTCCAGGCTATAAGAAAAACTAGATAAGGTGTATCTTCTTGAACATCTTGGAGAATGAAAATGAATGCATTTTTAAGATATTTAAGCCCATCAACAATTACTCTAAAGCCAAGAGGAGACAATAACGGGACAGGGAAACGAAAGAACAGGCAGTCCACAGATTACAAACAAGTTCCCTTCCTAAATCTGTGGTTAATTCATATGCAAATTGAACAGGTAGAGCCAGTTTGTATCTAATGCCAGTCGTTAGTTAACTGTCTTAGTAGTGTATCTTTTTATGCATAAAATACTAAAGAAACACTTCTAAGTAATCACAGAGTAATAATGCTTTTGTGTGTGCCAGAAAGTATCATCTGTATTTTATTATGAACCACTGTATGTACCTGGTGTGTTTATGAGGGTTGCTTCAAAAGCAACTAGTTGAAGGTAAAGTGGACATTTGTAACTTGAGGACTGTCTTTATTGGAAACTGAACAAGCAAACACAATTAAAATGAATACTGATGCATTATGTAAATGTTACCAGGGTCACTGAACAATTTGTATGGAAACTGTCAAATGGGAACTTAATTTACTATATATACTTTCACTGAAAACACAGAATTTTAAAGCATTATTTTAAAGTGCAAATGTTTAGTCCCACTAATATAAATTATTGTAAATCTACTACTGTACTTCCTTAAAGAGATTTTCTTTATAATTGATTTAGGGTCCAAATTTCATACATTTATACTTTTCAGAAGCAAGTCATATTCATGCAAATGTGTTCATCTCTCTCAAATCTAGTTGACTATAACCTGAACCAGGAAAAAAAAGTTTGTCCATTAATGTGCTGAGAAGAACCAGAGCTTTAGAATTAGCTTTGAGTTCTGCCTCCGAATGTTGTGTGTAAACTTGGACATATTCCTTACTTTTATTGAGTCTAAATTTTCTGATCCTTATTATGGACAAATAACTAGCCATTAATAAATTGTGAGGATCAACAGATCAAACCATGACCTGAAGAGACTAATATAGTTCTAGTCATGGAATAGACAGTTGCTAGAATTCATTGAGCTGCGATCCGCATGACCAGCGGTTCAAAACCACCAGCATCTCCAAGGGAACAAGACCAGGCTTTCTACTCCCTTCCACAGTTACAGTCTCAGAAACCCCCGGAGGGTCTCTGTGAGTCAGCATTGACTAGATGGCAGTGAGCTTTTGTTGTTGTTGTGTTGATAAGTAATTACTCTTTCCTCTGTTTCAAAATTAATCTTTTGCTCTTCCTCCCCTAAATTGTAATGCTTCAATTTTTCCATGGCCAGCATTTCTAAGGTTTTTATGCTTTCCAATGTTAGTCCACAATCGCTTTGAAAATATTCCATCAGGTAGTTTCCTGAATGTACCTGACCACTACAGAATAACTATTTTGTTATTCTGTCTTTTATTTTAATCTCTTTCAGGCACCAGATTCCCATTTTGGGGGTTTCAAGTTAATGCATTGTGATACATTTAAAGAATCACAAAATCATAGAACTATTCAATTAGGAATTGCAAACCCAAATACCTAAAGGGTCTAGATAGAAAACAATGGATAAGTTGGGCTGGGTAAGAATGTGCATACACATTGTTAAAATAAAACCAAAACAAGCTGGGAAGAGCTGGCATGGGTAGAGAGTAGGAGCAGGCAGCTGAGTGTAAGTTGCCATGTGGAAATCTGGTCTTGTGGTAGGTAAGCTTTGCGGGGGTGGGGGAGAGACGGATTCAGGGTCAAAAAAGGAAATTCAGGTTTTCACATGATATGCTTCACTTACATTTCATTTATTTTAAAACTGTGGTCCAAGCACAATATATGTACTAGTCAGATCCTATGGTAGTTACACAATTTCATGTCCACATGATAAAAGAATGAAGGGGTGGCATATAGCCTGTCAATCCGGTCACACCATGAGTGATCCCTCCTTGTGGGCATGGTCTTCTCTGAGGATCCCGGGAACATCCTCTCTCTTGATTCTGCCATCAGAAGAGACGGGCCTCTCTCTCTCTCTTGCTACATGGAGGCACTCTGATGAGAACCAGAGCCCTGGATATGTTTCCTCTGCCATTGGATCCACATGACTTTCCACCCACCGGCCTGTGATCTTCCTGCATTTGGCATTGTTGCATGTGCTACGTGAGTCTGAAGAGGAATTCATGGGCTAATATCAAATTTATGGGCTAATATTGAACTTATGAACTTGGTCTAGATTGGGCTGGGATGTTTGATTGATGCATAATTACTTCTTGATATAAAGTTCTCTCTTACACAAATATGCATGTCAATGAATTTGTTTCTCTAGTCACCTCAGACTAACAGACCCAGACAACGTATTTCCATTTTAGAGCCTCTGTTAAATCCTATAATGTAAATGACCTCATGTTCAGATGATGACAATGAAGCCCAGAAAGTCAAGAGACTTTCTCAAGGTTAAAGATCAACAAGGAGTAGAACCCAGGTCTCCAGATTCACAGAGAGAATGCCACCTTGGGCCACTTTTGCTTGCTGACTCTTCTCAACATACATGCCTATATTGGAAGTGTATTATTTCCTTTAGATCCCAGGGGCAGTATGCAGATAACTACACTAAAAATCATTCAATTTTCTAAGCACTTAACTCACTTAGATAAAGTGTGTTTAATGAGAATTTGCATAATAAATTACTTTACTATATTGTTGTTGTTAAGTTCCATCAAGTCAGTTCCAACTCACAGTGACCCTATGTCCAAAAGAGCAAAACACTGCCTGGTCCTGAGTCATCCTTAGAGTTGTTCTTTATGTTTTAACAGATTAGTGTGGTCACTGTGTTAATCAGTCCTGTGGAAGGACTTCTCTCTGTTGCCCCTCTATGTACCGCGCACAATATCCTTCTCAAGGGACTGGTCCCTCCTGACAATACGTCCAAAGTGCGTGAGATGACATCTCACCATCTTTGCTTCCCAGAGATGGGAAGCAGCACTTTTTTGAAGCTGGATTTGTTGTACTTTTGGAAGTCTTGGGTATTTTCTATATTCTTTGCCAGCCCCCAAATTCAAATACATCGATTTTTCCTTTGGTCTTCTTTATTCAGGGTCCAAGTTTCACATGCATATGAGGTGATTAAAAATACCATGGCTTGGGTCAGGCATACCTTAGTCCTCAAAATAATTTACTTGTTTCCTTATATAGCTCAATATATACCTTAATGCATAGCTTCTTAAAGTATATCATTTGTTCTTTTTACCAACCTGTAGCACTTCTCTAAAGTTATTTAGAGTTTATTGTTATGTTTTTAATGACTATTAGTAAAATACAGTAGGAGAGTTTACCTCAGTAATATTTTACAATACTAAAATGAACAGGTTAACATACTTAAAATATTTCAAACTAACTTCTATATATATTTCAAACAGCTTCTGCTCATTTAGTCAAGTGTAGCCTTTTTAGAAATCAAAGATTAATAAGTGCACCCTCATATTTATTTGGGGACATCTGGATGCTATTTCTGTGTTATATAAGACAAAAAAGAAAACCTCTGTTGATTTGCTCATGAGGATCTCCATATGCAATGATTCCCTGGATTCAAATCTAAAGGCTGATTAGCAGTTTGTGAACAAAGTTGAGGTGTTTTTTTTAATTTATTTTTTTTACCTTAGAGGACATCATAAACGAAGTTAAAATTCTAGTGGGCAAACTTCCCCATATTATTATACATAGTTCAGCATCAGTCATTAAAGTTGAATCCTCTTGAGTCTTCTCATTTGAATATTTGAATTTTAATCTGGCACACCTATATTTTCAACACTAAATGCAATCCACTCTGTGTACGTACTAATTGAACAGAACTGTCCATTCCAATTGTGGTTAATGGGGATTAGGATGCTTACAAATGAAGTCCATTGATTAGTTCATATGGTATCATTTTAGGGCTGTGAAAATTTCCTCCCCCTTCCCCTGGGGCACCTACTCTTCTCTCTAACCCCAACTTGCTTCAAGAGTTTAAAATTTGCTGCTAACTAAGGTGGATGCATTTCCTGACCTTACTGGTGGGAATAGAACAGAAGTCTCTCAAGTGCTGTAGGAACTAATTAATATGCATATTATCCCAAGAAAGAATCATTATTTTATGGATATCTCTGTCAGAGGGTATGGCTGCCATAATAGTTAATTGCTGCAGATATACCTATCTTTAATAGAGAAAGATATAATTATTAAGATATGATGGTTTAGTTTTATAACTTAAAACACTTTCTTTACATGTCTGGATGTTTATGAATAAATGAAGATTTTATACCCCTCTTAAATTATTTTCCAGTAAGTTCTTGATAAGTAGTACATCAAAATTGCAGTACTTTTTAAAATTTATAGAACTTCCTCAAGTTTATTTTAGGAACTAAAACATTAAGTGGGATTGAAGTAATGATGAACCATTATAGTCATTTAGTTTAATTTCATACAATAAACACTAGTTACAGGCACAAGAAGGTATCTGTGCTAAGCAAGGTCTGATATCAATTTGAATTGCTCCTCTCTGCTAGGGGCTCTGTGGTTTGAGTTGACTTGAAGGCAATGAGCTACTCGAATTTATTGTACCGGCTGAGGACTCAGTTGTTGGTGGCACGGGCCAAACCAGGAGCTCATAGCAATGACAGGGTAGACCCAATATCAGAAGAGGTATAGAAAGTTAGTAGTTAGTTGTCCAGTTAACGTGGCTAGAGTCACAGTGCAATGGGGTTGACCACCAGATCATAAACTCAGTTCAAGGGCGGGATGGAAGCTAAGTCATGTTTTGGACCTGCAGGGTTTTGAACCAGAGAAACATGATGATGCAAACCTGATCATGAAAGCAGCAGTCAAGAGATGAAGAGACATGTTGCTTTAGGTAAATTTGCCACAGAAGACCTCTTTAGAGTATTGAAAAGGAAAGATGTTACTTAGCAGACTAAGGTGTGCCTGACCCAAGTCATGGTGTTTATAATCACATCAAATGTATGTGAAAGGTGGATATTGAATAAAGAAAACAGAAGAAGAATGGACAGGTTTAGATTATGTTCCCGGTGAAGAATATTGAAAATACCATGGATGGTCAAAAGAAAAAACAAAATTCTGTTTTGGAGAAAGTACATCTAGAATGTTCCTTAGAGGCAAGGATGGCAAGACATGTCTTATGTACTTGGACAGGAGATATCAGTCCCTGGAGAAGGACATCATGCTTGGTAACGTAGAGGGGAAAGAGGAAGACCCTGGACAAGAGGGACTGACGCAGCGGCTCAAGTGTAGGAACAATTGTGAGGACGGCGCAAGACTGTGCAGTGTTTCATTCTGTTGTGCACAGCTCGCTGTGAGCCGGAGCTGACTCGATGGCACCTAACAGCCACAGCAAGGTGTTAAATATAGGAAGAAAAGAGTGATGCCAGTGATATTGAAAATCTCAGTAAAGAAATGGAAACTCTTATAAAGAGCCAAATGGAAGATTTAAATTTAAAAGTGGAAAGAGAAAATCACTAGGCTAAATCAATAGCACTTATAACATAAGCAAACATAAACACAGTAACATACAGCAAACTACCAAACCTGAAGACAGATACTAGAAATAATAAATCAAATCTGAAGAAAAGATAGGAAATGGAATGAAGGAAAAAGAATAAAGCATCAGAGATTTGTGGGACAACATCATGTACCAACATATAGGGGGATACCCCCCCACCCCAAATGGATTTTTTCTTAAAAGCTATGTATTTAACTTTTTTTTTTTTACAAAACAACCTTATCACCTCCTATAGTATTCTCCATTGCATTTAATATGTCAAATCTGTGATTCCATTCTTGGAAACAGTTTTCAAACTCATCTGTTTGGATGGCTGACAGCACCTTCCTCCTTTTTTTCTTCACCTCTTCTGTGTTATCAAATCGCTGTCCTTTCATGTCCCTTTTCATTCGTGGAAATAAAAAGAAGCCACATAGAGATAGGTCAGGTGAGTAAGGTGTGTGGGGCAAGAGAGGCAATGCTGTTTTTTGCCCAGACCTGGTGCACTGAAACGGCTGCATGAGCAGGTGCATTGTTGTGGTGGAAAAACCAGTCCCCGTCTGTCACAAACCAGGTCATTTTTGTCACACACTGTTACACAATCATTTCAGAACCTCTAAACAGAAAGCTTAAGAGTCTGACCTGGTGGAACTCCAAATTCACTCTCCCCCTCCCACCAAAAACAACAACAACAAAAAACCCCAAATGAGCCTCGCCTTGATCTTTGATTTCACTTGACCAGCTTTTGGTGCGTGAAGTGGTGACAGCTTGTTCCACTGCCTTGATTGATGTTTGATTTCTGGGTACTAAGATTAGCACCATGTGTCATCATCAGGAATGAACTTGGAGAAAAAATTCTGAGTTGCTCAGAGCTGTTCTTTCAAAGGACAGCATGTTTCCACTCGACACTCTTCTTGATGGTCAGTCAGAACCCGAGGTACAAATTTCGCAGCGCCTCTTCTCATTCCCAAATCTTCCATTAAAATTCGCTGAACACAACTCTAAGACAGTCCAGGTAACTTCTCCCCATCTCTTCAATGGTCCATTGTTAGTCTTTGAGCACAAGTGCATGGATTTTGTTGCCATTTTCATCCATTCATGAAGTTGACAGATGTCTAGAACAAGGTTTGTCATCAACTGACATTTCACCTTTTTGAAACCAGAAAAATACTCTGTACATGAGTTTTCCCCATACTGCTGTCTTTGTAAGCTGTGTTCCACATCACAACAGTTTCTGCAGCATTTGTCCAAGCAGGAAACAAACTTTCACAGCCACACACTGTCTTCTTCAATCAGCATCACAAAAAATGAGATTCAAGCAAAACTGCTTTTATGAAAATATTCACTGTGACCATAGAGAACCCTCTCAGGTGACACCCCTGAGTGCACTAACTCAAAGAGAGTTGCTTGTTGCTTGTCTAATGGGAAAAAATGTCTACTGTGAAAGCTCTGCCCAGCGAGGTTTTTTCTGGTTTTTTTTTTTGGGGGGGGGGGGAGTAGCCCCTTGCATGTGTTATGAGAGAGGTAGCAAGAGCAGGGAAAAGGGAATAGAAATAATACCTGAAAAATGATGGCCAAAACTTTTGTAAATTTGATATAAAACTCTTCTATATGGATCCAAGAAGCTTAGTAAATTCCAAACAAGATATAAGCAAAGATATTCATATTCAAACACATTATAAGCAAACATTGAAAGTCAGAGCCAAAGCCAAACTATTGAAAGCTTCAAAACAGAGAAAAGCAAAACGAACCTACCTCATTTTTACAAGAGAATAGCAGTAGGAATAATGACTGATATCTTGTTAGAAAAAGTAGAGGCCAAAACACTGTATTAATGTATTCAAAATGTTGGGAACAAAGTGAATTTGTTGCCAGCACACCTACCTCAGGAGAAATACTAAAGGGTATTCTTCAAGCTATAAGGAAATGACACAAGGCAGTAACTGAATCCACAAGAAAAAATAAAGAGTGTTAGAAAATATATGGGTAAGTATAAAAGGGTAAATAAATATGTTTTCTATTTTTAATTTCTCAAAAAGATACTATACTAAAAATCAATAATATAGTTTGGCTTATAGTGTATAAAAGTATAATATATGTAATAATGTTAGCTCCAAAGATTTGAAAACAATTGGAGCTATATGGAACAAAATTATATTTTATTGAAATTCAGTCAGTGTTAGTCTAATATAGATTTTGACAAGTTAAGATGTCAATTATACTCCATAAAGCAAACACCAAGAAAATAATTTTTCTTAAAAGTTAAAATATCAAAAAAGAAATGAAAATTACAATACTAAAATGTATTTGCTTAACATGCAAGAAGGCAGTAACCAAAGCAGAGATGACTAAAGATACATGACATATATAAAAATATTTCAAATAGAAAGTGGCAAATATGCATGTAATTGTGTCAGTAATTACACTAATGGGAATGGGATAAGTATTTCAATAGAAGAAATATATTGTAAGTCTGTATAATAATGTAAGAAGTAACTATGTAATCTATATTATAGATTCACTTTAAATTTAAAGACATCAATAGGTTAAAAGTAAAAAGATATAACATCCAAATCATAAGAATGCTGGAGTGGCTCTAGTAGGGTAAGAAAAAATAGACTTTAAGAAACAAAATATTACTCATAAGAGAACCAAAGAAAGGCATTTTATAATGTTGAAATGGTCAATACATCAAGAAAACATAGATCCCAAATACATCCCCCTTGAAATAACAAAATCGAAGGAGAAATCAAACATTTAAAAATGTGATTATTACAACTGGGTGTTAATTTCTCCAGCTAGTCTGTGTGAACGATAGAATAATGAACACTTGGCATCTCCATGAACCAAACTTTGTCTCTAACAAGAGCAGTGAATGATGGTTTCTTTTATAAGGATTAGCACTAAGCTAGTTCCTCTAAGGTAGAGGTTAACTGTGTCCCAAATGTCCATCTTTTCCAAGCTGCTGTGCCTCTCCATCATCTCTGACATCACCTACTGTCTCCTCCACCCTACATTCATCCAAGTACTTTCCCTCCAGGCTTTGGGTTTTATAATTTGCTGCAATCGCATAGAACTCACAAACCATACTTACAGCAAACGGGTACAACCCGGAGTCAGGAATGACTCAAAAGTAACGGGAGCAACTCAGGATACAGTTCTTGTTCAGGATACTAAAAGCAAGATTCGTGGACCTAAATATTATATATATAAAACTAAGATGATGGACAAAATATTTGAATAGACATTTCACCAAAAAATTTTGTAAAGTACATGAAAATATCTTCAGTATCATTAGTCATTAGGGAAATGCAAATTATAACCAAAATGGGACACCACCTCAATGGTTATAACAAAAATTCCTGATAATAGCAAATATTAGCAAACTTAGAACCCTTGTATATTGCTGGTAGGAACTTAGAATGAAAAACAACTTGTATATTTCATAAAATTAACACAATGCAGTAATCTCATTCCTTGGTATACACCAAATATAAATGAAACATATGCTCATAAAAATATTTACATGTGATTCTTTATAGCAACATTATTCATAGTACCCCCAAACTAGAAACAATCTCCAAAAGCCTATCAACTAGAAAACAAATGAACACCACTTGGTTTATTTGCAAACAAAATATGGTATGTCTCTACAATAAAATATTTCTTCAGCAACCGAGGACAAACTACTAATACATGCTACAATGGATGAGTTAAGGAAACTAAGTAAAAGAAGCTAGATACAACACAAAAATCACGTAATATGTTAGTTCTTTTATATAAAATTTCAGGAAACTCAAATGTGTAGAGACAGAAAGCAAATTAGTAGTTGCTTGGGCCTAAGTGTGGTAGAAGGGATTGATTGTAAATGGGCTGGAGAGAATTCTGAGGTGATAAAAAATTTCTAAAACTTAAAAAAAAAAAGCTGTGTCATATTCCTCTAGTTCTTTAATGCTTCCTTCCCTCCTTCCCACACTATCATGACCCCAGTTCTAGCTTACAAATATGGTTAGTCAGAGCATGTACATGGCTAAAGATAAGAGCTCTGGACACACAGAATCCAGGTCAGATAAACCCCTCAGGAGCAATATTGAGAGTAACGATACCAGGAGGGTAGGGGGAAGGTGAAGGTGGATGGGAGAAAGGGAGAACCAACTGCAATGATCGACATACACCCCGCCCCCCTTACACACACACACACACACACACACACACACACACACACACACATATCCCAGGGATGAACAACAGAAATGTGGGTGAAGGGAGACAGCGGATGGTGTAAAACATGAAATTAAAAAAAATTTGTAAATGATCAAGGGTTTACGAGGATGGGAGGGTGGGGGAGGGAGGGGGAAAAAGAGGAGCTAAAACCAAGGGCTCAAGTAGAAAGAAAATGTTTTGGAAATGATGATGGCAACATATGTACAAATGTGCTTTATACAACTGATGTTTGGGTTGTTATAAGAGCTGTAAGAGCCCCCAATAAAATGATTTATTAAAAAAAAAAAAAGTTGTGTTGAGAATACAGACCAGACCTGCACTCTGTGGCAAAGGTCACCACATCTCTTATTAATGTCTGGCATAGCCAAATAACTCTAGTGTGAATGCACATGATAAGAGGATTTCCCAAACCTGTCATTGGCTTTTATCAAGTTTAACAAGTGTGAGTTCCTCGAACACATTAAGGCATGCTTACTTTAATTCTGCTGTTAGGAACTATGGAGTCAGCTATTTTTTTTCATTGAGTGGGTTCAGACCCAACAATATTATGTACAATAAAAGGAAACTGCCGCCATCCTCCGCAGTGCTCTCCTCCCAGTGGCTCTGATGGGTGAGCCCATTGTTGCAGCCTCTATATATATACCAATCCATTTCATTGAGGATCTTCCTTCCCCCCACTGACCCTCCATTTTCCCAAGCATCATTAGCCAATCAAACCCTTTAATTAAAAACAATTATTAAAAAAAAAAGGATGATGCCCTGTACATGGGAAGTAATGGTTCTGATTCACTCTGGGGAAATCGAACCTGACTGGGGCTTTGTTTTGCAATTTTGCCATACTCTTTGACAAGGAATTTTATCAAGAAACATGAAATCATATTTATAGGAAACATTGTATGAGCTTCAGTGAAAAATGGAAATATTATAAATAGGAGACAATGTGGTCTATCTAGAGCAACAGTGGCACATAAACAGGAAAAAGTAAAGGAGGTTGATTTTAAGGAACAGGGTACTCTGAAAAGACAATGGACCGCCTTCAAATAGTGCATCATTGGAGATGCTAATTAGACTAGAAAGACACTTGCCACGAATCCATTCTATCACTTTTTTCCCTTCATAAGTATTACCATAGTCTATGGTCTAGTCTAGTGGTGGTGGCTTGAGTTGTTGCTGGGAGTACAGTGAACCCTCGCCACTTCGCGCTTCGACTTCCGGGGTTTCACTCTATCGCGGTTTTTGCGTAACAGCGCATGCTCTGTCATTACTGCCACTGATTGGCTCATACTGTACACGCTTGATGCCATAAATAATATAATAAATAATAAATGATAATTGTAACGTCCAAAATGTTTTACTGTATTTTCCCTTTTTCGTTTAATAAATTGGGTAATACGAGTGTAATGGTGACTAAAGGGTGTTTTTTCATGTCCTCTATGCTCTTACTACGAAAATATTTGATTTACAAATAAGGAATCCTACTTCGCAGAATTTCATTTATCATGGTAGGGTCTAGAACCGATTAACCGCGATAAACAAGGGTTCACTGTAATCACATAGCAATCTTAGGACGGGATGCTGGAGAGCTAGTCCTGATTCTGCCACTGCACACCGTAGGGAGAACAGGCCTTTTAAAGATTTGATTGTGTCGTTCTTCTTCTGAAACCTCCCTGTGACATTACATTCAGAGAAAAATCCAAACCCTTTATAGTGTACAAGGCACCGGGCCTTCCAAGTCGTGTTTTCTTTCTGATCGTGTGTTCTACTTCTACTTCTCCCTCTTCTGCCGCCTAGTCCTCTGACTTGGAAGAGTCCCACTGCTTTCTAGGCTGCTTGCTTTTCAGACAGGTTAGACCATTTTATGGCAGAGCTTTTGTTTGACATGAGCTGTGCTTAAACATTTTAAAATTTTTGAGAACATTTCAGAATGCAGAGATTTTTACTTGAAATTTCAGGCTTAAAGCTTCTTGTGAAATATTAGAAATTTTGTTGCCAGTGGAGTAAGATCTCTACATAGTAGTCCCAGCCAATCCTGAGAACAGATTCTTCCTTGAAATGTATTCTGAGCTTCCGGGTTTATCACGGGTTCCCAACCACACTGAGTGACTCATCGGCTGGTCTCCTATGAGAAGCTGGGTTTGAGATCCTAGGCTATACCTTGGTATAAGAGTACTTACATAAGCGTTAATTGTGTTGCCCAAATTTGGAGAACTTGTTAAAATTCAAAATTTTGTGTCCAATCCCAGTTATTCTGATTAATCAAATTTCGATAGGTGCCTGAAAAAAATGCATGTTGAAGCTGTGGTCTAGGGATACATTTAGAAGTGCTGTTAACATTCTTATTTATAGTAATTTTTGTCTTCATAGAAGTATTCAGATTAAAATTAATTATTAGGAATTAGTATATATATATATATTATAGTATATATAATATATATATATTAAAGTTAAACCCTGATCATTATGGAACTTTCTCACATACAATTGGTAACAATTAAGGCAATTACTCCCTGTATATCTTCAGGCCCAGGTATTGAATTCCTCTCACTCTTGCTCAGGGTGTTTCAGCTGCCTCTGAATTTAACCTGAGTTACAGTGTTATGGATTGGTCTTCAAGAGTGAACTAAACAGTCATTAGCATTTCAATGCAATTTTCATCCAAGTTATTTCGAAAATGCCATCTGGCACCAAATATTAATAATGTCTTAGTAACAGAAAAGCCAAGACTCGTGACTGCAAGGTGATGATGATCAACAAATAGTACTTACTGAGCACATGAAACATACATTTTAGTCAAAGCTAGCATGAACCTTTTAGACTCTGTAAGTAAGGACCAGAGTTGGTGACGCAACTGATCAGCAGAGAGGACTGGATAACTTGACCCACATCACACAGCTGCTGGACACCAAGTTCCTTCTCTGACAATCCTAACCCTGCTTTCCACTGAAAATGGTAAATCATTTCTTTAAAAAGACAATGTCTCAAAGTGGATTAGCAGTAGAGCTACCTCTAGTTCAGTGCAATGGAATGGTTTCTTGTATGACAGGTTTCATGCCTCTCGCTTGGGGCCTGACCCTCAGCAGGGAAGCTGCTGTGGTTACCGCACGGCCTCTGGGGTCTGCAGAGGTCGCGGTAGGGAATCCAGCAGAGATGCTGGGGAGGCAAGTGTCTTCAGGAGCCGGGTCTTGAAATGGCAATAGCTGTTTCCCTGAGTGAATTAAAAAGACCTAAGCAATACCCTATAGCTACAGTGAAATCTCTGAAATTTTACCCAAAGAGTTAAGATCCAGGGAATTACAGCATTCAGGAACAATAACTGCCGCCCTAGGCAGCAAGCGATCCATGGAGCTTATTAGAAATCTGTCATGGAACTCAATATGTTTTTAAAAATTAAGACTCTTTCTTCTGGGAGGAATTCTTTCCCCATCAAACAGTGACAAGGTATCAAACTGTAGGAATAACTCATCAAATCCACTGTCCAGGGCTAATTTTTCTTAGGAATGATGATTGGTATTTAGTAGTTGGTCACTGACTTTAACTTCACTTGTCAGAGGTTAGTGGTGCCATAGAATTCACATCTTTGATCCTCTGGGGCCTCAAAGCGCACATTCTTTACTTGAAGTAAGGGCAGATAGCTGTCCGTTGGCCTTGGATTCCTTCTCCAACTTTTTCCTCTGAATTGGACTTTGTTGTCAATTTTTCTGCACCCGAAAGTTAACTCAACAATTATCTATTGAATGCGTATTATGTTTATGTGCCAAACACTATTCTAGGCACAGGAGATCCAGCAGTAGAGAACATGGGCAAGCCCGTCAATGGAAGAGATGGGGAAGGCAGACAATAAACTATCATTGTCTAGTCATAGACATGTATAATGTGCAATGAATATTCTTTACAATGCTCATTAGTGTAAATGCATAATTAAGCTAAATGCATTAAACGAAATGAATGATTGGCCACCGAAATTCAGAATTACAAAACAATAGCTGTCAGTACTTTAAAATAGATAAAATAGGATAAACTGATAGGATGTGGTGGGGTGGCTTTACCTTTGGTAGGTAGGGAAGGTCTCTTTCAGGAGGGTCCAGACTTAAAGCACATGGAAGGCCCTAGGAGGATTATGGTTTACGTTTCAAGAGAAAGAATGAAGGAAAGTATACGGGCCTGAATCCTTTGTTGTGAGGTGTCATCCTGTCGGTTCCATAGGGAAAGAATGACAAGCGCCTGATCCTGCATCATTGCCACAATCACTACTATGTTTCAGCCCATTCTTGCAGCCAGTGGGTCAATTCACCTCATGGTGACCTTGAATTTACCAAGCATACTGCTCCTTTTCATAAACCGGTCTTTCCTGATCATGTGACCAATGTAAATGAGCTGAAGTCTCACCATCCTTGCTTCTAAGGAGTATTATAGTTTTACTTCTTCCCAGATTAATCAGTTTATTTTTCTGCCACTCTGTGGCATATTCAATATTTCTTATCAGTGCCATAATTAAAAATAACAATTCTTCAATCTTACATATTCATTGTCCAGTCTTCCAATGCAAATGAGGCAATGGAAAATACCATGAGTAAGGTGTAAGAGCACCCATACATTTCAATCCTTTAAACAGGCCTTACAGCAGATTTGCCCAATGCAATATACCATTTAACTTTTTAATGGTATATTAAACTAAAATGCAGTTCTTGACAATTTCAGTCTTTGCTCTGCCATGATGTTGCTTATTAATTTAGTGGTGATGATTTTTGTTTTCTTTATGTTGTGGTGTAATCTATACAGAAGGCTGTAGTTTTGAGCTTCATCAATAACTGCATCAAGTTCCCTTGACTGTCAGTAGGCAAGATTGTGTCCTCTGAATATTGCAGGTTGTTAATGAGTCTTTTTTAATCATGACATCACATTCACCTTTAGATAATCCAGCTTCTCATATTATTTGTTCAACAGACACATTGAGAAAGTATGCTGAAAGATTGCAACCTAATGCACCTTTCTTGATTTTCATCTATAGGACATCCCATTGTTCTATTCAAATGACTGCCTCTTGATCTATGGACAGGCTCCTCATAAGCCACAATTAAAGGTTCATGAATTTCTATGTGTCATATAATATGGTATGATCTATACATCTGAATCAAAAATACACATAAACATATTCTTAGCATTCTTTGCCTTCTGAAAGGATCCACCATATATCAGCAATGATATTCCTTGCACCACATCTAAAGATAATTTTAGGACTTGCAAACAGAGTTATAGGCTACCATTTCACGGAATGCATACATCAAAGACATCGGAGGATTTGAAACAAGGAAGTTACATAAATTGATTCGTGATTTAGAATGTGCTATGCAGGTATGAGCTCCATGGGACACAGGTCTGACTGAGGGGACCCCTTGGGAGCTGTTCCTATTGCTAGTAAGTGATAATGTTAGCTGGGAACTGGGTTTTGAGAGTAGACTTGGCAGGAAATGACAGGTGCACTAGAACACAATGATGGATTTGACATGGTACACTAGGAGAAAAAAAATCGAGAATGACTTTTAAAGTTTTCATTTGAGAAACTGAAGGTGGGGTGGGGAAGTGGGGGGTAAATGGGATGAATGATTAAGCCAAGGAAATAATGAAAATGGTTAGAAATAGATTAGGATGGGGCTGTATATGGAACAAAGATTTCTGTTTTGGTCATGTTATGTTTTGAGGCCTAATGAATGTTCAAGTGGGGAGAATGTGGATGACGTGGATAGACAAGCCTAGAAGCCAAGGAAAAGGTCTCTAGTTGAAATATACATTTTGACAGCTATTAGCATATAGATAGCATTAAAGGAACATAACTGCAATTTCACCATTGGATAAAAGAAGCTGGATAATACATAGCCCTTGTAGCTTCAAGGACCCTAACTAAGTCTAATCTAGAAAGACCCAGGAGTCAAGAGCAAAATTGAGGGAACAGATATTGGGGGATTGATTAATAAACTTCTAGGAAAATTGGAGGAGATTTTCTTTTGGCTCTTGGATTATTGGTCATGTGTACAGATTTTGAAGTTGTGGGTACTTTTTTATCAAAAAAGAAAGTGGTCTCATGCTTTGTTGTATTGAAAAAATTACATTTTCTTGTGATTTTTATGGATTGAGTCTCTAGAAATATTAGAATCACCCTGAAGCAGGAAAACTCTGCTACAATTAAACTTCAAGAGCTTTGAAGTAAAGGTCATGTAGAAATATAGGTAGGTCTTGGTGCAAAGGAGACTGAGAGACTTATGTTTGCATTCTCGTTGTCTTGCTTCCTACTTAGGTCACATTTCCTCATTTGTGACACAGGAATATCTATGTTGTGTCTGGAAAGATTGAAAATAAGGTATATTACGTACTAAGAAACTTCCCAATAATCACCTTAATGATAGTTCTTATTTTTAAAAGAAGGAATGTGACATTAGAGTCTAATAATTGTACATGGGAATGGCAGGACTTATTTTAGTGAAACTCCTTGGATTAGTCAAGAACTGATAACCTAAAACATGAACTGCTTTCCCCCGCCTCTTTCATAATTTATAATTGATGCAATGATACCTATCACCACAAGTCAGCTATAATGTTCTAAGAGAGTGCCTATTTTAATGAGCACAGGCCACCAGTTGGTAACGATTATTAAGGGAGAGTCACCTATAGCAAAGTTAATTGTGTGTCCTTGACCTTCTGGCTCAGTTTCTCTGATCTGTGGTTTCCTCATTTTTAAAATGGTGAGCATGATACACTCATCAAAAAATTTCTAAGGCACTCAGAACCGCGTGAACAATATAGTTTCCCTCCTCCTTCGTCCTCACTTTTAGAATTTGTACCCATGGACAATGCTTGTAAGTGATAAACTAGGGAGCACTTCAACTTCCCACACAGAGCCTCTAGGTGCTTGTCAACAGGTACTTTGTTGGCATTTGACCTTCTCTGAGGGTGGCAGAAAGATGACTGATGTGGGTTCATCCCCTTGCTCGTGTCTCACCTGTTGGCTGAATCTTTCTTGCTTTCCGTGTACAGTCCAGAACCCAATGAATAATTAAACTTGTAGGCCCTGCAACTGATCTGTAGTGCCTTTCTCCTGTGAGCTGTGAGAGCATTTAATTCAAAATGGGCACTGCATAAAATAAATCCTTTATTTTACAGAGCTTAGAGGTTTGCACAAACCCCTTTTGGGGTCCTTTTTAGATGAACAGTATATTCTAACAGGTAGAAAGTTATTTACTAGTTTAGCTAGTGCGAATTCCAGATTGGTCTCAGGGGCCCATTTCACCTCAGAGCCCTGAGCTCCAGAGGTGTCTTGGAACAGCAGGACTTCTAGATGTAGAAGAGACAGGGACTACGAGGTAGGCAATGGCAGCGAGGTGAATGGGGATGAGAGACTATGCCTACATAGTCTGATGGTTTTTTGAAGACTGCTGCACAGAACTCTGCTTGCCAGTATCATCTCAGCTGCATTGTATTGTGACATTGCCCAATCCTCTTTAAAACTGAGAACTCTCCTAGGACCTAACACAATTTGTCATCACTCATCAGCACCGTAGAAGAAACTGACGCAAGAGGAAATAGGTGAAAAACAAATGTATTTCACTGGGTACAAAATCCAGACTATGGCAGGTGTGCAAAACCTAGTTATCATGTTATGAGGCAGCAAGCGTGTAGGATGATGTGATGGTAACAGTTGCAGGTTTCTCTACTTTAGGGTTTGGCCTCCAGCTGTGGTCCAGAGTGGCATCACCATCCCAACTGAGCCAGGGTGTTGGTAAAAGAAGCAGCAGCAACAGCAGCAGCAGCTTAGCATGTGTGTTGAAGAGCTTGAGATATGACCACTGACCTAACTGCCTATGGTTGACAGGTAAATAGTGGTAACATATGGCACATTTTGCATTATTCTTGCCTTTAAAATGGTTCATAGATGTTTCGGGAATAAGATAACTAGTTTGAGAAGTACATGAACTGAGTCAAAGAAAGTAACAGTAAAGTAGTTATTCTATGGTCATATTGAGATGCGTGAATAGAAAAAGTAACGTCTGTGCTACCGAGGGTCCTTTGTTACAGCCTAAAGGCAGTCATCAACAATAACTTGAGGAGTGCTTGTGAACTGCTCCCAATGAAGTTTTATTTGTTGACACTGAAATTTAGAATACAAGCAGTGGATATCATATTTACAAGGGCTCTGTGCTTCACATTGTCCTCAACTTGATCTTTCCCCCACATTTTTATTTTGTAGTGGACCCAAAAATTTAAGTGCCAATCTTAGGCAGAAGTAAACATGAAGGGGTACTAAAAAACTGGCAATTGCGCTGGGTGAAGCAAAGCTTTCATAGTGTACATTTTCCCCTCTAAGCAAACATCAAGCAACTCGCTCTGAGTTAGTGCACCCAGTGGCATTGCCTGAGAAGGTTCTCTCTGGTCATAGTGAATTTTTTCATAAAAGCAGTTTCGCTCAACCTTCGTTTTTGGTGATGGCCAATTTAAGAGAACAGTGTGCGCCTGTGAAATTTTGTTTCATGCCCCACAAACTGTTGTGATGTTGCACACAGCTTACAAGGACAGTGCTACGGAAAAATCTCAGGTGTACAGAGTGGTTTTCTTGTTTCAAAAAAGGTGAAATGTCGTGTGATGACAAACCTCATTCTGGATGTCCATCAATTTCCCCAACAGACAAAAATGCTGACTTGTAGTGCATTTGGAGTTCATTCCACCAGGTCAGACTCTTAATCAAGCATTCTACTTAGAGGTTCTGAAAAGATAGCACTAACAGTGTGTGACAAAAAGGTCTGATTTGTGGCAGACAGGGGACTGGTTTTGCCACCACAACAATGCACCTCCTCATGCAGCCATGTCAGTGAGCCAGTTTTTGGCAAAAAACCAAAAAAATAACATGCTTCTCTTGCCTCACGCACCTGTCTTACCTGGCCTCACTCTGTGGGACTTCTTTTTGTTTCTGCAAATGAAGGAGGACATGAAAGGACAGTGATTTGATGACATAGAAGAAGTAAAGGAAAAAATGAGGGAAGTGCTATCAGTCATCCAAACAGATGAGTTTGAAAAAATGTTTCCAAGAACGGAATTGCAGATTTGACAAATGTATTAAGTGTAATGGAGAGTACTTTGAAAGTGATAAGGCTGTTTTGTAAGTAAATTTAAATACATAACTTTGAAAGAAATTCTGTTTGTTTTGGGTACCACCTCCTTGGCTGTTAAAATTTTTTTATTAAAAAATGCTTTATTAAAAAGTTTTTTCATCAAAAACCAGAAAGGATGAAAACAAATGAAAGCGATTTTTAAAAAAGTCTGGAAAAGCAAACAAACAACCATGGTCCTACCACCAGCACCCCAGTGCCAAGAGTCAGTGAGTATACAGAATGATGACTACGCTGCTGAGGGAATGCAGATTAGTATAGCCATATTAGGAAAAGGTTAATATTATAAGTTGGAATGTATGCATTCATATGACATATCAGCTCTGTTTCTATCACCATCCCTAAAGCATGAAGTAGATATGCTTGCCAGAATATTCGCAATAGCAGTGTTTATAAAAATTTTAAAAATTGGAATAATTCCAATATTTATCCTTTGAAAAGATGGCTAAATAAATTGCAGTGTGTAAATTTAATGAAATACCATTTGGCAATGAAAAGTAAATGAACTAGGGTTTTCTCTAACAACATGAATGCCATCCAAAGCAATGTGAGTGAGAGAAGCTGAACATAAAATATTCCAGTGATAGAAAGTGCAATACCTCATGAAATGAAACTATTTAGCTATGGATGCATAATTAGCCATTTAAAACTCTAAAGAAACTGGAATAAGGGACTAGTGTAATTGGACAACATTTAATTCTAGTTGTTGTCATTCTGTTTGGGTCAGGTGTCTTTAAGCCTGTTCCGATTCAGGCATACCCCATGTCTCATGTTGCCTAGTCCTATACCATCCCCACGGCTGTCCTTGAGCCCACTGCTGTCGTCACTGTGTTAGTCCATCTCCTTGAGAGCCTTTCTTTTTAGCAGACACTCAATTTTAATGAGCAGACTGTTCTTTTCCAGGAACTTGTCTCTGCTGATAATATTTCTGAAGTCCATGAGATAAAGACTCACCATTCATGCTTCTAAGGATTATACTTCTTTCAAGACAGATTTGTTGGTTATTTTGTCAGTCCATGGTTCTTCCAATATTCTTCTCAAACTCTATAAATCAAATGCATCAGTTCTCCTGCAGTCTTCCTTTACAGTGCCCAAGTTTCGCATGCATATCAGGCAATTGCTAGGACCAGGTGCACCTCAGTCTTCAAAGCAACATACTTGCTTCTCAACATTTGAAAGAAGTGTTGTACAGCAGACTTACCTAACACAATGCATCCTTTGATATCTTCACTAATAATCCCATAAGCATTAATTGTGAATCCAAGCCAGATGAAATCTTTGACAACTTTAAAATTTACCTCCATTAATCATGATGTTATCTCTTGGTCCAGTTGTGAGGGTTTTGGTTTTCTTTACATTGAAAGGCAATCCATGCTGAAGGCTGAAATCCTTAATTTTCGTCAGTAAATTCTTCAAGTATGCCTCAATTTCAAAAATGAAAGGTTGTGGGTGAGAGGAGTCAAGATGGCCTTCAGATAGAATCACCTGCCAGGTGCTCTTGCTGTTAGATCAGAAAATTAAGAGTTAAGGAGGCCAATACTGGGAGGCTGGGTGCTAAAAATAGATTCAGTATACTATGGTCTGGTTCAGAACTCCCCCTGTGATTTTCACCCACTAAGTGATTTGAGAACTCACTGAAAGGCTCTAAGTTCAGCATCTGCCTGCGGGCTCTGCTAACCCCTCACCAAGTCCAGCAGGATGGCGTTTGACCTCACACACACCCCCAACCCCTGTCGACCTGTGCCCAAGATATAAGACACACAGGGAAGAGTAATTTCCCCAGTCTACTGTCTAAAAGTGGTCATAATACCAGACTTGAAGAAAGCCTCCAAGAACTAGCCACAAGACCTCACACTTGAGTTCCCCTCTCTGTTATCTGCCCTGCACCTTCAGTCCAGGGCTTTGCAACTCTCCTCCCTATGGAAGAATAGAGTGATTACATGGTCCATCCCCTTTTAGCCTCTCCCCAGCTCCATGACTGCCAGAGGGGGTAAAGACAGTGTGTTAGGGTGGGTAGACTAGATAAACAAATTCATAGACACACATATGTATTTATAAGAGCAACTGAATATTGAGAATACATCCAAGCCCATTTCAGATCAGTCCAATATTAGCCCATATGTCTGATAACAATCTATAAAGTCCTCTTCAGACTCATGAAACACATGCAATGATGCTGAATTCAGGAAGATCACAGGCCAGTTGGTTGGAAGTCTTCTGGATCCAGTGGCATTGTAAGCATCTCAGTGCTGGCAGGGGTCTGTCTCTACAGGGTCTCTGGCTCCAGAGGTCTGGTTGCATCAAGGTAGGTCCATGTGGCTTGTTCACCTCATGGTACGAGCATAGTTCCCTGTGTCTTGTCAGCTGGATTGTCTCCCAGAAATCCAGAAATTCGCAGGATCCTTAGGGGAATGTCATGCCCAAACAAGAGCCCTCATTGGCTATATCCTGGTTGACAACCCAGACGCCACCCCTACACTCTTAATCCTCAACTTGACACCATATTATGTAACTACTACAGACAGATAATTAGACAATAATTTGCAGAAATTAAAGAGCTGCTGGGATATTTACCTGTGACAGAATGCAGTTCCCAGAGCACAATGGGCAGTACTGGCAGGATAGAGCCTGGAGTGACACAGGAGGGAATTGGGGGCAAATTCAAATAATTCAGATCCAGTTGACCCCAAATCCACTCTGCTAATCAGTATGGCACAGCCCCAATAGCAGGACATCCACAAGCCAATTATAAAAAGGAAAAAAAATGAATGAAGCCCACACACACAAACACAGCACACTGATATGATCAGAGATAGTAAAACACCCAACAAAAAAGTTATGAGATGACAGCAATGAATCCACAGATGGTGATAATAACTCTGAATGTGAATGGCTTCAACTCACCCATTAAAAGACAAAGGATAACAGACTGGATAACAGAAAACATAATACCCATCAATCTGTGGCCTATATATAAGAGACACATCTTAAGCTTGCAGACAAAAATAGACTAAAAATAGGCTTGGATAAAATATACCAGGCAAATGGCAAAAACGCAGCGGTTGAAATCCCAATCGATGACAAAATTTACCTCAAGTGGCAAATCATAACAAGAGACAAGTATTTGTACTACATAATGCTCAAGGATTGGTAGACCAGCAACCAGTGAACATAATAAATATATGTGGGCCTAATGAGAGACCTGTGAAATTCATCAAACAAACTATTCAAAAGGTTAAAAAGGAAATCAAAGATCCAACAATCATAGTAGGTAACTTTAATATACTGTTATCAGAGAAAGATCACTGGGAAAGAAGCCCAGAAAGGAAGCTAGAGAGCAAAACACTACAATTAGGCACCTGAACCTGATGGACATTTATAGAGCTTTACATCCAAATGCAAAATTTACATTCTTTTCAAGTGCCCTTGGCTCATTTTTGAAAATAGACCACATGCTGGGACACAAGTTGAGCCCAAGTAAATTCAAACACATAGAGATTACTGAGACATCCCTCTTGGACCACCATGCCATAAAGCTGGAGATCAACAAAAGGAAGACTAGAAAAGCAAGGGCAAAAAATTGGAGGATAAATAATGATCTTCTGCTACATGAATGGCTACTGGTTCAGATTAGAGAAGAAATTAGGAAGTTTCTAGAAACTAATGAGGATGAGAATGCAATGTGCCAAAACCTATGGGACACAGCAAAAGCAGTTATCAGAGGAAGCTTGATGGCAATAAATGCATATGTGAAAAGGGAAGAGACTTATAACTGATATGCTATCACAAAACCTCCAGCACCTAGAATAGAGTCAACAGAACAGCCACTCCAGTAACAAAAGAAAAGTATTTTTAAAAATTAAACCAGAGTTAAACAGTGGGAAGACAAGAGAATAATGCAAATAATCAATGCAGCAAAAAGCTGGCTCTTTGAAAGGATCAGCAGAATCAAAATACAGCTGGCAAACCTAACCAAGGAAAGGAGGGAGCAAACATCAATATCCAGAATGAGGGATGAAACAGGGGAAATCATAATGGACCTCAGTGAGATTAAAAGGAAAACCACAAAGTACTATCAAAGTCTGTAACAATCCCTCCATATATTACCCCAGATACAGGTCAAGAACCTCAACAGACCCTTAGAAAAAGAAGAAAAACATATGGTTATTAAGAAACTACCAACGAAAAAAGCTCCTGGACCAGATGGCATCACAGGAGAATTCCACCAAGCATTCAGGGAAGAGTTGACACTATCCTCCACAAAGCGTTCCAGAGCATAGAAAAAGACGGCAAACTCCAAAACACATTCTTTGAAGCCAGTATAACTTTGATACCAAGACAGTGCAAGGATCCCACAGGAGTAGAGAACTACAGGCCAATGTCACTAATGAGCATAGATGCAAAAATCCTTAACAAAATATTGGCCTATAGAATTCAAAAGTATATAAAACATAGCATTCATCATGATCAGGTGGGATTCATTCCAGGGATGCAGGGATGGTTCAACATCTGAAAATCCATAAACATTATTCTCCACATCGATAATAAAAGGGATAAGAATCACATGATAATACTGATAGATGCAGAAAAAGCTTTTGACATCTTTCAATATCCATTTCTAATTAAGACACTCAAGAATATAGAAATGGAAGAAAAAATTCCTCAAGTTAATACAAGCTATCTTTGAAAAGCCAGCAGACAACATTATAATCAATGGAGAAACTACAAAAACAATCCCACTGAAAAAGGGGACCAGACAAGGATGCCCCTTTTCCCCACTTCTATTCAAAATCATACTGGAGGTCCTAATTCACAACATAGGCAGTAGAAAGGCATTAAAGCTATCCAGCTGGGAGAGGAGGAGGTGAAACTATGGCTAAATTACAGACAGCATAATTATAAACATTGAATATCCCAAACGCTCCACAATAGGAGTACTGAGAGTCATAGACAACATGGAAGAGTGGCAGGATGTAAGATCAACAAACAGAAATCTATTGGTTTGCTATATACATCAAGATGGCAGTACCCTTCACAATAGCCAAAAAGAAACAAATAGAAATATCTAGGGTTCTATTTAACAACAACAACAAAAACGCCAAAAGACTTATACAAGGAAAACTGCAGCACCCTACTACAGGAAACCAAAAGCTGGCTCCATAAATGGAAGAATATCCCATGCTCATGGATCGGAAGACTCAATATAGCAAAGGTGTTAGTCTTACCCAACGCACTACATAAGTTTAAAGCTATCCCAATTCAAATACCAGCAATCTTTTTCAAAGACTTGGAAAAACTGAACACCAATTTCATATGGAGAGAGAAGAAACCCAGAATTAGCAGAGAACTCCTCAAGAAGGACAAAGTAGAAGGGCTCATCTTACCTGACTTTAACACCTACTGCACAGCTACAGTGGTCAAAACCGCATGGTACTGGAATAATGACAAGTACTCAGACCAATGGAAAAGAACAGAAAACCAACAAATAAAACCATCAGCATATAGACAATTGATCTTTAACAAGGGCACCCCAAAGCATCAAGTGGAAAGTGGATGCCCTTTTTAATAAGTGGTGCTAGAAGAAATGCATATCCACCTTTAGAAAAATGAAACAAGATCCTTACCTTATCCCATGCACAAGAACAAATGCAAGATGGATCACAGACCTAGAAGTAAAATCCCAAACTATCAGGACCATCAATCAGGAGAAACCTAAGAGCCTTGGATCAGGGAATATGTATGCTAATTGCAATAGGGAAGGGTCCACATGCAGGTAAATCTGAAATCAACAAGTGGGATGTACTAAAGATAAAAAACCCATGTACGTTGAAAGACTTCCTCAGTAGTGTAACAAGAGAATCCACAGACTGGGAGAGGATTTTTAGCAATGACACAACAGACAAAGGTCTTATTACTAAAATCTACAATACCCCCCTAACCTGCAAAAAGAAGAAAACAGTTGACCCCTGAGGAAGTGGGCAAAAGATCTGAAAAGAAGTTTCGCTAGGAAGGAGACCTGACTGGCCAATAAACATATGAGAAAATGCTCCTGATCATTATCCATTAGAGAAATGCAAATTAAAACAACCATGAGACATCATCTAACATACTTGAGGATAGCCCAAGCAGTAAAATCAGAAAGCAACAAATGCTGGAGGGGATGTGGTAAGATAAAAATTCTCCTCCACTGATGGGGGTCTTGTGGATACATATAGCCACTGTAGAAAGCAATCTGTTGATATTTAAAGCAATGGATATTGAATTACCATATGACTCAACTGTCCCTCTACTGGACTCATACCCAGAAGAGTTAAGAAATAAACCACAACCAGTCATCTGTGCTTCAATGTATTGCAGAGCAACTCACAATCTCAATGAATTGGAAACAACCTAAATTTCCATCGATAGACAAGTGGCTTAGAAGACTCTGGCACATACATACAATGGAGTACTATGCATCACCAAAAAGCTCTGACGATGACATGAAGTACGTCATTTCATGGGAAGAGTTGGAAGAAATTATGCAAAGCAAAGTTAGCCAGCCACAAAAGGACAAGTTCAACATGAGTCTCCTGAAGTAAGTATAATCAGCAAAGTAGGCATCGAAGAATAGTCACTTATTTCACACTATGTGGGTTGTGGTATAGGCAGGCAAGTAGGGGTCAGACCAAACCCAAGGAGGTATATGTTATTCCAACACAATCGAGTGGAATGGGGGGGCGGGGGGAGGAAGAAAAAGCAGGGGTGGCAATGGCCCAGGGAAGCAGAGCACTAAACCACCCAGGGGGGAAAGAATTGGTTATGTCTCCACAGAAGTAGGAGTGTCCATGAAGACCCCACCATGGTGCACCAAACCTTGAGACAATGTAACCAGGTGGAGTAACACATGAAAAGAGTGGGCTCCAGGGCCAGGCCCAATCAGAGCCAAACTGACCCTTCCATGGAAGTATGTGCTGCAGAGGACAACCCTGAACATACAGGTTGGGGAGTGGGGCTGGCAAGCCACACCCACACGGAAGCAATCCAAAAGGAAAGTGAGAGATGGTCTAGACCCCATATCGGCACACCAATCCTGGAGGATGATATCCCTGCACAGAGCTGCTGAGGCACAAAGAGGACTGTAGGGCTAACATGATGTCCCCTTACTGGAACATACCATGACAGAGGACAATACTACTGCAGGACACATGAAGGGGAGTTAATCTGGTCTGAACACCCCACAGTGAGGTGAATGAAGAAGGGGACATAATAGAAAAGCAACGGGAGCAAAGCCAAGTGTGGTAGTTGCATAATTGGTTGTCAATTTGAGACTTAAGAGTGAAGGAGTGGGGTTTAGCTTGTCAATCAGGTCGCAGCTTGAGGACTTCGTTTGGAGGCACTAAGGTGATAAATAGCTCCCTGGAGGCTGGACACACTCTCACTCCCTGTGGAGTGAGACATTCCTGTGGACAAGACACATGGAGCTACACTAGAACCCTGGAGCTGAAGGTACCACGTGGAGACCCCTGCCAGTGCTGAGGTGCTTCCACTACCACTGGATCCACAGGACTTTCCACTCACTGACCTGTGATCTTCCTGCATTTGGGCATCATTACATCTGCTGCGTGAGTCTGAAGAAGACTTTATAGATTGGTCATGGACATGTGGGCGAATATCAGATTTATGGACTTGATCTGGGCTGGGCTGAGATGTTTTCTCAATATTCAATTGCTCTTGTATATAAAGTTCTTTCTTATACACATACGAGTGTCTATGAATTTGTTTCTCTAGTCAACCAGGACTGACACACCAAGCCACAAAGCACCCGAGAAGCCCTCTAAATAGGCTTCAGGCTAGGAGGGGCAGTTCCTGGAATTCCCCCAGGACTAGTGGGGAGATAGTCATAAAAGTTGGTGGACAGACATGGAATTATATATGCTTTTTTGTTTTTCCCCCCTAATTATGATTATCCCCCCCCCCTTTTTATTCAATCTTTTGTTTTGTCTCTGTTATTGTTGGTTTCACCTACCTATATAAGATAGGCCTGGGAAACATGCTCAAGGAGAAAGTCATGGGACTGATGGTTCTGGAGGAACTCGGGAGGAGAAGGAGGCAGGGGAAGCAAGCAGTGAGCAAACAAATGAAATAGATGGGAACAACTAGGGAATTAAAGTCAACAACAAAGGGGATGTAGAGATCCTGGGCTGGGGGTGTTGGAGCAATAGCTGAGAGGAATTACCAAGAGACAGAAGAAGGGCAAGCGTGGTAGTGGGGCAGAAGGAAGGCAAAAGGAAAGAGAGGAAATATCTAGGAAGCAAAGCTATGGATAGAGGTGTGTACATATGTAAATACATTAATTCATCAAAATAGAGGTATTGGTATATGTACATATATTTATATGGCAATACACTGAGTTAATGGACAGACTTTGGGCCTCTACTCAAGCCCTGCCTCAATTCAAGAACACTTTGTTCTAACAACTTGGCATTCTGTGATGCTCACCCTCCCAGCATGGTTGCGGAAGTCAAAATGGGTGCACAAGCAAATGTGAAGAAAACTGATGGTGCTCGGCTATTAAAAGATATAGTGTCTTAAAGGCTAAGTTTAACAAGCAGCCATCCAGCAGAGAAGCAACAAGCCCCCATAGAAGAAAATGCACCAGCCTGTGTGATCATGAAGTGTCGATGGGATCCGGTAACAGGCATCAGAAGATCCAAACAAACCAACAAAAAACATATTGTAGAGAACAAGGGGGCTCACAGAAGAGATCCCCCAAACCATCTGTAGACAATGGGACATCCTCTCACAGAAGGGTCACAAGGAAGGGATGAATCAACCAGGGCACATTATAGCACTGATGAAATACACAATATTCCTCTAGTTCATTGAGGCTTCCTCAACCCCCACTACCATGACCCCAGCCCTGCCTTTCACTGCAGCTTAAATTGGAGCATGTACACAGGTACAGATAAGAGCTCTGGATACACAGAATCCAGATCAGGTAAACCACTCAGAAACAGAAATGGGAGTAGCAATACCAGGAGGGTAGGAGAATGGTGGGGAGAGGAGGGAAAGGGAACCAATTGTAATGATAGACGCATAATCTTCCACCCCTAGGGGGACAAACAACAGAAACCGTGGGGGAAGGGAGATAGTGGTTTGTGTAAGATAAGAAAATAATAATAATTTATAATTTATCAAGGGGTCATGAGGGTAGGAGGGGGGATGGGGGGATGGGGAGGAAGGAGGATCGGATACCAAGGGCTCAAATAGAAAGTAAATGTTTAGAAAATAATGATGGCACCATATACACAAATATGCTGATACAATTGATATATGAATAATTATAAGAGCTATAAGAGCCCCCAATAAAATGATCTTTAAAAAAAACTCGAATGGTTGAACTACTCAAATGTATGAGATATAAATTATGTGCCATTAAAACTGTTGGGAGAACAAAAACCAAGGTTGTATCATTTGCATAATGAATGTTACTAATAAACCTGCCCATCTTGATGCTGTGTTCTTCTTAATGTAACTCAGCTTCTTGCTCAGGCTACATATTGAATAATATGATGAACGGACAATCCTTTACTGCTTTTCAACCATGTAGCATTCCCTTGTTTTGTCTGAACCACTGATTCTGGGTTCATCTAGAGCTTTGAAGATGTGTCCACCACCATTGGATGCACGGGACTTTGCACATGCAGGCCTGTCATCTTCCTGCGTTCTCCATCATTGCATGTGGCTTTGTGAGTCTGAAAAGGGACTTATAGATTAGTATCAGACTTATGGACTTGAGCTGGATGGGGCTGGGATGTTTGCCTGCTATATAAAGCTTCTTTATAAAAACTTTCACTTATACAATGTCACTGGTTTTCTTTCTTTAGTCACCCTAGCCTAACACGCACTCCATGTAATCTTGATTACTGCATCCTTATTATATATTTCACTTAAAATCATTTTGGGGTTGCCTTTGATTTGAAAGATATGATATGTGGATTACGTGCCAATAAAACTGTTAAAAATAAATAAATAAGCCATTAAAAATTTACTATATATATATGTAGATAGATTTATTTTTTAGTGTCTTTACCTCACAGGAGCATTTCCCCCTGGCTTCTTACCCCTTTACACTGTCTACTGTTTCTTGACTCATTCATACTTTATCTCCCAATCACTGTGCAGGCATAAATATCTACCCTACTGGGGTGGAGGTTTCCCATCTCATCATCTACCTCTGCACAGGCATAGTCTTTTCTATTTCTACACTCCCTCATGTTTTGGGCTTTTTCATGAAAACGAAGAATTATTTCCTACTGTGATGGACAGCTAACCAAAGGGTCAGTAGTTCAAACCTACCAGCCACTCTGTAGGAATATGACGAGGCCATCTGTTCTCACAAAGATGTATTACTTTGGAAACCCTACAGGGTCTCAATGAGTCACAGCTGACTCCGTGTCAATGCCTTTGTTTGGTTTTACTTGGAGTGACTAGAAAGATCCCTGATGTTACTGTGGGTTAGGGTTTCAACGGTTAACTGTGAGGTCAGTGGTTCAAACCACCAGTCATGCCACAGGAGAAATATGAGACTGTCAGGAGTTGGAGTTGACTTAATGGCAGTGGGTCATTTGCTTCTCAGCAGGGATATCTGGGGCAGCTCAACTGGGGTTAGAAATCTGCTTCTAAGGCAGTTCATTTCCATGACTAGCAAGTTGTGATGGCTGTTGGCTCCGCTGCATGTGCGTCTCTCTGTGAGACCCTTTAACTTCCTCACAGTATGATAACTAGCTGAGTTCACCAGAGTAAGTGTTCCAAGGGATTAAAAAGGTGGAAACTGCCACCTTCTTAAAAGCTGTGCCTGAAAACTGCAGTGTCACTATATCCTCTGTTCTGTTGATCAAATAGATAAGGAGCCCATTATGGGTGACAATTTATCAATAGAGGTAGTGTTAACTATTTGGGGGACCATATTTTAAGCTGCTACATTGGCCAAAGCAGATATAAAATTGGGAAAGAAAGTCAGGAATTCAATAGCGAGGCGTAGTGGTATAAGATTTAATAAAGCGATTTCTGAGGGAGGGCTCTTGAGTTTGTTGCAACATAAAAGAAGAATTCATGAACATTTTCTATATGTAGGGCTCATCCAAGTGTCTAGTGATAATTTTTAAAAATGCATAGGAAGCCCCTTAAACATTTGGATGCATCAAAAAATTTCAAATTCAGGTTTTTGGTTGAATTATCACCTAATTTGAATGGGCCATCTTTTCTGTATGGTTAGTATTCACAGCTGCAAAATTGTGCGATAACAATAAGGCTGATTGCAGTCAAAATGACCAGAGGCAGCAAAGTAAATAATAAAATAAAACTCCTGCTTTAAAATGTCTTTAAATGCTTTCAATTTACTAAATAACTAAAATATGCTTAGTCTACACACAGAGAAAAACTCAGACAAGTAAGTTTTTCTAGACATAGGAGTACCTCTGGCATTGTAGTGGCTTATAAAAATTGTAGGATGTCTTCAGGAATAGAACTGATTGTGATTGATTTTGAAGTCTGTTTCATCTTCAACTCATATCGCCAGAAGAAAGGCAAAAAGGGGGAGGGAATTATTTTTTTCCTGAGTACTTTCTATGCACCAGGTATTAGACTAGGTATTAGACTAAATTATTTCATTTACCTCTCCAACAACCCTCTGTGGTGAGTATTAGTAACTGTATTTTTCAAGCAAGCTTAAGAAATTGAGACTCAGAGAGATTGAGTAATTTTCCCCAAATGACACCAAGTAATTGCCCCGAAGGAATTTGGATTCATGGTTGTTTCACTCCAAATCCCTTGCTGTTTTTCCAAGAATCACCCCCATATTCAGAAGGCTGTCAGAACATTTGCTGATGGTCTATTTAATTATTTAATTAGAGGAAGAATCTTGGAATGTTAAAATGTTGTTTATTAAAGCTGATATATAACTTTAGTTGACATTTAAGATCATGGGCACTTCATACTTCTTTCCAAAAATGTAGGAAGAATGAGCTGGCCACATTTAACATTTTTACATTATCCTTGAGATTATACCACAAGATCATATTTAGAGGGAGCACGCTTTAGGTTCAATGGACTTGACTGAAGAAGAAAAGGAAGTTAGGTATGGAAACTAAGAAGGCCCTGGCTGGATACAATGCCTCCATTTCAGTGCCAGCCTTTGGGAGTTGAAGCCAGCAGTCCATTTCAGTTTTGAAAGAAAAACTGAGTACCAATCGAGAACGCCATTGCACGTTGGTGTTCACCCATATGTCCAGAAGTGAAGGAATCAGCACAGTCGCCATGTTCAGACACACTGGAAGCAGCAGCCTATGCTTCGGTGTGCTCAGTCACTGGAAGAAGGAACCCACCTTTAGAGAGCAGAGCCCTGCCTTTCTTATAGTGGATAGGACAAAAAGTAAACAGGAAACCAAAGGTTCCCGTAAGCTGACTGACGTTTATGGATGAACTTTCATCCTAGAGGGAAACTGGAGATATGAACAGGAAACTGAGGCTGAAGTTTCAGCATACACACTGGAAATATGCTGCCCCCAATGAGAAGGCTGTATGTATATTAAGCAATAGATACATGCATGCCTAATGCTCCATGCAGGTTCATCAGCTATTATAAAATTAATTCCAGATGTCAGTGGTGGATGAATCTGACTTAACAACACTCTGCCAGGCATGATCTGTTCACGAATGTCCAGGAAAGAGGCATAGCTGTTCCTTTGTCAAGACTCTGACTTCTTCTACCACTTGGCACTCATAGACAGGGCTGTGTCAGTTAACAACAGCCCAAAGGTGAATTTTGACTAATGAGAGACTGGAATTGGAGAGTTAGGCAGGTGGAGATCCACTATAGAAATTACTCCTCCTTTCCTCTATTTCCTTTTACTTTACTCTTGCCCCATTATCATGCTCAGCCTTCATTTGGGTTTCAGTAATTCCTCTCAGTTCCATAGCCCTTGATTAGGCCCTACGAGGAGGCAAATGGCATTTATAGAGGTCTAAATACAGGCACGTACATATGCAAATATATTTATATATGACAATGGGGAAATAGATCTATGTGCATATATTTATAGGATTAGTATTAAGGTAGCAGATGGACATTGGGTCTCTACTCAAGTACTCCCTCAATGCAAGAACACTTTGTTCTATTAAACTGGCGTTCCATGATGCTCACCTTCCCAACTCGATCACTGAAGACAAAATGGGTGCATAAGCAAATGTGGTGAAGATAGCTGATGGTGCCCGGCTATCAAAAGATACAACATCTGGGGTCTTGGTGGGCAGAGGATAGACAAGTGGCCATCTGGCTGAGAGGCAGCAGGGACCACATGGTGGAAGCATGCTAGCTTGTGTAATCACGGGGTGTCAATGGGATCAAGTTATCAGGCATCAAAGAACAAAAAAATCATATCATTGTGAATGAGGGGTGGGGAGCGGTCCAGAGTGGAGACCCAAAGTCTATCTGTGGGCAACTGGACATCCCTTTACAGAAGGGTCATGGGGAGGAGACAAGCCAGTTAGGGTACAGTGTAGCAACAATGAAAAATACAATTTTCCTTTAGTTCTTGAATGCTTCCTCCCCATCCCACTCTCATGATCCCAATTCTGCCTTACAAATCCAGCTAGACCAGAGGATGTACACTGGTACAGAGAGGAACTGGAAACACAGGGAATCCAGGACAGATAAACCCTTCAGGACCAATAATGCAAGCAGGGGAAGGTGGGGGGAAAATGGGGAACTGATTACAAGGATCTATATATAACCCCCTTCCTGGGGGACGGACAACAGAAAAGTGGGTGAAGGGATACATCGGACAGTGTAAGATATAAAAAACTAATGATTATAAATTGTCAAGGTTTCATGAGGGGGCTGGGGCGGGAGGGGAAAAATGAGAAGCTGATACTAAGGGCTCAAGTAGAAAGCAAATGTTTTGAGAATGATGATGGCAACAAATGTACAAATGTGCTTGACACAATGGATGTATTTATGGATTGTGAAAAGAGTTATATGAGCCCCCAATAAAATGATTTTAAAAAGAGAAGAAATTACTTCTCCTTTTTCTCTGTTCGGCTTCTGCTCGTGATGGGTGTTTCTACAGAGCCCCTCCAGATGTCCAGGAGCTGGCTGTATTTTCTCATGGATCGAGCTGGCTGTATTATTTATAGTGTTCCTCTATTGTGCTTTCCCTTATGCCTGATGCAGTTTTCTTTCCCCCTCATTCTCGCTGTCTTGGGATTGCATCTTCCAATAAAGCATTAGCCTCCGGCTCGGATTTTTTGGGGGCGGGGCAGGGGGAGGCACTCAGACACCACATTCCTCATTTTTGAATCTATTGCAATAAGCTTTTATTCTCACTTCTCCACTTAAACTGTTTTTACGGAGATAACCAGTGATCTCCTCATTGCTCAATTGAATGCATATATATTTTTTTCAATCCTTATTTCATTTGAACTCCACTGCTTTGAACACTTTGACCATTTGTCCCCAGTACTGTGTGCAACCCTGCATTTTGTAAATATCATCTATGCACTCAATCTCCTTAACCACCCTCTCAATATTGAAGTTAATCAGAATTCTTCCCTCAGCCCTTTTTTTCACCCCTCATTAATTATTTCATTTATATTAATTGTTTCAACTACCTGTTGTTTGAGAGAGTGCAAATCCATTTGTTTAGCATAGCCCTTCCACCTAAACTTTGGATTCTGTATTTTTATCTCCATATGAATATAGGAGACACACATGGCATGTGTCCAAAATTCAAATGCATACCCCAGCTCTGTATCTATTTCCGTGATATATATTTCATTTTTTGCCCCAAATTTTCTTTTCATCCCCCCCTCCTGATTTATGCTCTGGATAAATGGACCTATATGGACCATTGCTGCTTGTTCTTCCACTTCTGGTTGCTTGCAGTCACATCTTTTTAAAAAATGGCAGTGGGAAATCAGAGGTGGGTGGGGAGATTGAGATCTGGCTACATATTGTTCCAGTTCTTTAAAAAATCACTGAAAGCTGAGTATGTCCTTTCTTGCACAGCTGTTTATGTCTCCTTTAATTATTACTTCCCTTTGCTGTAGGTGGGAGAGAGATGGGACTTTTCTACTCCCATAGTTCTAGGCACAGAGCATCACAGGGGTAGTTTGACCCTGTCTTATAGGCTCACTATGAGTTAGCTTGGCTTGATGGCATTGAGTTTGATTTTCCTAGAGGTAAAATCAGTGTGTTAGTCCGGGTAGACTAGAAAAATATCCAGGGAGACTCATATGTATAGAAGGAAGAGGTTTATGTACAAGAGGAATTGAACTTTGAGAAAACATCACAGCCCAGTCCAGATCAAGTCCATGAGTCTGATATTAGCCCATGTGTGTGATACCAATCTATAAAGTCCTCTTCAGGCTCACAAAACACATGCAACGATGCCAAATGCAGGATGATCACAGGCCAGCGGATAGAAATTCTTTGGATCCAGTGACGTTATAAGCATCTCAGCACTGCCAGGGGTCCGTGGCTTCTCCAGCTTCCAGGGCTGCATCAGGGTAGGCCCATGTGGCTTCTCCTCAGAGATACCTCACAGGGAGTCAGCAGAGGGAGAAAGTGTTTCCCATCTCCAAGGAGGAAAATCCAGATTTCCCAGAACTCTCAGGAGAAAACCTTGCTCACACAGAGGTCTCATTAGCTATGATCTGATTGACAGATGAGACTCCACCCCGTCACTCTTAATCCTCAAATTGACAAATGATTATATAACTACTACACACAGGCAGGTTTATTTTCTTCTGTGCTCTTTTGGATTTTTTTAGAAATAAATGTAATATACATGTTATTTTATAGAATTACTTGAAATTATCCCATGAAACTCCTTGTGGGCAGAGACATCATCTTATTCATTCCTCTGTCCCTAATTTCTACCATCATCCCACACAGATACTAACCAATGCTCAATAGTTACAGATTAATTAAATAAGTGCTCAAATTTATGGCAAATAGTGAGGCATACAGAAGAATGATTTTTTTCTATCTTCAAATTGTGTGTGAAATGGTTAGTTAGAAATTAATAGGAAGGCAGTTTCTTGTTCAAGCAAGTGATTACTCAGGGATGTTAAATCTTTGAAACTATCAGAAATCAGTAGGATTTTATAAATAAATAAGTGGTTCTGGTTATTGGACACTTAGCCTTTAAGTCAACTTACAAATAAACTGCATACAACACAAGCTCAGAGGGACAGCACTAAAAGCAAATAAGCAAAACAAAACATTGCCAACCTTTCCTCTCTCTAGTGCCTACATTTTTACCTAAAAATAAGTAAAATTGACATTCTTTGGTATTCATTCTAAGCCAGGATATGACGGGCTATTTCTAAGGTTGACTTAAATGTCACTCAGAGTTCTCTCTGCAGGTATTGAACTAGCTGACCTATGGCGTTGGCTTTAACATATTATGGAAACGAGTGTGTGTGTGTGTGTGTGTGTGTGTGTGTGTGTAAGATGCTACAGACTCTATTCTAGAACTATCAAGATTTAAAATACAATTTTCAACAAGGCAGACAATTTTTTTTTGTCTTAGTGCATACAATTATCTTGGTATTTAAAAGCAGATCAACCATAAACCCATGAAATAGCTTCAATTCATAGAAGTATTACTTTCTTCAAAGTTCAAAAATTTTTTTTTCAGTTGCTATAGTTGGAAAGTACTGACTTGTAGAAAGAATAGCTCCTCCCCAAACTTGATGCTCATCCTCATGAAGCGATCACTGAAGAGGCTGTCAGGTGCCATCAACTCGGTGCCCACACTTCACAATCTGATACACAGCAGAATAAAACACTCTTGTCCCATCTTCATTTTTTTTTGTACTTCGCACACTGCAAGTCTCAATCATTAGTAGATTTTTGCAGCTGTTTCTTCTTACCTTAAGTCATGCCTCATCAGCAAATAAAGATTCTGAAGGCTGCACTCACACAGGCTTCATTCCATTCAAGGCACCATGGTCAAATCCCCTCTGAGAAAGCAGCTCCTCCTCTCTCACTTTTGGATTACCTACAACCGGAGGGACCCATCTTTGGGCCCTACATCTAACAATGTCTGGCTTTCATTCATTAGGCCGTCAGTATCTGACGATGTTTTGAAGGTTGGCATAAGGTTTTCAGTGGCTACTTCGCTGAAAGAGTTGAGTCCCTCTCTGTTGTCTGTTCTTAGTCTGGAAGCTCTGCTGAAACCTGCTCACTTTGGTTGACCTTGCTGGCATTTGAAATACCAGGGGCATAGCTTCCAGCATCACAGCAACATACAAGCCACCAAAGCATGACAAACTTCTAGACAAGTGGTGGTCACTGAAGATATGGGTGCTCTGTCAAAGCATGGTGAAACAACAATAAGCCATGAAAATCAATAATAAGCCAATGATATAGCTTTAATACATAGAGATATGTATTCAACACATAGAAAGATGATGCCCAGCTATAAGAAAGAATAGTGTCTGATGTCTAAAAGGCTTGTCCTAAAAGGCAAATCCTAAAAGGGGATTTGACCATGGTGCCTTGAATGGAATGAAGCCTGTGCGAGTGCAGCCTTCAGAATCTTTATTTGCTGATGAGGCATGACTTAAGGTAAGAAGAAACAGCTGCAAAAATCTACTAATGATTGAGACTTGCAGTGTGCGAAGTACAAAGAAAATGAAGATGGGACAAGAGTGTTTTATTCTGCTGTGTATCAGATTGTAAAGGAAACAGCTAAGTAAATTGTCAACTAAGTCCACATTGAAGAAGAACATCAACTTGTGTGATCCAATAATTATAAATAATGAAATCCAAATCTGGAGGTGAGAACAGTATCAGTGCTTAAATTCTGAACACCCAGTTTTCTGCAGGCCATGGATGATATTTGAAGCCCCAAATCTGCACACGGATTAAGCTTCCAGTGAATTGCCTATGACCATGGTTCAGGGATGTGAATAGCCTTGCTATCAGACAGAGAACTTTGTAACGTCAATTATGGCAGATGTAGTTAGGTTAAAATGTGATGCCTAACAATTTGCTTTCCCTTTGAGCACATTTTAAAGTTGTTTCACTTTAAAATATTTTCTGCTTTCTTTTTGATTGATGCTTTTCTCTATTATATTTTGTCATTGTTCTTGGTTAGTTGGTTAGTTGATTTCCTTTTGTTTTGTATGATTTTCTGTAATTTAAATTCAGAACAGGTAAATTGATAGAGCGAGCACTGGATTAACAATTTCCTGGGAGTACTTAGTCAGGAGCCCTGGTACTGTCATGGTTATGTGTTGGGCTGCAAACTCCAGGATCAGCAGTTCAAAACCACTAGTTGCTCTTCGGCATAGAGATGAAATGTTCTACTCCCCCAAAGAGTTACAGTCTTAAAAACCCACAAGCATAGCTCACTGTCTCCTCTAGGGTAGATGTCAGCCAGAATTGACTCAGGCAGTGAGTTTTGAGTGAAGGGCATTTGTCTACATTTGTATGGATCCATATTTGTACTAATTCCAAAGAAAGATCCATCAAAATTCTAATGCAACAGGATGCTCAAATTATAGAATAATACCATTAATATCACATGCAAGAAAAATTTTGGTGAAGATCAACAATGTTTGGGGCAGTATATTGACAGGGAGCTACTGGAGGTGCAGGAAGAGGACAGGAATAAGGGATAGCATTGCTGATGTCGGGTGAATCTTGGCTCAAAGAGAATGCCACAAAGATGCTTACTTGCATTTTACTGACTATGCCACAGCACACCTTCAGGAGAATGAGGATCCCAGAACACTTAATTGTGCTCATGCTAATTTCTCAAGAGCTAGATAGTGTCTCGCTACCTCTACCAATTTAGCTGAAAAGGATCCCATTAGAAGATCTTGGATAGAGTGGTACACAAATATCGTACAAACCTCAAAACTGCAAAAGAGACCTACTTACTGGTCAGAAGAGATGGCTGGAAGCCTCAAACCTGGGCCCTTCCTCACTCTTCGGGCCTGAAATTGCGCTTGCTTCGGTGGCTCCATTTCAAACAAACAATAGACAGATCTCGATGGGGTACCACTAGGAGGTGTGCACAGCTCAGGATCAGCAGGATAAGTAAATCTGGAAGGGCAGCATGAAAAGATCGAAGAAGGAAACCAGGAGAGACAATGAGGATGTGGGATAATGCTGGCGTATTGAAGGGCCTGCAATGAATGATGTGAAACACAATGTGCATGACTGGTTGAGTGTGAACCTGATGCTCTTCTCTTTAAATCTGCACCCAATTCACAATAAGTAGTTTTCAAAAATAAAGGAAAACAAACAAAATACTCTTTGGTAACCTAAAGGGGCAGTTTTGTGGCTATACTACAAGATCACCATGAGTGGCTATCACTTGATAGCCACAGAGGTTCGCTTGTTTATTTGTAATGTTTCCGATGCCACTAGGATTTCTTTCTTAGGGCTACAGTTTGTGATAGCCCACCAGGGAGATAAAAAATGTAAACACACTGGGAGTACATACTCTTTGCATTGACCCTACATGCTCCCACAAACATAATTTCCCCTGATATTTCCATTATGTCTTTATAACGTAATGGCTGGTTGATAGGTTATTTGTACAAATGTGCAAATTCTAGCGCCTTGAATAATCTCAGGGTGCAAGACAGGGGAACTGAGGAGTAGTCAGCATTTGGGGCAATGTTATTGTTGTCATTGGGTTACGAATCTTAGCGACCATCTGCACTGCAGAATGAAACACTCCCTGATCCTGCACCATCCTCACAATTGTTATGCTGAGCCTACTATCCCAAGTATAGACCTAGGTACCAAGGAGAAGTGATGAAGTGAAATTATTTGCTATGGTACTTTTCCTATAGGCTTTGTAACTCCCATCTAGTGACAAGGTAGAAGTATGCAAATACGGCATAGAGAATTCCAGAGCCATTTCAGAAGCAGGAGCAAGGAATCCCAGGACCATCAAGAAAGAAGGGTCATTTGCATGAGCCTCTTCCTTGCCTAAAGTAGTGGAAACAGTAGAGACGCCAGATGCCACAGCATCAAGACCATGTGTGGCAGAAGAGCCACACAGGACCCATGAGACAGAGGAAGGGAGCAGTGTTAAGACCCTGAGGCAAAGTTGAATGCCTTTGGGTGGGATGCCCTTTGAGTATTTACTAGCACTAAAAGAACTTTGTAACCTTTGCCAGGGGATAGAGTGATTAAGAGGCTAAAGATCAAAGACATGGCTGCTGGTATGGCTGACAGGTGCTACTGTGCACTTTAGATAGCATATGTCCTTTAACTTTTTGTCTTTTTTTTTTAACTGCCCTGCCAGATGTAGGCCTGGGGACCAAGGAGATAGGGTGAGTGAACTTACTTGCTTTGGCACTTTTTTGTCATATCTTTTAACTTCCATCCAACGAATAGGTAGGAGTATGCAAATATGGCACAGAGGACACTAACTCAAGAATTGGTAAGTTTTGACATCTCGCTGGTTATTAAAGAGAGCCATCTCAGATGCAGGAACATGGAATCCCAAGATCCATCGAGTTTATGAGGTGGTCTCTCCTAATGACATGCCTAAAGTACATGAGCTGAAGTCTAGGTATCCTCTCTTCTAAGGAGCACTCTTACCATGTTTCCTCCAAGACAGATTTGTTTGTTCTTTTGGCAATCTGTGGTATTTTCAATATTCTCCACCGACCCCCATAATCCAAATGCATCAATTTTTATCCCATCTTTCTTATTCAATGTCCAACTTTCACATGTGTATGAGGCAACTGAAAAACCAATTGGAAACATTGTGCTGATGGGTTACATCAGAATACAGCTTGAGGCCTGAACTTACTCTACTCCCTTTCCTCAGTCTCTAGAGCGCCTTCCTGCAGGTTCCCTCACCATTTGTTCTCTTACCCCTTTGACTTGAAACCTTGCTTCAGCAAGATTCACACGTTCCTGTATAGTTAGAGTGTCCTCCTGGATATTACTTTTTAACTTAATCCTGCAGCGCTTCTACTTTACACATGAGCCTATTCCTAGACACTAGTTGTCTAGGCATCTCCTTCAGAACCATTTTCTACTCATATCCAATGTTATGAATCTGTGTCTGATACAATGTGCACTACATGTGGTCGTTACTCAATTTGAAAACCACAGCGTTGTTCATCAAGTCTTGTCATTCTGCGTGAAGAAAGTGACACCCCTCCTGAAAACACACTGTAAATTCAGTAGTACTGAGATATGGACAGCGGAATGCCAACCATAGAGAGAGCATTGTTTGGTGTGTGCATGTATGTGTGTGTATGAGATACACACAGCTGGAAACAACTGTTTCTAATATCCCTTCATAACACCGAACAGGAATAATTTCAAATATACTCAGAAATAATTTGCCAACTAGTAGCACACAGTCTCATCAATTTGAAGATCTCTATTGCACATTCAGTAAAAGGCGCACTATTTCCTTTCAGCAATAGACAAGCTCTTCCGGCAAGGCAGTATTTCACCTTGCAATCACACCATGTCGAGCGAGAGTCGTTGTTCTGAAAGAACTGGACCTTGTGCCACTTCAACAACCTCTAAGTGTGGACTGTTAAGTCATTTTTCTTTTCATCTGATGTTTCTGTGTCAAGAAATGAATTCAAAGAAGTGGAATTATGTGTGATGGTGGACCATTAGACAGCTCACCTTGGAAAAATTAACTCAATAAATGAGTGATAGTTGTCACATAGTCAAATCTATGCCAGAGTTGCCATTAGGAACATGAACATGGGTCTGTTTCTATTCTTGCTTCAGAGAGTATTGTAAACGTTTGTTAAATGTGTGTTGTTCATGGTGCTGCTTGCTTATACTTTTGAGATTATGATTTAAGTCCTTTCAAGCATGATTTTAGATTATAAATTATAAGCAAGTTAGAAGTGAGCGAGTGAGTTTAATGCACATTATTGACTTTGATTCTGCACCGTCCTTGCAATCATTGCGATCGTCGAGCCCATTTTCTCAGCCATTGTGCCAATGTTTCAGCCACTTTTCCCCCCTGAGCTTCTACTTTACCAAACTTGATGATGTTCTTTCCAAGCATTGGTCTCTCCTGATAACATATCCAAAGTACATGAGACGACATCCCTCCATCCTTGCATCGAAGGAAGTCGGGCTATCCTTGTCCAAGAAAGAGCTGTTTGTTCCCCAAATCAACACCACCTTGACTACTCTTCCCAAGGCCACCATTCAAAGGCATCGAGTCTTCATCAGTCTTCCGTACCCTTTGTTCAGCTTTCACGTGCGTAGGAAGCTACCGACAATGCCAGGCGTTTCTCCTTCCTCAAAGTGACACCCTTGCTTTGGGATCTTTTAAAGGGGTGTTGTGCAGCAAAAATTCCCAGGGCAATATGTCTTTTGATTTCTTTACTGCTGCTTCCATGAGGATTGATTATGGATTTGAGCAAAATTAAATCCTTGCCAACTTCAATCCTTTCCTTGTTTGCAATGATGTTGTCCTATTGGCCAAATTGTGAGGAGTTTATGGTTCTCTTTACACTGAGTTGCAATCCACATTGAAGCCTGCAGTCCTTACTACTCATCGGCTAGTGCTTTAAGCCCTTCTCCTTTGCAGCCGCAAGGTTGTGTCATCTGCATCTCACCTCAGGTTGCTAATAAGCCTTCCTTCAACCTTCATGATGTGTTCTTCTTCATATAGTGCAGGTTCTTAGATTATCTGCTCCGTATACAGATTGAATGAATATTGTGAAAATAAAGAACCTGATGATATACCATTTCCCTGATTTTAAATTGTACAGTATTCCCTGGTTTAGTTTGAAAAACTCCCTCTTTTTACCATGTCCAAGTTCTGCAGGGACACAAAGTGCTCTGGCAGTCCCATATTTCACAATGTGATCCCCAGTCTGATGTCTTTGCATAGTCAGGAAAACACAAATAAACATCTTTCTGGTATTCTCTGTTTTAAGCCAAGATCTATCTGACATCAGTAACCCTGTTCCAAGTGTTCTTGTGAATCCAGCTTAATTTTTTTTCTATCCAGATCTTTTGCTTCATGGTTCCTTCTTGAAATGCTCTTGGCAATGAACTCAACTCCATTCTTCTTGAATTTGTCATTCCTGGCATGGTAGGATAGTCCCATGTGATTATCTGATTTTCTAAATGACCAGTGTCAGTGCATTTCAGTTCACTAATGCTAGGATATTGACCTTCATGGGTCCATATAATGTTTGATGATGTCCCATTTTCCTAGATTCATACTTAGTACATTCCATGTACTAAGTACTAAGTACTAGATGCTCTCAGCTGCTTCACATTCTGAGTCATACCCCATATGCAAAAGAAGGTCCTGGAAGCTTTGCTCCCTCTGCATTATACATTATAAGCAATTTAGAAGTGAGTAAGTTTAATGTGAGTTTAAGTGAGTGAGTTTATGGTGACTCTACATTGAGGAAGAGCACTCTGGTGGCAGTGGTTACATGTAGGGCTAAGGAAAAGTCATGCAGTTCAAAACCACTGGTTGCTCCTTGGGAGAAAGACAAGACATGTCAATCCTGTAAAGAATTATAGTACAGCCCTGGAAACCACAGGGGGCAATTCTTTCTCCCTTGTCCTGCCGGGTCCCTGAGAGTTGGAATCGACCCCTGGCAGTGAGTTTGGTTTTGAGTTCTGTGTGGAGGAGGCCGTTCTTCCTCCGTATTATTTTGAGCACCTTCCAACCTCAGACCTGAGAGACTCATCTTCTGGCACTATATCTGACAATGTTTTGCCCCTACTCATAACATTTTTAGAGGCTAATCACTCTGATGTGGACAACCTATTCCTTCTTCCTAATCTGTGCTTAGTCTGGAAGCTCTGCTGAGACCTGTTCATTTTGGTTGACCCTAGTGATATTTAGAATACTGTGATATAGCCTGCAGAATAGCAACATGTAGTCCACCACCGTACAACAAACTGACAGACAAGTGGTGGACCTTTTTTCTAGTTTGATATAAATAATGGCACACTCTCCTCTCCTAATGGACTTTGCTTCTGCTTTGTCAAATATTAGTATAGGTTCGATCATACTGGACCACATCGATGAGCTTTAGTGAGCTGATTCGAATATATGTCTAGTTTGATGATGATTTGATGGGTTAACTAAATTTGCTATATTGATAATTTGGCCATATCTTATGCTCGTGCTATCTTGTTTAAATGAAATTTTTATTGTGAATTAGGTAAAGAGGGTTATGTTTCAGACCATCAACTCTTGCTGTATGAATCTATCCATATCTATACATCTCTATCTATCTATCTATCTATCTATCTATCATCTGGCATGAAGTCCAATGAAATTTATAAACTTGTGTTATGTCACATAGCTAATGAATGGTAGTCAGGAATTGAAGCATATAGGAACCTCACATTTAGCCACTGTGATCCTAGTCTTTGGAGAAACAGACCAGGTTGTCATGGGTTTAATTCTCAGTCACAGAACTTAGCTGTTTAGAGCCTTACTATGCATTCCTAATAACGGAGGAATGCCCCTACAGGGTATTTCTGAGTGCCCAGGATAGATAAAGCAATTTGATATTAAATATTTTCTAAATGACAGTTCACCTATGCAGTTAACAATGCATCATCTCCTTTCTTTCTAATTTTACATACTTCTACGGTTAAATTTTATTTTTAAGTTTTTGTGCTGTTATTATTAGATGCTATTGAGCTGCTTCTGACTTATTGTAACCCCCGTGACAGAGTAGAAGTGTCCCACATGGATTCTTAACTGAAATCTTTATGGAAGCAGATTGCCAGGTCTGCTGTGAAGCCCTGTGAAGCTTCCAGGCGGTGGGTATAAAGGGAAGATATTTTTTGGTTAGCAGACAGATACTTAAGTGTTGTACTATCAGGGCATCTTTTTAAAGGATGTAAATTTTATTTTCAGTCAGATATTCAAATCTCTAATCCTGACACATATAGAGGCCAACAGCAACACCAAACCAAACTCACTGCCATCTCATCAATGCTGATTCATAACGACCCCCTCTGGGTTCCTGAGACTGTAACAGTTTACAGGAGTCGAAAGCCCGGTCTTTCTCCCACAGAGTGGCTGGTGGTTTCGAAAAGCCGACCATGCTGATTGCAGCCCAGTGCGTAACCACTACAGCCCCTCGGCTCCCAAATCCACTGCCCTGGAGTCATCGCTATTTCATAGACCTCTAGCGGGTTTCTGAGACTGTGACTGCTTATGGGAGTAGAAAGCCCAGCCTTTCTCCACAGAGCTGCTGGTTGGGCCGCCACCATAAGGATCGCAGGTCAACGTGGGACCAGTCTACCACAGGGCTCCTTCTATAGAGACCAAGGAAGATAAACATTAAATTTCCGGAATATGACATGGTTTACTGAAATATTTTATATCTATATCTGTAATGATAGAAATTCCATACACACAGCTTTTCTTTCCTCTTAGTAGTTTATCTTTGAATGCCTGTACAGAAACCCTGGTGGTGTAGTTAGTGGTCAGCTGTTCAAAATCCCGAGCAGCTCAGCCGGAGAAAGAGCAGGCTTCCTACTCTGTCAGCAGTTACAGTCTTGGAAACCCACAGGACGTCCCAGTGAGTCCATTTTGACTCGACGGCAGTGAGAAGAATAAGAATGTCTTAACATTCAGAAGTCAACTGGTCTATTTGCTTACTAATGATATATATGTGTACATGTGGCTAGCAGGAGCCCTACGGGTACAATAATCGAGCGCTCAGCTGCTACTTAAAGGATGGCAGTTGGAGCTCTTGTGGCATAGGGGATTCCCCACTGTGATGCCAACCTTAAGGTCTTCAGTTCAAATCCACCCGCCGTTCTGTGGGTGAAGAAATGCGGCTGTCTGCTTATGTAAAGATTTACAGCCTTGGAAACCCAAAGGAGCTATTCCACTGTATCCCATAGCATCGAAATGAGTCGGCATTGACTCGCAGGCAGTTAGTTTGAGTAAGTGAGCGGCTTCGCAGGAGAAAAATGTGGCAGTCTGTAAAGACCTTGGCTTAGGTCGTCCTATGGGGTTGCTCTGTCTGTCCTCTAGGGCGAGTCAGAATGGACTTGACCGCACACCCCATGTGCTGGGAGTACACCACCACTACAAACATGAATATGTCAAATAATGTGAGGCGTGCATGAGTGAAAATGAGCCATATTTTAAATGTGCCCTTCTCTTGAAAATCTCAAATGAACTGGGTTTCTCATTAAAGAGAGAATAAAGTGGGAGTCCAGATTGTTCATAGCAAGCAAAAGGAGAGATTCTGCCCTTGGTGGGTACTTTGTTTGCTTTAAGATAGTACACATGCATGCTCTGAGTTGCTGCTATATGTGTTTTTAGTAGACATTGCTTGAACGATTGAGAATTTTCAGATCCTTTGCAATACAACTTAGATAGGGCTTGTGACCATTTAGATCTGCCAAGTTCTCAACAATCTTATGGTTGCATGTTTTAATAGCTTTATCACAGAGAACAAAGAGTAGGCTAATGTATTGTTTTTTCAGTTTTCAAAATTTATGACTTTTTTATTCAGCTGTTTGAGAGTCCTAATTAGACTATTAAATGGACTTTAATACTATTATTTAGAACACAGAAAATCATTCCAAATATCTTAAAGATTGTTGGAAGCATATTTAAAAAGCATATTTGGAAAAAAAAACTACATCCATTTATGTTTCTACTAAGACTTGAATCAAATTTACTTTTTGCGATCAGGCAATAAATATTTTAGTGACTATATACTTTTTTCTCTAGCAAGTAAAACAGTGGGAAAAGGTTTATAAAGAGCACTAAAATGCTCAGAAAGGTGGGCATGAAAAGCAGATGTAGGGATAAGGAACATAAACATCAAATACTGGGAAGAAGAAAAATACTGTCTTTGAAAACTTAACCAGGTAACTCAACCTCCCAGTGCCTCTATTTTCACACCTATGGAACGGGCACACGTTGCCTTCTCTGTGACATCTTGATAGTATATGACCTCACATGTGCAAGCACTCCATCTGCATCAAAGGAAACTCATAGTTCAAGACCACCTCTCACCCAGATGGTCCTGTTATTGCAGCCTCAGCGCCCAATGCACTGTTTGGTACAATATATGTCCAATGAATGAAAGAGTGCTCCTGGAATTCATGAAAAATGAAAGATAATGGAAGCCGAAGTATTCGGAGCAAGATTTGTGACTGACTTCGGATTAAACATGATCTAGGAAGAAATTCACTGTTTAGCTGGGGGAAGAGGAAGGGGAAAGGAATTCCAGGAAGAAGGATACCATATACCAAAACACCAAAATGACAAGGGTCTGTGAGCACCAGGTCACCTGAACTCATCACCATCCTTTACCACCCAAAACCCGTATCGACAAGTAGAATACAGAGTTATCCCTGAGTTTTAGAATCATACGTGCCAAGGGATGTTTCTGTTTCTAAAGCTTGAAGTCCCAAGTCTTCAGTTGGCTTAAAGCAGCTGTCCTTTTTTCAATTGAGAAATGGGGAGGTGGGTGGAGGATCGATCCAAAGCAGTACTCTTTATTGTTTTTACTTTAAACATATTCTGCAAAACGCCAATTGTTTGGAAGTGGAAACTTGATTAGAAAATCTCTTACATTCTCCATATCCATGAGAATGACTTCTTGCCCAATTTTGGTTCTAAGTTGTTTGCCCAAGTTAGTTATGGCTTCAATTTGCTTTGTAAGATTTTCAGTGCAATAGGAAACTCATTGCTGCGTGTCAATGTTGACTAATTGTGACCCAATTCCACCTTATAGATTCTGTTTATTCTTCTAACTGTGAATCTGCAATTATACAGTTAAAATATACTTTCAGTAGTAATTGTCAGCACACTTACTTTTGGGTAGACAAATGAGTATGGACATGTAAAATATGTTGAAGCTTCATGAATTAATGGCAAAGTAAATTAATAATGAGCTTAAGAGAGAACTGGAGTACTCTTATTAGACACTGATTGAGAGACTTTTAAAAAAATCTTTAACATAATCCCTTGGTTTCTCAGCTTGTTTGTGTGTCACATACACATTTTCAATGTCAAAAGTTGATCAACACTTTCACTGTAGACATTTTCAAAGCTAAGTCTATCAGTGAACATAAAATCGTTCTCAACTTCTTGGCCTATTTGCTTACTGAGAACTGCTATTTCTTTGGGAGTATTACATCACCAAAAAGCATGTTGAAAATACAACTTTAGAAATGAATTAAAATAAAATCACAACCATGATTTATTCTTTTATTAAGCTTAACCAATCTTATGTTGAAAAGCCTATTACAAACCTATTACAACTCATAGCAGCCCCATAGGACAAAGCAGAACTGCCCTTTGGCTTTCTGAGGCTATAAATCTTTACTGAAGCAGAAAGCCTCGTCTTTCTCCCATGTAGTGACTAGTGTATCTCCTGTCTCCGTGATTCTAACTGGTAGTGACTCTTGGGAACCGATTACATGGAACTGTGTGTGACCTCCTCCCTGGGGGACAGACAACCGAAAAGTGGATGAAGGGAGACGTTGGACAGGGCAAGATATGACAAAATACCAATTTATAAACTATCAAGGGCTCATGTGGGAAGGGGGAGCGGGGAGGGAGGGGAAAAACGAGGACCTAATGTCGGGGGTTTAAATGGAGAGAAAATGTTTTGAGAAATGATGTACAAATACGCTTTACACAATTGATGTGTGTATGGATTGGGATAACAGTTGTATGAGCCCCTAATAAAATGTTTTAAAAAAAAAAAAAGACAGAAAGGGACTACTTCATAGGGTTTTAAGATCGTCAATCTTTATGGAAGCAAATAACCTCACCTTTCTCCTGCAGAAAAGGTGGTGAGTGTGAATAGAACAGCCAAACTTATCGTTAACATCCCAATGCTTAACCCACTGAGCCACCAGAGTTCCACAATCAACTTTAGAGTCACCCCCCTTTTTTTTTTCATGTAAGGATCTTTGTTTTTTGTTAATGCCTTCAGTGCAGCTTAGACTTCTTCCTTTAGAATAATAGGTTCTTGATCATGATATCTCTTGACATGGTGAAATGTCAACCAGTTCTTTTTAGTATAGTGACACCATGTGTTCCTCCACTGTTTTTTTGATACTTCCTGCATCATTCAATGGTTTTGCCAAGAGTTGCTTTCAATATTGCAGCTAGAGGCTTGACGTTGTTCTTCAGATCTTCCAGCTTGGGATGTGCCGAGTGTCTCCTTCTTTCTGGACTTTCTCACTCCAAGTCCTTGACATTTCATTGTAATATCTACTCGGCCTTCTGCGCTGCTCTTTGACCTGTTCTGTTCAGCTCCTTTACTTCATCCTTCCTTCCGTGCACTGCCACTACGTGAGGTTCAAGACAGAGTTTCACACTCTCTTTTGGTCTTCACTTTGATTTTTCCTTTCTTTTCTGTCTTTTTATTGATCTTTTGCTTTCTTCAAGCTTGATGTTCTGGATGTCCTCCCACCGCTCATCAGGTCCTGTGTCATTTCTGTTAAACGTGCTAATTCTGTTTGTTAGATCTTCTCAAAATTCATGCGGCATATCTTCAACGTCATTTTTGACTCTCATACTTTTTTTCAGTTTTTTTCAACCTCAACCTGAACTTGTATATGAGTAACTGATGATCTGTTTCACTGTTGGTCCTTGGCCTTGCCCTGGGTTGCTGATATCAAACATCTCTACTGTCTCTTCCTGCAGATGTAGTCTAGTCAATTTAATTTTTGTATATTCCATCTGGTGAAGTTCATGTGTCTAATTCTGTTTGTGTGGTTGAAAAAAGTTTTGGCAATAAAGAAGCCACTGGCTTTTCAAAAGTACATCATACAATTTCCAGCTTCATTTCTATCACCAAGGCCATAGTTTCCAAGCACTGTTCCTTTATTTTTCCCCCCAAATTTTGCAATCCAATCACCAATTATTACCAGTGACTTGATAACGTGTTTGATTGCTTTCTGATGGAAGAAGTTGATAAAATTCGTAAATTTATTCTTCATCAATTTTCATGAGTGGTGCACAGATTTGAATTCTAATTGTATGAACTGAACTTCCTTGTCAACATATAGATACTATCCCTTTACAGCATTGTCCTTCAAAATAGATATCAACATGTTCTCTTTGCTGATGAATGCAGTTCCATTCTTTTTGAATTTGTCATTCCCAGCCCAGCGACACAGTCAACTATGTGACTGTCTGATTCAAAATGGCCATTACAACCCATGTCAACTCACAGATACCTAGGGTATCAATCTTTATGCATTCTATTGCATTTTTGACTACTTCTGATTTTCCTAGATTCATACAATTTCATATATTCCACGTTCTCGTCAGCAATGGATATGTATAGTTGTTTTTTTTCTCATTTCGAGTCTTGCCCCACCAGCAAAGGAGGGCCCGTCTAGGTCACTGTGTTTGACTCCGCGAGGAGGAGGCGCTCTTCCTCCATCATATGTTGAGGGCACCTGGACAAGAGGTTTGAGGAACTCACCTTCTGGCTCTTGATCTGACAATGTTCCATTGCTATGCATAAGATAGTCACCAGATCTGAAAATGCTCTGCTGCTATTTATAAGACGTTCATGGGCTGATCCCTCACACCCAGACAGGCTATTCCTTCTTCGAAGTCTATTCATAGTCTGGAAGTGCCGCTGAAACCTGCCCACTGTGGGTGGCCCTGCCCATATTTGACATAGCTTCCAGCATCACAGCAGCCCACATGGCACTACAATATGACAAACTGGAAGATAAGTGGTATTTACATGTACTAAATTAAAGATGTACAGCTAACACAACCTTGCCTGCTGACCTGAATCACTGATAAAGATCAAGGACTGTCGCCTTCAGTATGGATTTCAACTCCACGTTAAAGAAAACAAACAAAAAACCACCCAAATTTTCACAGCTGGATTTATAGAAAATATTATATCTGTCATGGATTTTATCTTGATTGGATCCACAATTAATGCTCATGGAAGGAGCAGTCAAGAAATCAAATGATATATTTTATTGGGAAATTCTACTACACATGGTCTCTTTAAAAGGTTTAAAGAGCAAGGATGTCACTTTAAAGACTAATGCGTACCTGGTCCAAATCAAGATTGTTTTTCAGTTGCTTCATATGCATGTGAAAATTGGGCAATGGCTAAGAAAGTCAGAAGAAGAATTCATGCATCGGAATGAAGGTGTTGTAGAAGAAAATTGAAAGTACCACAGGCTGCCTGAAGAATACAGAAATCTTCACTGGAGGAAGTTCAGCAAGAATGCTCTTAGAAGCTGGGATGGTAATGCTCTGGCGTGTGCTTTTGTGGACAGCAGCAGGGGAGATCATTTCCTGGAGAGGAGCCTCAGGTTTGTTACAATGGAAAGTCAGCGAAAAAGAGGAAGACACTCAAGGAGATGCATTGACACAGAGCTCCAATAAGGAGCTCAGCCACAGGAGCAGACAGTTTTGTTCAGCCAGAATCTCAAAATGTACAAGACTATTTCTACTTTTATTTGTCTTCTTTGAGGCATGTTCTTTCAACCCTGTGTTTAAAAAATGGTTCTACTTAATACCTGTCAAACATCTTACATATCCAGTCATAGTGGTGATACACATTATAATATAAAGTTTATAAGGGCAGGGGTTTTGTTTGTTTAGTTGTATGTTGCCATACTAGGACCCCAATCTGGCATGTGGTAGATTCTCAGTCAATATTTGTTCAATAGCTATGGAAAAAAAAATTTACAAAGTAAGAAGTCACCAATATCTTTTAAACCTGAGAGTGCTGCATAAATATTTGTAATTAAAAGTAATTTAAGTTTGAGAGACTTCTTTCCTTTTCTTTCTACCAAATATTAAGATTTATTTTATGTTATATTAATGAAGTCGGTTCCTTTAAAAATAATTGACCTATAATAATGGAGAGAAGGTCGTCCTCACTCTATGATGGGATCCATGATATTTGAGGCTTTGGATTTTGTGGCTGTTATGGTTGTTTCAACCTATTATTTGAAAAACAGAGTATTTAAAATTAGAAAAAGAAAGAGCCTTCACTTTAGGTAACGATATGACTGTCCCTTGGACACTGATGCCTCTTCTTTCTTCATTTCTTATACATCGTTTCTCTTGTCATGTTGTTTGCAGAGAAGATGGATATAGAAATGACTATTTTGACTACTTTCTCCAAATCCCTCATTTTACCGATGATTCTCCCCCCTTCCTCACCCTGGCTTGCTTTGTGCTTCCTTTATTCTGGTGCTGTGCAAACCCTCCTCGCAATCAAAATGCATTTGACGTGAATGATGAAAAATATAAGTAAGGGGTCAGGGAGGGTCAGGTACCAGGGGACCTGAACCCAGGTCACCATCTTTACACTGGAGTCTGTGTTTCTGGATTTACACAGGTGAAACGTTGACCTAGAAGTACAGTGTATGGAACAAACTACTACCGCTTTAAGCTGTAGAGGTTTATAAAAAAAAAAAAAAAAGGAGCCGAAACAAAGGGAAGCAGATGGCTAAAGATGAAGGTCACATCAGATTGAGAAGTTTGTCAAAATGTGATGACACAGGTAATCTGTAAACTGTTATTGCGCCTAGCTGGAGGTGCTGAAAAACATTTTGAAATTACAAAAAACACTGGAGTCGCCAGCACAGAGGCAGGAATGATCGCCTGGAGTGGTTCTGGTCTGTGGATGAATGCCAGATGTGGAAAGCGACATATCTGGAATTAATGACATTAAACATGCTTTTCTTTTATGCTCAATAATAACTCTATTATGATTGATACAAACCGCAGACACTTTATCTAGTACAAATGGAATCGTCTGTCATTGACTATATTAAATCATCAATTTCTGCATGATGAGGATCGTTTAGGGTAACTAATCATCTGTCTCGTTCTGAAGTCTTTAAGGCTGATCAGATAACGTTTTGAATACTGCCTGAGCAACCATGACAATCTAACCCTTCCATGTAAGGATTGAGAGGGGCCCATTATGCCGTCAAAGCCTGTGGAAATATCACAGCTCTTTCTCTACATAATACCCTGCTGTAAATAAATCACTCTCCACCGCAAACTTTATTGATCACAAGCACTTCCATGCTTGTGTCTAGTGAAGTCTCTACAGAATAAAATGCTGCTTTATATTTTGTCTTGTCAAAATATTAAACGGCTCTGTCAAGCGGAGTCAGGCTAGCAGTGATGGTGTAATTCTGCTCTAGCCCTTCTCATTCCCTCCCTCTAGCTCAGCTGCCAAGCTTACAAAGCAGGTTTTGTTTTTTTTATAAACTTTCCAATTATAGTCTCGTAAGATTATGAAGCCTTAAGATAAAGTGTCCTAATTTAGTGTGGTGGCGTCCTGAGCTACTAGGAAAGCAACTGTTAGATAAAACAGCATTTCTCACAAGGAAAAAGATAACCTGGCTTATTTATATATACAACTTTCCTGAGCAGTGCTAGTTAGACTTGGGAGGCAGTTGGGGGGGGGTGATAAAACATAACCCCCCGACATTTTTGTTCTATTGCATAGTGAAACAAAGGGCGGAGTAAACTCCAAAATAACCAGGGTTGAAATGTTTATTAACCATGCTTATAAAGTGATGAATTATGATCTCTCCACCAGCTTGGAAAGCCTGAATTAAAACCAGAGGCCACCATTAACACAGCACATCTTTCTCCAGAGGGCACTGATAGGGTACGGAGCCGTGAAGTGGTGTCGCATACTGTAATATGTTTGTGGCCACATCCAGAAACAACAAGCAAGTTAAAAGAGTAATTTATTGCCTGCCTACACTGAATTTCCTGGGCCGCATATGGCTTTAATGCAATCTCAAAGTAGCTTCATCCTTTGTCCATTTCAAGAGGTAGGGCTTGCTTTCAATAGGGCAACGGAAGAGACTGCAATCACTTCAAAAAGTGCATAAGATTTAGTGTCCTGGGCCATTCGTGCTGCTTCGAGGACACTGGGTTTGAGCTTTATCCCCTTTCAGAAGATCATTAACTCTTTCGGACATTTAGCAAATAACCTCTCCCAAGGCTTAGAAGAGTTTACAATCTACCATAAGAGAGCATTTTGTTCTTGTCTTGGCTGTTTCTAAGCTGGATATTTATTGACGCTTCTATTTGGTCATTTTTAAAAAGAAGTTAAGCTGTAAGATGAATTGATAATCCCAGACAGTGAATTTATTTTGGAGGCATAAAAACTGTATGCCACACAAACTGAAAGTGCAAGTCCAGCCACGGACCTCTGTGTGGACTTCGCTTCCTGCCGAGAAGACACTCTCGCCAGAGAGGAGAACAAATTTTAGCTTCAGGACAGGGTTAAACCCACTGACATATTTCAAAGAAGCAAGTAAACAGCTTTTTTGATGGTAATAAATTGGACCCATCAACAACCTTAGTTTAATTCAAGTTCTAATTCATCTCCATAGTCCCCTTACCAGTATCTTTAAAGTACTACAAATGGGCAGTAAACCTCAACGATAGTGGTATCAATCTTCACCAGATATTTTTTTTAAAAAAACAATAAGAACATCGTTAAATCCAGTTGAGTTTCCTTCTAACCAAGGATGTATTTCTTAGTAAGTAAAATGAAATGTGAAAACCGATTGGAAAATATCCTGATTAAAGTCGAGCCTTCTTTCTCTTATTTTGCAAACATTTACTAAACCTCTACACATGCTTGATGCTGCTTCACCTCATAGAAAGAGCCCCTGACCTTGAGAGGCTGCAGGTTTTGGCGGGAGATATACTTGTAAACAAGTGTCAGCCGTGCAGTGTGAAAGATGCTCTGATGTAGGGGATCTAGTGGTGGCAGCCTTTTGTTCACATTTAACCACTGATGCGTCTGTTCTCTTTCATATGAACAGCCATGAGACCTCTAGTTGCTTGCTAAATTCTTATAAGAATGTCTTCCGTATTTTTTTTTTTTTTTAGTTCTCTGATCTCACATCAGGTGAAACTGAACTGCTACCCAAGGGTGGGTCACGTCACGCGTATAAGCACTATGATTTTTTTGCCATGGTTCAAGGGGGGTCAGTACTCACACAGTGGGCAGGGAAGAGGCAGGTTTGGAACCAGTCACAGGTCCTCCTAAGCACTGCACGGGGCTGTCTCTCAAGCTGCCCAGCATGCAAGATACAATAGATAGACGATTGAGCAGATAGACACTGAAGCTAAAAAAGACCCAATCTAGGCCTCTGTAGGACTTCTGACAGAAACATTATTTTTTTGCCTCATGGGAAAGCCTGGGTCTGGCCAGGGACCACCAGCGGGTGGAAAGAAGCTGGACAAAGAGTGGGGCAGTGGAGAAATAAACAAAGAGCAAAACACTGGAGGGGCTGACTGGTTTAGGGGGTGTCATTTGAATCCCAGGATCCAGCCTTTCTTTGGCTATCTATCCTTGATTCCCTCCTTTCAGAAACTTCCTCCAACCCCCCACCCCATCCCGGCCCTCGTTACAAAAACCAGCTAAAATTGAGTCATTGTCTCAAAGCTCCTAGAAGTTAAGCTTCTGTGCTCGCTAATAATGTGGTTAAAGAAATGAATATGCACCCCCTTCAAAGCTCACTTGGGAGAAGTGAAGCTTCACCTCCCAAGGACCTCACCATTTGGGAGAAGAAAGCACCAGGGGGAATTGAGCACTTAGGGTCTTAATGCAAACAAACAAGACTTAATTCTGTGCTAACCTTGATATCAGGTAAAAGGCTCCTCTACTAGGACTATGTGTTTAACGTACATTATTTTTATTAGAAAATTTGAAATGCATATATTGTCTAAATATTTCCCCCTTCTCTTTAGTGAACTGCTTTCTTCCAGTGTCTGGCTTTCCTTGGTGCGCAGACTGTGCATGTCGAGGTTCTATACAACCTTGTCAGCCGATGAAGGGAGCATTCAACATCCTCTGAGGTAGCTCTTGTCACTCACTAGACATCCAGATGCCCCTACCATACCTGAAAGTGTTCATGCCCTGTCCTCAAGTGCCCAGCATCCTCCTGGGGAGTAGCTTACACTTTGGGAGAATCTAGGTCAATGTGCAGGACTGAAAGTAGCTTAACCGTGAATCCAATATGAAAGGAAAAAGTAATGAGATGAGATCCTAGCCATACCCTGAGTAGACTGATATTGGGTCTAAAAAAATCAAGTGTCTCGAGTCTTAGAATCGGTGTGCTGGTCGGCACCCTTTCGTTTGCTGGTCTCCTCGAACGTTTGAAAAGCGCACTGAGTACTTAAGACCCAAGTTCGGCCAAAAAGACTGCCCCAAAGACAAAGTCTCCTGTTCCATTGAGAGGCCCAATTGTAGGTTAGAGGACCCGTGAGAACTCTCTACTGACACTAAATCGCTGGGCATCCTAAGATTTTGTCAAGTTTTTATTACTGTCTCTTGAAGATATAGAATTTCTGAAGGATAATCATTTGGCTACAAAAGAAATAGCCAACACCTCACTGTTCTGGAATTTAGTAAGCAGAAGATTACATAGGGAAGTAGTGAACAAAACATTAACTTTTGTTTTGGGGAAAAATTCTTTCAGATTGCTTTACTTATCAACCTTTAAATATAAAATCCTTAAATGATTCCCCATTCCTATTTTTTCTTTAAATCATTTTATTAGGGGCTCATACAACTCTTATCACAATCCATACACACATCAATTGTGTAAAGTGCATTTGTACATTCATCTCAAAACATTTTCTCTCCACTTAAACCCCCGACCTTAGGTCCTGATTTTTCCCCTCCCTCCCCACTCCCTCCTCTCTCATGAGCCCTTGAGAGTTTATAAATTGTTATTTTGTCATATCTTGCCCTGCCAGACGTCTCCCTTCACCCACTTTTCTGTTGTCCGTCCCTATATGTTGAGGTCACATAGAGTTGAGGTCACATATAGTTCCTTGTAATTGGTTCCCTCTTTCCTACCCACTCTCCCTCTACCCTCCCTGTTTCGCCACTCACACCACTGGTTCTGAAGGGATCATCTGCCCTGGATACCCTGTATTTTCAGTTCCTATCTGTACCAGTGTACATCCTCTGGTCTAGCCAGACTTGCAAGGTCGGATTTGAGTCATGGTAGTGGGAACAGAGAGGAAACATTTAGGAACTAGAGGAAAGTTGCATTTCTCATCGTTGCTACATCGCACCCTGACTGGCTCATCTCCTCCCCGAGACCCTTCTACAAGGGGATCTCCAGTGGCCTACTAATGGGCTTTGGGTCTCCACTCCGCACTCCCCCCATCATTCACTATGGTAAGATTTTTTGTTCTGATGATGCCTTATACCTGATCCCTTCGACACCTCATGGTTGCATAGGCTGGTGTGTTTCTTCCATGTGGGCTTTGTTGCTTCTGAGCTAGATGGCCGCTTGTTTACCTTCAAGCTTTTAAGACCCCAGATGCTATATCTTTTGATAGCCGGGCACCATCAGCTTTCTTCGCCACATTTGCTTATGCACCCATTTGTCTTCAGTGATCCGTTCGACACCTCGTGATCACACAGGCTGATATGTTGTTCCATGTGGGCTTTGTTGCTTCTGAGCTAGATGGCCGCTTGTTTACCTTCAAGCTTTTAAGACTCCAGATGCTATATCTTTTGATAGCCGGGCACCATCAGCTTTCTTCACCACATTTTCTTATTCACCCGCTTTGTCTTCAGCGGTTGTGTCGGGATGGTGAGCATCATAGAATGCTAATTTAATAGAAGAAAGTATTCTTGCATTGAAGGAGTACTTGAGTGAAGGCCCAATGTCCTTCTACTACCTTAATACTAAACCTATAAATATAGGCTCATAGATCTATTTCCCCATCCTATTTTTTCTTATAGGGAAATTCTTTGCCAGAAAAAGAAATATTCAGAACTTGAGATTATTTTCTTGAATAGAAACAATACTTTTTCTTAAGAGAGGGCTCTATCTGTTTTTCTTCAATACAAGATATGCTTAAATGGTTAGCAATTATAACAATAATGCTGTTCTATCATTGTGCCTGCTAGGTAGTATCTCTGAAAACTAAAAGTATCTCTTTTTTTTAGCCTTAAATCATTCACTTCTTTTCCAAATAAAATCAACTAATAACTGTTAGTATCTTCTTTTGCTTGACAATTTGCTAGATCTTGTCAGAGGTGATAGATACTATCATGGAGCTTTTAGGTTAGGGGCACTGGCACATTCTTCACATCAAATGCCTTTGTATAGTCAACAAAACACAAATAAATATCTGTTTGGTAATCTCTGCTTTCAGACAAGATCCATATGATATCAGTGATGATAACCCTTCTTCCTTATCTTCTTTTAAATCCTTCCTGGACCTCTGGCACATCCCTGTCAATGTACTGTTACAACCATTGTTGGGTGATCTTCAGGAACATTTTACTTGCAGGTGATACCAATGATATTGTTCTATAATTTGAACATTCTTTTGGGTCATCTTTCTTTTGAATGGTTCCAAATATGGATCTCTTCCAGTCAGTTGGCCAAGTCTTCCAAATTTCTTGGCACAAATGAATGGGTGTTGCTAGTGCCTCACCGGCATGTTGAAACATTTCAAGTGTGATTCCATAAGTTCCCGCAGCCTTGTTTTCGGTTAATACTTTCAGTGCAGCTTGGATTTCTTCTTGCTCCTTTGCTGCCTCCTGAAATGGTTGAGTGTCGACAGTTCCTGGGGCATAGTGACTCTGTTTGCTTTCCTCTTCTTTTGATGCTTCCTGCATCCTTCCATATATTTCCCATATGCTCTCTCGATGTTGAAACTTAAGACTTGATTTTTTTTCTTGTGTTCTTTAAGTTTAAGTTAGTTACGTGTGCTCTTCCTTGTTTGTTTTTCTAACTCTCTGATCGTTGTAATGAAAGGTCTTTGTACCTTTCATTATAATATTTGACTTTGCCGTCTTGCCTACCCTGTGAAACCTTCTGTTCCGCTTCTTGACTGCACCATGTCTTCCCTTTGCCTTAGCTACTCTATGCTTGGCAGTCTCTTCTGACATCCATTTTGATCTGTCTTTCCAGTCTTGTTAATGATGTTTTGCTTTCTTCATGTATGATGTTTCTGATGTGCTCCCTCAGCTCATTAGGTCTTCCGTCATATGTATTTAATGCATCAAATCTGTTCTGCTGATGTTATTGAAGTTTGGGAGGCTTGTCCTCACAGTATTGAATTGGTTCTCATTCAAATGAACTTATGTTTGAACAATTGATGGTTTGGTCCATAGTCAGCCCTTGGCCTCATTTTAGCTGCTGATCTCATCTCTTCCCACATATGTAGCCAAATTAATTTCTGTGTGTTCCACCTGGGAAAGTCCATGTGCACAGTGACTTTTCGTGTCATTGGGGAAAGTCTTTGTGCTGAAGAAGTTGTCGGTCTTCTGTTATTCGGTCATGTGACCTTCAGCGTTGTTTCTATGACCAAGAAAATAATTTTCAGCTGCCCTTTCCTTTTGGCTTTCAACTTTTCTATTTCAATCAGCAATAATCAATATGAATGCATCAAAATATCAATGCATCCTGATTGTATGTTTGATCAATAGCAGACTGACAACATTGGTCAAATTCTACAATTCCTACTAGCTGTGGTGGCTGACCCATAAATTTGAAGGATGCACTTTAATAGAAATTAGCCTACCAAAGACAACACCGTAGTTCAAGCTAGATCTTGAAATACCCTTTTTAACATTGTATGCAATGCCATTCCTCTTGATTGTGTCACTCCTGGCATAGGAAACCATAGGATTCAGATTCAAAGGAAATATCCCATTCCATTTCAGCTTGCTAACACTTAGAATATAGATCTTTATGTATTCCATTTAAATTTTTATTACTTCCAATTTTCCTATATTCATGACCCATTTATAT
>NW_022103900.1:11561022-11573098 GCF_000313985.2 Echinops telfairi
CTTGTATATGTGTTGCATTTTTGGCTTTGTGGAGCTTAAAATATGAGGTGCATGCAGTTGTGGATAAAAATTTATATATTGTTAAGACAAGATGGAAACAAATTAGAAGAGATAATTGAACTTGGCTTGGAAAACATACACATTTAGAGGCAGGGTAGAGGGCACATTTCTTTGGAAGACATAGAATTTTCTAAAAGAGTATGAGGTAAACCAAGAGATATGGTGTTATGAAAGACAAATGAGAGAACACAGACCACTCTGCCAAGTGGTCTTTTGTCATGAAAAATGAGTAAAGAAAAAGATCTATTCATTTTGGCATCATGGATATCATAGGTGTATGTTAATGAAATAATTTTGTTGTAATGGGGTCAGATGGCAAACTAAATTGAGTTAAAATGTGAATGGGATATGAGAAAATTAAGAAGACGGACAGATATTGTTTTCATGAGCCTGACTGTGAAGGAGATAAAAAAAAGTTTAAGCAGTGGCTGGAAAGAGGTAGAGGGAAAATAGAGGACTCATTTCTGGTTTTAAACTCAAGTATCTTAAACATAGTTGAATGTAGCAAAGGAGATAGTAAGTAGGAAACAGAAATGGTATAAATGGAGCAAAATCCCTGGGAAGGCCGAAGGGAACATGATCTGGAATGAAAGTGGAGAATTTAGCCTTTTGTTTTGGAGGGAGGACACCTCTTGTGTTATAATGGAAGTGAAAGCAGAGGGGACGAGGTGGATGTGGGTCAGCTTAGAGATAAAGTGGGATGAGGAAGACATTCCTACCCGATGGCTTCTTTTTCCTTCTGAGAATAAGGAGATAAAGCTGTACACCAAAGTGATGGGATAGAAAAGCAAACCTTTGAGTGCAAATGTGGTGGCTGAAGTCTAGAATACATGGTAAAGGAAGGGCCCACATGTAGGGAGCCAGAGGGCGAGAACAAGCAAAAGCACACACAGGGTAAACACTGGTGGGCCCGCGAGGCAGAAGGAGAGGCAAGTGCCAGGTTGTCACCAAATAAAGTGAACATTCCAAAAGTAGTTCAATGCCAGATTCCCTGACAAAAGCTATTGGGTTTCACAAACGGGAGGGTACTTTTTTCTTTCAATGTTATGTGCCAAGAACTATGTGCTAATTGCTTCACACACGTTAATTCACAACAGAGTATATGAAGAATGTAATATTATCTGTAGATGGATTAAGCAACTTGCCTAAACCCAAATAGAAAATGATATAATCAGTTTTGTTTATGTTGGATGACTGAATCATAAGTCCATGTATTTCCATTCTGTAAACTGTCTCAAATGCCTAATTAACATCTACTGAGGCCTTACTATAACCATATATTTTGTTAAGTATTTTATTTATATAAGCCTTTAGATTACTGTGGGTGGTAGGGGAAAAATAACTAACTGAAGAAAAAAATCCCCAAACACCCAGACCTAAGTAATACTGGCACTAATCAGAGGTAGAAGACTGCCATGTACTCCAAGAACACAATAAGTTATTTTACTAAGTCCATAAAAAATTCTCTAGGAAGGGTTTATTGCTGAAATACAAAGCTGTAAGGTACTACTGGGGCAAGAGGGGGGTTAGACTGACATGTTCATTGACCTGTGGGAGTTTACAAACCAAGTCTACTCCAGGCAGCTACAGAACAGTGGTAGCAGTCATTAAAAATAAATACATGAATAAAATATTGATAGTAAGTAAATTCAAAGATAGGGCTCAGCAAACAGGACATTTCCGGAGTTGATTGTGTGGGTGGGATCATGACTATACTTCTGCCCTAAAGTTGGACCACCCATTGGGATTTCTGAAACAGCATGATATATGTATTCCCATGCCTCCTTGTAACCTTCAGGGGTGGTGGTGGGGTATATGGTAACTTCCTTTTCCTCCAGGTGGATCAGATTCTACATAATGGAAGATTGTAATGAGAATATGCACACCAGCCTATGCGATCACGTGGTGTCGAAGGCATCAGGTATAAGGCATCATCAGAACAAAAAATCTTACCATAGTGAATGATGGGGGGAGTGCGGAGTGGAGACCCAAAGCCCATTAGTAGGCCACTGGAGATCCCCTTGCAGAGGGGTCTCGGGGAGGAGATGAGCCAGTCAGGGTGCGATGTAGCAATGATGAAAAATACAACTTTCCTCTAGTTCCTAAATGTTTCCTCCCCGTTCCCACTACCATGACTCGAATCCGACCTTGCAGGTCTGGCTAGACCAGAGGATGTACACTGGTACAGATAGGAACTGGAAACACAGGGAATCCAGGGCGGATGAGCCCTATAGGACCAGTGGTGTGAGTGGCGATACTGAGAGGGTGGAGGGAGAGTAGGTTGGAAAGAGGGAACTGATTACAAGGAACGATATGTGACCTCCTCCCTGGGGGATGGACAACAGAAAAGTGAGTGAGAGGAGACGTTGGACAGGGAAAGATATGACAAAATAATAATTTATAAATTATCACAGGCTCATGAGGGAGGAGGGGAGTGGGGAGGGAGGGGAAAAATGAGGACCTAATGCTGGGGGTTTAAGTGGAGAGGAAATGTTTTGAGAATGAGAGGGCAATGAATGTACAAATGCGCTTTACACAATTGATGTGTGTATGGATTGTGATAAGAGTTGTATGAGCCACTAATAAAATGATTTTAAAAAACGAGAGTATGCAGCACAGTTTATAAGGAGCATCAAAACAAGAGATAGGGTTAGATGGGATGGGATGCTGGTAGTGTTCAGGGTTCAAAGGTGGGATGGGATGCTGGTGTGTTCAGGGCTTATGGGAAGATCCATCTTACTTGTTGGCTCCAGATTTAAAGATGGGACTTTGATACACTTAGGGCACATGGCAGCAACAGGTGAAGAATACTTATCATTATATCTAGTTCTGTTTCTATTGCCATCCATTTAACTCTATTCTACATATTTATTTTTCTATTAACCTGAAACCTACATAGAAAGAAAAAAATTCCCTTATAGGTAGATTGACTATGTCTCTCAACAACTAAAAACCATTACCTTGCAGCTTCTACCTTAGGAAATGTTTTTCGTATTATAATGCAAAGGTAATGTTAACAGAGCCTAGTTGGTTAACTTAAAGCAGATACTCTGCATATATAAAGAGTCTAAAACAATCATTCTACTAAAGGTCATCCATATGGGGATTGCTATTTATGCATGTGGGGGTGGATAATTTAGGCTGCTTATATAGAGGTCTTATTTGCTAATGATTGTGAAATAAAAACTTGAAGTCAATAGGAACTTTAAAGAGGTACATTTCTTCACATTTGGATTAGTTAGTGCTTTTTATAACGAAATCTTTCTTTAGTTTTTCTCTTATTCTGTCTGCTCAAATAAGGTTGAGTCAGAGAGAAAAAGTAATGATGCTTTTGGTATTTGTAGTGCAAACCTAGGTTTTCATGGAAGACCAAACTCCCTTTTTTTTTTCTCACTTAGAAGAATTTACTTGTCCATTTCTAGGCCCTTCTTAGAGAAAAGCAGTTTCTTGAAATCCATGCATTATATAAAAACCCACAGTGGAATGTGTTGGGAGCTCAGGAGAGAGTACATTGGCCTGCCTTGAAGGAGCCTTTTGGCCCACAAGGAAGATGGCGAACTTGAAGTGGGTAAAGCTCCAGGGATCAAGTCTGCCCCCATCACGTGGAAATAGTTTTCCCTTGTGACCTTTTGTTCTGCGGCTGAAATCTTCTTGGTTTTAGAATGGTGGTTTCCCATGGGTGGGGATGGATGGGAATGGCTGAAAATGAAATCCCCAATGATTTTCCTGTTCTTTCAAAATCTCCTTTAGAGTCTGGACATGTCAGGCCACTGCTAAATCCGTCTGCCATAGCATTCCTGACAGGTAAAATTACTGACTTGGAGTTTGCCTTAGCTAGGGCTGCTGTTTGAACTCCCTGGAAAATGACATCCCCATAGAGTATGAAATCCACCACACTGCCTGTCAACAAGCTGGCAGTTTACTGGCTGCACGTATTACCTGCTGGGCAGTTTTTCCATCGCCGAGACTCCTGTCTGCTGATTGAGCCCAAGAAAAGAGTGTGGCAGATTAACAGGGAATGAACATCAGTACCCAAATGAGAGGATGATTCTAGCTCACCTGAAGTGTCCATTTCTTATTCTTCAAGGGCTTCAGACAAAGCCATAAGGGGCTACCTTCTAACAAGACATCATTTCGTCATCTTTCAATTAAACCAAAGGTGTAGATGTACAATAGATCACTCAGGTCTACTACGTGAAATCACAGTACAGCAGAGAACAGCAGATCAATAACTATTTATAAGTAGATTGATTTGATTCATTTGTCCCGCAGCGTGTGCATCAGTGTGTGTGCCAATTGCACTATTTGTAAACTTGTACCTAACGAGTTTGGGATTAAATGTTTAAATGTGAAAAAACAAGCCCAAGTACTCTCATGGAAAACATAGATGTGTAGCCAAGTGAAATATGAATAAGCAGGAAGCAAGGCTGGTAGATACATGCACACATGCACACATTGAAAAAAGCCAGTAAATTGAAAGATGACTACATCTTCTACAAACAAGGTTTTGCAGTTCTCTTTTCTCCCACATCAGTTGCTCCCTGCTCGTCTCCCATTTCTTGCTCTCACAACCCTGGCTCCAGCCTCTAAAACTCATCTGAGTGGCAGGCGGGGCAGCAGGGAGCAGATTAGCAGCAATATTTGAGAGTCAGTATCTGGCTGCTGCCCTTCCTCATTTGGCTCTCGCTTCTAGCTGCAACCCTTCATCGGCACCCGAGGGACAATCAGAGCTCTACGTGGAAGCGAAATGTAGTCAGTGTTTTTACTTTTAACATAGGTATCTATTTGACTTACAGTTTGATAAGAAGGTCCTAGGAACCTATGCTTCCTTCCTGTGTATTGTTTGGTATTAAAGTTTTGACTGTGAGCCCTGAGCATCCATGGCATATTACCAGAACCCCACAGCACCTGGCTTGAGTATGCTCAGCAAATCTCTAGCATGTCTAGCGTGGCGCATGGCTACTGCTTGTGAAGTTTTTGTTGCTTGTTTTCCCTACAGGGAGCCTTACTGGGGGGCTTGGTGGACCAGAATGAATCTTTAATGCTGCCAGTAATGGGAGCAATGCTTCCCTACTATGTCCTCTACCTAAGCCAGACAGAACCAATTTTAAAATATGCTGTGTCGTTGTTACTTTCATACAATACAACTCAAATGAAGAGATACCGTATAATTTTGTTCCAGCAGTTATGCTTCCTTCTGGAAAGAGTTCCTGCATCAGTGGACAAGTAAAGTAGCTTTGAACACACATTCAGAATCTCAGGGGGAAAAAAAAGAATCTCAGAACTTGGAAATTTAACCTATAAAATGGGTATAGTGATGTTATCTTATAGGTTTAGCATGATGACTAAGTCCTATATATTATGTTCACAAGGCATACCAATAGCACTAAGGGATATGTCTGGGGTACTAAGAGAAAGCTTGGTAGTTCAAATCCACCAGCCACTCCATGGGAGAAAGATATGAGAGTTTGCTCATGTAAAATAATCAGTCTCAGAAACCCTGGAGGAGTTGTATTCATCCCTAAGGGGTTGTTAGAGTCTGAATTGACTTATTAGCAGCGAGCTTGGGTTTGTGATTGTATGGACATACCTCAAATAAGACCAGAGCCCTAAGGACATAGAGGTTACTAAGCATTGGGCTGGTAACGCAAAGGTCAGCACTTCAAAACTGCAGCCTTTTGGGGGAGAAAGTACGGATTCCTTTCTGGGAGTCAGTAGTTTTTTACTCCCATAAAGAATTACAGTCTCAGAAACCCACCGGGGCAGTTATACCTACATTGTGAGTTGGCATCAATGCCATGACAGGGAAAATATAATACCCAGTATATAGGAAATACTCAGCCAACATTAGTTTAATCAAATTCAGTCATTCATAAAGGTTCTAATAACTTATCCCATTGATTTTAATAGAGCAAAATGTTACTACTATCATGATAATTCACACGGATAGTAACATCTTCTAGTGACCAAGCCTTAACAGTATCTTTATTAATGCTAAAAGTACACAATACACATATAAAACCAAATCAAACTGAACCCACTGTCACTGAGTTGATTCCAATTCATACGAAGAGGGAGGGAGCAGAGTAGCACCGCTCCATGAGATTTTCAAGGCTATAAACCTTCATGGAAGCAGACAACCCATCTTTCTCATGTGGAGCTGCTGGCAAATTGAAACACCAACCTTCTCGTTAGCGACCCAATGCTTAGTCCAGCACACCAACAACCAACCCAAACCAAACCAAACCAACAAAAAACTCACTGCCATTGAGTCATTTCATTTGCATATAGTCATTTATAATATTCACAACCTCACTTCATCTTTACAAGGATCTTCGAATACTTTACAGATGAGATTACTGATACCCCCCCCCCCACACACACACACACACTTTGCAACCAAGCTTAAGGTCTGTGATCATTAAGGGTTTGCATCCACTTGGCTGGGCCACGATTCTCTGTGTTCTGGCAGTTAAGATTCAGTCATCTTAGTGATCTTCCTTGGGTTCTGTCCTGTTTCCAACGAGTGTGGATGCTGTGGGAAATTTTGCTTGTTTTTTTGCTGGGCCTGGATCTTGCAACAGACTCTCCATCTGACCATGGGTTTTTTGGATTTGAGTCAGTAATTTGCTCTATTGCTGGCTGATCCTGACAGTCATCAGCTACCTGCCATCTTGCCTGCCATCCTTGGATTCATTTGCCTCTGCAACCAGAAGCCAGCCCACTGTCTAATCTACCAATCTTGTATTCATTAGTCCCTACAGCTACATATGCCAGGAGAAGCCTCCAGCTTGGCATCTGGTCCACTGAAATGGAACTTCCCCACTTTGACAACTGGGTGAGTTATTTCCTTGATATGTATATGTATATATACATCAGAGGGGGTACCTCAAAAAAACAGAATTATTTTTTCAAATCTATGTATTTAAGATTTTTTTTTAATGAAACAACCTTAGTACCTGCAAAGTACTCTCCATCACACTTAATATATTCATCAAATCTGTGAATTCTTTCTTGGAAACAGTTTTCAAACTCATCTGTTTGGATGGCTGACAGCACCTCCCTTGCTTTTTCCTTCACCTCTTCTACATCGTCAAATCGCTGTGCTTTCATGTCCCTCTGAATTCTTGGAAACAAACAGAAGTCACATGGAGCGAGATCAGGTGAGTCAGGTGTGTTGGACCAGAGAGCCATGCTGCTTTTTGTCCAAACTGGCACACTGAGATGGCTGCATGAGCAGGTGTATTGTTGTGGTGACAAGACCAGTGCCCCATCTGCCAAAATCAGGCCTTTTTGGACATACACTGTTATGGATTCTTTTCAGAACCTTTAAATAGGAAGTTTGATTAACAGTCAGACCTGGTAGAATGAATTCCAAATGCACTAGGCGTCGACATTTCATCAGTTTGGGAAGTTGACGGATGTTCAGAATGACATTTGTCATCAATTGATATTTCACCTTTTTTGAAACAAGAAAACCACTGTACACTTGAGTTTTTCCCATAATGCTGTCCTTGTCAGATGTGTTCAACATCACAACAGTTTCTGTAGAATTTTTCCTGAGCAAGAAACAAAACTTTACAGCCGCACAGTTCTCGTAAATCGAAAATCACAAAAAAACGAGGTTTGAGTGAAACTGCTTTCACAAAAAACTCACTGTGACCAGAGAGAACCTTCCCCGGTGATGTCGCCTTGTTGCACTAACTCAGAGCGATTGGCTGGATGCTCCCCGATCGGGACAAATGCACACCACAAAAGCTCCACCCAGACATTCTTCAAGTAAAGTGTGACCCTGAGCGTGCACCACGTATCCTCACATGCTGTGTCATGGTTTCACCCACATTCAACAATCTAATTGAGTATTCAGTATTTTATTTGCTACTTTTGTTACTTTTTTCTTTTTTTGTAACCAGCATAGTGGTGACAGAAATTTAGGTTAAACGATGATCAATTACTGATTTATTTGGTTAGAGCAATAGCATGTCATCCTGTGGCTGTCCAAAGGAATATCCAACTAAAAATATAAGAATCTATTGTTTTACATTTCCCTAAACATTAATAACCTGAGATTTTCCTGATATTTTATTTCTTATCAGCATAGGATCACTGTGTCTATCCTTGATTAGAACTAACTGATTTGTCAGAATTTATTATAGTAGATGTGTTAATCTGGGTTGACTAGAGAAACAAATTCGTGGAGACACTCATATGTATATAAGGGAGAGGTTTATATATAAGAGCAATTGAACATAGAGAAACTATCCCAACCCAGTCCAGTCCAAGCCCATAAGTCTGATATTAGCCCACATGTCCGATAACAATCTATAAAGTCTTCTTCAGACTTACAAAACACATGCAATAAAGCCAAATGCAGGAAGATCATGAGCCAGTGGGTAGAAAGTCTTTGGATCTAGTGACGTAACATCTCAATACTGGCCGGGGTCTCTCTGTGGCTTCTCAGCTTCAGAGGTCTGATTGCATCCATGTGGTTTGTCTGGCTCAGGTACTTGGGTACTTCCACGCATCTTGTCAGTTGCAATGTCTCCCAGGGAGTAGCAGAGAGAAAGAAGTGTCTCCTGCCTCCAAAGAGGAAGTACTGGATTTCCCAGAATCCTCAGGAGAAGGCCATGTCCACACAGAGGCCTCATTGGCTATGATTTGATTGACAAGCTATACTCCACTCCTACACCCTTCATACTCAAGTTGACAAACAATTTTATATCTACCACAGTAGAAAAAGAAGAAAGCAGAGGCAGAAAAAGGGATCCACATATATTTTACAATGAATTGATCCATGAATGCCAACATCTATTTTTTTTTAAATAAAAGCAAGCTCCATTTTGAATGGCTCTAGAAACCCTAAGCTCTGTCCATTTGTAGGATCAATAAAACAGTAGCAAATTATTATCATACTTATTGTCAATTCTGAACTTTCTCAGTGAGAAATGTCTCAGTCAGACATTTTTTCATTATAGCTTATCCCAGGAAGACATTTAGAATGTTTATTATGATTTGTATTTTTTTGAAAAGAAGAGAATATCATCATTTTGTGAGAGTATAATCGGTGACAGCATGAAGAAAAAAGCTACTGTGTAATTACGTTGTCAAATTCCAACAATGCTCAAATTAATCTTCCAGTTGGGTTTTGCATTAATCATATTTTTCATAAAGATCACCTGACCCTGGGCAGACATTTCAGTACGCTGGCCTGATAAGTTGTCTGAAGATGAACTCCTCCCATAATTAGCTACATACTTGGTTGTTCTCACATCAAAATTTGTTTTGTGGCATCCACTAACAGTTTTTTTTTAAAGGGATATACAAGCAGCCCCTAGATTACAATGTTTTGCAAACTGTCTGATATACGTACAACCCTTAGTTAAGAACTAATACCTGTCTGTTTTCTTGTGAGGGAAAGCCCAGAGACCATGCATGGGAAGGTCCCGAGGGGTGTACTGCCTTGCCCCTGGCCCATTTTGCAGCAGCCAATAGCAAACCTGGTTATAGGTCAGTGCCTGACCATGGGCCTCGAAGAGTCTGTCTCAAAGCAAGCTCAGCAGGTAGTGTTCAGGGGGGCCAGCAGGGGGGCACCTCCACAGTAGCCCAGTTTCAGGTCTGGTTTAGGTCCGCCACACTCACTTGGGCACTTCCCACAGTTGAATATAGTATGAAGACTGTGGACCCCAACCTACACCAAGCTGTCTCGGGTCTTGCCCCAGCCTTATTCCTGTCCTGTCTCCAGCCCCGTGTCTCACCCCCAGGGAGAGCTGGGCGGAAGCATCCCGGTGCAAGAGGGACAAGGCCCCCTTACTGCTGAGGCAGAGCACGGGCCTGGCACTGGCCATTCAAGAGAGCAGTGGAGTTCTTGCCACAGGCAGCATACTCTAATTTGCAAGAATGAATGACTGCTACTTTGCAACATACATCCAAACATCATGATTACTGTTATTTTAGTATGATGTTCAGGATGTTTTAGTGTTGTGATGATTATTGTCTTCCTCTTATTATTTTTTAATGCACTGAAAGTTACGCCAATGTCTTTAATGCACTGAAAGTTACGCCAATGTCCTGCATACGAAGGGAAATATAAGGAGCCTTGGTGGCGTGGTGGGTGATGAGTTGGGCGGTCAGAGACTGGTATGATTTTCTGCTCTAAAATTGACAGCCTCTGAAAGCCACCAGGGCAGGTCTGCTCTGTCATGTAGGGTCATGGTGAGTCAGTGTCCACTTGATGACAGTGAACCAGACAAACATTTGACTAACTGAGGTTAAATACAAACAGACCTCGAATCAGCAGTGCACAACCTTTGGGCTGCGACCCTTTTGGGGGTTGGATGACCCTTTCACAGGTGTTGCCCAATTCATAACAGTAGCAAAATGACAGTTATGAGATAGCAACGAAAATAATGTTATGGCTGGGGGACCCCCACCCCATGAGGAACTGTCGGAAAGGGTGGTGGCAGTAGGAAAGTTGAGAACCGCTGCCCAAATGTCCCACCTGCCACCCAAACTTGAGTCAGGCATTTAGAAAGGGAACCCTTCATCATCCGGGGACTGGCTGTGCAGGGACACGAGTGTGTCTTTTTGATGGCTGTTTGCCTTTTAAGAAACAAATAAAGGGGATAAAAAACAACGCAATTTGCTTGAACATTCATTTCAGAATGTTTGCTCTAGAAGAGTGAGACCAGAAGACATAACATCTCATCCAATGCCAGTCACTTCCTACCACGGGCCTGGCTCTACAGCCCTCTGGAGTGTCACGCGATTTTTCTTATTTTTTATTGGAAGTATACCAGGAATTATGTCAGTCTTGCAGCAATTTTCAAGAAGCCACAAGTCCATACTCCTGAAACTTTGACTGCTGACAAGAAGTTGCTTAGAGCAGCAGTGTTATTAACAAGCCACCTTTCCTGCACCCCATCTGCACTGGAAGCCGTCCCCAGCTCAACACCTCCATCTGTCTCTCTGTCTGCTGGGGCAAGCACATCAGCAGGCTCCGGCCATGAGGTTTCCTTTGCTGCTGAGCTACTCCTCAACTATCCCGCACTGCCCGGCCTCCTTCCTCGTAGTTACAGGCTGCAGGCCGCCCTTTCCGAGCCTCACAGAAGCACACTTCACTCCTTTTCAAAGGACGGTTCTGGAGCCAGGAATTTTGATGTCTTGTGAATGAAGATATTTTTTATGTGACTACCCAGAGAGATCCATCTGGAGCTGTGGATGTCTCTCCTGAGTTTATGACACCCTCTTAGGGATGGGGAGGAGGTCCCTCTAGTTAAAGGCATCAGGGCTTTGTTCTCTGCACAGTATCCTCTGAAGACTACCTACCCAGATTCCTCCTCCAGCTTTTAAAAGGCCTCTCTGGACTCATACATTTGATGCTTCTGGATTAGAGCATAAGATATGAAGAGATGTATGTACCTGCTCTTCTGTTTCACCAGCCCCCACCCTGCCCTTCTAATCCTAGGAAAACACTACTTTCACTTTCGCTGCTGGGTATTAATTGTTGTGCAAACGACTTCCTGTTGTTACATGTCTGGAGTCAATTCTGACTCATAGCCACCAGGTGGGTTTGAACCACTGATCTTTTGGTTAGCAGCCGAGTGCTTTACCACAGTGCCACTAGGGTTTCTTTCTTTTCTTTAGAAAAAAAAATGTAACTGGCCTTTTAAGCTGGGGCTTTGGAGCCTTTTGGTGCTGCGAATAGTTAACATGACTGACTGCTGAGAAGAGAGAAGTTTGCATCCACCCAGAAGTGCCTTTGAAGAAAGAAATGCTGACCGTTTTCCTAAAACTTGGTCATTGAAGCCCCTACAGGGCAGTTTCACTCTGATGCATGGGGGTTAGAATCATCTTCATGGCAACTGATTAATTATCATTATGCTTTAAAGTGGTGAGGCTTTCTAGACTGTTCGGTTTGTGGAACTGTTTTGTGTGTGTGTCTATGTTTTGCTTTAGTTTTTCCTTCTAAGTTTTGCGTTCTTGTTCCTGTGGCAAGACAGTGATTAGATAACACACT
>NW_022103900.1:11573947-11586118 GCF_000313985.2 Echinops telfairi
AGGAACAATTTAGGAGAGAAGATATGGACTATGGTGAGTAACATTGTAGGAGAGAAGATATGGACTAAGGTAAGTCACCTTTGCCAACTATCTATTGCTTGGCCTTTGGTGGTTTAAATCAATTAATCCTCAGTTTTTCCAACTACACATGGAGAAAATGACAGTCTCTACTTCTTAGATTTCTTTGAGGTGTGGTAGTAATTAAACTAGACCATGCATATGCCAAGCTATTTTTAGAATGTGGTATGTAGTGAATACATAACCATTAGGCTCTCCTCTGCTATTCCTGAGACACATAGTAAATACTTGAACGTTAGGAACTACTACTGTTCTTCACAAGTACAGGGGAAAGTTAAACTGGATGCTTCTCTGTACTTTACTATATCGACACTTTGTTTCATCACACCCCGTAATTTTGAAGATACAGGTGGCAAAACTGAAACGTAGAAGGACACTTGCCATTTGGGGCTATATCCAAGACGTGTACAATGGGATACGACTAGAGTTTAGAACACTGGGTCTTAGTGACGTTTCCATCCATGACGCTTTCTTTCATTTTACTCAGATCGTGCTGGGCACCCAGGAGCCACGCAATAAAAATGTGACAGAATGCAGCCCAGTCTGCAGCCAGGAGTGAATCTACAGGTCTATCTCAGATTAGCGTTCACGATTGTCAGAGCATCCAGCTTCTTGTGGTGAGCGGGGAGCCACCCAGGTTGCTCGTAGGCTTTTGTTTCTACTGGTTTCACAGGTGTTTCTGGTCTCATATGCTGGTATCATCACTGTGACAAGTCCAGTGGCAAGTCATATCTTGAAATAACATTTGAGGGAGGAAAGGGGTGAATAGGGAGCAGATAGCATTGATGACTGTATAACCCCACTCAATGGTATTGAACAACAGGATTGTATGTGAATGAATATATTGGGTTGTGTAAGATATGGAGAAAAAAAAACACCTCCAACTATTATGGGGGGAAAAAAGGGTTCCTGGAGGGGAGGGTGGGGAGGGAGGGGATAAAAGGGAGCTGAGATCAAGGAATTCAAGAAGAAATAAAGTGTTTTGAAACTGATTGTGGTAGCAATCATACAACACTACTTGATGTGATTGAACTATGGCATGTAATGATATCTGTAAGAGCTCTCAGTAAAATGATAAATAATAAAAAAAGAAAGAATATTTGATCAAACATATCAACTAGCTAATTTTACAGGACTGGAGAGGTGGTTTGTTTCTGGCTAGCAATCAAATGACACTTACCTAGCACATCTCCTGATAATGACTAATGACACAATCCAGACCTAATATTGAAAGATTAAAACTGTTAAAGTCTAAAACTTCACAAAGAGCATACAAATAAAATTTTGGAGATTTAAAGGTAAGTAGGTGTCTATCAACATCAATATTTCAATTGTAATAATATCCTATAATTTTATAAAATGTTGCTATTGACAAAACTTAGGGAAAGTGTATAGGCGATCTTGCTACAACTAGATGCAAGTCTCAATAAAATATTTAGTTAAAAGTATAAAAGATAAATGTCCTCTTAGTGATTCATATTTTAAAGTGATTTATTCACCCCTTCAACTGCTCATTGCTTTGTATAGTACCTAAATGGGAAGTGTGATGAGTGATGTTTTCACAGTAAATTCCTCTGATTTGTCTATGATGGCCTTTAATTTCATAGAAAAAATGCCATGAAGTGGTCAAGTCACTGCACTCTCTCCTTTCTGAAGGACACATGGGATTGGGATTTTAAAAGAATTGTCCATAGAGAACTAAACACAAAAGAAATGGGCTCAAGCATTGGAACGATGGTGTGGGTGGCGCGGGACAGGACATTGTTTCATCCTGTAGCAGAGGGTCCTGTGGGTCAGAACGGACCGATGGTACCAACAACAGCAACTAGCAGAGAACCATCTTCAAAAGTGGAGGGATTGCCACTGATCTCTTTTTGAAATACAGTGATATATTGTGACCCAAATCGACAATGTTAGCGCGACGTCCATCCTGAGATAGACAGAACCATTAGCAATGGCAGCACCTACTCCTCTGGAGAGTAAAACTGGTTACTTTCAGTTTAGCCTTCCCAACACTTTAGTGTCCCGTGCCCTAGATGCAATGCTTTTACTTATTCATTTTTTTAATGTCAGAGTATCTTAAAATTATTGTGAGAATCATATGATGAGGGCTCATATTTCTCAAGGTAGCAATAATTTTAATCCATTCATGTCAGCATAAATAATTATTATCAATACCTAAAGATCCAAAATGACTCTAGATCATGAGAGGTGGTGTGCTGGAGTGTTCGCGTGGCAGGGATCAGTGACATACAGCTTTGTCTTTTAGACATCAGGAGAGTCATGCTGACTGTAGCCATGGGAAAGACTGTGGAAGGGAAGGAAACCATGACTTTCCAGCTGTGTTTCTGTAACACGGATATTTACAGCTGACATAACTAATCCTCTCGGCCTCACTTGCTTTTCACACAAATAATAATGGGGCATACTGTACAAGATCAGAGCTGAAGCTGCAGAGTGGTACACGCACTGACTTTGACTTGTGAACGCAAAAGGAGCTAGCAAAGCCTTCTTTGGACCACCCACCGATGGGTGACAGATCCACTCCCATTACTTTATTTCCAAAAACACACTTCAGTTGGTCAACGTTATTCATATTTGTGAGGAGCATTAAATCTTTACAGTTCAGAATATTGCATCCCCAAACTCTGAAATCTATCCCTGTTAATTTAGGTTATTAAATAATGAGTTCTAGAGAAAGATGGGGGAGGGAGGGGCGTCTCTTTTTCTGATGGTGACTCAATACTATGGGGGTATGCTTGCACGGGTCTTTAAACTGAGACCATTCTTATAGTCTTCACCGACTGCTCCCACAATCTGCATGTTGGTGGTTCATCCTCCACTCTTAGATCTAGCTGAAAATCTCCCAAAGTATAGCTCACGTAACTCCTCTTGAAAGATAACTGCCCAATCAACAATGCTTGACTTAGGGGATGTTTTGTGGAAACTAATTACAGGAGAGTTATGATAATCTCCAAACTCTTAGGTGACTGGGAACTCTGGACTATGTGGTTATACTAGCAGCTTATTTATGAATGCAGTCTCGTGTGTGTGTGTGTGTGTGTGTGTGTGTGTGTGTGTGTGATATTTTCACTGAAAACGTTTAAGGCACACGAGTATGCATTGCTGCTCATTACACGCTGCAGTTCTGGGGAAAAGCTGGGTACAAAGAGACTCTGAAGGACAACCTGACCATTCATCTGTACATACGTACGTACCCTGCTGGCTGCGGTGTGCTGTAGAGAGTCAGCAGCTTCTCCGATCGGAAGAAATAATGAGCTTAAAGCAACAGCTCCTCTGAAAACAGTTGGCAGTTAGATAATGATGGTTATGCTACACATTCCGGAGGGATCAGGCAAGAAGGATGAATGATGCAGATAATGAAAGGCAGGCTAAAACCTACCACCTTTCTTTTAAGGGTAAACACCTATGATGCTGCTGAGGAGGTTGGCAGTGTTGCCCGCGGTACATGGTGCTGAATAATAAATGGCACCACATTACAGAACCAATTTCTTTCTGAAGAAGGTTAATAAGAAAGAAATTGGACTTGATGGGAACTGTTGCAAAGTGGAAGTTAAAATTTTGGCCTGAAGTTTAGGTTCTCCTAGGTGCTCTCTTGCAAAAATTCCTTCATGATTAGCAACTTGGTTTTACTCTGTTGTACGGAGAACATGGGCTGGCAAAGTTAAGAGAGTGTTTACAGACATCAATACCATTGATCAAAAAGTAAAAGTTCTGTCAAACAGTAGTTTGATCTTCATGACAGCAAACAGCTTGTTTGATGTTTTTATTGAATCAATTGATTTTTTTCCCCACTGAATTGATTGGTTGTTTTACTGTCATGTGGACGCTTCCTAAATCAACACATGCCATGAGAGAGGTGTTTCTGAAAACCTCTGAATCCATGGATGCCTATATAATTTCAGCTAACATAATCGATGATACCCACCTTGCATTCGAATAAATAATAATCATATTGAGTGGGGAAAGATGTGAGGTTTTTTCCTTGTCTTAATAAAATCTTTCATTTAAGAAACTCTGTGCTATAGACTGATTAAAGGCTTTTGTTTTTTTCTGTCCTTATCTTATTCAAGTATGTACTTTAGATGTTGACTGAGTTGTTAGATAATACTCTATCAGTAAAGGGAAGTTGATTTGCCATAGATCTTTAAGGATAAAAGAAAAGGGAAATAGATGGCCAACCCTCTCTTACCCCCTTTGTACACAAGTTTCTATATGATCACATTTCTACACTTTTTATTTGCTAGGATTTTTTAAATGCCCCAACTATGTCCCATAAAACTTTATTCCCCCACCCCCAAATAAATTTAAATTTGCCACTAGAGTTTTAGCAATGACAGTTGAGGAACAAGCAGTAAGTTCACTTTTGTCACTTGTCACTGGCCGTTGACTCTGCTTTTGGTGGGAGAAGAACATAGCTGCAGACTCTCTAACTGTCCTGCATTCAATGCCGCCCATTCAACACTCCCTCTCAGAGAGGAGACGCGAATCCTGGTTTTATACTCAGCCCTCTTGTCTCCCCAAGGAGTTGCAATGGAATCATTTAGTAGGGGGTCTCTGATGGACATTTCTAACAGCTCTGACCCATCAACATTTTCATACATATTAGGGTTGTCCAAGACTCAAAATTCTTTAATCCTGAGATTCAACAGAGGGATTTCATTTGCTTCCTCCATAAACGGGCTTTGTAATGAATCCATCTCCTTGGAATATACAGCAATTTTGATTGGCTCCATCGTCATTGCCCACAACTATATTCATGTTTTCTGCAACAGAATAAAAAGATGTCTCCTCTTGGTACTCTTAGGAGTAACTCCTCTCTCATTGGACCAAGTTTCTCCAAATGGTTATTTGTAATTCCAGCTACCATTCCTCCCCTGCTTCATCCCAACAGTCAGGCTTCTGCCCTCCTTACTTTAAAAGAACTGTTTCTGCAAGGTCACCAGTGTCCTCCTAATTGCCAAATCCAGCAGTGGGTTATCAGTCCTAATTCCAGAAAGCACTGTAGCATTAGACACTTACTTGACTTCTTTGACTCTTACCTACTATTTTTTTCCTTTGCCCTTCCAAGAACTCATGCGTTCACATGGCTTCAATTTTGAGTGGCAGGAATGGATCGAGTTTTGATACCAAGCAGATAGCAATTCTGATCCTCTCTGGTTTGTCCATTCACTCACTAAGAGATGTCAGCCACATTTCTTAATTTCAGTTTCTTCATCTCAACTGAAAGAATAATAATAATATCTAGCACACACAGTCCATCGTATTTTGCAAAGCATGGAGGGATACTCTATAGGTGCTTGTTACCTTGACTTTTCTGAGAGTTTCTGGAGTGCTAAGCTTTGGTCGTATATTTTCTTGGTTGCTTATTACTTCTAAATTCTTCCACTGCTACGTCAGCCATTCATAATGTAGTACAAATCACCTTTTCACCTCACTTCCCATCCTCTGCCCTCAAATGATTCCCTTTAGAAATTCCCCTTCTCTTTCCGAGTTATCCTGGGCCCAATGACAACTTCCTGTATCAGGTTTGTCTTGATTCTAAATTCTATCTTTCACCTTTTCTGGGCCCCAAATAGCTTGTTTGGGGGACATTTTTAAGGTCATTGATGCTTCCCATGTGTGTTGATTACCAAGTTCATGGCTTTTGGGATGGCCTGAACTGCCTTTCTGGATAGCTCTCTGTTGCCCTCATCTAACATGAATCCACAATTATCAAAGCCACCTGACAGCATTTTGTTTTAAGGTTCCTCCCTTAACTTTTCTAAAGTGTCTCAAACTGAAAACTCAGACAAATATTTCACCACTATGTCCTTCCATTTTCTCTGGGACAGACCCAGATCCCTTTAACCAACAGTTACTTTAATTTTGTGATTCTTCATACATCCATTGTTCTTTGATTAATCATAACAAGAAAAATGCCTTTAATAATGACAATAGTAACATTCAGAGAGAACCTATTCTACGCCAGATATGTGATCAAGACCTTAAATCTCATCCATTTTCACACTCCTCCTGTAGAGTAAGCATTACAAAGGGAACCAACTAGAACTGAACCCGTTGCCCTCCAGCTGATCCTGACTCTTGGTGAGCTTGTAGGAGAAAGGAGGACAGCCACGCAGTCTTTCCAAAGAGCCCTGGTGGTGTGGGGCTGCTAATCCCAAGGGCAGTAGCTTGAAACCACGGACCTTTCTACTCCTGGAACCAGTTACAGTCTTAGGAACCCACGGGGCAGCCCGACCCTCTCTTACAGGGTTGCTGCGAGCCGGCATTGATTCCCTGGCAGTGAGTTTTGTTCTGACAGTATTTCTAGGCCTGCAAATCTAGAAGCAGTCTGCCACATGTTTCTCCCGAAGGGAAGTTTGTGAGATTGAACTGCTGCTTTTTAGTGATTAGCCCAGTGTTTAATCACTGCATCACCAGGGAATCTATTGTGGCAACAGAGCTCCGTAAAGTAGACATCACTAGCCTCGGTTTACCAAAGAGAAAACTGAGGGTTAGAGAGGCTAAATGCCCTGCTCAAAGTGAGTGGTCCCAGGGCCAGTTGCCATTCCATCAGTCCTGACTCCTGGAATCAGGGTAGAACTTCGCTACCTACAAGGTTTTCAGTGGTTGCTTATTCAGAAGTAGATCACCAGATCCTTCTCTTGAGATGCCTTCGAGTGGACTGGAACCCCCACCCCCCACCCCCAGTTTTCAGGGAAAGGGAGCTCAGCCTATCAATTCCTAAACCTAATTCTTATAGTCTGTTCAGTATGGGTTGACGTACTCACATTATGCGTTTTTTCATAAATATTTCTCAGATTACATATTTTTACAAGCAAAGATTTACACCAAACAAGTGATTTCATGGGATTCAAAATAAATTCCTCTAGAAAAGATTTACTCACTATTACAGTGGACAGAGATAGAGGCATCTACAAATTCCAAGAGAAGAGGCAGGAGAAAAATAGTATGAGATTATAGAGAACGGAATGGCCGACAATTTGATCTCTGATGTTGTCAACGTAATATGTGAAGTTCTTTGGCAGCCCAAGGGGGTATCCTTGAAAAGAGTTGAAATTGAAACAGAGCTAATGATATCAGGCAATAGGAAGTCAATGAAGAGGAGCAGCGTGGCTTAGGAGGACAGCTGACGGATTGAAACATTCCCCATTAACACGAAGCCCTTGAACATGTGCATTATAATGTCAACACAGTTTGCATGGGAATTCTAGCACCCCCTGTGCCCACAGCACTGGGCTGGAGATCTACATTCTGTGCTGCCCTCCTGACTCTCTCACTGAGCAGCTCTTTGACCTTGGACCAGTCTCATACCCTTCAGGTTCCTAAGTTTGTCATCTTTACAATTCCTGAGAATTAGACTGAATGAGCTATATGGCTTTAGCACTCTGGTATTCTCTATGCCCAAATCACAGGGATGACTTATGGCTTAAGCTTTGCAGCCCACCAGCTATGTTGCACATTTAGAAGCATTATGGGTGGATGACACGATTGTGCTGGCCTCTCAGATGGTGGAGGGAATTTTAAATCTCGAGAAGAGGGTTCCCAAATGGAGGATAAGCACAGGCCATAAGAGGTTATACCCCTTCTGTAATGTACCAGAGTAGGTTAGCTCTCGGCCCTGCCGCAGAGGCCCCTTTCTCATTCTCGAAGCAAGCCCTCTCCTGCCCCTTGGTGCACCCATTTCATCAGCGTTGTGGCATAGAACTTCAGCATGTGCACAGGAGGGTCTGTGCGATGAAACGTGAGAAAACACAATCACAACTGACAAGAGGAATACTTCCCTCAGTGGTTTAGGACCTCAGGGCCAAAAGCATGATCACCTTCAGCTCAACTAGTGGATCCAAATTGTCCTTTTTATTGCCTCACTGAAACACACCACTTTGCCTAGTTCAGTTATTGACTTTTTCATCTCAAGCACAAATTCTTACCTAGGTGGAAGTTAAAGGTCCACCACACACTAATTGTAAAAGCAAAAGTGCCAATTCGACAGTATTCCAAAACCACAGGAAATGCCAGTGAACTTGACAACTCTTGTGTAAATTAAGCCTGAAAATGATTTTTTTTAAAGAGGCATTGGATACTTCTTTAAAAAACTCCACCTCTGTAGTACAAGAGTAAATTTTCCCATGGGAAGCAAGAAACGAATTTAGGTACTGTAAGTTTCGGGATAAAGTGGGAAACACCGAGGCTGGTTTTTGGGGAAACCAACGTGAAGCTGACCGGCTAAGATTTGCTTGAAGTCAAGCGTAAAAATGTCACCCCAGCTTCCAGAAATACACATCACCTGAATAAAGAATCCAACTTTTATTTATTTTACCTCTCCGCTTTGCAGCAAGCAAGCAAGAGTTAAAACACAAGAGCAATTTCTAAAGAAAGCCTTCTGCCTAGCAATCAGCGCTAATAAGATTCTTTTCCTTTGCAAGATTCACAGAAAGCCCTCGATCCATGCGGAGCACATTCAAAGGCAAGGGACTAAGAGCTCCCCTCACAGGTTCATTATCATTCTCAGGTTAGCCCACGCCAAGCGAATCAGGAAAGCAAATGAATTAGTGAGAATTAAGGAGCCTCTGTGGTCTGAACCGACTCCAAATCTCAGCTAAGATGAAAGGTAGACGCTGATGGCTTTTGTCCCAGGGTTCTCAAGACTGGAGCCCCAGTGCCTACCTGCTCCTCTAGAGCCCTGCAGAAATGGGCAGGCAGTTAATGTTGCCGAACGTCTCCTGATCATGGGTTCAGCCATGTGGGAAAAGTTTTATGAGGCTGCAAAACCAAACCCCCTTTCACTCACAATTAATTACAGAAGACTTGCTATAGAGCACCTAACTGTCAAGGAATCGAGAGTGGCCGCTTGTCTTCTTATTCCGGTCATTTATTAGTAATCAAAGATATCAGGGTAATACTTTATTATTTGATGATTTCAAAGGGGAACTTTGAAGATCACCTCGATAAGTATTTGGATTGCTAAGTGATAAAGCCTCTTTGGAAGTAGTGTGTTGAGCCGAGGAGCAGGGTTTGAACATGATCGAATGCCTGGGGAATTAGAGAAGTTTTGGTGGTTGTTTTTATTGCGGGTTTTAAATGCTATTGGCAAACAGAAGTGGGGAGAATGAAACATCATTGAGGGAGGGGGGTGCCTGTGCACTTGTGCTGAAGATGCAATGATCCTTGGAACATTTGTGGGATTTAAACAAAACATGTAATAAAGGTTTGGGAGTAGCAGTTTGTTTTCATTAAATACTTGTTACTGCTAATTATATTTGATCACTATAAAGAATACAGTTTAATTAAAGAAACACGGTGGTTAGGAAAATATTTGATTTCCAAAGGAGAACAATTTATCTTTGCATTAGTAAGTAGGGAAAAAGTAATTGTGACTGTATGTTTTTCAGTACGTTATTGGCTTTAATGGAGAACTTTAATTCCTTTTGGAGGGTAAACAAAATGTTCTTTCTGTTACACAAATGACAGTAAAATCCTAATTTCCAATCATGCGGCTTGTAGGAGCGACTTAATTGATTTGAGAGAAGTAATTGTTTTAAAAATGAAACATTTGACAAATGATATTAAACAATGTATTCTAATAGCAAGTGCATCAATGTCCCTTCTTTCTCTTTGTGGATAATTTCGATGTTAACTCTTTCCCAGAATGCTGGACTGCACTGTGACATTGCATGTTTGCCTAATCAACAGATGGTTTTAATTTTAATTTTGCAAGGTAATATTTCAGCAGTGGTCTGGAGGAAGCTAATAAAAAATGAAGGCAGATAACTATTCTTGTAACTAAAGCTAGCATTCATGTAGCTTTTCTATCGTCATACATAATCATTCTTTTAAACACTCACATGAGAGAAATTTAATCTTTAAAAACTTTACCCTCTTATGTCAGCTTAAATGGAGTGAATTCCTGTGAATACCATAAGTTTAATGGAAAAGGGTCTCTCTTACAAGTATCTGTTATAATCTTAAAGAACTATTGTCCTTAGATAACAATGGAGACTCACACCTAAATCTATAAATCCCTTCCTTTACAAACTGTGCATCAAAAAATTATAAAAAGTACTTAAAATATATAAAAAGCCTTAATAGTTTTAAGTTATATATTTTCAAAGAAGTAATTTAAATTTTTCAATATGAAACACAAGCCTGCGAATTTGGGAGAATATCTTGTTTGTAAATGCTTTTAACTTTTTGCCAATTTTATCCCCAACCTCATACAATTCATGTGCACTGCTATAATATAACTAGCTATTTCTGTTTGTATAATTGTATTTTTTAAAAATTTCTCTTTTATTCCATAGAGAAAAGAAAACATTTAGGGCACATTTAAAGTAAACTTGTAACTACTTTTCACATTAAAATTTAAATATTTTCTCTTTGCATATTTGGCACATAAGAATTAGACCTGACAGAAAAAAAAATTAGACCTGACTCCAAGACTTATGTTTCCTAGTTCTCAGTTAGGGCCAAGTAGTTAAAACAAAGACGTTTATTTTACTGCCACATTATATCCCCTTTTATTATTATTTCAATCAAGTTTTATTATCATCAAATAACTATATTCCGATGACCAGATTTTCCTTTGTAAAATTAAAACTAAAAAGTTGACTCTTTTGGGTAGAGAAGAAAAATAAAGTTAGACCTTTCTAACACATTTTATTAATATGTCTAAAAACCTGCATGCTCACAAAACTGCTAAATCTGTAAGCAATTTTCCACTGAAATCAGCTTTACCAGAGTTTTGAATAAAGCACAGGAAGGCAATTAGAGCAGTTGAGCATACGACGGACAGACAAGAGAGCAGCTTTCTACGCACTTCCTTCAAAGCAGAAACACACCCTTGCTAATAGAAATATTACTTAAAATGCTGTGAATCGGCAGCTGCCTGCAGCGGTCGCCACAACAAGCAATCCTACGCTAGCACAGCAGCCAGCCGAGCCCTTGCACTGCCCACAAATGACCAGGGAAATCCCTAGGGTACTCTTGAATTTCTGCATTCTCATTTCTTCAGCTGTGAAATATCTGTCACTCACATCCCACACTGGCCAAAGTGACACCTGCCAGTCTCAAGAACAAGGACACATTGTTGTCCCTTTACCAACTGTGTCTCAGAAACAGGTACAGAACAATGGTAGGGACATTGCTAATGGAACATTGTTAAACTTCACAATCTGTTTTCGGGGTGCCTTAAGTAGGCTAATTTGCAGCAACTTATTGCCATTTTACATTATGAAACATGCTTTTTCTGGTCCACTGTATATCACATTAAATTACATCCATCTTAAAAATATACATATTAACATAGGCCCACGGTACAATCATTCAGAAATCTTTACCAATTGTGTGTGTGTGTCTCTGCAGGGCAATACCAAGTTATTGTCATGACTCTGGGGAAGCTGCAAATGTCACCATTAAAGGGCTTTAAGGATTATTTTAGGGTCATAATCCTAAAACGATCTCACAGACCCACCTGCCCATCTAACAGGTGAGTGTTTGTGTCTTTGTGTGTTTTGAGAGGGAGAGAAAAGGGAGACCTGTCAACATGTCAAATGAGGTTATGCAACATCCTATCCGTTGGTGATGAAATGCAACATGACAGGATGTAATGCAATGTAACATATAAAAAATGTAAATAATAGACTTTGTGGGATGAGATATCTGCTGTCAATTCCTATAGTAGGGTTTTGAACGGAACTTACTGAGGCGGACAGAAGCCCAGGGAGTGCCAAACTGGCCATGGTGTTGGAGAATCGGCACGCACCACAGCTCACTGATTTCCCCAATTACGTTGGGGTAGTTTGGCACGTATAGAAATGTTCAACAAAAGTTCTCTTGTTGGACACTTCTGGGAAGTAATTTGATTGTTAATTACAAATGCTCAGGGTGATTGCTCTGCATAATTGTTTTACTCCTTCAGCACTCCATTAGAAGCTTATCTGTGGAAGGTCTATTTTTAGGTCTTTGAATTGTTAACGTCTTCCTTATCTCAGACTGATGCAATATGAGTGACCCCTCCGGATAATCCAATGCCTCCTGTGTGAGGCGGAAGATGAGCGATAGCATGACACG
>NW_022103900.1:11586218-11593630 GCF_000313985.2 Echinops telfairi
CACACACACACACACACATCCAGGCATGCGCAGTTCAAAATTCCATGCCTTTTCAGAAATGTCTTCAGCTATGTGCTCTAAATTGCTTGAAAATTGTCGAGTGAAAGGCACATCTCAGAATTCAACCCAATACATTCCAGATCCGGCTTCTTGTTACCAAGAAGCTTGAGTCCCAGCCCTTAACCATAGCTACCACCAAACAGGTCCGCACACAGTGCCTTAAAGGAAGGTGTGCAGAAACACCTGTGCATTCCTGAGAATGGAACCTTTGATTTGCTGTCATCGCGATGACTTTTAATTGTCCTAATAAATAAGCTTTTAAAAAAGCTTCTAAGATGTCCTCTCATAACACACTTTGGTCTTTAGCCATAGAAATGCAGAAATAATTAGAAGTGGCATTGTGTACACTGCCTGCTGGACTGGGCTGAAGGTGAAGGAGAAAGTCTCATGCTATCCTTGTCAGCTGCAAGGGTAATTACTGCTGGCTGAAATTACTCAACATTTGTTTATAAGCTCCCCAGAGCATGCTGTAAATAGATTGTCTGTTATAGTCCAATCACATTAAAACGCTGCTCCTTGCAAACTGCTACCTCCTGTTTTCTGTAAGCTAGACAGGGAGAGCCTGCTGCTCACTTATTGAGCACTGAGCATGGAAGAGCTAAGTCTAATGTGATAGTTTTCATGCGCTTCTTTTCTGTCCAAGAGCACATTTGTTGTTTTCAGGGTCTGGATGCTAGTGGGGTATGTTATTTTCACCAGGACTCTTGTATTTCCTATAAGGCAGATGCATTTCTTTATCATTGCAATGTGTATGTAAGAGTTTGGAATAATTTTTTTTTTTTTAGTCCAGAGAAGTTACTGCATACACTGATTTCCTCTCCTGGCACTTGTTTATCGATATTGAATTTAAGAAAGTGTATACCTCTTACATATTACAGAAATTTGATCCTATTTAGTATGTATATATGGATTTCTCACTCTACATCTCACATTGGGCCAGTAACTGTGACAATAAATAGCCCTTTCTTTTAGGGAGATTAACATCTAGCTGGGCAACAGTAAGTATAATAACATGCATGATACAATACAAAATGGAAATATAATAAAGTACCAAAATGGATAGGTCAAGTACATGTGGATGGTCAGCAACTATGTGTGTTCAGAGAATGAGGAGCCTTTATTGCCCTGGTCAGATAATAAGGCTTAATGAATGAGGTTCATTTTGTCTCCTTCAAACAGAACCAAAGACAACCCAGAGAGTGGTTAGCTGTATCAGGTGTTTGGTGACTCCCACTTCTAGCCTATCATTATAGATAAGACATTTGACTGGGACTTCATATCTAACTCCTTATAGGTGTGGAGCACAGACAAGAATATAAATAAATGTCACTCAATAGTTAAAGAACCTGGATAGTCACTGAACCAAATCGTGCCATCGTTCAAATTTGCTCTCTAGTTGACTAGAAGGCAACCCTAGCTATTTCGGGTTTGTTCCTACTGGGGTAAAGATTAGGAAATCCCCCTGAGTTGTTGTTGTTTTCTATTTATAACTGGAATCTTTCAAAACAGTTCCTCAACCCAGATGATTGCATCTTTACAGCAGTCTCATGAGGGAAAATCATATCTGATGTTTCCAAAATAACGGAGAACTCTACACACAGCTCTGGAAAAGGGGGCGATTGGACGAAAGGATGTCAGAGAATGAGCATCAGTTGTTGGCAGCCTTAGGAATGAGAGATGTAAATTGTGTGAAGTCAGAGCTGAGAGACAAAATGATCCATTGTGGAGTAAAAGTAGATAGAATCCTCCCCTCCAGGCATCTTAACCTTCCCTGTCTAACTAGCCTGGTACTGGCATGAGGTTTCAGAAGGTCTCCTGTTTATGATATCCACCAAATATCACCAGAAAACAGGATGGTAGAAGAAGTTATTTGTGGAACAGAAATGGTGATTCAATGGTATTTTAGAATTGTTCCTGGAAGCCCTATATTCTAGGCGTTGGTGCAGGAAAGGGACTCCAGGGCAGGCCGGATGTGGGGTAAGCGCTTGCATGGCCAGGGCAAGCCAGGAATGTTGTCCACCGGAGGGTAAATGAACACAGAGATGCTGGTGGCATATGCGCTTCAGAATGTTTGGCTAAATTTATGCTCAAGAGAAAACAAAAGCCAAATAAAATCATTCTTCAGGACCGGCACACGTGGTGTTAAAATAGACTGAATTCATTTGTAATCTATGTAACATTTTTATATCTCCCTATTACTCACTTTATGCCGTTGGTAAAGCACTGAATCTGTAAAGAGAAACTTCCTACAGCTAAAAAAGACATTAAGGGGGGAAACGCTGGGAGCCCTAGTGACAGGTACACGGAGCTCATAGCCTTCGGTTCCCTGGAAACCAGTCAAACACTATCTCATCTTGCAATGGTTGTGTCTGATCCTCTGCTTCAGACATCTTGCTAATAACAGCGGCTGCAGAGGTGACTCTGGGCAAATAAGGGCTTGCCGCCACTAGGCATCCATCTCATTTCTCCAGAGCAACATTAGACCACCCTAATGGGTACTCTCGTCTTCATTATGATATTAATTCTCTAAATTTCCGAAGTGATTTTATATGTAATGTGACAAAGGCTAGCTGCTCAGGAGACAAACTGTTTTCATCCCCCTCCTGCATGCTCACAAAGGCTAGTTCTCTTTAGTCTTTGGGGGAAAAGGAATTTGATAGCATCAGATCTCTTGTGCGATACACAAGGCTGGCTGACAGCTACACCACCTGCCAGCACTTCATGCCTGGCCATCCAGCCTGAAGCTTTCTAAAGAGCTAGTTGATGAGTGGAACCTGGATGCAGGTTTGGAAGGAAGCTACGTGGAGAGAACATAGCGGCAGAATAAAAAACTCGGCGTGGATGCTGAGTGGGATTTGAGGGTCTCTGCGGGGTCAGAGAGAGGCTGGAAACAAAATCCATTGCAATAGTGCTGGTTTGGGAGGTGCTGTCTGACCACAGGATTTGTCTGCCACATCCTTTGTTGTGGCTGCAAATTCCATGGCTGCCAACTCGACGCAGCCTTCAGAGTCCGGTACATCATTTTCCTTTCCGTTCACTCACCTCTGTGGGCTTTCGTTAAATCTACTAACGCTTTAATTGACTGGTTTCCCTACAGTGTACCAGAGAAAAACAAAGCAAAACACCGGACACGAAAACGTTCGTCCCACCCACCCACAGCCACTGAATGGATTCCAGCTCGTGGAGACCGTTTTGGAGCGTTCCTGAGGAATGAGCGCATTCCCGGGACAGGAACTCCCCAGGATTGCAGACCGCCCCATCTTTCTCCAGCAGAGGGGCCTGCCACCCATGGCATCAGTAGTCCGACACTTACCCATTAGCACCATCAGGGTCCGTGTGGATCAACACTGAAGCCTTTATGTTTAATGATCATCATTGTTTGAAATTGAAATTGGCATTGCTAATATAAAATCTGAATCGGGTGATAAAATACTAAACTGTTGAGAAATTCAGCATTGGTCAAACACTGCTATGAATGGAAATGGTCTCTCCTGTTACTGTCTTTCCAAGAGAGCTCTGACGGTTAGCACTTCAAACCCACCCGCTAGCTATTGGCAGACCCACGTGACGATCTGCTTCTGGAAAGGTCTTGGGAATGCTATGTGGCATTCTACTGTGTCTTACAGAGTCCCAAGGAGCCAGAATTGATTTGATGGCAGTGGGTTGGTTTGGGTTTTTAAGTTCATTGCCTTTTCCTGTCATTCTTTTGCTTTTTCTTAGTCCCCTTCTCTTGCCTTTCTGACGGATACGTACTTTGTTATGGAAAGAAGATTAAATTAATGTTCTTATTGTAAAATAAAAGCTAAACAAAGGGGCACTAATATTTAAACACCCAATATGCTAATTATAAGTGGAGCCGTTTAATGCTAAACGTCGACGAAAGATCTGTTTGATGTCACTGAGTATTTGCACTATCTCGTGAAAGCAGGCCAAAGAGAGAGCTTGGGTTTGGTTTTCTCAATGTGTATCATAAACCCTCACATAGTTTGATCGTTCACATTGCATTACACATGCATTGGGGCTGTGTGTGACCCTCTCTGGCTTCTCTAGTACCATGAGGCAGGAGTTAGACATTCTTCTGACACCAACCATTCCCCTCATGCACTATACATCTATGTTGGATCCCATAATTTATTGTAATGACCGCACAGAACTCATAGACAATAATCCCAATTAAGGCGGTTTATTAGTGGAGTAAATGTTGTTACGTACTGTTGTGTTGGATCTGACTCAGAGTGGTCCGACGTACAACAGAGCAAAGCACTGCCCTGCCCTGCACCATCTTCACAATTGTTCTTATGTTTGAACATGTTGTTGTAGCAACTGTGACAATCTACCTTACTGAAGGTCTGACTCAGTAATTGCCCCTCACCTTTACTAAGCATGATGTCCTCCACCAGGGACTGGCCTCTCCCTGCAACATGTCCAAAGCACATAAGAACAGTCTCACCAGTCTGTGGGAGTAAAGCCTTTGAGACCTTCATTTGCTGATAGAGCACAGCTTAAAATGAGATTAAACAGCTACAGACATCAATTAATAATTAGAACTTGGAATGTATGAATCTAGAACAATTGGAAGATGTAAAAAAAAAGGTGAAAGGAACACCAAAAAATTGGCATTATTGGCATTAATGATCTGAAATGGACTGGTATTATCAATTTTGATTCAGAAAACCTTATGATTTGCTATACCAGCTATGACAAATTCAAGAGGAATGGTGTCCACATTTATTGTCAAAAAGGGCATTTCAAGTTCTATCTTGAAGTACAATACTGTCTGTGATAATATGTCTATTCTTGTACAAGGAAGTCCAATCAATACAGCTATTATTCAAATTTATGCCTAACAATAAAGCTAATGATGAAGAAATTAAAGAATTCTCTTAACAGCTTTGGTCTGAAATCCATCAAGATGTATTGATTATTATTGGTTATTGGAATGCAAAAAAAATTGGAAACAAAAGGGGAGGGATATTAGAAACTATAATCTTGGTGATAGAAACAAAGTTGGAGATTGCATGACACAATTTTGCAAGATCAACCATCCTTTTGCAAATGTATTTTTTTAATAACAAAGCATCTATCCACATGGATTTCTTCAGAAAGAATACAGACAAACCAAATTGACTACATCTATGGGAGGGGCAACAGAGAAGCTTAATATCAGCAGCTAGAATGAGACCAAGGGCTGACAATGGAAAAGATCATCAATTGTTCCTAGGTACATTCAAATTGAAACCCAAGAAAATTAAAGCAAATCCACGGGAGCCGAAATATGACCTTGTTTCTTCTGAGAACATTTCAAGAACAGATTAAACCCATTGAACACTAATAAGAAAAACCTGAAGAGCTATGGGATGGCATCAATAACATCATACATGAAGAAAGCAAATGTGGTCCTAAAAAAGACAGGAAAGAAAGAAAAAATCAAAGTGAATGTCACAAGAGGCTATGACATGCAGCGTAACTCAGGCAAATAGAAGAAATGGTAAAGTCAAAGAGCTGAACAGAAACTTCCAAAGAGTTGCCACAAAAGACAAATGAAATAATTGGACAAAATGAGCAAAGACCTGGAGAGAGAAAACCAAAGGGAAGAACACACTCAGCATATGTTGACTGAAGGACCTGGAGAAGAAATGTGAGCTTCAAGTTGCAATACTGAGCGATTCCATGGGCAAAATATTGAATGCTGCGGGGAGCATCACAAGAAAATGCAAAGACTACCCAGAGCCATTGTGTCAAAAGAAGTAGTCATATCCCAATACTTCAAGAAGTAGCACGTGAGCAAGAACCAAGGGTACTGAAGGAAGAAATTCAAGCTGCGCTGAAAACATTAGCCAGAAGTGAAACCCCGCAACCGAATGGCATATACCAATCGAGATGTTTTGGCATGCCACTGAAGTACTCGCTTTTTATGTCAGATACATTTGGAAGACAGCTAGTTGGCCAATTGACCTAAAGAGATCCATATTTGCACCCATTCCAAAGAAAGGTGACCCAACAGACTGCTCAAACTATAGAACAATATCACTGATATCGCAGGCAAGTAAAATTTTTGCTGAAGAGCATCCAAAAACATTGCAGCAGTACATTTACAAAGAACTGATAGAAGTTCAGGTTGGATTCAAAAGAGGGTGTGGAACATGAAATATCATTGCTGATATCAGATAAATCTTGGCTGAAAGAAGAGAATATCAAAAAGAGTTTGACTATGCAAAGGCATTCAACAATGAGGAGCATAGCAAACTATGGTTGTCTTGTGAAGAGTGAGAATTCCAGGCCACTACATTGTGTTCATGTGAAACCTGTACACGGATCAAGATGCAGCTGTGTGAATAGAACAAAGGTCTACTGCTTGATTTAAAACAAAGCAAGGTGTGCATCCAGGTGGTATCTTCTCACCATATTTGTTCAATCTGTATGCGCATGCACAGCAAATAATCAAAGGTGGAGTATATGAAGAAGAATGAGGCACCAGGATTGGAGGAAGGCACATTAACAACTGAGATATGCAGATGACACAATTTTGCTGGCTGAAAGTGAAGATTTGAAGCACCTGCTAATGAAGTTCAAAGATTTCCATCTTCATTATGGATTGCAACTCAATGTAACAAAAATCCAAATCCTCACCACTGCAGCGGTACATAACATCATGATGGATGGAAAAGGGCTTGAAATTGTCAAGGATTTCTTCTTTCTTGGACCCACAATCAATGCTCATAGAAGTAGCAGTCAAGAAATCAAAAACGCATTACATTGGGTAAGTTGGACATTGAATCAGGAAGACAGAAGAATATTTGATCCATTTGAATCATGGCACTGGCAAATATATTGAAAGTACCAGGGCTTCCAAAGGAACAAACAAATCTGTCTTAGACGTACAACCAGAATGTTCCTGAGAGGCTTTATGTCATGCACTTTGGCCTTGTGGTAAGGAGGTACTGGTCCCTGGAGAAGGACATCACACTTGGTATCTTAGTGGGGCCAGGAAAAAAGGAAGAACCTAGAGAAGTTGGGTTGACAGAGTGGCTGCATTGGTGAACCCCAACACAAGACCACCCGCGAGTCTGGCGCAGGTTCCTTCTGTCTTATGTGGGGACACTGTGGTCGGAACTGACTGGATACCATGTAACAACAACTACAATCATTGGCAACAGGGGACTATGAGACCATATGAGAATTAAGAAGCATCAATTGTAGTTTAATAATTTTTAAACCATTAGTGCAATGTATTACATACAAGTAAGTGTCATAATGTAAAAGTTAGGAAATTTAGGTTCAAGTTTCAACTTGGCCAATAAATAGCTTTTTGTCTTTGCATGTACCACCTAATCCTTCAGCATGGTAGTCTA
>NW_022103900.1:11593730-11611825 GCF_000313985.2 Echinops telfairi
TCCTGTTTTAAATTTGGAAGTAATTGCTATTTGCCAAAAACCCAAGTCATTCTTCCTTAATTACTCATATAATGTCATTCTTTCTCTTCTTTTGAAAGTAAAAGACATATCTATGTAGAAATCTCTAGCTAAATATTTATAAAAATATTCATGTAGTTACATATTAAAAGAAAGATGGAGTTCAAACCCAATTTTTTATGGATTTAAAAAATCCATTAGTATTTCAATTCAGAAGATATTGTTCTATTTTTGAAATACTTGTGAAATATGGTCTTTTAATTTTTTACATGATAATGCCATTCTCTACTAGCCGTTGTGCTGCCGGGAGTAACCTTGGTGCCTTTGCTGAGTGAGATTTCCTTAAGTAGGCCTTTTCTGCAGATAATTTCCTCCTGAGTAACAAAATTCCAGAGCTGTAAAATTCTGTCAATTGTTTTAATGATAAATAAAAGAAACATGTCATATGATAAACGTGCAAGAAGAGTTGAAAAATGACTAATCTATTGTCTACCTGTTTTAAGAAAATGAAGTGTAAAAAACTCTGAGAATTAGGTAGAAGTCCACTAACAATTTTATACTTTTCTGTGAGAACTAAAAGACTGTGTAGAATTTTGTTTCTAAATGGAGCTCCTTTTCAGAGAAGACTTGTTCTGCTCAGAAAACCCCTCCTGCAGTTATCTGCATGGTTCACTCTGCCACTTTATTCAGGTGACTGCAAAGATGTCACCTCCTCAGGGAGAATGGTCCTGACACCTGTCGAAAGCAGTCTCCCCTGTCACCCTCCATCTCTGTCCTCTGCTTTCTTTTTGAACATATTTATCACCATCAAAAATGCTATTTATTTTTGTCTATAGCTCCCTCCTCCCCAATCTGAACCGAAGCTCCGTGAGAGTAGATATGGTGTAAAATGGGCTCTCTGCTGGGTCACCAGTGCGCAGGGCTGTAATCGGGGCAGAGAAGTTGTTCAGCACACATTGAAAGACTAAACGCTTGTGACGAGTTTGTGCTCAATAGGATCAGTCATGAAGAAACAGAGGCAGGAGTAAGGAAGGCATAGAAAAGTGGAGTAAAGAAGGCATAGAAAAGTGGCTAATTATTGAACCCACAGAAATCTCAGGTTTCCCATCTCAGATACAAGGACCTGAAAGTCAGTTGTGTATGTGTGTGTGTGTGTGTGTGTGTGTGTGTAAACAATAAGGTCTAGGAAATGTAATGAACAGGAAGATATTTCCATATCTAAAGAAATCCATATATTTCAAATACTGTACAACCAAATCAAATGTAGCTTTGTTTGGTAATAGGCTATTGGAACGCATCCTCGTGTTCTCTGCTAGGTGAGCGCTTGGCTCAGTCAATGTAGGGAAGACATCAGCTCTATTACGAAGAGGACGTAACAAAACCAAACAAAATAAATCAAGTAAGGGGAAGCATCTGAAAATCTGAACAGCTATCGACGTAGAGAAGGCCACCAAGAAAAGGAGCATGGCACCAGGCTGTTTATTAATAATCAATGTAATATTTCCAGAAGATCAATGTTTAATGTGATGCAAAGTAGTCACTATAAATCAATATTTCTTGAACTATACATCCTTCACTTCTAGATGAAATCTCCTCTGTCATTAATCACATTCCTTTTAGGAAATGAGATAATTACTGAAATAATATTCCTGACATGTTTGCTTAAAGCAAAAATGACAAACTTGGACATTCTAATTGCCATGCAGCCTTCCACTGAATATTACGATTTATGACACCTTCTATCCCCAAACTCTATCAAGCAGTGCTGCATGGAGGAATACAGCATACCACCATAGGCAATTAAGACATGGAAAAGTTTTGTTCAAATAGAATGGTTCCACTCTAGAACGCTGCATAAACTACGTGTGGAGCATATGGCGCAGAGATCTTGTTTCTTCATTTTTCACATCCAGCTTAGCTTCAGACATAAATCTAGCACATGCATGTAGAGGTCACCTGAATCACAAAGAGACCCTGCAATTAGCTCTGTAGCTATTCCGTGTTTCGTCTGTCCTGTTAATTCCTGTCATAATGGCTAATAGTAAAACGAAGTTTGCAGATCAAAATGAAGGTAGGCTGCTTCTGATACTACATCTACCTTCAGGCACTTGTAGGCATCAATGTCAGCGGGGAGAGAATTGGTTGTAGAAATCTCTTCCTTCTCAGTTATTATTTTTTGTTACTAACCCAGTCTAGGGTTTGACAGGGACAACTACTTATGTATACTTAGATAAACATTAGTGATCGTATTAAAATATATAAACATATTAAATGAAGGGCTCCTTCAAACCCTCAAATTTGAAGAGGCTATTAATATTCAATTTAATTCAACAGACATTTCTTGAAAAAATGTTCATGTTCTAAAAACCTGGGCTTCTCTTCTGCAGCCAAGGGGGCTACAGCCTACAGGAGGAGATGACCCGCCCTGTTAGCACATCACACGCACAATAGTGCCAAGGAGCCCAGGACAAACATGTCACCAAGAATATCATATATGACCATCTTACCTTTGTTTCTATGGGACATGAGTGAGAATTTACAATTGTATTTATAGCTCCTCACTTTTATTAACTATTCCAAGCGTCTAACCGTGTACGTGTCCCAGATTCCAATGAGATATTGACAACAAGAAAATGAATGGGCAAAGGGAAAATATTTTCTATTATGTATTAGCCTATCTGGATATGCTGATCAGAAAGGATTGGTCCTGTAATATTCTTCAAGCTTTATTTGCCTGTGAGGAAAAGTAAATTCCAGCAGTAACCTAGTTCCCCAGAGTTCAAACCTGGAAACTATTAACAGAAGTGCTGATCTTAGCCGTCCTGAAGGTGCATAGAGAGAGGGTGTTTCCCAGGTACTAAATATAGATTTACAGAGCTTCCATCAAATGGTGGTGTTCTGCAGGAGCAAAGGCAGGCGGCAGGTATCTGGAGAAGGGAAATGAGGGCTCAGAGAAGCCATTGTGAGTGGTGCATGTTTACTGTTATGCACAAAGAGTTGTTTGTGTTATATGACATGCATGTAGGTTACCAAAGTGAAAATGTGTGGCTGCCAAACTGGCACACATGTCTCCTTGAACACAAATGGAAGCAGAGCTTCTAGTGCTTCTCTGATTCCGTCATTTGATAGGCACCCAGAGGTCTGTCACGAGGACATGTGAATGTGCGTCATGACCTTGAATTCAGAGCTTGTGGTGGGTGGAAAGGCTATTTGCCTTCCCTTTTCCCATCTTCCTTGTTCCTCCTCTCTTCTCCATCCTCTCTTCCTGAATTTAGGATGAGGAATTATTCAAACTGACTTGTAGCTCTGCCATTTCTTCATAGATGTTTCATGCCCATTCTTGTCACTGCATCTAGAAGTGGTGGTGTATTGTCATATTAAAACACTACTACACTGAGTCAGCCAGTGTGCTTAAGTCCAGTGTGGCAAGAACGAAACTAAATGACCTACTGGGGTTTGGGGGCAAACTTTAAATAAACAAAAATAATAAATTAAATTTAAAAAAAAGATTAATTCTGCAAGTCAAGCTATTGCTACACTGAGAACAAAAGCTACACTGACAGGGGACAGTTTAGTTGTATTTTGTTCCAATTGCTAAAACTATTACTTGGGGGGAGGGGTACTCTACAGGTAGTTGATTCAAATTGACATTATATGCTTATTTATGAACATTTCTGAACTTTATTTATTTATTTTGCTTTGGCACCTTACAGGTTTTCTTCCTCAATCAAGGAATGCAACTTGCCGCCTGTGATTATAGTCTATCTGTTAGGGTTGTATAGTCTTTCTTCTCTGGGTAATCTTCCGGCCGATGTCACAGGGTGACAATTATCTCCGGCTAAACATATAGCTTTAGGAAGAAGTTTCAATATGCTCTATCTTTTTTCATAGTCTCTCTCCCCTTTCTCTCTCTCTCATAAAGCAAATTTGCTTGCCTTGATATAACAGAATTTTCTCCGTGAGGAAGAAGATGATTAACCAACTTGGCTACTTACTGTTTGTCTCCAGCACTGGAGGAGAAAGGGTCCCTAAAGTGCCTCAAAGAGTGTCCATAATACAGAGAGCCACTAGAATGGCCACATTACCATATGCCATCAGCACCCTGCTACTTGAATATACTTCAGGACAATATCCAAAGAAGTACATAATATAAATCTGAATTCATAATGATGCAATTAGTTCATCTCCAAACTCTATTATTTATAAGATTAAGATCCTTGAGGTTTAAAATGGGAGGTTCATTGTCAAGTGGAATTTTCTTTGCTTGCTGAAGGGATAAAAGCTTTTATGTTTTCCTAAGTCTGTCTGGAAACTCTACCAGTGGTCTTCAGAGCATGCTCTTCATGGTGAGACCGTTTACTACTTTCAGAGAGTTTTGGACAGTTTGTCATAGGAACCAAATAGTGACAAGTTTAAAGAAGAAAGCAGAAAGGAAAGGTACGTTTGTCTTGTTTTGTTCATAGTCACCAGAGGCTATTTAATCCAATGAGATAATTCATACTTCATTTTTGCAGTGCCATCTTGGTTAGTCTTTTGCAATCACACGGGAACTAAAGTGTTAAAAATGAGTCACATGAATAATGTTCAGAAATGTCAGAGAATGGTTTCCTGAGTAAATGCCTAGTTCTGCTAAGTCTAAAGTTGCTCTCAATGTTTAGCAAAAGGCTATTACTCACCTGGGAGTTTCATGATAGGCAGGTTATAGAAACCCCTTCCATGGAACGGCGCTGCTCACGGCACTTCAAACCAAGCATTTCTCAGATGTGCCTTCTAGCAGTACTTGAGATTTTGTATGCTTAACAATCTTCTTAAAGGTATATACACTTACAGAGAAAAGTACACACCAATATTCTGTTACTTTTACCCAAAAATAGAATCTCTTAATGGAAATTATAATGAATAATGTGCAATAAACTCTAAAAAATTTAATTTAAAAAACCCTATGTTAATTAAGAGGTGCATTTGTTGAAAGCCACTTATTTTAAATTTAGGTGGCATTCAGTCAATTGAAAATACAGGGTGGGTATATCAGATTTATTTTTTAAATTATGTTACATCTAAGCAAGAGATGAGAGGGAAAAGTCTCCGGGGGTATATATGATGGTAAATGGAAGCCACTCTGATAACAATCTTTTTTAACAGATAAACTATGAAGTAGATAATTTACACTTGGATGATCTGTAGACTACTATAAATGACTAGAGTTTTATGTGCTTAGCATTCATGCTCACATACATAGCTATAGCCTTGATTCCTGGGGGGGAAAAATGCAAGAAGAGGTATAATACAGAGATAAGAGCATATTACTCGAAACCAAAGCAATTAGATTAAAACCTCATCTCTGATCATACTACTTTTTTTTGTTTTTTGTATTAATATGAGCACATCTTCAACATTTCTGAGGCTCAGTTTCTCCATACATAAAATGGAACACTATTTTTGCCATTCATAACTAATGGGTTTTATATCTTGAACTCAGTTATGATGATTACAAAGGTGAGTAGGACATGTACCTGAACCACAAGATCAGGGAAAGGGGCACAGAACAGGCAAGCACCCCAGAAAAATGCACTAATGCAGAAAGAGTTAGAAGAGTGGGTGTTTTAAGTATCTCTCTTAACTGCCTTGTTGTAACTAATGAAATCCTCAAAATGAAGAATGTAGATAATCCAATATTTACTCATCTGAAACTAGATCAGGCATACTGTGTAATGGGTATGCAGTGAAGTCTTGTAAGGTGAATGATTCTCGAGTCAGCCCTGTTGGATAGAGGAAATTCTATACATAGACCCAGTAGGGTATATTTAATACCAACAATACCAGGGTGCAGAGGAGGCTCTTCTGTTCTTAATTAAGTGAGCTAATGTTTCTTCTATAGTTAGCATAGTATCTGGATTAGAGTTCAAGAAATAGCAATAGTTTATATAGTGCAATATCTGGACCAGGACCCATCAAAACATGTACCTACCCAGCAGCTTGTCTTAATAATTGGTCCGACAACTAAGACATTGCATCCCCTGAAGTTTTTCTTCAAATGTTAATAAATGTCTGTGGAGAAAGAGAACCTTTATATTACAGTCAATCCCAAACCCTACAATGTGAATTGATTTTTGACATTAGGAAGCTCAATATCAGAAGCTAGGAGGAAAGGTTAAATATTAGAAATATGCCAAAATATTAGAAAGAAGAAAAGATCTGGAGCCCAAATTGCTCTTAATGAAAACCTGGTTAGTGCGGATGAACTTGGTACAGCAAGGAGGGGCTGCCTTCGGCCAGGAATGACTTAATGTCAGGTACTCTCTGGGCTCAGCCCTTAGGAGATTTCTAATGAAAAGTTTTGGGAGGACCCACAAAGCAGTCCTCACTGCACTATGTGTTAGGTGCAGTCAAGCAAGTTCCAACCCATAGCTACCTTATACACAACAGGATAAAACACTCCTCGGTCTTTCCATCCTCACAGTTGTTCCTCCCATGTGGCCGCCACAGTGCCAGTCTATCTCCCTGAGGGCCTGCCTCTTTCTCTCTTCATGCCTACCTTATCAAGCATGGTGACCTTCTTTAGGGACTGGTCTCTCCTGACCACACTTCCAAAGAATGTAAACGGAAATCTCACCTCCTTGTCTCCAAGGAGCACTCTGGCTTTACTTCTAAGACAGACCCCAAAAGGACAAACCATGATTCAAATGGATTGATTCTGTCTTCTTTATTCAATACCCAACTTTCATATGCCTATGAGACAATTGAAAATACTATGACTTGGCTTAGGCACTCCTTAGTCCTCCAAGTTACATCCTTACTGTTCACGGATGCTAAGAGACCTCCAAAGAGGTCTTGTGAAACAGATCCACCTAATGCAACACTTGTTTTGATCTCTTGACTGCTGCTTCCATGAGTATTGATAGTGGATCCAAACAAGAGAAAATATTAGCTATGGGCTAATTCACATCCTTTTGTTATAAATCTACAAGAGAGAGAGAGAGTTTCAGTACTAAATTCTCCTCCTCATCCACCACCACCATAATTAAGGAGAACTATGTTTAAGAAGGCATAAAATAGGCATTTGGGTAGGGGTTCAAATGGTCACATCTGTATATATTCTCCATAAGTGCCAGAAGAAGACAGATTACTGACTTGTAAGAGCTGTATGCGACAAGGAGCAAACATGAGAAACCGCAGACAAGTTTGATTACCAAGCTTCCCATCTAGCTTGAGTGGCACCCATCTAGCCATTCTTAGGGAACAAAAGCTGCCAGTCTACATCATACAAGGGAACTGATAAAAACCAAAAAATACTGGTCATGAAGATTTTCCAGTAAGCCTAAGAATCAAAGCTCCAAATTCTATTCATAACATATATGATTTATGGCAGTTTGTGATTTTGTTTTCAGGGTCAGAGAATAATCCATTTTATTCATGTTTGCAGCAGATACACGAATGGCTCCAATTACATTTTACAATTTGCTATGGAGATCTTATTGTCCCAATTAAGTGTCTGTGTAGCACATTTTGTAGTGGGCTATCTATCCTTCTAAGGCCTGGTGGTATTTCATGGTATGTCAGTCAATAACCCGTGTCCCCAGTCTAATTGCTATAAGGATACGTCTGACTCCTTGCCAGAGGTTGGCCTTGGAAAGTATAAAGCTATGTTTGTTAAACGCAAGCCTCATGATGTCTGGAAGGTGTTAGCAATAATCTTCCTGCCCATTGCACAAATTCCTCTCTGTAAATGCCAGTGATCATGGTGTAGACAAGCATGTGCTCCAATCCCATGATTTTACTTAAAAACTAAACTTCCTGACAGCTTCTACAGCCTCCTCTCTGCTTTAATGTTAGCATTTTGTTAAAGTAAATGGAACTAGAAGTAGAAATAAATCAGCTTAATCGCACATGAAGCACGATTTTTTATGAGCATTTCAGTCACTTGTACATGAGACAATGGAAAAATGAATGTCATAATTTGCAGCCAGTTTTAAAACTTCTAAATTATTAAACAAATTTTACTCTAAATACCTGTGTATAAGTTAAAAATATTTTTTTCTTAGATAGTTCTGCTGTGGTTCTAGATTGGAATATAGAATTTTCTAACATTATTTATTCAAAAGAGAAAAAGCTTTCCTATTGTGCATGTGGGCACAGACACAGAAACACACATCCATCTCAGTTTCTGTCTCAATGTCTCTCAAACAGTATATCAGTACGAGGAATTCATACTTGGATTATAGTGTTCAAGTAAGTAAAATGTACTCATCTTGAGGAAGTAATTAATCAGAGTCGTTCCTAAGGAGAGATCTCCCAATACTTACCAGAGTTGATTTGATGATAGTGTATCTAATTCTTAAAAAATAAAAGCCTGAGTAAGAGCAACGTTTCCCCTCAGTAGACTAGATGACAAAGAATTTGCTATCATTTGAATTACTTTGAAATTGTTTTCTTGTTAAAAAGTAAATTCAGAAAGCAAACAAGCTTATTTACCACAATTATCTCTGTGACCTAAAAATGAGCAAGCACCCCAAATCCATTGCTGTAGACTAAGCGTTGACACATGGTCGCCATCTGTGCAGGACAGGGTAGGGCAGGCCATAGGGCTTCTAAGACTGGAATCTTTAGAGATGCCAACTGCCGCCTCTTTCTCCCTCCGAAGGACTGATGGATTTGAACCCCTGACCTTTTCAGTGAGCAGCTGAGCACTTATCCTCCATGCCACCAGGGCTCTGGGAGAGTAGACATCTACTCAGTAGTGACATAAGCCCTTTGAAGAAACGTTTTATGTTATTTGCTCAACAACAAGAACAACAACAACAAAAACAACAATTTCATGGCTTCTACATAAGGTTATCAGGAGGGACAAATCCCGGGAAAAGGACATCATGCTTGGTGAAACAGAGGCACAGCAGAACAGAGGAAGAGCCTCATTGAGGTTAATTGACCCAGTGGCAGCAAACCCAGGCTTGAGAGCATGTAGGCACTTATGAGGATAGTGCAGAACTAGGCCATATTCTGTTCTGCTATGCATCGGATTGTGATGAGTCAGTGCCACCGCAACACCTACAACAACACAGTTGGAATGCTGAATCGAGAGGAGGAATTGAACTGCTCATGAGTAGTAAAATCGAGCCTGTTATCAACTGACCATGTCTTCGTCCTTGCATTACATCTACTGACAGTGGAAACCTTAAAAAAAAATGTTCATAAATTTGCAATTTTCAACCAAGTTTACCTGTTACTTAAAAAAAAATCATTTTATTGGGGGCTCCCACAACTCTTATCACAATCCATATATCCATCCATTGTGTCAAGCACATTTGTACATTTGTTGCCATCATCATTTTCAAAACATTTTCTTTCGACTTGAGCCCTTGGTATCAGCTTCTCATTTTCCCCCCTCTCCCTCTTGAACCCTTGATAATTTGTAAATTATTATTATGTTTCATGTCTTACAATGACTGATGTCTCCCTTCACCCATGTATATATTTAAGTATGTACATGCTTGTATTTGACCTCTATAAATGCCCTTTGCCTCCTAGTTCTTTCCTCTATTTCCTTTTACTTTCCTATTGTTCCACTATCATGTTCAGCCTTTAGTTGGGATTCAGTAATTCCTCTCAGTTACATTGCCCTTAATCAAGCCCTACCAGACCTCCTACACCCTCCTTGCCATCGATTTTAGATTACTTGTTGTTCCATTTCCCCTGCATTTTTTAATACCCACTTCCTTTCCCTACTCCCTGTGGAACCACTGGTTTTGTTGTTTTCTCCTCCAGATTGTTTATACTTCCTATATTATCTAGGTAGACATCAGATATAATATGCACAAAAACAAGACAGAGCAAAACAAAGCAACAAAACAACAACAATAAAAACCAATGACAAAAGAGAGAGAAAAGCCTATAAATAGTTCAAGGGCTGTTTGTTGACTTTCTGGATTGTTTTCCGGGTGAGTCTGATGGGGTGCCACACCCTGGCCTCAAAGTCTATTTTTGCTATTCCCTGGGGATTTCATTGTTCTGCTCCCCTAGCTGTTCTGTTACATACCCTTAGTGTTTCGCCTCAGTGTGGTGGGGTTAGACTGGGCACTATACCCGCACTGTGTCTCCAGTATTGTCCCTCGTAACTCTATGGGTCAGTGAGGGATGTCGTGTCTTATAGTGGGGCCAGTCATATGGTCCTCTCTCTGCATTGCTTCTCTGAGCTGGAATATTGTCCTCAGGGCTTGGTGGGCCAGTATGTGCTCCACTCTCTTTTTCTCCCCCTTTGTTTGCTCCTGTGTGCTCTGATCAGACATACACCTTTCCCTGAGCTGTAGCTTCAGTGCTGTCCTCTGACGTGAATTCTTCTGGGGAGAGGGGCAGCTGTCCACATAGTTGGAATTGGGGCTGCCCTGCAGAACTCTCTACTGCTTCCCTGCTTCATGCCTGTATGTTGCATTCACATCTTGGAGCACCAGGTTGAAGCCAGGTCCCTCTTTCCCTGTAGAGAAATAAACAAAACCCTCTCCTTGGGTGGGTTAGTGTCCTGCTCTCCCCACTACTCATGTCCTTTTTTGCCCCCTCCTTTTTAGTTGTCTACCATATGTATGCCTGGATTTGGTCTGGCCTCTGCCATACTACCTGGACTTCACTCCAGGAATATATGTATACAGTAGCTTTCCCTATGCCCCTTTTGCTTTTTTAAGCTTAACTCAGCGGACTCATGTTGTACTTGTCCTTTTGTGCTTGGCTTACTTTGCTTAGCATAATTTCCTCCAGTTCCTCCCATGCAGCAATGTGCTTCATGTGTTCATCACTGTTTTTAGGGATGCCTAGTACTCCATTGTATGTATGTACCACAGTTTTTTGATCCATTCATCTGTTGATGGAAATTTGGGTTGTTTCAAACCACTTGCAATTGTGAACTGTGCCGTGATGAACATGGGAGCACAGATATCTGGCTGTGGTTTGTTTCTTGCCTCTTCTGAGTATATGCCCAGTAGGGGGTTGTCTGGGTCATAAGGTAGCTCAATTTCCATCTGTTTTAGATATCACCAACTAGATTTCTATAGTGGCTGTACATATCTACAGGTCCACAATCAGTGGCTGAGAGTTCCTATCTCACCACAGCCCCTCCAACACTTGTTGCTTTTTGATTTTTTGAATTGGGGTATTTTTTTAGCATGTTAGGTGGTCTCTCATATTGTTTTAATTGCATTTCCCTTATGGCTACTGATTGGGAACATTTTCTCATATATTTATTGGCCATTCGAATTTCTGTCCTTGTGAAACTTCTATTCAGGTCCTTTGCCCACCTCCTTGGTGGGCAATTAGTTTTGGGGTGTTTTTTTTTTGAAGCTAGCAGAGTATTGTAGATTTTAGTATTATGGTCTTTGTCTGCTGTGTCATTGCTAAAGATGTTTTCCCAGTTTTGGGTTCTCTTAATACTTTCTTGGTGAATTATTTTGATGTGCACAAGTGTTTTATCTTCAGTATATCCCACTTGTCAATTTGTGACTCATCTGTATTTGTGTCTTTCCCTATTTCTGATAGCCTATGTGTTCCCTAAAGATCTCAAGTTTGTCCCAGTTCCCTCATTGATTGCCCTAATGCTTTGGGGTTTTACCTCGAGGTCTGTGATCCATCTTGAGTTTATTCTTGTGCATGGAGTGAGATAAGGGTCTCGCTTCATTTTTCTGCAGGTAGATACTCATTTTTTCAAGCACCACTTGGTGAAGAGGATATCTGCTACCAATTTGCTATTTTGGGGACCCTTATCAAAGATCAGTTGTCTGTATGTTGATTTTATTTCTGGGCTTTCAGTTCTTTTCCATTGGTCTGAGTATATGTCATTGTACCAATACCATGAGGTTTTGATTTGGCCACTGTGGCTATCCAATATGTGCTAACGTCAGGTAAAGCAAGCCCTCTACTCTGTCCTTTTCCTTGAGGAGTTCTCTGCTAATTCGGGGCATCGTTTCTCTCCATATGAAGTTGGTAATCCATTTTTCCAATTCTTTGAAGAAAGAAGATAGTCATTGTACCAGGATTACACTAAACTTATATCATGCCTTGGGCAGAACCGACAGCTTTACTATATTGAGTTTTCCAATCCACGAGCATGGGGTATTTTTCCATTTATTGTGGTCACTCTTGGTTTCTTGTAATAATGTTTTCCTCATACAAATCTTTTGTTTTTTAAGTGAGGTATATCCTTAGATATTTCAATTTGTGCATGGCTATTGTGAAGGTTACCACCTTTTTTTTTTTTAATCTCTTCTGTGGTCTTGTCCGATGTGTATAGCAGTCTGATAGAATTCTGTTTGTTGATCTTGTATCCTGCCACTCTGCCATATCCCTCTGTTGTTTCCAGTACTCTCCTTGTGGAGCTTTTGGGATTTTCCATATGTAAAATCATATCATCTGCAAATAATAATAGTTTCCTCTCTTCCTTCCCCAGGCGAATACCTTTGATGTGTTGACTTTGCTTTATGCTGTTAGCTGAGACCTCCAGTATGATGTTAAATAAGAGTGGGGATAAGGGACAGCCTTGTCTGGTCCCCTTTTTAGTGGGATTGTGTTTGTCTTTTCTCCATTGACTATCCCATTGGCTGTTGGCTTTTCATATATATCTTGTATTATATTGAGGAATTTTCCTTCCATTCTTATCTTCTTGAGTGTCTAAAACAGGAATTGGGGCTGGATGTTGTAAAATGCTTTTTCTGCATCTATAGATATTATCATGTGGTTCTTATAATTTTTCATGTCGATGTGGCGAATGATACTAATGGTCTTTCATATGTTGAACAATCGCTGCATTTCAGGTATGCATTCCACTTGGTCACGGTGAATTATTTGTTTTATATACTTTTGCATTCTATTGGCCAGTATTTTTTGAAAGATTTTTGCAGCAATGTTCATTAAGGATATTGATCTGTTGTTCTCGATTCTTGTGGGATCCTTGCCCGGTTTTGGTATCAGTTTTATACTAGCTTCATAGAAGGAGTTTGGGAGTTTGCTTTTTTCCATGTTCTAGAAGAATTTGTGTAGGATTGGTATCCATTCTTCCCTGAATGCTTGGTAGAATTCTCCTGTGAAGTCATCTGGCCCAGGGGATTTTTCTGTTGGCAATCCCTTGATAACCTTGTCTATTTCTTCTATTGCTATGGGGCTGTTGAGATTCTTGATGTCCATCAGGGATAGTCCAGGGAGGGATTGTTTTTCCAAGAATTTGCCCATGTCTTCTAAGTTGTTGAATTCATTGGAGTACAGTTCTTCGTAGTACTGTGTAATTATCCTTATGATTTCATTAGGATTTGTTGTAATGTTCCCTCTTTCATCCCTCATCCTTGCTATTGAAATTTGTTCCTTCCAGTATTTGGTTAGGTTTACCAGCAGTCTGTCGATTGTTTATCCTTTCAAAGAACCAAGTTTTACCTACAGTAATTTTTTCCATAGTTTTTCTAATTTTCCGTATCCTAAATCTCAGCTCTGATTTTAATTATTTCTCTTCTTTTGTTATTAGTAGAATTATCCTGTTGACTCTCCTCTAGCTGCTCTAAATTTTGTGCCAGCATATCAGTCATAAGTTTCTCTTCCTTTTTCATGTGTGCATGTATTACTATGAAACTTCCTTTGATAACTGCCTTTGCTGTGTCCTGTCAATTTTGGTGTTCTCATTCTCGTTGGTTTCTAGAAATTTCCTAATTTCATCTCTGATCTGGGCCAGTACACAGTCCTTTTGCAACAGAGTTAATCATCCTCCAATTGTTTGCTCTTGTTTTCTTCATCTTCTTTTTGTTGATTTCCAGCCTTATGGCACAGTGGTCAGAGAGAGAGGTCTGTATGATATCAATGTGCTTAAATTTATGTAGATTCAACTTATGCCCCAGCACGTGGTCTATCTTCAAATATGTGCCATGTGTGCTGGAAAAGAATGTGATTTTTTTTTTTTTTTGTATTTGGGTGGAGAGCTGTGTAAATACCTATCAGGCAAAATTGTCTTATTGTAGTGTTTAGATCTGTAGGCCGCTTGTTGAGTTTCTTTCCCTGTGATTTATCTTTCCCAGAGAGCCATGTATTGAATTCACCTACTATAATTGTTGAGCCTGTGATTTCTTTTTTCATCTTTTGGAGCATTTGTTTGATGTATTCAGCAGATCTCTCATTTGGGGAATATATGTTTAAAATGCTAAGTGGTTCTTTGTTTACAGTTCCCTTGGGCATTATATAGTTTCCCTCCTTATCTCTTTTTATGGTTTGCACTTTCAGGTCAATTTTATCTGAGATTAGGATTGCAACCCCCGCTTTTTTTGAATTACTGTTTGCTTGGTATGTTTCTCTCCAGCCTTTGATTCTCAGCTTGTTTTTGTCTGTAATCTTGAGATACCTCTTACTTTTAAACCTTGCCTTAAGCAATAATGTATGGTCCAAGTAAAGCAACATATGGAACGAAGTTACCAGTAGAACAACGCTGACAACATTTTACTATTTCTTTGGGTCCTTTTACCTACTGCATTTACTTCATTGACTTAAATCATGTTTGTCATAAGGAATCAACTTCACGCCAGGAAAAAAAACCAGTCAGAATTAAGAGGTATCATTTCCCCCCTCATGATCTACTTCTAATGAAAGTTGAATAATCTAATTTGAAGAAAAATTTTGAGTTTATAGTGGACCTATTACTACTGTAATTACGCAGAAAACTTTATCACTGAATAAAGCAGTAACTGCATATATTGTTAACAAGGAAGGGAATTAGATGTAGAGTAAACCAAAAACCAGCCCTTTGCTGTCTAGTGGATTCTGACCGATGGTGCCTCAAGTGTTTCATAGAACTACCCCACAGAGGTTTCTTAGCTGCAATTTTTACAGAAAAAAATCACTTGGCCTTAATTCTGTAACTGCTGGGTGGGTTGAATTGCTGACCTTTAAGTCAGTAGTTGAATACTACTGTTTGCACCACTCAGGAACCGTCTTGAAAAGTGCTTACTCAGTGTTAAGTGGTTATGGATAGGAGAGTAAGGCTTATTATTAAAGAGACCATTTTTAGGTGTTAAAATGTCAGGGTTAGGAGGAACTAAATTTGGCAGCTAGTCTCACCTACTGTTGTAGTCATGAATCCTTTCTGTTATGTCCGTGACTGACTCTGCTTGAATATTTGCAGAGAAACTGTGATTGGTTTTAACAGTTGTAACTGGATAAATTTAATGTTCATTTCATTTTGTTTTTCTTGTGGCAGAAACTTCTATTTTCTCCCTAAGATTTACTCTTCCCTTCTTCCTTTTGTTAACTAATAAGCCTTATATCCACCTTAATACACTTAACTTAGGGCTGCATTTCCTAACTTCTTTGATGTTAAAAGTGGTTTAGAAATTAAATTTGGGCCAATGGGATGAGAGGTGAAACCATACATAAAACTTTTCTGTCATCTCTTTAAAGAAAGAGCTGTTTGTGCTTAATATTCTGGATGGTGACAACTTTGGATTGAAAGATGGGGTTGCGTGTTAAAGATGGCTGGATTGATTGTCCAGTTTAGCTACTAGAATGCATTGCAGAACAGAGCTTTCTAACTGTCCTAAACCGCCTATCTATCATTGACAATTCCATTTCATACAAATGACTCTTGAGATTTATTATTATAGCAATTAGTCTGTATCTAACAAATTTATATCGAGCCAAAATCTGCCTCTTGTTTTCCTCTATTGGTTAGAATAATGACCTCTGGAAATTTGTAGACTTAGTATATTTCCTTTTGTATATAACTGGCCTTTCATTCTCTGGAGATTAAAAGCTAGCTGCCCTGCATTTATTGATTTTATTTGTTCTTTCCTACTCTTTTTGATTGTTAATATTTTAATCATTCCTCAAATGGCTGAATGTTATCTTTTTTACCTGGACAGCATAACATCGATCAAGGTATTCTTGGTTTGTTTTTCTGCTATTCTCACATCATTTTCACATGAAGAAATATCTTAGATCTCCTTGCAATTAACACCCCCTACAAATGACTCCTCATTAAAACACTGTATTTTGTAGTTTTTATCTAGTTGGACTTTCCAGGACACTGCCATTAATGTTATCTATAATATCATGATTGAGAGCCCCATGGTGCTGTCAGGTAAACATTGAGCTGCTAACCACAAGGCCAGTGATTCAAACCTATCAACTGCTCAGCTGGAGAAAGATGATGCTATCTGCTCCCATAGAGTTCTATACTCAGAAATCCCATATAGTTCTTTATGGATCAGATCCACTTGATGGTAGTGCCTAATATCATAAGGGTGGCAGTCTTCGAAATTGTAACCCACAGATTGAACAGTCCCAAGATTTCTATAATTGTTCCAGAGTATTCTCCAGCTAAAGACCTTCCACAGCTGTCAGATCATGTTGAAAATCTTTTCAGAAGTATTATTTCTACTGAATATTTTTTTCTGCTTTTAGTCTCTGGGTGGTTCCTTGAGGATTTGATAATCAGGGCAGAGGCAGAGAACACATTTCAACCTGGATCTGTCAGTTCAGGGTATTCCTTGGCCCTTTCTAATCACAGCATCATCATCAACCTCTTTTGAAGGCAGACTCAAGGGGATAATCCTGGAGGCCAGGAAGGATGTGGCATGATTTCCCCACTGGTGCACCTCAGGTGCAAGTCTAATCTCATGGGGGTTGAACTTGGGGATGGGGGCATGGCAGAAGTGGATGGTATCAGATGAATCTGGATGCAGTAAGATTGGAGAAAATTATAATCAGGACTTCACTGAACTTAAAGTAAAAAATATCCGCTACTGACTTTCAAAAATGCTCCTGTGGAGTATTTTACATTTACCTCTGTTAAATTTTATCATGTTGAGTGTAATATGAAGCACAACCTGGCCCCAGACCCATTTCTACAGAGTGAAGTAATATTGGAAGAATGTAGGCTTTAAAATGACCACTTAAACGAAAAAAAAAAAAGTTGTTTGACTATTTTTTCCAATTAATTGTAACATCGATATATACATACTTGTGCATTCCAAATAAAATGCTATTGTTTCAAAAAATTGTTTCAAAATGCTTAATATTTTCTTCACAGTGATTACTGTAAGTCTTTTACAACTATTTGGCTATATGTCATTTATAAAAACCTTATCTTCTTCCTAATTTTCTGGTAAGTGAGTGTGTCTTTTTGGGAAAGAATGGTTGGTCTACGTAAGCAGAAAATAACAGAGCTAAATTCGAACCCAAATTGACATACCTAAGCCTAATTAGCCCCTCTCATCTGCTGCTATGGGTTATGCCTCACTTTCTGCAAAGTGTTGATTTCTTATTGTTCGTGTTTCTGGGTCTGAAAGGATATAACATATATATTTGGCTATTATTAGAAATGCACATGCCCTTCTATGTCTATGTTGGCCATATTTTTAACTTAAAAACAAAAGAGGAAATTCTGTTTTCCCAGCACCTTTTATTGAAGAAACTCTTCTTCCTCTATTGGATGGACTTAGTACACTTTTCAAAAAACAATTGATCATAGAGGTATGGATTTATTTCTGGACTCTCAATTATATTCCTTTGGTCTATGTGTCTATTTCCATACTACTTACCAGGTTTTTCTTTCTTTCTTTTTTTATTAGTGTAGCTGTGTGTTGTGTTCTAAGTCAGTAAGTTTCTCTTTTATTCTTCTCTTTCAATATTGTGTTAGCAATTTGGACCTCTTTCCATTCAATATAAAGCTTATGATTGCTTTTTCCACTTATGTGAAGAAGGTTGGTTAGACATTTTGTAAGAATTGTGTTGAATCTATATATCAGTTTGGGTAGTATTGACATCTTCAATATGTTAATTCCTCCAATCCATGAAGATGGAGCATCTTCCTTTTATTTAAATCTTCTTCAGTCCCTTTTAGTGTGTTTTATGATTTTTATTGCAAAAGTACTCCAGATCCTGGTTAGATTTATATCCAGGTATATTCTCTTAAATGCTACTGAATATGGAATTGTTTCCTTAATTTCTTTTTCAGAATTTTATTGCCAGTATATACAAACTGAACTTTATTTGTTGCCCTTGTACCTTCCAATGTTTCTAAATTCCTTTATTAACTATATAATTTTTTTCATACTCCAAGAATAATT
>NW_022103900.1:11611931-11631465 GCF_000313985.2 Echinops telfairi
TAGTGAGAGTATCCTTTTATCATGTGCCTAATCTAAAGTAAAAATTCTAAATATTTCCCCATTAAATATAATTTTGGCAGCTGATTTTTGTCAACCAGGAATCAGGTTGAGGAATATCCCTTCTGTTCCAATCTTTTATAAGGTTTTCATCAAGAAAAAGTGTTGGATTTTGAGATGCAATTACTAATACTGCTGTTTACCTATAATCCTAGGAGTCCTGGTGGCCATATGGGACCATTCTACTCTGTCCATATGATCGCTATGAGTCATAACTGACTTGGTAGCAGTGAGTTTGGGTTAGCACCATAATCCTCACTTTTGTGTTGTTTTGTCAATTCTAGTCACCACATGAGTAATTATAATCTCATTTTGGATGGGAATCTCTGCTATGCTAATGACACAGGTGTAAGGTGGGATACAGTTTGGGTCCCTACCACATTAGCGGTGTTACTCAAGTCACATAGCTTTAGGAGGAGATCTGTACAAAGTGAAAACACATCTCCAACACCACCAATTTTTTTTGCTCACAGCCACTGGAATCATATCCTTACAGCTTGTGAGTTCTGTGAGACATTTTGCAATCCTAGCGCATGAGGAAATATACTAAGTTGGAGGAGCGGTAGTTGATATCACAGATAATGGAATGGTATAACATTTTGGAAAAGTTAGACATCTTTAATCTCCACCTCACAAGGACTAGTCATGTGCTAATTTGTCTAAAATAAATGATTTTTACAGATCTATCAGGTGTTTACCCTGCATCCATAGAGATGAGTATGCAGCTATTCGCCTCTGTTTTATTGATGATGTTGATAGATTTTCTGATGTTGAAAAATCCTGCATTTCTGTGGTAAATCTCACTTGGTCATAGTGTATGATTCTTTTGAAATATGCTGTTGCACTCAATGTGTTAATATTTGGCTGAGTATCTCTTTATCTACATTCCTAAGGGATATTTCCTTGTGCTTTTCTTGTGGTGTATTTGTCAGGTTATATTTGTCAGGCAAAATCCAATTTTGACAACGAGAAAAATAAACCAGGATCCATGCTGCATACCATATACAAAAAGCAAATGCAAATGGATTAATGGATAACATAAAAATAAATGTACTCTAAAACCAGAAATTTCTTAGAAGAAAATGCCGGGGCAATTTTGCCAGGTCTAACTTTTAATAATCGATCACCTAATGTAATAACAAAAAACACAAATAGCAATAAACAAAAGAAATAAATTTGAACACATAAAAACTAAAGATCTTTTGATTCATTGAACAAAATACCTTACCAAGAAAAAGAAAGAAAGGAAGGAAGGAACTTGTTTTCACCAGTCACAAACTGGGAGAAAATCTTCAGAAATGATACATTCAACAAATTCGAATGTCAAAAATACACATGAAACTTTGACTACTTGAGAGCATTAATACAAAATATTTAATCATAAAACGGGCAAAGGACTTGAACGAACATTTCACCAAATGGGACATTCAAATGGCCACGAAACACATGAAAAGACTCACGAGGTCTTTGGCCAGCACACAGATGCAATTCAAAACCACAGTGAGATACCAGTTCCCTCCACTGGGATGGGTAAAGTAGACACAAACAAATAGAAACCCCATGATGGAAAATATGTGTGAGGATGTGGGGAAGTTGGAACTCATCCATTTCTGGAGTTAGTGCAAAATGGTCCAGCTATTAAGAAAAGCAGTGTGTTGGTTGCTCAAAACTAGAAACAGAACTACCATACGGCCAGCAATTCCAGTCCTTGCTTTGTGTTTGCAAACTAGAAATCAGAGACACAAACTGAGACTCGTATATCAATGTTCATTGCAGCGTTATTCCCAGAAGCCGAGCCCAAAGTTTATACATAGTTTCTTGGCACAGTATGGAGGGGAGAGGACAATTAACTGTGATAGAAAAGTCACATAGATTTTAGAGTTGCACATTTAACATTTGTATTTGCTGTCAATAAATTGTGCACTTGCAAAAAGTTGTGTGATATATTTACATTGCCTATAAATAAGCTGTTAAGGCTGCGTATGTACAAGGAAACACCTCATCGGATTTGGTTCCTTGGTTTGGAATTTTCATGTCATGATTTCAGGGGACATTCTACTTTATTGGTCTTTTTTACCTATTTGTTTGTATTTTGACTGGGCTTTTACATGGTTACAAGAGGCCACCCAAGGGACAACAATTGGTATCTATATGCCTAGAGAAACTTAGGGAGAGTGTCAGGATCAGGATAGGAAATGGGAGTATGTGACCAACTGCCATCTTGTACAACTGCCTCCTCTGCCATGAGACCAGGAGAATTGAACGGTGCCGGGCTTCCATTACTGAACACGTTGATAAAACATTTCTTGGACAAATCCTGATCAAAAGCATGAAACGTAGAACAGAATTTTGAATTATCACGGACTCCAGATTCTCTGGATCCCAGAGGCTGAATGACCATGGAAACTGATTATCCTGAGATAATCTTTAAATCGTAAACTAGAAACACCCCCTGAAGTCTTCTACAGCACACACAGTTGTCTTGCTTACCTAGTAAAAATGGTTTAGAACTGACTGTATGAGGTCGAAGTGACAATAGACATTCAAAATATGAGCTAAAACTTTAAGGGAAATGAGTTTCTAATGAGGGTGGAATGACTCAAAGAACCGTTACTAAACAGAGTGCGTTGAAGAGCCGAGTATAAAAGATCCAAAGGATAAACCTGCCTGAACACTTAAAACCTGGTCAATTGGTCCCCACTCTGATGCCTGTGAGGCCTGATGTGGTTTTCAACATTTTCTGTATTTTTTTGTTTGTTCACATCGGGGTTTATCTCAGATGTGTTGTGTAACTGGGGGTCACATTCTTGAATTATTGTTAGATGTTTTCCTGTTTTTCAGTAAATGAAACCCAGGATGGATGAACCTCTAGGGACAGCAAGCAGAATCAGGGTTTCTGGGTGAACCCAGCAATGATGGGAGAAACATGATCTGATGTCAAGGAGTTCAGGAAGGAAAATCATGTTTTGAAACCGATTGTGGTAGTAATTGTACAATTCTGCTTGATGTGATTGAACTATGGAATGATATGATATCTGTATTAACTCCCAATGAACTGGTTTTTAAAAAATAAAAATAAAATGGTGGCATAACTCAAAGAATATAATTAAGGTTACTAAATTGTACATGTCGAAATGCTTGAATTGGTGTATGATTCACAGTGTTTATTGTCAATAGCAAAAACACCACCACAAAATCAAGGGAGAGAGAAAAGGTAAATGATTCTGGAAGTCAAGAGCTCGATCTTAACAATTTGGATTGTTTGACAGAGGACACTTGGCTTTTTTTTCTTTGTTGAAAACAAAATATTTTCCACTGCAAGGCAAATACTTGTGCAGTACACAATTGAGTTTGATTCTGAAAAGGAAAGCCCACTTCTTTTTTACTGTGTTTAATTGCATGATCTTGTTAAAGAGACTATTATAATTCTTAGGGTGGTTGTGGGTTATGTAGAAGGTAATGCTTACTTTTCTTCTCCCCTCCAGTGTTGGTTTGCTTTTTGCTGTCTTTGATTAGTTGACCAAGATCTTTGTATACATTTAAGAAAGTACTGAAATGCCGATGAGGTGAATCAATGGTGCTGACATGAAACAGATGCAGTGTTTGCTTAGCGATCCCCATTTCTACATCAAAATAATTTCTCCACGTGACTATTTTTCCTTCTTGTTCTCTTGCCCTTTTAACTATCAATAATGAAAAATATTTTCTAAGCATTTCTAGATATTTAGTCTGGAGCATTTAAATATTAGGGTTTAATGACCTGCATGAGCTTCTCGTAAAAATAAATATTGTGTTACAGCATGATCACAGGGTATTATTGAGTAGGAAAAAAATTGTTTACTAAACTACTTCTGCTACCACCTCATCTTATAGATAAGGAAACCAGGTTTCAGAAAGTGACTTGCTAAACTTAACATAGATATAGAGGCAAATTTGAGGGAGAGACTTTTGGTGTATCCCTAAAACCATACCAAATAAGTGTCCCTTTGAAACACAGGAATTCACCAAACACAGGAATTGACCAAAATTGACCAAAAATATCAAAATTCATATTTTTTTTTCTTTTTTAACATTTTGTTAGGGGCTCATACAACTGTTATCCCAATCCATACACACATCAATTGTGTAAAGCGCATTTGTACATCGTTTCTCAAAACATTTACTCTCCATTTAAACCCCCGACATTAGGTCCTCATTTTCCCCTCCCTCCCCGCTCCCCCCTCCCGCATGAGCCCTTGATAGTTTATAAATGGGTATTTTGTCATATCTTGCCCTGTCCGACGTCTCCCTTCATCCACTTTTTGGTTGTCTGTCCCCCAGGGAGGAGGTCACACACAGTTCCATGTAATCGGTTCCCTCTTTCCTACCCATTCTCCCTTTACCCTCCCTGTTACACATTTTGAATTGTTGCTTAATAAAAGTTTAAGATTTTGTAGCAATACTTGTTAGCTTCCTCTCTCCTATTTGTAGGCCCATGTGTCTCATAATAAATATGATTTTAAATTATTTCTTGTGATTCTGTTTTCTTTCTGATAGGCAATGAAAACAGTTAATAATAATAACTGATACAGGAGCAATTACAAGGGTCCATACAAATACTGCTATTAGGAACTCAGTTTAGACATGAGCTGGTGGATCCCAGGCAAACTGTCTTGAGACATGTCTCGGTGATCAGTGGACGGCTGCACACACGTTCTTTCAGGTTCTTAGTGTCTTGACTGTGCCTTCAAAGATGCCCTGTCCAGTGATCTGCTGGGGCAGTTCAAGTTCAAGGCAGGGAGGTCCACTGTGAGGGCTATGGGGACTTTTGTGGGGTAGGATTTGGAGGGAATGGAACAATTCCCAAAGGTTAATCTTGGTAGATTTCCTCAAAGCATGTAGGATAAACATGCCAAAAAGAAGTTTTTTGTTTTTTTTACTTGAAAAATACATTGGTGAGAGAAATTTCAGAAAATTGCACTGAGGAATTGTTTTACCTCATGACAATGCACATGCACATTTGTTGGGGATAGCAAGGACTGGCCTAGGAAGCTTTCATTTGGGGAAACCTTATCCCATCTAACTTCTAGTTTTATCTCTTCAGACTTCTTGGTGTTTCCAAAACTCATATAACATTTAAAAGGGACACAATTTGAGTACCCCCAGGATGCAAAATATTACTGTTTGACTGTGGTGTAAATAGAAGAATGCAAAAAATTTCAGGGAAGGGCGAGAGAGATGGAAATCTATGTGCAGAAGCATATACAGCTTGATTGAGGATATGTGGAGAAACAATAGCTTCAAATTTCGATATTTTTGCTTGATAAAGCCTCATATGATTTTTTAGCAGTACTTGGTGACTTATTCTTGTGTATGCTAGCAATGTTTTACAATTGCCTCATATTATCAACATATTTATCCCTCAGAATAACTCTAGGAAATTGTTAAAAAGACCTTCTTCGTGTAAAGATGACCATGAGATGGGGTGGGGCTGGAAGAAGGTCCAGGGGACAATTTGCATGAAGTTATATATCTGATAATGGTTAAACCGAGGGCACAAACTCCAGGATCTTGACTTCTGAGTCTGACCTTTAACCCGTTCCATTGGTGGCACCATAGTAACACTTTTGGCTGCCAATTGCAAGGACAGCATTCTGAAACCATCAGCTACTACAAGGGAGACAGACAGGGCTTTCCACTCCTATGAAGAGTTACCTTCCCAGAAATTCACAGGAGCAGGTTTATCTTGGCCCACAGCATTGCTTTGAATTGGGATTGACTCACGGCGGTGAGTGAGTTTTAAACAGCTGTGCTACATTCCCTCATTGAGAGTCTTTGTCGGTCTACCTTATCAATACTAGATCAACTCATGTGTGTGAGTTTTTGTACCTATATACATTCATGTTCTATATCATAGCATGCTAATACATGTGTAAGGTAGTCTTTCTGTACCTGAGCAACCACATTTTTTCATCACAAATATTGGAATTTATTTACTCAGGCTCCAGATCTCTAACCTGACTGTGCTTGATATTAATGTGACTCATGTTCTATGTAGTAATGGTGCAGGAACCTTTTGTAGCCAGTTAAGTGCTGGATGGTCCACAGGGGATTGCTATTTCTGGGAAAAGAGAAAGGAGCGTTGTGGCATCGTGGGTTAAGCATTGAGCTAAGAGTTTGAATCCACCAACTTCTCTGCTGGCCAAAGATGAGGCAGACTCTGCTTATGAAGATTTATAGTCTCTGAAACTCTCAGGGGCAATTCGACTCTGTTTTATAGGACCAATAAGACTCAGAATGAACTCAATGGGAATGTGGGGACTGGAAATATTTACTCCAATTGCATTGACCCTCAGAGTGCAGGAATTATTGTGGTAACTGAAAATCACAGAACCCTTGGGAGAGCAGAAGACATAGTTTATGATTTAAGAATTTCAATCAAGTACAATGATTAGATTTTCATAAACATTCATTAGTTTTAAAAGAACTAGCCTATGTGTTCAACATAGTATTTGTCGATCAAAACTGTCAAGCCATAAACAAAGCAAATAGCAAGGAAGGAAACTAAAATCAGAAAGATGAAGTGAAAGCAGGGAAAAACAAGTTATAAATTAAGCCTTTGGTCAAAAAACAAATAGGGAAATTTCTGTCCCTTGCACCTCCTCATCACTAATGTTATTAGAGGCCAGCCCCCTCTTGCCTCTCCTTTGAAATTCCTGGGACCCTTTTCAAAGACCTAGCGTATTCATTTAAATGACAGTGTTGACTTATAAAAGAACAAAGACTTTGAATAGTATTCTGTTTATCCTCTCACAAACAAACGAGCATGCACACCGAAACTAAGCCAATATTGCTTCCCCAAGTAATATTTTATTGATACATAGCAAGGAAGTTAGTGTGCAGGGAACCTATTTTAAACTTTTTAATTGATTTATCTTTAGAATGTAGATATAGTTCATTGATTCTTAAATAAGACCATTTATGTTTTTCCTGAAGTATTTTATGGAGTTAATTTTTAAAATGGTAGTATATTTAAAACAACTACTTAATACAGTATGAGGATCGGCATATTTAGTTTGTTATCAGGTCTTCATAAATTTCCCTCCCTGATGTCACTTAACAAATAAATTTTATATGACTAACAGTTATAAACAAATCTGGTCAGATTTTGTGTATGTCCTATGCAAGAGGACTAATAAAGTTGGTGGGAAAATGTGATTATCGTTTAATTCCATTTTGCAAAAAATATTTTATGCCACCTCATATTATCAATGGTGAAAGAGGAGAGATGCGGTTTAGGAGATAAATTAGAAACTGGTTGTCAGTTAATTTTTGTCTCGCACTTTCATTTCTTATAAAAAATTCAAAATATGGCAATGCATTCAGAAATATCAAATAAAGTTCAAACTGTTTAAACTTAATTTGCATCATATTATATCGGATCAGATTCCTCGTTATTTCTTCAGTCAACATTTATGATATGCCTGTATTTAAATAAAGATCCAAGAAATAGAATGAAGCGTTGGTTTCATACAAATGCATCACCTATATTTATTATAAATAGAAACCAAGCAGACATTTAGCATCAATTTAAGTCAGTCAAACCAATGTCACTATATTAATACTCCTTTTCTAATTGGGAAATGGGGTTTAGGTGGCATTTCATCATCCTTTGTGATTGATACTTGTCTGTGCTGAAATGTGTTTTGCACAAGAGCGTAGTGTGAATAGAATAATTTACTCCCCAGGAAAGTCTTCTTGTAGTGGACTTAAAAAAATAAATTCAAGGACCACAAAACATATTTGATAACCTCCTCTTTGAGGCCAGAGATACTAAATATTTAAAAGTTGCAGTTTAGAATAAGTACCTGATTTATTTGTTGCTATGATTAGAGAGGAATAGATAAATAGAATGAATCTTGGGAACAGCACCCTAGCAAACTAGCTAAGTGTCAAACGTCAGTTGCATGAAAAGATCTCATGATTTGCCTTTGGTTCTCTTGCCTTTTAAAAAAGATAAAAGTGTCTTCATTATATTTCATTATCAAAGTTCTGTTTAGAGTCCAATATTTGCAAATTTGACAGGTTAAGAAGCTAGTTTACAGGTGAACATGTTTGAGAATTTATGAATATATCTTTCTACAACCTAGATATTTAGGCTATTCCCTAGAATATTTCTTCAAAAGCAGGCTTTCTGAATCCAAAGACCTACAAAATCAATGCTCAGTTCCAATCTCTCTCTTATTTTATTTAATCATTTTTTTTATCATAAATTATAAAAAAAGAAAGAGCAAAAAGAAAAGAACTAGCAGAAATTGTTTGAATTCTAAGGTAAACAAAAGCTGAAGATGATACAAATGATATAGTTAAATCTTTAATTTATAAACTATTATTGGTGACGTGTTGGTTATGTGCTGGGCTGTTAACCCCAGGGTCAGCAATTTGAACCCCAAATCCACTCCATGGGGAAGAAAAATGAGGTTTTCTGTTCCAGTAAATATTAATATCCTCAGAAGCCTATAGGAATAGTTCCATTCTGCCCTGTAAATTCACTAAGCGTCAGAATTAAGTTGATGGCAGTGAGTTAGGTTTTTGGTTTACATGATAGCAGAGACATTCAGATAACAAGAACGCTTCCTTTGTTTCCAGAGATTAAGTCCAGAGAGATGCACTGTTCCTCATTTCAAACAAGTGTTTTGCTGTAAATTGTAGCCTTCATGTGAATTTTGAAAGCACAACAGGGAAGACACGGAAGCCAGATAGTAGCAAAAATGAAGACATTACTTCCTCTTTTTCCATTGGCTTGCAATTGAGCACTGTTCCCTAAAGCTCCTTTAGCCAAAGGGAGAAAAGAGGGAGGAGAAAAGCAAGTATGTGGACAGAAAGATTGAAAAGGAAGACGGAAAAGGAAAGCCCAAACTCATCATGTAAAGATGGAGAGACTCAGCTGTAGAAACTGGTCGCATAAATAGTTATGAAATAAAAAGTTTCAGATTTGTATTGAAGTGAAAAAAAAAAAAAAACTACTTAGAGAAAGGCCAACAGGCCAGACTAAATAATCCTCGACTTACCGTCCAATTCTGAATCCCATATTAGCTGCAGAGATTTTAATGTAAATATGCCATTACACTGTCATTACAGTGATCAGGCTTCATGGCTCACAGGTCACATCTCAGCCACTGTTAATTTTGCAGGCAAAAGCTTTTTTTCTCTTGAAATGTTAATAACTTTCTATTAGTTAATGTAGCGTGACTAAAATTCAGATTAGATATAATTCATTTTAATATCTGTGACTGGCTATCCTGATCATTTAGCAATGGTTTCCAGCTGAATACAAGATGCTAAATTGGACTCATTTGCATAGCCCTGTTAAAGCAGTGCCATTCTAGAAATGTAGGCATCTTCAAATTAATTTAAAAGATTGACCACCCTCCTGCCCCCACCCCTTGGTTTTGCTACTAGGATAACATTTTTGGTTGACAACTAATTGAAGTTACCATGGGTTGAATACACATCCTTTTTCTGCCCACCACCCATCCCTGAAGGAAAAATGAAATTTAAACACTAGCCAGGAGTATTAAATGGGGAGTATAAAAGATATCCAGTACCTCCAGATACAGGGTCGACTCAGCTAAGTAACCCTCCTGTTGCTACACAGACTTGAACTATTGACAAGGTCTGTAACAACCTGGTCTTGAAGAACATTGACTTTCACTTTAAAAAAAAATTATTTTATTGGGGGCTCGCAACAACTCTTATCATAATCCAGACATCCAGACATTGGGTCAAACACTTTTGTACATTTGTTTCCCTCATCGTTCTCAAAATATTTGCTTTCTACTTGAGCCCTTGGTATCTGCTCCTTATTTCCCCCCTCCTTCCCTGCTCCTCCCTCCCCCATGAACCCTAGATAATTTATAAATTATTATTATTTTGTCATATCTTACACCTTCCAATATTGCCCTTCACCCACTTCTCTGCTGTTGGTCCCCCAGGGAGAAGGTTATATGTAGATCCTTGTAATTGGTTCCCCTTTTCTACCCCACCTTCCCTCCACCATCCCGGTATTGCCACTTTCACTACAGGTCCTGAGGGGTTCATCTGTCCTGGATTCCCTGTGTTTCTGGTTCCTATCGGTATAAGTGTACATCCTTCGGTCCAGCCAGATTTGTAAAGTAGAAATGGGATCATGATAGTGGGGGTGGTGGTGAGGAAGCATTAAAAAACTAGAGGAAAATTGTATGTTTCATCATTGCTACACTGCACCCTGACAGGCTCGTCTCCTCCCTATGACCCTTCTGCAAGGGGATGTCCAGTTGTCCACAGATGGGCCCTGGGTCCCCAATCTGCACTCTCCCTCATTCACAATACTATGATTTTTGGGGGACTTCCACTTTTATACGCCTCTTTTTAACTCTGCAGTATTTAAATTGGTGTAGAACTATTTGTGTGCATAGGACTTAAGTTTGTTAAATTAGATAAGAGACACTGCTTTCTGCAGAACGTGAATCTGGGCAGGAAACGCGGATATTATCAACCCTACATGGAGTCTGTTCTACTCTTCTTTGCATCAGCCACGCCCAGTCATACTAATGGAAAACACAAGCAAAACAGTCACGCAAGCACAGACCAGATCCCAGATTTATCTATGGCAGTAGGCAAAACCCTCCCACAGAAAATTCAGTAAATGCACCTGGGGAAGGGATTCGGGATCCTTTAATTATAAGCTGATTGTATTTTTAACTTGTCATGTTTGCTGACATATTTTTCTTTCACTTAAATTCAAACAATTTAAAATATGAATGACTTCCCCTTTGTTCACACTTGGGACACTCTCTGCCATCAAATCACTTCCGACCCAGAGTGACCCTGCAGGGCAGGGCGGAACTGCAGCCACAGACCCTCTCTCGTGGGCAGTGGCTCCTGGTTCCCAACTGCAGACCATGTGGTTAGCAGCACAGCTCGTAACTGTAGGCCGCCAAGGCTCCGGTAGTAAGTATACGTCATTCTATAAAGTCAGGAAAATGATTTTATTTAGGAACCCTAAAAGGCTAAGTTGTAGAAAGTTAAAACTGGAAATCACTTAAATTTCCATTTGATATTTTAAAAGATCACTCTCCATTTTGGACTTCAGATTAAGTCTTGGATATGCTTACATTGTTAACAAACACCTGTCTTCATTATCTATTCAGCTACATGGAGACTTGGCTGTAGAGGTCCACAGTTTCACTCTTGACATAGAATTTGAGGGATGAGGATGTAACTCTTTTCATTCCAATGTGGGAAAAAGTCTCAGAAACTGCCACTAATATACCAACAACTATTTTTATTGAATTATGATATTTCTAGGAGGTAAAGGGAAATATATGAGCTGGTACAAAAGTCTCTGACATGTCTCTCTTTTTCTCCTCACTCCTCCCCTCTTCCTTTGGGCCAAATACTAGAGTTTCATGCTAAGGACTCCTTGCGATCCCTCTTTTACTTCCCACCCCCAGACATTTGATGAGACTATGGTTAGGCCTCTGTATGCTTGGAAATTGTCAGAGAAAAGTAATGAAATTTGACTGGTGACCTTAAATTAAAACAGAATTGAAAAACTACTTCTTCAGAAAGTAAAAAATGATCATTTTTAGCCATTTGGCTCCTGCTGAAAATTGGTCACTTTGGATATATTTTTAAGCTGCCAACAAAATAAGAAACTTGGTTAATTATTAACCACTGGAAAACTGAGTAGCTAGACTCTGGGCTACTGAAAGCAACCATTGACTCTGTTGGGTGATTCCTTCAAAAGGCAATGATTAACCCTGACTAAAACTTGACTGGCAGCATTTATCTCTCAGCTGTGTGTGTGTGTGTGTGTACAATCAGATATGTAAATAAGCTTCTCTAAACCTTGTCTATAAACTTCCTTCTCTCTTCTATTTAAACTAGTGACTACCTCTACTTCTTCCATTCTCCTCACTCTTCAGTGCACTTTCGACCTTCCCCTGGAGTCGGACTTTCCTTCTTTCATCCCTCCACCAAGCTCCTCGCACTGCACTCAATTGTCAAGTAAACTCTGTCCTTTTCCACGTTCTCAGCTCTAGTTCTGTCTTTCATTAGTCATTGGTCAACTGGTATTTAATGATATTGACTCTGGCACAAGGTGCATGGTAGGTACTGAAGGAAGTATAAACATATACAGGGTTACAGAAAACTGAATCACCTCCTATGCATGCAAAAGCTGGACAGTGACTAGAGTTCAGACGAAGAGTTCGATGTATTTGAATGATGGTGCTGGTGAAGAATATTGAAAGTTCCATGTACTGACAAAAACAAACAAGTCTCCCTTGGAAGAAGAATAGTCAGAATGCTCCTTGGCGGAAAGGATGGAGAGCCTTCGTCTCACACACTTCGGATGTGCTTGTTGTCAGTGGAGACCAGTCCCCGGAGAAGAGCATCATGCTTGGTAAGGTAGAGGGGCAGGGGACAAGGGAAAGGCCCTCGATAAGATGAGTGGATGCAGAGGCTGCAACTACGGGCTCAGACGTTAGAACCATTGGGAGGACAGTGCCGGACCAGGCAGTGTGGGGTTCTGTTGGACATTGGGTCTCTATGGGTGGGAACCAACGCAATGACACCTAACACTACCAACAGTGCTCTGGAGATCTGAATATGGACACTGAGAAAATACTGATTTTGAAATAACACTTTTATTTCTGTCACCATCTATTATTCATCTTATCTCCTACGATGGTGTTAACTCAGAGTGACAAGGATGTTTCTCAAATATCTACCTGGAACGTGGGTTTCTTTCTTGCCAGTCATAGCTAAATATCTGATTATCTTCTGACTATTTCCATCGATATATTCCACAAGGAGATCAAAATAACAGTGTGCCTTCAAAAGCTAAAGCCTCTTTCTTTGCCCATCATAACCTGTTTCAGAATAGTTGGATTTACCTGGCCACCCAAGGCAGAAACCTGAAAATTATTTTAGAAGTACTAATGGCTACTTCTAATTAGAAGAGCCCTGGTGGCGTAGTGTTTATGCATGAAACCCAAGTTCAGTAGTTCAAAACCACCAAGCTGCTCTGTAGGACAAAGATGAGGCTTTCTACTCCGGTAAAGTTACAGCCTCAGAAACTCATAAGGGCAATTCTATCTTGTCCTCCAAGGTCACTATGAGTCAAAATCAACTCCATGGCAGTGAAAAAACTTCTAATTGGTCATTAAGTGCTATGAACCATACCTCCTTTAAAAACATCTCTAATTTGAATCTGCCCTCTTCTCCATTGTATCACACCTGTGCCTGAATGGGAGTACCTTTACTATGTTTACCTATTTTCAAAGGGCACTCCCACTGCAATTGGCTTTATGACCAGAATTGCAGCCTCGGTGGTGGTGGTGTGGGGTCAAAGTCATCTGTTTGACCCCAGCAAGTCCCTGGAAGGAGAAAGATGACACTGGCTGCTCCTTTAAAGACACATCGCTCTGGACACCTGAAAGGGACGCTCTACCCGGTGCTTTCAGGTAAGTATGAGTGAGCGTCCACTCAATGGCAAGGGGGGGTTTGTTTTGCTTTTTTGGAACCAGAGTTATATAGTTTTTCACTATAGATCTGATTGCCCCTGCCTGAACTTTTAGGCTTAGTGATCTCTATATAACTAACATTTCCCCCGATAATTTGCCCCCATCTGGTTTTCCAGCCCTATCCCTGCATTATCTCCATTGGACTCTGTCCATCAACCAGGTATAAGACTCATTTCCTAGAAGGAACCATACTAGCACTTGCTTCTCTGCTTTTGTTCATACTGTTTTTCCCTTCTTTCCCTTTTCCCACCTGAAACATTCCTACTCATCACTCCGTGGAGTCTGTATCTTCTCTGCAAGTCAACACTCCCTCAGTGTCTTCAAACAGAGCTAGGGAGTCGGTCCTTTTTGCACCAGTAGCATGTTACCCTTTTGATGAATGGCCTGATGTAAAATATAGGTATAAAAATAAACATAGATAGCGAATGACTGGAGGGTAGAGGCAGATATTAGAACAAAGAACACCTTTTATAAATGTTTCTTAATTTAATAAATGAACAGTAGATATGCTTTCTATTCTTCAAAAATATAGTTTTTAAAAACCAACTCTAGCTCCATTTTGTTTTCTGAAGTTTCATTTCAACAAGAGCATTTCTGACTAACCTTTGAGCACATAATTTCCTAGGATTCAACGAAAAAAAAATCACTTTGAAAAGGTGACATTTTCAATTGCGACTGAACCTCCCTAGTTGCTTCTGACTTTTCCTAAAATAATCTGGAGTCAGTAAGTTTTATTTATGTATTTCAGAACACTCGAAACTTGTTATTGACTAAGAAGATATTTCCATGGATAATGACATTGGATACATCCATTTAAAATAAATACACCTGCTCCAAAACTCCGGAACCAAACTCACTGCCGTCAACTCAGTTCCAGCTCACAGAACCCTGCAGGGCAGGGCAGGCAGAGTGGAAATATCTGCCCTGTGGGTTTCAGAGGCTATATAACTCTTTATGAAAGGGGGAAAACCTCACTTTTCTCCCATGCAGCTGCTAGTGGTTTCAAAGTGCTCACCTTACAGGTGAGCCCAAACCATAACCACTGTACCACTCAGGCTTCTGCTGATACACCTGGTAATTAGCCTAAAATGGATCTTTACTAAATGTGATTTCATTTATGAAGGTTTGGGGTGGAATTTTAGTTATATCTCAAGTCCTCGTTCCCTGGTATGTGTATATATGCCCTGTTTGGTCTTGGCACGAGAGTTCTTGTGTTTGCACTCATTGTTGCAATTACCATGGCAATCCATTGAATTGCGCGTCTTCTCCTTTCTCTCCATCTACGTACTTTACTAGCACGAGGTTCTTCCGCAAGCACCAGTTTTCCTGCTACCACGACGGAAGTACAGGAGACAATGTCTTGTCATCCTCACCTCCAAGGAAGACTTAGAGGTAAGGATGTACTTCTTCCAGCACGGATTTGTTCTTCTCATTGCCCATGATATATTTGTCAACATTTTATTATATGAGCATAAGTAGATGTGGGTTATGCTTTAGACTGCTAACCTAAAGGTCAGCACTTTGAAACTAATAGCTGCTTCCTGAGAGCAAGATGAGGCTTTCTACTCCCATCCAGAGCCACAGTCTTGGAAACCCCCAATGGCCGTGCTACCCTGTCTTATAGGGCTGCTGTGAGTTGGAAGGGACTAGTTGACAATGAATTTGGTTTGGGATCTATCTATCTATCTATCTATCTATCTATCTATCTATCTATCTATCTATCTATCTATCTATCTATCTATCTATCTATCTATCATGTGTGCTTATACCCATACCCACACATCACTAGGTTACTAGGAGTGTAAATCTTTATGGGAGCTGACAAATTCTCTCTCTATATATATAAATTAGATATGGATATGGAGATATGGAAATTTCGATTAAAAAATTCAGGAAATATTTAATTATCTTAAGTCCATATTTCCAAGCATTTTTTGAAACCTGCTGTATATGTGTGTATTTCTAATGTTAAGACACAAGATAATTTGAACTTGGTGGTAGAACTTCAAAACTGTCCTTGTCCCTGTATTGAATTTCCTCTATTTTCACTGCTTCTCTATTTACCAAGCATGATGTCCCTCTCCAGGGAACTATCTCTTCTGATAATATGTCGCAGGTATTTTAGATGATGTTTAACTATCTTCCCTTAAAAGGAGCATTTTGGTTGTACTATTTCTGACAGAGAACTATTTGTTCTTCTGGAAGTTCATGGTACACTCAACAGTCTTTCCTAACATTATAAGTCAAAGCCACCAATTCTTTGGCTTTTGTTGCCCATTGCCCAACTTTTGCATTCATATGAGGTGGTTGAGAATTCATTGGCTTGGTTCAGGTTCCCCTTATGCCAGCTATATATAAATGAAGGTTTTATGAGTTATCTATTGCTATAGACCAAATGAAGGAGCCCTGGTGGCATAGTGAGGTAGCTCTACAGTGAGCTATTAACTACACCAGTCAGTCCAAGGGGAGACGAGGGGGTTTGCTCCTATAAAGATTTAAAGTCTCTGAAACACAATGAGGCAGTTGTAGTCAGTCCTGCGGGGTTTCTATGAGTCAGAATCTACAAGGTAGTAGTGGGTTTTGTATATAACAAATTATTCCAAGACAGTGATTCAGGACAAGATACGATGATTAGGTCATCGTTTTTGTGGGTCAGAAATCGGCTAGTGTCTTAGCTTGAGGGACTTGGTTCAGCGTTTCTAAAAATGATTGTAATCAGGCTGTCAGCTATAGGCTTGCTGAGGCTGGAAACTCCACTTCTCGGATCAGTCAGTCAGTTGCTGGCAGGTCTGTTTCTCACTGGCATTTGGCTGAAGGCCTCCATGAATTGCCGCTGAGGCCTCTATTTAGATTCCCTGCAATTTCCAACTGGATTTCCCTGCAATAAATGATCCAAGCGTAAAATTGAGAACAAGGAAACAGAGGATAAGTCCAAGATGGGACTGTTTTCCCCCACCTTATCTGATATTGGAAGGGAAAAACCTCACTTGCCCTGTATTTTACTGGTCACAATGTCAACATGGCAATCTGTGGGCGGGAGCTAAACAAGAATGCAATTTACAAATGGATGTCTCTCTTCGTTATAGTGACTACCATGACAGAGACATGTTCACTGGTTTTCTCACGGTCTAGCAGGCTAGAATTCCAAAATCAGAGTGAAAATCACCTCCCAGGACAGGCTCTATCTGTTATTTCTGGAGCGCACTGCATCGCGTCACTGCTGACTCATAGTGAGCCCCTGTGGGTTCCCAAGACGAACTGCTCATGGAAGTAGAAAGCCCAGTCTTTCTTCCTCAAGCTGCCGGTGGTTTCAAACTGCCCACCATGGGATCACAGCCCAAAGTGTATCTACTATGGCGCCAGGGTTCTTATCCCTTTAGCTTTGCATGCTGGTTCCTTGGATAGCTCTACTCCGCGTGCCTTGGCATCAGTGTTACCTCACCTGTCTTCCGCTGGTATGTTTAATTCTATTTCAAAAGAGTTTGACTGGAGATATACCCTGCGCTAATCTTGTCTCATCCATACACCAACAGCAACCCCTTCCTAAATGGGAGTATAGCCAGAGACATGTTATTGCTATTACCAAGTGCTTTCCATTCCATGATCACTTAGGGCACGAAGCACTGCCTGGTCCTGAGGCATCCTCGCAGCTGCTGCAATGTCTGAGCCCCTTGTTGCAGGCACGGTGAGCAGCCATCTTCAGGACGGTTTCCTTTTGTTCAATGGCTCTCCAACAAGCATGCTTTGCTTCTCCAGGGACTTTGTCCTCCTGGTCACATCTCCAAATAATGTGAAAAGCAAAAATGGAAAGAGAAAGCTTCTAAGAAGCATCTCAGTAGTACTTCCTCCCAGTCAGGCTTGTTCATTCTTTTTTTTCCCCTTTATAACACACACTGTTAGTGACCATACATCAATCCCTACCAGGATCATTGGAGCTAATTTGAAGACCGGCTTCCACCGTGATAGCATGGAAGAGGCCAGACAAGAGGCTACTATAATCATCTAATGGGAATATTTTGAAAAATCAAATAATGAGAATAGAGAGGAAAGGACAAATCATTTTTGAGACATTTGGAAAACACGTTTTCATCATAATCAATTTAATGACGTTAGACTAGCAAAGGGTAATAGAAGACGTCAAGGTTTTGAACCTGGGCAATTATAACAGTGATCTGGTGCACGGTGAGTGGCCTAAAAGTGTCATTCTCAAAATAATTCATTTGATTTTAGTTTTTGTTGTTGGAAATTTACCCAGGAGAGCATCTGCCAATTGAACACCTCTACATGTTGACTCTTCTGTGACAATAAGTATGTTTTTAATGTTATACAACCATTGTCATCCTCCATGTCTAAGTTTCCAACTTCCTTAACACACTTCCAGTGCCCTCGAAGCTTACGATCCAATCTTCCATTTTGCTGTTGTCAATTTTGTTCTATATCGATGGCTCTGAAAGAGCACACGCTTGAGACAGGCATTCTTTACTCATTCAACTCAACTGTTGCTTGGTTACAAGAAGTCTCTGAGGAAGGCATTTTAGCTGAAGGTTTACAGGCCTCCATGATTCCAGAAAGTCTGGATTTCTTGAGAATTTCAAATTGTGTTCTGAATTTTCCCCCTATTGCTTTGAATTCTTCTATTGAATCTTTAATAAAATATTCAATAATTATAGCTGAAGGAAACCTGGTGGCATTGATGTGTAGGTGTTGGACTGCCAATTCCAAGGTCTGTGGTTCAAATCCATCAACACACCTCAAGGAAGAAAGATGAGGCTCCCTTAAAGATTGATACCTGTGATAACTCTACCAAGGGTCGTTCTGAGTCAGCACCAACTGGATGGCAGTGGATTTCATGGAAGCCAAGCACCGTCAAGTTCTTCTGCTGATGCTACCTTTACTGGCAGGATCTCCTGAAGGCAACGAATCATAGACTCTCCTACGCCTGCTTATCCTTTTTCCTCTCTTGCTCCAGGTACAAAAGTACTATTTTCATTGTGAGGCCAATTTAATTCCTAGATTGATTATTAACTATCTAAGTAAATATACTCTAAACTATATGTATACTCTAAACAATAATAACCTATTGGACAGCTGGGCAAAGGCTAGTGACAATATATCTATATTATGGCAAGATTTAAGCAAATTGGTGTAGTCAAAACAGAGGAGGAAAAAATACTCTGAGTAATGAACAGCACACAGTAGACAATCAAATGAGTTTGATGCTTTTATCCTCAAGATAGTACATGTTTGGGCAGCATCCAACATCCACATGTACACTCATATATACACATGTACAACCACTTGTGTATCTATGGTCCTGTAAGGATTTTATATTTTGAAAGGGAAAGCAACTCTCCATGGGTCTAGTACTTTCCTCTCTTGGTGCTAAAGAACCCACCGCACAGGATGAATGATTAGTGGGACCTCGAGGGTACATCCAGTTCCCATGGTGCCTCCTCCTTCCATCCTGCTTCTCCACCTGGCTTCAGTCACACACAGTGACCACGCAGTCCTTCACCCTCAGCCCAGGGTAGCACCTGCTGCATCTGCTGCTTGCTCCTGTTGCAGGTGCTGGCAATAACAGCTGCACATGATCAGTAAGTGTCAACACCAACAGAGTGGCAGCAACCAGGGCTATCACTGCCATCTGGGCTTCCAGCACCTGGTCCCAGTGGTCTCCTCTCTATGACCCCCATGTGTTTTGACACCAGCCTTCGTGCACACAGACTAAGCTAAGCCCCAATTTGACTACAGGGACCCTGTCGAAGCCTGGCCTGCCTGAGTCATTTACTTTTGATGTGACCAAAAATGTCAGACAAAAACATGTCACCTACAAATTTTGCAAATTCAGATTAAAAAATAGTGTTCATTTACACAATCTTTAGAGTAGGTACATTCTCATCATATTTGAAAGGAGAAAGAGCTATTAA
>NW_022103900.1:11631823-11634722 GCF_000313985.2 Echinops telfairi
CTGGGTTAAATACGACTCTAGGAGTCTTCCATATGTCTACATTACTCATTAACAAAAACTAAAATGAAGTTCTACAACATCAGTGCTTCCTCATTTCAGGCTATTTTCCATAAAGTTATTGTTACTTTTAAAAGTAACAATAGCGATTGTTACTTTTAAAAGTGAAATTCTCCTTCTTAAACTCATTCAATGACCTCCTTTTTTTTTTTTTTAGGATAAAGTCAAATTCCATATTGTAGCTATAAAATCCTGCAAGATGGAATATGTTTGGCCCATACCTGTTAGACTTTACCAAAGATTTTATGTTTACATGTTGCCAATTTGTGCATTTTTCAAAACCAGAGCTTGGTTAAAAATACATAGGGGTGTTTGCGAAATAAGGCGGTTTTGATCCCATTGAGATAAAGGAGAGGACTCCAAATGGGCTCAAATATAACAATGGTGCAGGTGGTACAAGGACAGACAGTGCTTCATTCTGTTGGAGGTAGGATCCCTATGAGTCAGGACCAACTTGACAGAACTTAGCAACAACAACATGCCTCGTACACAAACCTCTGGTATCATATCATACACAATGTTGTTTTTTTTCCGACAAAAAAAATACCACTTGAAGCAGAATAGTATCATAAAACCATGTGCTCCACTAGTAAAATTTAGGTCAAAATCATGTGAGTCCTCCAGAGCAGTGATCATAAAAGTAAACTCCAACGGGTGAGTCCTTATATATCCAGCATGCTCTATAACCTGTCAGAATAATCTTTGAGGTCTGGGATGTTAACCATTGATTTTATAGCTTCTTGTATTTGTTGTTCTTGATCTCTTCTGAAGCTCTTAGTCTTGTACTTGAACTAACAGATGAGATTTTAATTCTGTCCAATAACTTGACAAGCCTTGGCTATGAAATAAGACAACTATTGTATAATATACCCTCATTAGTAGCTGTAACACAAATCTCTATTAACCTGGTAATAAAAATGTTGGCTGTGAGCATCTACAGAAAACATCCAGGAGATGTATTCTACCTGAATTGTGGAAGATTTGCAGATGTTAATGAGCATGCATTGTTGAAATGTTGCTCAATTAAGGCATTTGTGGAACTACAAAATAGGCTGTGTGGAAAACGAGTGCACCTGTTTGCAACATACTGAATGAAGTATTGAGGATAAGATGCAGTTATTCAAAACAGTCCTATAAGCAGAGATTACAAAGTCTTACTTCTTTTAAAACTCCTTCCCCCTTCTTTCCCTTTTACTTAGTGTCTTCCTTAGGTGTGAACTACAAGTGACTCATTTTGGATCAGTCATTTCACACAGGAAGTAAGATTGGGTTTAAACACTGTCTCTTAAGTGAAGGTCAGTGGTTTATCCATTATAGTTCCCAACCCCCAAATACATTTAGCAATTAATTATACCTTTATCTGTTTTTATAGAGTAAAGGAATAAAAAAATGACAGTCAGCAATTTTAAGAAATATTAGGAAAGGTGTTCTATCATTTAAAATGATATATCATGTTGGAAAGAAAATGTAAAAGCTGGTATATGCAATCTAAAATTAAATACATATTTTGAATTTCAGGCTGCAAAGCTAAAAAGATCAAAGGAAAGTCTTTACAGTACTTTGGAATTTGGTATAATATTTCCCAGGAGGTCATTTACTCCCATAATTTAGTCTGACTTATTTTGGCTTCAGGTCCATTAGAAATGTGTGGGAGAGAGAAGGCCGCCTTTTACTTTAATTTTTCGCAGTAACTTGTCAGTAAAAGGAAAAGTGTCTGAAAGACGATCATTTATCCTAGTCCTAATAGCTTTCCAATCTTCTGACTTTCTGAGTCTGATTGAGAGGAAACCTTATTTCGAATGTCTATACTTTAACTCTTCCCACTGGAGGAGGATTTCAGTAGATCTTTTTTTTTAAAAAACATTTTCTTTTTTTATATCATTTTATTAGGGGCTCATGCATCTCTTATCACAAAACATACATACATCAGTTGTGTAAAGCACATTTGTACATTCATTGCCCTCATCATTCTCAAAACATTTGTTCTCCATTTAAGCCCCTGGCATCAGGTCCTCATTTCCCCTCCCTCCCCGCTCCCCACTCCCTCATGAACGCTTGATAATTTATACATTATTATTTTGTCATATCTTTCCCTGTCCGACGTCTCCCTTCACCCACTTTTCTGTTGTTCATCCTCCAGGGAGGAGGTCATGTGTAGATCCTTGTAATCAGTTCCCCCTTTCCAACCCACCCTCTCTATACCCTCTCAGTATCGCCACTCTCACCACTGGTCCTGAAGGAGTCATCTGCCCTGGATTCCCTGTGTTTCCGGTTCTTATCTGTACCAGTGCACATCCTCTGGTCTAACCTGATTTGCAAGGTAGAATTGGGGTCATGATAGCGGGGTGGTGGGGTGGTGGTGGGGGGTGGGGGGGTGAGCATTTAGGAACTAGAGGAAAGTTAGAGCAGCCAGTCCACAGAGAGGACCACATGGCTGGCCCCACTATGAGACCTGACGCCCCTCACTGACCCATACCCCTACAGGGGACAACACTGGAGACACAGGGTGGGAATTTCACCCAATCTGATCCCGCCTCACGGAGGCAAGAAACTAAGGGTTTGCAACAGAACATCAAGGGAATGGAGCTGCAAGGTCCCCAGGGAATGTTGAAGGTGGACTTTGGGACCAGAGTGTGGTGCCCCAACAGATTGCACTGGAAAGCACTCCTAAAGGTCAACAAACAATCCTTGAACTAACTACAAGCTTTTCTTTCTTGTTGTGTTTTGTTTTGTTGTCATTGCTTTCCTCTGCCTTGTTTTTGTGCACATTATTATCTCCGCAGGACTGTCTAAATAAGATAGGCTGGATGAACAATCTGGAGGAGAAAACAATGGGACTGAC
>NW_022103900.1:11635660-11647399 GCF_000313985.2 Echinops telfairi
TGGACATCCCCTTACAGAAGGGTCACAAGGAAGAGACAAGCCAGCCAGGGTGCAGTACAGCACCGATGAAACATACAACTTTCCTCTAGTTCTTTAATGCTTCCTCCCCGCCCCATCATCATGACCCCAATTCTATCTTACAAATCCAGCTAGACCAGAGCATGTACATGGGTACAGATAAGAGTTGGAAACACAGGGAATCCAGGACAGATAAACTTCTCAGGAGAGTAGCATTAATAATTAGAGTAGCATTAAAAGGAGAGTAAGGGAAAGGTGAGAGAAGAGAGGGGGAACTGATCACAATTATCTACATATAACTGCCTGCCAGTGGGATGGACAAAAGAAAAGTGGATGAAGGGAGACATCGGTTACTGTAAGAAATGAAAAATAATAATTTATAAATTATCAAGGGTTCATGAGGGAGGGAATGGGGGAAGGAGGGGGAGAAATGAGGAGCTGATATCAAAGACTCAAGTAGAAAGAAAATGTTTTAAAAATGATGGCAACAAATGTACAAATGTGCTTGACATAATGGATGTATGTATTGATTGTCATAAGAGCTGTACAAGCCCCCAATAAAATGATTTAGATGAAGAAGAAGAAGAGTGATGTATTTAAATTATAATGCTGGCAAAGATTGCGAGAAACACAAATAAATATATCCTGGCAGAAGTACAGACAAAATGACACTTAGAAATGTGTATGCTAAGACTTCCGTATTTTGGACATGTTATCAGGAGAGACCACAGGCTGGACAAGGACATCATGTGTGGTGAAACAGAAGGTCAGCAAAAAAGAGGAAGACCTTCAATGACATGAATGGAGACAGTGGCTAAAACCTGAAAATTTTAAGAATGGCTCAGTACCAGACAGTGTTTATTTTTCTTGTACCTGCGGTTATTATGAATCAGAACGCGCTTGACAATTCCTAACAAAAGCAACAATATTATTGAATGAGGAAGAGAAGATGTTACCTGGTATGGAAATCATTGGCTTGACCTCAGTTATGAGAATAAATGGGGTATGTGTGCACAGATGAAAGCTGGTTAGTTCACATGGACATTAGACTTGGGAAGGTTTTCTCTGTTGCTTATTAAGACATAAAGAAATAAGTTCAAAGGAGGAAGAAGGAGCATTAAAGCTCCAAGGAGGAAAAGGAAGTTATCACTCAACCATCTATGACTGTGGTACAATGGATGAACTGAAAACAGTGTGTTATTATGGCCAGAAACAAGAGACAAACTCACTGCCATCAGCTCTATGACAACTCATGGTGAGCTTACAGGACAAGGAAAATCTTCCCTTGTGAGTTTCTCAGATTGTACCTCTTTATGGGAGTAGCTAGCCCCACCTTTCTGCTGAGGAGTGCCTGGTGGTTTCAAACTGCCTATCTTGTCAGGTAGCATTAAAGACACACCTAAGGCTAGTGGTCATAAAATTAAAATGAGAATCCTCAGCCTGGTTGCCTGTTACCCTCCAGCCTGTATAGGTGTTGGGGCAGTGGAGGTGGCTAGTTTTATTTAGCATGGTCTGATGCTTTCACATGGTTACACAATGAAGCCATAGAGCAGCGGTTCTCAACCTGTGGGTCACCACCCCTTTGGGGCTCGAACGACCCTTTCACAAGGGTCGTGCAATTCATAAAAGTAGCAAAATTACAGGTATGAAGTAGCAACAAAACGAGGAACTGTAGTAAAGGGCTGTGGCATTAGGAAGGTTGAGAACCACTGCCATCGAGGGAGGGGAATGATTATAAAGACAGACCACAGATTGAGATTGAATAATAGGAATGTGATATCTTAGGAAGTTTGTAGTTCTTCTAGAAATAAGGTCTGGGATATATTTTTGGAGGTGAGGGGAAACAAAAGATAAGCTCATCAAAGGAACAGATGCCATGCGACACAGAAGACTGTGTTTTGGAAAGATCATCTATGTGGTCATGGAAAGTATGACTGTGTGACAGAGAGCCGGCAAATGAAGGAGAGCTCAACGCTGCCACTGATGACGAGGGACACAAAGGTGTCTCGAGGACTACAAGGTGCTGTGTGCCTATGTGGCGCTAAGAGATTCAAATCTGTGGGTAAGGAGAAGAGGCTGGTCGGGAAACAGCAATGAGGGACACCTACTACACCTTCAAGGAGTCAAAGAGAATGCTTACAACATCTTCAGCCTGAGAAGTACAAGAGAAATGCTGAGAGAACATGACAGGCCTAGAGGGAAATTGGAGCACTGTGCCGAGCCAGGCTTGGTTAAGACAAAGTGCTCCACATGGCATAAAAACATCTTATCTAATGAGATTTCATTCACATCTTAGACATCACCACTTTCTATGTCAAATCGGGTAATATTCTATTCAGTGGGAACAAGTTATTTTAAGGAAAGCCTCATTTTTGAGCTCACAGAATAATGCTATGAAGGTTTGGTAGAAGTTCAAGATTAGACAGTGTGTTGATGTCGGACCATGAGTTCCAGGAAGCCCAGTAACTGGACTTAACTGGGGAGGAACAGAATGGAAACCAGCAGGAAAAGTGCAAAGCCTTTAAGGATTCGAGTCCAGCTATAAGGGGTTGATCTATATAGATTCTGATTCAATTGATTTTTGGTTGGGCCTAGACATCGGCATTTTTAAGTGCTTGTGGGAGATTTTGGTATGCTTCTAGGCCTGAGAAGAACTACTGGAAATATGCTTACCTATAATGTTATTTAACCAGTTCTTATAAATGCTGTAAACACGGTATTGCATTTATAATGGGTGGCACTTGCACCATATTACATGTTGTATAGTAAAGATTAAGTGAATAAATCAATCAAGAAAATACATAATACTTGTTAAATCACTGTCAACCTATCACTGTCACTGTCAATGGTACTGAATTAATACACAGTTTTCACCTCATAAATGGATATTTCCATGTTCATTCTCTGAAAGGATCAAATGAAATCTCTATCAATTGAACTTTGGAGACATGTAGTGTCACTTCACACTGTGTAATATCACAATGTAATCATTGAGGGGAATGCTTGCCCCCTCCTAATTAAACTTTTTTTCACCAAAACAATTTTATTAGGACATAATCCAGACATCATGCCATTCAATAGTTTAACCTTATGAAAAAGTATTGTGCAATCGCTACCGCAATCAGTTTTAAAACCTTTTCTTCTTTCTTATGTCCTTCACATCATCAGCTCCCTGTTCCCCATGACCACTCCCTGCCCTGCTGTACCCACCCAGCAGCCTTTAATCAGATCATTAGTGTATCGATTCACCCACCACATAACGTATAAAAATACACAGCAGGAGTTGAGAAACCTACCAACAGCAACAAAATGTAACAGAGATAAACCTGTTTGAAAAAAGCCCCAGAAAATATTAAAACCAGGTAATTATTAATTTTGTTACTGATTGGAGACCAACCAGGATAAAATAACATTTGAACAGTACTTTAAAATTTAGTATCTGAGTGTTTACTTCAGATTTCTTAAGAACAGATACTTTTCTGCATCCTCTATGTTGGTAATATCGAATTTTACATAAAAGGTTTTGTTTTTTTGGGAAAGCACGTAAGTGATTTCAAAATTAAATCATAAATGTTTGCTTCCCTTATGCCCATTCTCCTGCTGCTTGCCATGAAAATATCAATGATCTGTGTTGAAGTATTTGATTAAACATCAGTTAGAGTTAAAACAACTCACTGCCAATGAGTTGATGCCAACTTACAGCAGCTCTCAGGACCAGGTAGACGTGCCCCTGGGGATTTCTGAGTCCCTGTGCCAGAAAAGAGAGCCGGCCTCCTCTCTCTCCTGTGGAGCCTCCTGGGGTTTCAAGCGGTAAACCTTGAGGTTAGCAGCCCAATGCATAACCAATACACTACCAGGGCCCCTTTCAGTTGGAATATGCGCATTAAACGGATATTATGATTGAGAAAGTAGTAATTATCTTCCGATCAAGGTAAATCTGATTCTTCCATTTCCCATCAATTGAGGACTCTCTTATGAATGAGTAAACAATGAAATATAAAGCTGTGCTATAATTAAAGTCTGCGTCTGTATCTTCTGCACAGTTTACTGAGAATCGCTTCCATTCCGCTTTACTGCTTCATTGGTTTCCCTGAGCCTAGGCTGCATATGCCAGAGACGTGGATACCATGAATTCTTAGCTCATCATTGGCCTGTCTTATAAGTTTTCTTTAATTAACATTTAAGCAAAAAATGTAAACGATTTTAGATTTAGCACATGACAAAAATATTACCTTGTACAAATACAGAGATTTGGGTGTGTTTTTATTCAGAAGATGTACTGAAAATGCTTTAGAGGATTGTGCATTGATTTCATTGAGCCTGTAACAGCTAATCCCACCTTTTGGATTGATATAAGTAGCCAAATCACTCCCAAATCTACAGGAAATGAAAGGCTAGACCACTAATCACTGCAAATGTACTCGCCTATCTCATTCAACATTGATAGAAGATTATAATGGAAAACTGTACGAAAGGGCACCACTACAATTGTACTCAGTGGGGCGTGTACTGTATTTGAAAGTACATCAACTCTATGGGTACTTTAGAAGTTATAGCTGTTAGGTGAAAAGTAAACATGAAACTAGACCATCCTAGTCATACAATCAAAAACGTTCACTATGTGCCCTCACTGTACAAAAAAATATTTTTTTAAGTGTGCAGTTTTTCCCCCTGCTTCTAGTTAAGCAGGGCCAAATGGTCCTTGCCACTAAAATAAAATAGTACTACTGGTTAGCATTTTATCAGTTTAATTGTTTTCTAATCATTGTATTAGGAACTATTCCAATATTCAATCATTTCAAGCAGTGTTGTACAATACCTGCCACAGTTGCAAAACATTTTCTTCCTTCTTGAAATCCTTCACATCGGCTCCCCTTAACCACTCCCCTGCCTCTCCTACCTTCCCCCCACCCAGGACCCCTGTTGTTTTATCTATAGACTCACCTGTCCTGGATTTCATACACCAAAACACAGAAAAACACCTAACAGGGAATCAATAAGTCTAACAACAATGATAAAATACAACGGAGATAACCCCCAATATGAAAACAAGAACCACAGAAAATATTAAAAACCAGATCAAGCCCAAACTTTATCAGAGGGGAGATTCAGTGACAAATTGTGTCAATTTGGGTAAACTAGAGAAACAAATCCAGGGAGATTCATGTGTGTATAAGAAAGAGCTTAAAATAAAGAGTAATTATATATTAAGAAAACATTCCAGTCCAATCCAGATCAAGTCCTTAAATCCAATATTAGCCCATATGTCCAAAACCAATCTCTAAAGTCCTCTTCAGACTCATAAAACACATGCAATGACAGCAAATGCAGGAATATCACAGGCCAGTGGGTGGGAAGGCTTGTGGATCCAGTGGCATTGTAAGCATCTCAGCACTGGCAGGGGTCTCCACATGGCTCTTTCAGCTCCAGGGCTCTATCACCATGCCATGTTGTCTTCTCAACAGGAATGTCTTGCAGGGAGTATCTTAGTATCCCACATCAAGGGAGCTATTTATCTCCTTAGTGCCTCAAAATGAGGTCATCAAGCTGTGACCTGATTGACAGGCTAAACTCTACCCTTTCGCTCATATGTCTCAAACTGACAACAGATTATGTAACATACATAGACTCCTGCACACTATAATCTCACAATTTAAGCTCTCATACTATTCCCTCTTTTGGATTTGTAATAGTAAATTATATAATTTACAATCCTTGGATCATGGATGTTTGTGTGCTTCTTCCAGGTGGGCTTATTGGACATCTTATTCACTTGGTTGCCTTTAAGACCCCAGATGCTGTTCTTTTTTTCTCTCACACATATATCATCTTTATTTAGGTTATGTACACAACCAACCTGCAATTTCTTTAAAAAGTATACCATTATTAAATCCAGTACTCGGTACAGAAATAGCAAGACAAGTATAAACACGCCTCTGTTTACTCTTAAACCTCTTGCGTGGTCCACTCTCCCAACTCAGCGTTCCAGCAGTGTCGTCAGAGCGTTTTGCTTCTGCGCAATGCACGACACAGAAACCGGCGATGGCGGACTGCAAGAACAACACACACTACCCATTGGAGGTGAGAGGGATCAAAGGACTAACAGCGGTCACTGCCTTGAAAGTTCTGTAGAATCCAAAGTGTGCATGCTGACAATGTTTGAAAGGGGCTCTCAATTCTGTCATCTTAGAAACAAATCCCCATTTAAACTTCAGTTTCCTTGAGCGAAACCCACTGACTGGGATCATTTATGTTCATTTAATAACCAAGATACTGTAAAATAGTCACATATCATACATACTGGTCTAAGCAGACAAAAATTATCAAGATTATAACCCACCCCAAAATCAGCAAATCAAAGTCTTTGTTTGCATGGCCTATTTTCATTTACAATCTTTGCAACTTGACCAAAACGCCCTGTGGCGGGCTTGAAGCTTTTGTTGCACAGGGAATAATCGCGGCAGCACACGCTCCCTTCAACAGCCACTCCCACAACACCTAATGAAAACGGATGTGACAAATGACAACACCACAAGCGGAGTCACTAAGTTCCACCATTCAACAGAGTTCATGACACTGTCTGCAGGGTTCAATTGAGGAGGGAGGGTAAATTAAAAAGAGGGCCACTTTCCCCCCTACCCAGGTTTATAACGTTGGCGGCTTTAATCCGTATTTCTTTGCAACTTCCGTGTGAGCATGGGCAGCATCACAAAGTGAATATAAGATGAGCCATCTCCATTTCCGACTTGGCCAGGTTGATAGCTTTGTTGAACATGTCGATGGCTTTCTCCATGTTTCCTCTTTCTACTTCGATAGTTCCCATGGGCTCATAGGCAAAATCACATTTGTTGTCAATTTCAATAGACTTGCTGATAAGCTCCAACCCTTTATCCAGATCCTGCTTCCACTGAAGTTGAAGTAAACCTTTATGAACGTATGTTGTGGCATTGTCTGGTTCCAGGTCAATACACTTATCATACATTTCATCAGCTTTACCAAACTGTTGTTGATCTGTTAATGCCTGGGCATATAGTGCATAGCCTTTGGCACACCTTGGGAATTTCTTTATGACTTCTTCAAATCCTTTCATAGCTGCTTGGATTTGTGATGCATTATTTCCTGTGTACGCTTGGTGATACAATGCAAAGCATTTCTGAGCTTGTGCCAGAGCAGACTCAGGTCTTAATCTAATGCATTCATCAAAATCTGCAACTGCTTCTTCAACTTGATCAAGAAGTATTTTCAGCTGCCCTCGGTAAACATCAGCACTCTGAGGGTCGATGTCGATGTCGGCGGCCCTGTTGAAATCCTGAGCAGAGAGCGCAGGCTCCTGCTGCTGCATGTACATGCTGCCTCTCTTGACGAGCGCGTTTGCCCGGAGCTTTACATGCGCTTCCATCAAACTGATGACTTCATCTACATCCGGCTTGGCGGCATTGGCGTTGCCAATCAGCAGGTAGAAGGTGGCTCGGAGTAACAATGCTTCTGCCATGTATTTTCCTTGAGTATCTATTTCTTTTGAGCATTCACTTATGATTTTAACATAATTTTCTTCTTCCATATACTGTTTGGCCTTTAAATATCCAGAGTTCTCTTTCACTTCTAAAGCCTCCCCTTCTTTGTCTGTATCTTCATCCGACTTCTCCCCTTTAAGCATCGGCTGAGAAATGCTATCATCCGTGAAAGAACTGAAGTATGATTTGATGAACTGTAGAGATGGCATCAAAGGTTCACGATTCTTGTATTTCTCTTTGGCTTTCTCTTTACCAAGAAGTTTCAGAACTTTGTCAGCCAGCAGCATGCTTTGTTGGTATTGGAACCCTTCTAATATACAGACTGCAGTCACATCTTCTAAACATTCCTTCTTATTGTCTAGCTTCTCATGGGCTTTTGCACGTCTGAAGAGAGCTTTCACATATTTGGGATTAAGTCCAACAGCTTTTGTGCAATCTTCTGCCACCTCTTTCCATTGTTGCAGCTGTTCAAAGGCAGCAGCTCTGTTCTGATAAAATGTGGCAAGGTCAACGCTGCTCTCTATAGGGCACAAACTGATAGCCTCAGTAAAGCACTGCATAGCTTGTTCGTATTTTCCCACTTTAAAATATTTATTGCCTCTGTTCTTGGCGGCTTGGGCTCTATCAAGAGAATTCTCTACTTTTTGGCTTCCGGAACCAAGTCCATAGCTTCAACTAGCTCCATGGCTTCAGCAACCAGGCCCTTCCCTTCAGCAACCAGGTCCATGGCTTCAAGTCCAGGTCCAAGTAGAGAAAGCCTGAAGCGTATTCTCTCACGAGTTTTCCCCAGATGCTATTCTTTCTGATAGCCAGGCACCATCTAATTTATTCACCACACTTTTCTTTATCACCCATATCCTCTGTGTTTCCCTCTCAAGGGCAAGTGTTGGACAGGGAAATGTCATAAGAACTAATTGTTATTAGATTGAAGCTAGGATTAAGTATGAACCCCAAATCTATTCCTGAATCTGTGTTTTTATCAGGCTCTGGTTCACCTTAGAGATATCCTTGCTAATTTATGGCAAAGAATCTTACTGATCATTTCCCTAGAGCATAATCTGCTTATCATGTCATTGATTAGCTCATGGTAGTAATTTAAAACACTATTGTGACAAGGAAGATTGGACAAGTGCAGCCTAAGTATATATCACAAACATGTATTATTCACTTATACACATTAAATACATTACTGGACACCATTTGCATGAAAAATGGGACTGGGTGATCAGGCAAAACTTACAATAATATTCACTGACAATGTCAGACCCAGGTTTGCCAGGATAGTACATATCTTAATACAGCAAATAGGACATGTAAGTAGTAAGTAAATGTTAGTCCATCTACTGACAACTCAATTCTCTAGGTCTAACTACTTGTCTGTTAAACAATTAATTCTTGCTACTGTTTGTTTACACTAGAATTGTTTCAAAAATAGTTTCAAAATTATTAATTATTTACACTAGTATGTTTTTATTACATATTGTTTTATAAACAGCATCATGATTACCAAGTACTCTTTCTGTTATGCAAACAAGTTTGAGCACTGAAGTGACTTACGGCTGAGATGACTGGTGGCACAGTGAATAAGTGCTTGGCTCCTAACTAAAAAGTTGGTAGTTCAAAACCACCAGGGACTCCATTGGAGAACAGAAATTGTGATCTCCTGTTCTAAAGATAACAGCCTAGGAATCTTTACGGGGCAGTCCTTTTGTCCTAGAAGGCTAATATTTGTCAGAATTGACAGCACATATGGATGAAGAATTAAAATTCCTTGGAAATAACTATAATTAATTCATTCAAGCTGCAAAAAATGAGTACATTCACATAGTTGTTGAATATATAATTTTTAAAATGTGATCATATACTTTAGAAGAATTAACGCAGCTTCATATGTCATTTGAGTATAAGTAGGTTAAATTCCAGATTTTTTTAACCTTATATGATTTTCTACAGAATTAAATTAACATGTACAGTTTATTTTCAATAATTTTCTTCATCAGACTATCTATAAATTTTTGTTACACAGACTATATACTTTTTCCCCAATCAAACAGTATTAATTTACTATTAAGTAGTAAGAGTAGCAAACACTTTCTGAGCTCATTCTTTGTGTACATGCATTGATTCATTTAAGCCTCAAGATAAGAGTAAGAGGAAGGTATTTCTTATTACTCCATTATTCAGACAAAGAGCTTAACTAATAGAGGGTAAGTAGACAAAACCTAGTTTGACAGCTAAATGTGGCATACCAGAGATTTGAACCCAGAAAGTTTGGCTACAAATGTTAGGTTCTTGATGGTGGAGCTATATTAAATCTATTTATTCAAGAGTTTTGTATTTCTATGATGGCTTTGTGACACACACACACCCTAAACTGGTGAAAACAATGAAAATAACTTACTGGCACATGTAATTTAAAGACTAGAAACAGTACTTGTCAAATGCAAGACTCAATTTATTGCTTCCATGATGTCACTAAGAACCCTGTTTCCTTCCATCTCAGTGGTCTACTTTTCCAAGTTGGATGCTAGCAACCTCTTAGGAAATACTTCCTTATTCACATTCAGCAAGAAAAAGTGTCTGAGGCTTTCTTGCAACAGTCTTGAGAATCACTATTAGTAATCTAATTTAAACTACTGACAAAGCCTGAATTAATCACTGTGGTTAAGAAATGGAATAGATTCTTGGTTTAGGCTAGATCACATGTGCTAGATCACAGCACTATGAATGCTGAAAAGAGTTACTTGTATAGGAGGATATGGCTACTCAGAGGACAACCAAAAGATGTACAGTATACAGAATATTACAGTGATATATATCATTTCCTACACACACACACACACACACACACACAAGGGTAGGCCAAAAAGTATTGGTATAAAATCATAGAAACCTTCAATACACAAATACTCAAAATATGAAAATATAGTTTTTCTATATATTCTCCATTTAGGTCAACACACTTCTGAAGGTGATGTTGCCATCTCTCTAATTTTTCCTAATGAATTATGCTCTTTGTTATTGTTGTTAGGTGATATTGAGTCAGTTCCAAACTATAGTGACCCCGTGCACATCAGAATGAAACATTACCCGATCCTGTACCATCCTCACAACTGTTCCTCTGCCTGAGTCCATTTTGCAGCCATGGTGTTAATCCATCTCCTTGAGGACCTTCCTCTTTTGCTCGGCCTCTCTACCAAACCTAGTGTCTTTCCCCAGCGACTGTCCTGTCCTGACAGTATAGCTATCTAAAGTAGGTCAGATAAAGTCATGCCATCCTGCCTCCAAGTAGCACTGTGGCTGTACTTCTTCCAAACCAGTTTGTCTGTTTAGCAGTCCATGGTCCTTCCAAAATTCTTCTTAACCACCACATTCCCAAGGAATCGACTCTTTGTTCTTCCTTATTCAATGTCCAACAATTCTTCTTCATTCTTTTTTTTAAACAGTTTTATTGGCATTTCATCCACATATCATACATTTCAACAGTTCAGTCATATCAAGAAGGATTGTACAATCATTGCTACAATCAGTTTTAGAACATTTTCTTCTTCCTTGTACTCATTGTTATTCATGTAATTATTTTTTTAATTGTGGCAAAGATATACACAACAAAACATTCCCAACTTAACAAATTCTACATGTATAACTCAGTGCTATTGATTATACTCTTTGTGTTGTACAGCCATTATTGATGTTCTTTTTTTATTGTTTTATTAGGGGCTCATACGACTCTTATCACAATCCATACATACATCAATTGTGTAAAGCACATTTGTACCTTCATTGCACTTGTCATTCTCCAAACATTTTTCCCATTCATATGTGATGAAGGAAAATACCCTAGCTTGTGTCTAGCACACCTTAGTCCTCAAAATAACATGCTTGCTATTCAATATTCTGAAGATGTCTTGTGCAGCAGATTTACCAAATGTAATAAGTCCTTTGATCTCGAGTACTGCACTGATTGTGGATTCAAACAAAACAAAATCTTTGACAATATTACATTTTGGTCCTGTTGTGAGAATTATGTCATCTTTACATTGAGGCTTAATTCATTTTGAAGGCTGGAATCCTTTATCTTTATCAGCAAGTACCTCAAGTCCTCCTTGCTTTCAGCAAGCAATGTTGTGTCATCTGCATGAACAGGTTGTTGTTGTTTTTAACATTGGCAGTTTTATTACTTGTAGATTGTCAGTAGAAACAAAAA
>NW_022103900.1:11648192-11650136 GCF_000313985.2 Echinops telfairi
AGACTTCCTCAAAACCAGATGCCACATTTTCTTCATATAAGTCAGCTTCTCTGATGATTTGCTGTATACAAATTGAATAGGTATGGTGAAAGGATACAACCCAGACACAAACCTTTCCTGATTTTAAATCATGCAGCAGTGTCGGCTATTGCATTTTCATAACTATCTCTTGACCTATGTACAAGTTCTCCATAATCCCAATAAAGTGTTCTGGAATTCCCATTCTTCTCAAGGTTATCCATAGTTAGATATGAACAGCACAGTTGAATGCCTTGGCACAGTCAATGGAACACAAGTAAACATCTTTCTTTTGTTCCCTCCCTTTAGCCCAGATCGATCTGACAGCAGCAGTGATATCTCTGGTTCCATGCTCTCTTTTGAATCCAGCCTGTACCTCTGGCAGCTCCTTGTCAATGCACTAGGCAACCATTGTTGGATGATCTTCAGAAAGATTTAACTTGCATGTGGTATCAATGATATTATTCTATAATTTGAGTATTCTGTTGGGTCACCTTTCTTGGGAATGGGCACAAAATATGCATTTGTTTTATCAGTTGGCCACGAAGCTGTCTTCCAAATTGCCTTCCAAAGCCAAATGAGTGCTTCTTCACCTTGTTGAAATAGTCACCGGGTATCCTATCAGTTTCCGGTGCCTTGTTTTTGGCTAATGCTCTCAGTGAAGCTTGAACTTCTTCCTTCAGCACCATTGGTTCCTGTTCATTTGCTGCCTCCTGAAATGGTAGAATATGGACCGGTTCTTCTTGGTCCAGTGACCCTGTGTGCTCTATTCATCTTCTTTTGTTTCTCTCTGCATCATTCAGTATTTTGCCTATAGAAACTTTCAATATTGCATTTCAAAGCTTAAATTTTCCTACCCAGATATTTCAGCATAAGATCTGCTGAATGTGTTCTTCCTTTTTGGTTTTCCAATTCTAGGTCTTTTCACATTTCATTATAATATTTGGCTCTCCTCCCTCCCCCTTTTCCCTTTTAGATTTTCTATTTAGCTCTTTGACTACCATTTCTTCCATTTGACAAACTGATAGACAAGTCATGGTCTGCTCTCTTTACATCACATCTAAGGGTAGTCTGGGCATCTTCAAAGGACTCAAATTGCATTCTTTTTAAATGTTCTTGAATTTGGAGACAAAAATAATTCTGATGGGGCAAAAGAATAGCTGTAGGTTTTCCATTGTAAGGTTTTCCAATAAAGTCTCATAGGATAGTTCTTGCTAACCTCAAAGAATGCATAGGTATATTATTCTGGTGGAAACATATGCTTTGGCACAGATTTTTTTTGGCCCTTTATCATTATTGCTGTTTTTAATTTTCTTAAAATCACTTCATAATAAATTCATGTAATCATGCTGTGTCCTTTGAGAGAATCTATCAAGATTACCTCTTCGGAATCCCATAAACCAAGTTGCCACACACTTCTAAGCTGACCTCTCTTTGAATTTCACTAGTCTAACAGATCCCTCATAAAACTACTATTCGGTCTTGACCTTTTTTTTTAAGGCACAGTAAGGAAACGAAGACAAATGTAATACTGAGAAAACTTGTCTGCAGCCATTCACTGATCATGAAGAGGTATTTAAACATGTTTTGTTTTTAATAAGCCTGTGCATACATGAACTGGAGCTCTAATAATAATTTTTTATTTACATTTTTAAGCAGGGATCTCAAACTATCCCAATGTCTTTGATTCAATTTTTCAATGAACATTTTGTAGACTCTCCCTCTTTATACTGTTGTTGTTAATACATTATTTATGAATATATTTGTGTTATATATGCATTTGTAATATATACAAACATATCTGTATGTCGTGTGTACTTGAGTCAATTCTGACACAGTAATTATAGATGATATGACAGAGTAGAATAGCCCCATAAGGTTTCCTAATCTGTAATTGCTACAGAAATGGATTATCACAAAGTTTTT
>NW_022103900.1:11650926-11680411 GCF_000313985.2 Echinops telfairi
TTGTTAAAAAAGACATTGCATGATCTGTCTTGAAATGAGAAGTGAGAGAGAGATATATATATCTTTAATAAAGCATACTAATTATAAAAATGTGTGTATATACATGAGATAGCTTTAAAATGTCCATTGAAAAATTTCATTACCCTTTAATTATATTTTTCCAGGAACTTTTGGAAGCCCCACATGCCCTGGTGCAACAGTGGTTATAAGTTGGGCTGCTAACCACAAGGTGAGCAGTTTGAACCATCAGCCACTCTGAAACAAGAAGCTTTCTACTCCCATAAAATTACATTCTTGGGAACCCACCGGGAAAGTTCCACGCTGTTCTATGAAGTTGCTTTGGGACTTTCTGCTCCCACAAAGAGGTAGACCTTGGAAACTCACAGGACTCGTTTTAGTCTGTCCTATAGAGTCACCATAAATAAGACTCTCTTTGATGGTGGTGAGTTTTATATAAACATACACACATTTACATACTCATAGATTATATATGTTGCTATTTACCAATGATTTAGTTATCAATTCAATGGTGACTCGATGCACAATGGGATGAATGACTGTCATGTCCTGTACTATTCTCACGATAGGTTGTAGACTGGACCATTGTGACTCAGAGTTTTCATTGACTAACTTTTCAATAGATTATCACCAAACTTTTCTTCCTACTCTGTCCATTCACAGATTAGATGGTGGCTGCCTATGAGGTACACTGGCTCGACATCAAAACTGAGTCTCCTTAATAGAAGATTAGGATCCTATCACTGTCCACTAATATCACATATATTTATAGTATAGTAATATATTCTTATATAGGATGACCTCTATCTCTCCATCAATCCATCTACCCGTTCATTCATCTAATATGAAGTACCCTTTCATGAGAATGAGACAGTAATATTTGAAAAAGACCATAAAAGGCACTTCTGGGGGTGGTGAGAGTGACATGTAAAAATCTACATTAAGATTATCTTCTCAGAATATCATACAAGTAGCACTGACTATTGAAACCAACATTTACCCAGAGGATTTTATTTTGTGGCCATTTGTAGTGCTAAATACAACAGAAATATGACATTTCATTTAAAAGTAATTTTAAACCTTAAAAATTATTTTGTTAACTATAGTTGTAATATGCATAATTTTCTATTTGGTATCATTCTTGATTTTTATTCATACACTTTTTGGCCCTAAGTACTTCTCTGCAGAATGGAGCTCACAAAGACCACCAGTTTGGCCAATTTCAATGCAAGTTTATATTATATTCTCCACAGCTTTTGATGTGGAGGAATGAAATTCTTATCCAATGTTTGTCTAAATGTGTCATGCTCTTCGGTGATAAAAAAGAAAGAAACACCATAAGAAAAACCCATCCTGGATTCACATGTCAAGGCTAAACCATTTATAAAGTAGGGTAATAAACATACAAGCAGAAAATAAGAGGGGAAAAAAAAGATAAGTGACTGCATTGGTATTAGGATGCGAGTGCATGGCATCCTAAACTGAAATGATCGCTTCTCCATCTGAATGTTACAATGTGTGACATAGATGGTCTTGTTGAAGCTAGAAAGTTCAAAAGAGAAAATGACCTTCTTATAATTATGAAGAAAGATGTTCTCTTTATGTCTGATGTTTCTATTTTAAATCCATTGGGATCTGCTTGCATTAACTCTCCTATTTCAGAGAACTATACAACAGGAAATATAAACATTTCATTGACTCTGCGTGTGAATCACTGACTTTCTCAGAGATTTTTCTCCACGAGGCTAAAGGATGTCGATGTAGACTCAACAACATGACAACATGATCTGGAGGCTTCAAGTAGAACATATACTTTGAAATAGCCATTGCATAAATATGAAAATGTATAAAAACACCTTGTAAGTAATATCTTTTTTACGTGCCTCTGATATTTTCTATAATAACCCTTTTAATTTGAAGTGCTTTCATATTACAGAAAATTGAAATGTTCTGAGAATTCTCATATACTTTGCCCCTAGCTTTCCAGATTAACATTTTACATTAGAATGGTACATTGTTAAATTTTTAAAAACTGCTATGTTATTAATAAATAGGATCTCGACATAGATGTTCTTCATTGCTTGGACTTTCAAACAGTTCGTACTTACAGGGTTACTGTGGAACGGTAACCTGGTGTTACTAAGACATGCCATCAAGTTGATTCTGACTCACAGCAACCTTTCAGGACAGAATGAGACCCTGGACTGTAAGGCTTACAGGAGTAGAGCACCATGCCTTCCCTCCTGAGAAGCCACTGTTGGATTTGAACTGCCCACCTTTCACTTAGGTAGCAGAAACTCTTAACCATTACACAAAAAGGACTCCTTTGATTGGTAGCTAGGCTCCCATATAATCAATATCAAGTTTCCTCTATTATTGACATATGCTTTTGCTAAGTGAACATTACGTTACACCACTTGTCTGTCGCTTTGTTGTGCTGTGGTGCCTTGATGGTTGCGCTGACACAGGAAGCAGTGTCACATACCCTCAGGGCCACACGGAAGTAAACAGGTTTCAGCAGAGCTTCCAGACTGAGAGCAGACTATGAAAAGGGAATAAGCTGTCCGCTTCTGGGAAATTCGCCTCTGGAAATCTGATGGATAGCATGAAGACATTGTCAGAGAGGGAAAAACCACATGAATGGAAGCCGAACAGGCATGAAGGTACTCAAATACGTATGGGGAAGAGGTGTCTTTTCAAAGTGGAGTCTACCATAGTGGCATGGATAGGGTAATGCACGAGGGAATGATGCTGCTGGGAACTTCATTTGCTGATGGAATATGACTCAAAATGAGAAAATGAAAAACAAACGAGCTGAAAACATTAGTTAGCAAACAGAACTCGGAATGTAAAAAGAATGTATCTAAGAAAACTGGTAGTTGTCAAAAATGAAATGAAATGCATAAAGATTGACATTCTAGGCATCAGTGAGTTGAAACAGCCTGGTATTCCCAATTTTGAATCAGAAAAGTCTAATGATATACCATGTTAGAAATGACTGAATCAAGAAGAATGACATCACATTCATTGTTAAAAAAGACATTGCATGATCTGTCTTGAAGTAAAGTGGTGTCTGTGATAGGATAATATCCACAGACAAGAGAACCATTCAATACAACTAGTATATACAAACTCGTGCACCACACAGTAAATCTAGTGAGGCAGAAATTGAAGAATTCTACCAACATGTTCAGTCTGGAATGAACAAAACGTGCAATGAAAATGGATTGATAATTATTGGCCATCAGAATACCAAAGCTGAAAACGAAGAGGAAGGAACAGTAGTTGGAAACTGTGGTCTTGGCGATAGAAACAAAGCTGGAGATCACACGATAGACCTTTGCAAGACCACGAGGATTAGGCAGTTGGACTTCTCTAGATGCAATACACAGAAATCAATTTGATTACATCTGTGAGAAGAGGTGATAGACAAACTCAGTATACGAAGCTGAAACAAGGCCAGGGTTGATTATGGATCAGGACATCAATTGCTGCTTTATAAATTCAGGCTGATGATGAAGAAAATTAAAACAAGTGTAGGAGAACCAGAATATAACCTTGAGTCTATCCCACCTGAACTTCAAAAATATTGCAAAAATGATTTGATGTATTGAACACTAATGACAGAAGGCTTAATGAGTTGTGGGATGGCATCAAGAACATCATACATGGAGAAAGGAAATGTTCATTAGAAAGACAGTAAAGAAAGAAAAGTTCAAAGTGACTGTCAGAAGAGACTGAAACTTGCTCTGAATCATAGAGGACCTAAGGCAAAGGAAAGGATAATGAAATCAAAGAGAGTAATAGAAATTTCAAATGGCAGCTTGAGAGGACGAAGTCAACGTTATAAGGAAATGTGCAAAGACCCAAAGTTAGGGCCTCCAAAAAGGAAGAGCACATTCATCATGTCTTAAACGGAAAGATCTTAAGAAAAAAAATAAAGTCTTGAGTGGCAATACTGAAAGATTCTACAGGTAAAATATTGAGTGGTGCAGAAAAAAGATGGAAAGAGAGAATACACAGAGTCATTATACCAATATAAGAACTAGTCCACACTTCACTATTTCTGGGGGTAGCATATGAGCAAGAATCAATGGTGGTGAAGGAAGAAGTTCAAACTACACTGAAAGCATTAGCTAAAAACAAGCCTCCAGCAACTGATGTAATATCAAATAAAATGTTACAAGTTAACAAAACACTAGAAATATTTATCCATCTATGCTATGAAATTTGGAAGATAGCTATTTGGCCAATTCACTGGAAGTGATCCATATTTGTACTGATTTCAAAGAAGGTTGGCCCAACAGAATGCTCATATTATTGAACAATGTCATTGATATCACCTGCAAGTAACATTTTGCTGAATATCATCCACCAATGGTTGCAGCAGTCTATTGATACAGCACTTCCAGAGGTTCAGGCTGTATTGAGAAGAGACTGTGGAACAAGGGATATCACTGCTGATGATACATGTATATTAGCTGAGAGTAGACAATAATAGAGAGATTTTTTCTTGTGTTTTATTGACCATGGAAACTGGACCGTAACAAACGATGGGTGGTCTAGGGAAGAATGGGAAAGACAGAGGCCTTGATTGTGCTCAGGGGGAACCTCTAAATGGATCAAGAGGCAGTTGTGTGAATGGAGCAAGGGCAACTGCAGTCCAAATCAGGAAAGGTGTGGGTACGTGTTGTATACTCTCAGTAGACTTATTCAATTTGTATGCTGGGCTAGATAAAGTCTTATTAACAATGAGATATGCAAATGATCCAATCTTGCTTGCTGAAAATGAGGAGGACTTGATGAACTTGCTAACTGAAAACAGGGATTGCAGTCTTCAGCATGGATTACAACTCAGCGTGAAGAATGTAAAAGTTCTCACAACTGAACCAATAGGTAGTAATATGATAAACAGAGAAATGATTGAAGTTGTCGAGGATTTCATCGTCCTTGGATCCACAATCAGTGAATATGCAAGCAGCAGTCAGACAAAATGGCACTTCTCTGCGTAAACCTGCTGCGCAAGACCTCTGTCAAGTCTTGAAAAGCAAGAATGTTACTTTGAGGACTGAAGTGCTCCTGACTCAAGCTATGATATTTTCATTTGCCTCAGATGCATATGAAAGTTAAACATTGAATAAGGAGGCCCAAAGAAGAATGAATGTGTATGAATTACGGTGCTGGCACAGAATATTAAAAGTACTATGGCTTGCCATAAGAGCCAACCATTCTTGAAAGAAGTATAGCCAGAGTGCTCTTCAGGGCAAGGATGGCAAGACTTGGTTTCGTGTACTGTGGACATGTTATATGGAGAGACCAGTCACTGGTGGAGGACGTCATGCTTGGTAAAGTAGAGGAGCAGTGAAAAGAGGAAGGCTCTTGATGAGTTGCATTGACACCGTGGCTGTAAGAATGGACTCAAACATAAGAACCATTTTGAGGACAGGATAGTTCTGGGCAGTGTTTGGTTCTGTTGCCCAGAGGGACTTTATGAGTTGGAAGCAATTCAATGGCACCCAATACAACAACAACATGCATATGCATACATTATGTGCTGTAGTCATACCATGGCAAGGCATATTTGTCACAATTAATAAACCAATATTGATATAATATTATTAACTGACACTTTCTCAATTTACTAATTTTTGATGTGGTTTACTGGTTAAGTATTATGTAGAATGTCTCCTATAATTTTCCAGCTCTTTTTCAATATTAGACTGAGTGTATTTGGAAGGGAGATTGCTGATATAAAATATAAAGTACCATTCTCTTCACAGCATATCAAGGGTGGGTGCCATAGATGTGATTTAACACTGTTGATATAAACTTGATATTTTGGTGTGAGGTAATTCTCATAAGATTTCTCCACTGTAAACTTTTTCTTCTCACACACTGTTTCTGTACTGTATAACAGAAATACAATATTGAGAGCCTACATATTAAAAGTAAGGAGTTGTGCTCAATTACTCTGAAATGGATTATCTACATCAATTACAGGGAATTCTTCTGCATTGATAATTTTCCTTTTCTGCCTCATTTGCTTATTTATTCAATTATCAGTTTATTTATATTCATATTTTAAAAATGTAATTAATCAAATAGCATAAGTCATACATGAGAGATATAATAGAGAATGTAACTAATGACCAAAGAGTGCAGTATTTCAGGGTTGAGTTAATGGAAGACATGATTCTCTTCCTATGCATGGATAACTTTCTTTTCTGGATTATGCTGACTGTCAAATCTTTCTAAGACCATTTCTGTTTCATGTGCGTAACACCGTACCTTAGTACTAATGAATCCCTGATGTTCATTATCTGTTGGGCAAAGTAGAAAATCTTTGTATTAATCCTACAGCTATCTCACTGAATGTCTATGTTAACAACAGTGACAACAGTGGTCATGGAAACAACAACTACAAGAGTGATTGAATAAGGTAGGCCCTATGCTAAGGGCTTGACATAGAGTGGAACTTTGAGAGTTGGAACTCGGCAGGACTAGTTCATTCTTCTGGGTGTCTCACTGTTTTCACTTTTGACAGGATGCCATCGTACCACATTTGTATTGCTCTTTTCTAGGGGAAAATATTTGAGTTTTCCTTCTTGGGCAGTTTTCTTCCTTAAAAAGGGTCCAATTGTTGCAGGTTTCATTGTATTAATGAAAGTAATCCTTACCACATCTCTATCATAACATATTATCACCGACTTGTAGAAATGGAAATGTCAAAGGGTCAAATAATGTTTCAATTCACAAGCTAGAGGGTGGATTTATATAGGGGCTCAAACCACAGCTCAAATGTGGCAATGAATGTAAGTATGAGTCAGGGCTGGTCATTGTTTCACTCTGTTGTATATAGAATTACTGTGAGTTGGAACTGTAGCACCTAACATCACCAAATTCACTAACCCACAAAACCAAATTGTTATTGACCGCCTACAGGTGTCACGGGAGTTACAGCCAGAAATGCTTGACTGTCTTCAGTAAGACTCCAGTAAGGTAGAAATAATATATATCTACACTTGAAAATTTGTCAAAAACTGGAATGAAAAGATATTGGAAATTTCCACAATTTAAGAAACCCCATGTAAGCATTAAGCTTCTATAAGGAAAGTGTTTTAAATAATGAGAGGCACTGGGAGTTTATGAATTCAGGAAATATATTAATTTTGAATAAGAATGCCCATTCACAAGCTTCAAACGATCATTGATATAAATTCTTGAAGTTCCGCTTCCATCTTATTGCCAATTCTGTACTCTAAATTCCAGTCTTTTCTATGCCTACTTTATCCATACTTACTACTTCCGCAATCGAGACCTTCTTCCTCTGCTTGCAGTAGATTATTAAGCTCATTTTCTACATTCGGTCATATTCTTTTTTAGTTAATTTTCTAGTCAGAGTTCTTACTGCTAGAATAATATTCTTAATATGCCAATCTTATATTCTGCGTCTATGTGTATCAATGAGTTTTCATTAATTATAATTGAAAGTCCAAGCTCATTCACATGATCTAGCCTCTTTCAAAACTTCTGAATTATCCCTAATAAACCTCAGTCCAACACAATATGGTTCCCCAGCTATACTCCCCTCTCAGCACACCATGTTATTTAGTTTTCTTCCTAACATTCTGTACTGTTGCACATGTCTACTGCTTGGAATCCCCTGTCAGCAATGTTTTCTCCACCCATGCTACAATATGATCGGCATTCCTTCTTCTCTCAAAAATCACTTCTTTCAGAAAGTTTTTCAAGACAGACTTGGCAACATTTGGGTCTCACTACAAACTTTACATGCTGTAACTGTAATCTTTTAAGGTTCTGTTATATTTATTCATTTACTCAACCTTCTCTTCCACTGAACACGTATATTGCTTGAGAACAAGGATCTCATATTTAATTTCACATTCATTCTCAGATTCTAGAAAATTGGCATGTAACAGTTATTGAATTAGTTATTGTTTGATTTAATAAAATAGTGTTAAATCAAAACATCCTCCTTTCTTTACATTTTTGTAAACTCTTGTTTATTCATAAAATTTTGTCTAATCTTGAAACCTTATATATTGCTAGATAGAGGAGTTTGGCAATCCTAATACTGAGAGTGAGACTTCTAAACTATTTTTCTTTCCAATCATTTATATTGATGCTGTTAAATAATACCAACACCAGTATCAGCTCCGTAAAATCCCAATTGGCACCGTTTATATAAGTGCCTCTTTATTTCTAAACTAGGTCCCAACCTATGTCAAAATAGCTCTACTTAAGCGCATGATGCCCCATGGTTTAGACATATATTTTCTAAAAGAAAATATCCACTTGATGTAAAATTACATAATAGACTTAACTATAATGGGCAAAAACTATCAAAGATGCCCAATATCTTCTTAATTTAGCTTGTCACCAGGTACACCACAATGTAGTGACCTATTTATTAAGTAATAAAATAAAGATAAAAAGCAGTTAATTTTAATTGCTTCTGATACTTGCCATACTGCTGCTTTTCACTGGCTCGCTGTAGCTGCCCAGCTAGAATTTCCCTTTCTTGCAAACAACAGAACTAAATTGAATTACATAAAAAGAAGCTACACACTCACTCCCAGCAGTGTGTTTTGACAAAACATTTTGTCTCCTTAAATGATTTCAGATGCTGTAGTCAAAAGCCTTGACTGCAAATAATGGGTTCATAAAACCTATCTTTAAAATTTTACCTGACAGTAATGCCGTGCAAATATCTGCACTTCTAGTTCACCTTCCCCACTTGTTTACATCAGGATTTTAATAGAGTGGCTGTCACAGAACAACAGCTAAAGGCCAGTGTTTGATAAGTTGCTGTAAAAACCACACTGTTTAAAATGAGAATTTCCTTCTTAAATTCAGCCTTCATAGAAGGTGATGGTGGTGGTGGTTAGAAAAATATTGAAGAAGCATGTTTTCTTAGAAGACCTCAATAAAATTCTCAAAGTTAAGTGACATTCTAAATAGTGAATGCTTTTTGATTCTGAGATTTGAGTTGCTAAAGTAACACCTAGAAGTGCGTACCTCACAGAGTAGGTTCCTTCAATCATGTGTTCCTTTAATAATTAAACCAAGCATCCTTGAAAAATTTAGCTTCATACAGTAAGAAGTTTGCTCCACAATATTCAGCTGTTTCAACTGAAATTTTATTTCTTTCTTTCATTAAATTGCATTTGTGTTCTCAAAGCAATTGTACCCACTCCACTTTTGACATGGTTTGGCTCAAAAGATCAGGATATTATGTGAAAATTGACTTTTGTATATGTGTGTGTGAAAATAAAGTTTGACCACATCATCGCAAAATGGAAGATGACTACATCGTTATCTTTCAAAACACAACACTACAAAAGTGGCAAATTACATCCTTGCTTAACTTCCACAGCATCAAGAACCGGGGTTCAGCCAAGAAGACACAGAATCTTACCCATCACACTCAGAGTTTCTCTCCCATCATACCTTGGCATTGCTCACTGCTAGATGTATGTCACCAGTGTGCAAATAGTCTCATCGTAGTTCATTCCCAACCCCCAAAGTCACAAATGTGAAATGTCAGTTACGAAAAGAGTCACTAATTGAGGAGCAAATCCCCTGCCATCAAATGTATACTGGCTCATAGCAATACTGCTGTCCATCTTCCTCAGGCTTACATGTAACTCTCTGCTGTGAGGACCTGAGTAGGCCTTAATCATGAACTTAAAATATACTTACACTTACTAAACGGTTTAAAGGAGGCAGGGGAATTTAGAGGGAAAATGCTCCACGTGGAATACCGGGGTTTAGTTCTTGGGATATGCACAACCACCACTCGCCTCTCAGTGGAGACTCAAACTGCTACTGAAAAGGCAGCCAATGAGATAGATCTCTGTGACTCAAGAATTGCCTTGCTGTGTATACTGGCACAGAGAAGAGCTCGCAACACAGGAAATCCAGAACAGCTACCCCACCCCCACCCCAAGACCAATAAAGGGGAGCAGCGATACTAAAAGAGGAAGGGGGGGAGGGGGAACTGATCACAACAATCCACGTATGGCCCCCTTCCCAGGGGGATGGACAGCAGAAAAGTGGGTGAGAGGAGACAGCAGTTGGTGTAAGACATAGAAAAAAATAATAATAATTTATAAATTATCAAGGGGACATGGGGGAGGGAGGAACCATTTTAAAATGAGCAACTGATACCAAGGGCTCAAGTAGAAAGAAAATGTTTTGAAAAAGATGATGATAACATATGTACTGATGTGTTTGACACAATAAATATATGTACGGATTGTGATAAGAGCTGTAAGAGCCCCCAATAAAAGAAAATTAATACATATATTAAAAAACTACCTTACAAGGTGCTTGGCACTTGACATTAATGATCAATTATCACTTGACTCCCATCAATCTGATGAGAGAAGTATTGTTCAGGAAGAGTATGAAAAGTTGTTTTATTTTTCAAAGTAAAATTTTTCCTGGTTAATTAAAAATTATACTATTATAAAGATTATAAGCTTTGATGTTTAATAGCGTGCAGTGAAACCCGTGAACCCTGGAACTCAAAGGGACTCCCTTACTTTACAAGGTCTAGCAAATTTCCTCTTTTGACAGGGTGCAGTTACCACTTTTCCATTACTCTCCATTTAATGGAAAATATTTTAGTTTTTCTTCTCTGACAGGTTTCTGCTCTAGTTTTGTTAGGTTTCACTATATGTGAAATGTTCGGCTGTTTCACAGAATAACCTTTTTTCTCCCTTCTCTACAACATGTTTGGATGTGCAGCGTTATTTCTTTTTGGAAGACTTTTCAGTGTGTGATTCTTCTAAAAAGTTGTGCAATTTTATTTTTAATATTACAAATTGGGCTTCACTTCCAACAAGGTGAATTTCACATCTGTTTGACTTTGGTTTTTCAGTGCTCTAAAATAAACAGCAAGCTTGCTTGATTACTTTTTTTGTAACTTAAAATTATCTATCATTTTAAAATTTCAAGCGCTATAGTTGCTTACACATCAATAATTTGAAAATGCCAAGAAGTAATACTAGACTCACATCTATTTCATCAAGATTGGGCAACTACCCTTCCCTTTTATTTGCTGCTTTCAAAATGATTGTGTTAACTTCAAATCATTTCCATCGATGTTCTTCTTCAATCTTTTTTACCGAATAAATTTGTTTCTTTGCAAGATTTCCCAAAATGGCGTCAAACACAAATTGATTCTAAATGACATCCTCTTTCAAGGTAAGCCCTTTCAGCACGGTTAGACAACCTTTGTTGTGTAAAATTATTGAGATTATTTTAATTCTCTTCTAGTCTAGGTAAATTAGGTTATCTTTCTTGTACTCTCTTGCTCATGTTATTTCATCAGTGTTTACAATTTGACACTAGGAAGGGAAATTTGATTTTGGCCTCCCAGGAGATGATATTTCGGGGCTCCTGGCATCCCTTGTGATATTAAAGACTGACTCTATTGGAGGAGAAATAGCAATTCATTTTTCATCAGTCTTTTTTTTTTATGACATTGCCTTAGGATGTGTCCCAGGTCTGCGCTACTTTTACAGAATCTCTAGGAATGTCCTCTATGAATCAGTATGTGCAGACCCATGAATCTTCAGGTTGAAGCAGCATAAGAAATGCAGCCCTGAATCTATTCTTGCCATACTGGGGTGCACCATTTCTTCATCACTTCAGAAAATATTAAATTCATCAGAGCAGTACCTGTTTGTTCTGTTCCTTAGAAAGTTAAAGCAACTCTTACATTTATGCAGTTTGGGAGAAATGAAGAACCCCAGAGTGGTCGAACTGAAGTGTATCTTAGAGCTGATTTAATTTTTTAGAGGGACTAACTTGTGTCTCCTATTTTCTCCACCTGGAAAACCCAGGAGGCAAATCAATTGGAGGTCCCCCAAATAAGTTGCCTCTCCCCTTTTCTCTCATCTCACATTTAGAGACACTAAACATGGTAATTCTTATGCCTGGAATATAGACTCATTTGGAATCAAACAAAACATATACTTCACTCTGACGGGTTTTTTTTTTCATGGCCCCAAATACTTATTCTCTACAATATTTCACTTTCCCATTTACTCCAGGCCTGTAATTTCCTTGTGCAGAAGTCTATTAAGAGGCTGAGAGGGAGAAAGAGGTGGTAGAATTATTTAGGAAATAAGGCATCCTGGGCTTTGGAACTTGAACCAATTAGTGGTTGCTTTGAACCTCAACGTAACCATCTGAGAGAGGAGGACAGCAATAGGGTTCTATTCATGAGACGTGCCTGAGCTTAAAAGGCTTGGTTGTTGCCTAGAAGGTTGGAGGGTTTTGTCCATCCAATCTATGTCTGAAGAGTCGGCCATTGAAAATCTCATGGAACATAATTCTACTCTGACACCCATGAGGCCACCATGAGTCTGAGGCAACTTAAGTGTAACTGGTTTAATAAGGTGATGGTTGGTGAAGCCGAATTCATGGAGAGTGCTTTTGGTAGCACATAGACATGTTCAGCCTATAAAAGAATAAAGAAAACAAAAAAAAACTTGAAAGAAGACAAAAATGGATGTAAGGGCATTGAGGGTTAGTGATTCAGAGATATCAGCTCAAGATAAATCATATTATTTCAGTTGTAAGTTAGCGTAAGATCACTTTTAACTAGAGATTATTCCAATTTGATTGGTAGTTTAACTACCAATCACATCTCTGACTTATTTAAATCTATTCAACATGAGTCAAGATAAACTACAGCCAGAATGGAGAGTGGAATAGAAATGATCCTTTTGGCTGCACATGCCAAGACCAAAATAACACGCAACTTGACGGCTGCTTAAAAATCCTGGGAATCCCCAAGAGACCTGGAAGTTTCAGTGCTGATTGTAAAGAACCCCTGCATATTTTGAAGGGGATTACAGTCAATGAGTTGAAATAAAATGTATGAATTGTTCAATGTAAAACTCATAATCTGGGTAGTAAACCTTCACTCAATTCATAATAAAACAAATAAACAAAAATAATAAAATCAAAAGAAAGAAGGCCTGTATGTCATTTTGTCATGTTACGATTTGGTAGATCCTAAGTTAGCAGTTTAATTTTGTTTATTAGTGGTGCATGCTATGCCCCTTTAAAACTCTGTCTTCTCAAATGTTTCCCGGTCACAGTGTATTAGAAGCGTCTCAGGACGGAGGATCCAGCTTGTGTCCCCCTACCAAGCTAATATTTTCACACGGAGGATATTGCTTCCTTAGAAATCAGGTGAATGAAGTTTTACTAAAAACGAAATTTAACTACATAGAATAGCAAATATTGGAGTGCATTACAAAGCACGTAATAATAGCAAGTATTTCCTTGTGAAACTTTGCTGTATGTATTGCATGAATGTATGGATGTTCTGGATTTGAATGCATTTCTGATTGTGAGGCATGGCCAAAAATGTTTGAAAACTTCTATACCAGCAAATCCTTTATCCACATTTCACCTTGACCCCTAACACCAAAAGGGTAGAATTGTACGTATATTGACTTGATGTGAAATGGTACAAAGCATACTGATTTGGGATGTTTACCTATGGTCCTAATAACCAGAGGCACATAATATGTATTGCTCTAATTACAGTTCTTCCTAGGTAATCAGCTGACATACATCTATGAAGGTGTTCGGAAATTTAATAAGGAGGCTGAATAATGATTTTAAGGTGATATTTATGTTTATCAAGCTTAATTTTTCATTGGATCTTACAGACATAACTTATGCTTGTGCAATAGCTAAGTCAGTTATTAAAATATAGTATCAGAAAGTATTTTTGTTAATTAGAATATAATCTGTAAGATGTAATTCTTAGCATGTGCATATATATGTAAGGATGCCAGATATTTACAACTAGCTGCATATATGTATTCCCTAAATGTTAATCACACCACTGGATGCAGTCATCAGTTTTCTGACAACCATCTGCTTAGTTGTCACTCACTACTTCCACCCCATCTAGTTGAAATTAAAATATTGACAGAAATATTTTTTGCATGGAAAGTGGAAAAGCTAATAGGGGTGGCGAAACTAGATTGGTTTTTGAATGCATTGCCCCTGACAATACTCTGACAATTTTGTGCGTACTTTCTCCATTAGTGCAGGAAAATAATATATAAAGCAAAGGTTTGAGCAGAATATAATAAGCTTGATTTCTTCTAAGGAGCCCCGGTGGCACTGTCAGGTAAGCATTGGACCGTTAACCACAAGGTCAGCTGTTCAAACTCACAAGCCATTCTGCAGAAGAAAGATTTGCAAATGAAGAAACCCTGTGGACGGTTCCTTTTGGTCACAATCAACTCAAAGCAGTGAGTTTAGTTTCTGGGTTTATTTCCACGGCTGTGCTCTGAAGTCCAAGTCATGGTGACCTGACAGTTGCTTTCATAGGTCTTTCCAGGTACAAGGAGCCTCATCATTCTCCTGTGGAGGAGTTGGTTGTTTTAACAGGGTTAGCCCTCCATTGCTTACCTGACAGTGCAACTTCTTCTAACATTTTTCAGTTTTAAAGACTGCCACTGAAAGTTTGCCCCATTGCAAAAAATATAACAGCAGTAACAATCATAAAACATAAGAAATATTTTGAAAATGCATAGAATATTTTCCCCCCAAATTCTTAAATGCTACCAATTATAAAATTGAAATTCTTAATAAGCCTAGCATATTCTTCTTGAATAAATAAACTATTTAAAGAATCTCGATCTGAAATTCCTTTTGATATTAGCAGGTTATTTAGCCACATCAGAAAATTCTAAGTTTAGGATCACAATTTCCTAAGGTGATATATTATTAAACTGAACACTTGATTGCGCACTATGTTAGTTTGGGAAGGTTATAGAAACAAATTTATAGACATTCGTATGTGTATAAGAAAGAGCTTTATATAAAAAAGGGCACTGGTACAGATAGGAACTGGAAATTCAGGGAATCCAGGGCAGATAATCCCTACAGGACCAGTGGTGTGAGTGGCGATACTGGGAGGGTAGAGGGAGGGTGGGTAGGAAAGAGGGAACCAATTACAAGGAACTATATGTAACCTCCTCCCTGGGGGACGGACAACCGAAAAGTGGGTGAAGGGAGACATCGGACAGGGCAAGATATGACAAAATAACAATTTATAAATTATCAAGGGCTCATGATGGAGTGGGGAGTGGGGAGGGAGGGGAAAAATGAGGACCCAATGCCGGGGGCTTAAGTGGAGAGGAAATGTTTTGAGAATGATGAGGGCAATGAATGTACAAATGCGCTTTACGCAATTGATGTGTGTATGGATTGTGATAAGAGTTGTATGAGCCCCTAATAAAACGATTAAAAAAAATAAAAAGGAGCAATTGTATATTGAGAATATCCCAACCCCGTCCAGTCCAGATCAAGTCCATATGTCCAATATTAGTCCATATGTCAAATACTAGTCCATAAATTCCTCTTTAGACTCACACATCCATGCAATAATGCCAAATGCAGGAAGATCACAGACCAGTGGGTGGAAAGTCTTGTGGATCCAGTGGTAGTGGAAGCATCTCAGCACAGACAGGGGTCTCCACATGGCTGCTCAGCTTCCAGCACTCTGGCTGCATCATTGTAGCTCCATCAGACTCTTAGTAATGTCTCACAGAGAGTGAGCATGTGCCCCACCTCCAGCAAGCCATTTGTGTCCCTATGGGGTCCAAAGGAGATCCTCAAGCTGCAACCTGATTGGCGTGTTAAAATCCACCTCTTCACTCTTAAATCTCAAATCGACAACAGATTGGTAACTACCACACCTGCCCTCGCAGAACACACAAGCTAACAGATGAGTGTGACATTAAATAATGTAGGGTTATCCCCCAAACATAAAGCAGTATCACTAAATGAATAGAGAACTCACATATGCTTATAGGAGCCTTGGGGTTAAAATTCTTGAATTTAAGACCAACTTGCTTGTAATGTTTCGTAAATGAGCCCTCTGTTTGCAGCAGCTGAGTCCATCCCTCCTCAAAACAAAGTCTTCACCATCATTACCTCCACACACTGCACATGCAGTTTTTAAATCATTGAAAACCCCAAGCTTTTTCTTGTACTAGTCAAAGACTGGAGAAAACATGAATCATCTGAATTAGGGTGCTGATTAAAAATATGAAAAGTATCATGAACTGTCAAAAGAACAAACAAACCTGGCTTGGAAGAAGTACAGTCAGAATGATCCCTAGAAGCAGCGATGGTGAGACTTCATCTCACGTACTTTGGACATGTTCTCTGGAGAGGCCAGTCCCTGCACAAGGCCATCATGCCTGGTAAGGCAGAGGGCAGGGGAAGTCCCTCAACAAGATGGGTCGACCCCGTGGCTGCAATGATGGATTCGGACACAGCAATTGTGAGGGTGGAGCAGGACGTGGCAGTGATTCATTCTGTTGTAAACAGGGTTGCCATGAGTTCGAGCCCACTTACTGGCATCTGACAACAGCAACGAGCATCGGCTAAAGGAGAATCGGATGCAACTCTGTCAATATACCTACCATTCCGACTTGGACGTACTTCGGCACAGGAAGTGATTCCCTATATTTAACAGTGATATTTAAAATATACTTTGAATTTTCCGTATATACTAGTAGGAAGCACTCGCAGGGGGCATCGTGGAGACTAACAAGCAAGTGGACTATAGCAGGAATCAAGGCAGTGGAAGTAGGGGAATTAAGTCAAACAAACAAGTTTACTAAATCATTTTCTCTGCGCTCCTCTGCAGCAAGGGAGAGTGCTTATCATAGGAATCGCCCAAACCGGGGAAGCCCTCTGGCCTAAAATACCTCATCCAATTCATTCTAACCTCACTTTCCTTTTTTTCTTCATTTCAACCTTCCTCTTTTTTTTTCTTTTTGTTTTTTAATCGTTTTATTAGGAGCTCATACAACTCTTATTACAATCCATACACACATCAATTGTGTAAAGCACATTTGTACATTCATTGCCCTCATCATTCTCAAAATATTCCTCTCTACTTAAACCCCCGGCATTAGGTCCTCATTTCCCCCCTCCCTCATCACTCCCCACTCCCTCATGAACCCTTGATAATTTATAAATTGTTATTTTGTCATATCTTGCCCTGTCCAACATCTCCCTTTACCCATGTTTCTGTTGTCCATCCCCCAGGGACTAACCTCACTTTTCTAACCCTCACTTGTAGCCACCTCTTTTGCATTCCCGCATGGTTCACATGCTGATATCTCCCTGGGCCTATTATCTCGCTGATGTATTCTGCCTTCCTTTTCCCCCATGTGTGTGTCTCTCTCTCTGTGTGTGTGTGTGTGTGTGTGTGTGTGTGTGTGTGTGTATAGTCTTCAATACCCAGATCTAAATTCACCTCCATCTGAAAATGCCCATGACCAGCACCACCCTACCTGTCACTGAGCATTAACCACTTCTCCAACTCTGCGTCTAGCTCTTCAGACCTCTCTTCCAGCATTTATCACATTGAATTATAGTAAGTTGTTTATGAGTAGGCTTCCCAAGCTACACTATGAGGTCCTCAAAGACAAGGGCAGGAACTGTGTTTTAACAGTCTTTCTACTCCTGGAACCAGAACTTATAAGCCCACAGTAAACATGTCTTGACTTCATGGATGTTTTTCACTAAAGTAGTTGTAACAACATATATTAGGCCTAATAGATTTGCAGAGGCACCATCAGACTTACCTGTAGATTTCTTTTCTACCCCAGTCCTGTCCCTTTTGTTATGGGAAGTAAGGGAAAGAGCAACAAGAACAACAGGAACAACAAGAGAACAGAGCAGCAGCAAATAAATATAATTTATTTTAATTCATTTACCTTATTTCCACTTCTCTTATTCCTATTTCCTCCACCTGTGCTGGTGGAGTACTTTGTTTCTGAAATAGCACAGCTCCTTTGTGAAACTGATAATGTTAGGTTGTTTCAATACTGTGGTTTGTGATTTCTTATTTAATTGCTGTGGATGGTGTTGTCCACGGCAGTTGTGTCTCGGTCCATGCTAAGACATCTCACCTGTCTTAAATGGTGTACTAGGTGTCTGTGATGGGGGATTAAAAATATGGATGCTGGTGATTGTTACCCAACATAGTGAACACAATTGATGTTACTGAATTGTACATATAAAGAATGTTGAAAGGCAAAATCCTTATCACACACACACTCATCCACAATAAAGAGACAAATCAAATGTATATTGCAGTTTTGTCTTTGGAAAGAACCAACTGCCATTGAGTCAACATACTGAACCATTTATACATGAATGCTTACTTTACCATTTATTGTGGAAATTTTATGTCAGTTTCTGTATGGGGCCGTAAAGGTGAAATGAGGTCCTCAAAGACCCAGGGGACTGGTAGGAAGTGTGCTGTATGTAAGCCAACAAGTATGATGCAATGTGAGACAGTACTAATCGAGGTGGCAAGACCAGAGGAGACCATTGCTGCAGAAGGGCAAAGCAGGAAATGCACAGACCAGTTTCAAAAGGCAATGGTATTTGAAGGGGAGTTTGAGGGAAAAGGAGAGACTTGCAAATTGAACATACACATTATTAGACAGAAGGAATAGTCCGCCAAAAAAATGTAAAAGGGTTAGTTTAGTAGATAAGAAATTGAGTGCTACAGGATCTGATACTCAGGCTGTTCATCAAAGAATCAGACTTCAAGGATGCTTCTACATTTGTGTTGGTCCAAGCTTCTCACTCCAGGAAAGTTTTCCCGATTTATACCAAGATCTCTGTTCCTAGGGACCACCCATCAGGAATGGAGTTTGCAGGAATCAGAGGTGAAATGCTGCCTACTTAAGTTGACTAAACAGTGCATGTTTTGCAAGGCTGGCCACCACACTCTCATTGACTATGTTCAAGGCAGTGTAGAATGGTTTATGGATCCTTTGAAAAGAGGTTGCCGCAGAATTTGGCACAGATGATGGGGCAGGGAACTCAAAAGTAGACTTTACTGCCAACAGACTGTGCCTGTGATAAAACGTGACACGAACTAGAAGGCCAGGTTAAAATTTTGAATTATTGAAGATTGAAAAAGAGGCAGAGGTTGGAGAAACTAAATGACTTGCTCAAGGCCATACACTGGTTGATGCAAGAGCTAGTGCTGGAATTGGGTCTGGCTCCTGGTTCAGAGGCATTTCACTGTAAGCTCACCCCATCTAATAGAGAGGAATGCCTAAGATTATCAACATATAATAGAAATGTTTCCTGAGCTTCGACGTTTAATTGATTTCTGGTTATTTTTTTCCAGAGCAATAATCCCTTATATTTTCACTTATTTCCAGTTCCCAGTAATACAAATATTACACTGAGTTTCCAGGAAAGGGAAGCCCCATCTGTCCCCCCTCTTTCCAGCATGCGCTCACACACACACACACACACACACAAACTGACAATTTTTTTCTCTTCGTAATTTAGGTGGTATTAGAATGCTGTTAAGTGCTGTGGAATTGTATTTGACACAGTCAATGTCAGATATCAGAGATGAAAGCTACTCCATAGGATTTCCTTGCTTGGATTCTATAGGTAACAAATTGCTACTCGAATTATTGGGTGGATTCAATCCATCAACCTTTTGGTTAATTGAAAAGCACTACACCAGACCCCTTCCATGTAGAGTTTCCATCAGCTTTGACCTAATTGAGGCCATTTTATATCTTCATGATAATCCACGTTTAGAGTAATATCACCTGGAGTCCTAGTCAGAAAAGGGCAGCACCCTCACAAGGAGCAATCGCAAAGACTTAGTGGAGAAATGACTTATGAAGAAGTGGGTCGGATGAAAAGACACTAACCAACGATGCTGAATAAAACCCTTGGCCTAGCAACGGTAGGAGATATGGTGGCAGCTCAAGACCTAAAGAAGAAAGGAGAAGGAATTTTGAAAGACTATTTGTAGATATGAGGTGTCCCCAGACATAAGCTGTGGTTGTAGTTAATACTAGAGTCACTGCCAACCTGTGGGGCATTGCAGTGAGGGAGCCAAAGAGTAAATAGTCCAACTCCAAGCACTTCCTCCCCAAACCCAACAGTGAGTCAGAAAATAGAGAGACTCTTCACATGGGTCATACAAGTCACCCTCCTGGGACACAGAGTAGGGGGTAGGCAAGGATGGAGAGCAGATCGTGGGAGGCAAATTTCTTGGATGGGGGAAATCCAAATTCATCCATTCCCTTATCTAAGATCCCTTCAATCCTCCCATTCAGCAACCCTTTCTGGATGCACACCTCAATGAACTGCTCTGATTTTTAAAAGTTTATCTAACACTACGGGGAGAATTATGTAAATATGAGTAGTTTGGCTGCGCACTGACCAAGGGAAACATGCCCTCCATCTGCAAGCAGTGGTGGGAATGGAAATGATTTCCTGTGGGAGCTCAGCTGGTGGAACTGTTAAATCATTTGTATACTGTTAAATGAGTTGCGTGCTGGTGGGGCAAAGAGGTCTTGGAACTGTGGTTGCTGGCATTCTCCCTGCCTCCATCATTGTCTACAAGCATTTGAAAGGTTGAAAAAAACAGCAAAAGGCGGCTTTGATTCAAGAGGATAGAACCAGAAGCAGTGAGGTAAAATCAGGAGAAAGAGGCTGTACGTGAAAACACATGAACGTGTTCATAGCAGAAGTAATTTTTTATTAAAATATTCTTAAGGAATAAAATATGGGGAAAGCTGTTCTTTTGCATATTTAATCTAAGTGAACAGACCTTGCAAAACTCCCTATTGAAAATAGTCATTGTGGGGAAAATACTATAAAGTTTCATTCTTGTGTACACATATAACAAATATATTTATCATTATTAACAAGCCCTAACCCACTTCAAGCTTAGCATATAGTTAATTGATATTTACTTTTATCTGAAAAATACTTTTGATCCAAGACATTTTTAAATCTCTGAAGATAAAAGTTCTTTTCCCCCTGATCTTTCCCCTTTAGCTAAAATGCTGAATATGTTGTTATAAAAGAGTAAAACTAACTTCATAAACATTTTATGAAAAGTGGTTTGAGTAGGAGGCATGCTTTCCAGGAATATATTTAAAGCATAATATAAGCCTTCCCTTTAAAATTTCAAGTGAATTAAACATATGTGAATACCATGCACCTCCTAAAAGAATGCTTTCCCAGTATAAGCCTTTTCTCCATGGTCCAATGAGCTCTTATGGGGGAAGAGCTATGTTTTATATTGTGGTAAGCATCCCACAGATCTGGAAAAGTGACTTGTACAGACATTATAACACATTTTTTACTTACTGTGTGTAAGATGCTATTTTATATGCATTCGATGTACTGATTCATATAAACATTTTAACAAATGTATGAGACATTTCTTTCTTTACAGATGAGGATACCAGTGCTTAAGAGGTTATGTAACTCACTCAAGATTATATGTGAATGGCAGTCACAGGATTGAAACCTGAGAGAGCAGATTCCAGACTTTGTGTTTCTACCCATGATGCCTTTCTATTTTGAAAGCTTAGCCAGAACAGGAGTGTTGCATGCAAAGGCATCAGATTGACAACTGAGGATTATTTCAGGTTTTACATAACAAATTATTGTGACAATATTTATTTTTTAAGAAAGTGAATCATATCTTTAAAAAAAGATTCAATTAAGGCAAATACAAAAAAAGGAGTGGTTTAAAATTATGTAGCTTAATGTTGTCTTACCTTGAGGTTCCCTGGTAATACAGAGGTTAAGTGCTCAGATACTAACCAGAAGGTCAGCTGTTCAAACCCACGAGCTCCTTCAAGGGTAAAAGATGGGGTAACCTGCTTCCCTAAAGGTTTGCAGCTGTGGAAGCCCTATTGGGCAGTTCGACTCGGCCTTACTTGGGCTCTAAATAAACTTGATGACAACAGGTTTGCAGTTGTTTTATTGTTCACTTAAATAAAGTGTATCCAGTGTCTGTACCTGCTACATTGTTGTTGACTCGACTGGCGTTGAGTCAGTTCTGATCTGTAACAAATCTATGTACTATAAACCGAAACTCCATTCAGTCTGGCATCCTACTCATAATCATTGCTGTGTTTGAGCCCACCGATGTAACCACAGTGTCAATAAGCCCCATCGTGGCAAACAGGAAGTCTTGTAATTGTCAATAGTTATGTGTCCTTTGGATCCACAATCAGCTCCCACAGAAGCAGCAGTTAAGAAATCAAATGATGTACTGCATTTGTGGGATACGTGCTAAAAATATATCTCTTTTAAGTATCTAAAGCAAAGATATCATTTTGAGGACTAAGATGTAGCTGACCCAAGCCAAAGTATTTTCAACTGTCTCACAAGAAAGTAGCATAGAAACCAACTGTGACCTTCTCTGACGACAGAGGGAGAAGGAAGAGTTATCTTCACACCAGTCCTAGGCTGTTGCCACAGAGAAGGTCTCAGCCCTGCTTCATCCTCCATCTGCCTTTACCCTGTTCTGACCTCAACCAGTCCTCCCAAGACACTCTACTCTTTGACTGGGTTATATCGCAAGGCCCACATACAAATCCCATTTGGGCACCTCTAATTTAGCCCAGGAAGGGAAAATATGCTTTATCCACTTCTCTTTTATGAGGAATAAACTAAACTTAACTATAAATTGATCATTTCTTTTGAGTAAAGTACTATATTAAACACTAAAAGGGTAAGCCAAACAGTCATTTTCAAAGAGCTTTCTGATCAGGAAATGGAGTTTAGGGAAGTATTTAACCCAAACATGAAATATTTAGTAATAATAGTAACTAGCCTCGTAGTTAAATGGGTGAAGGGTGGCGGAGATAATGTAAGATATGAAAATAATAATCTATAATTTATCAAGGGTTTACAAAGGAGGGAGGGCTGGGAAGGGAGGGAGGAAATGAGGAACTGATATCAAGGCTCAATTAGAAAGAAAATGCTTTGAGAATGATGATGGCAACATATGTACAAATGTGGTTGAGACAATGGATGAATGTATGGATTGTGATAAGAGATGTAAGAGGCCCCAATAACAGTATTTAATAATAAAAAAAGAAATATTACTTTCAAGAAATTCACAGCTACAATTATTCCATGATTAAAATGACGATGGCTTATGTGATTGGAATGAGAAGGAAGGGCTTTGGAGCTAGATTATTACAACCTCTTACCCTCACAGTGACTTCCTCGCATTGCCCTTCCCTTGATTTCAACTCCCTAGCAACACCCTCTTGTAGTTGCTTTTCTGAAACATAATCCAGATATAAAATGACATCACAGAGCCCTGGAAAGAGCTTCAAGCAGGAAGCAAGGAAATAGGTTTTGATTCTTTCTCTCATGCTACCCCTTTTTTAAAAAAAGAGGAAATTCTTAGACTTTGTGGCCCTCAGACTTATAATGTTTAAAAACAAAAAAATATGAATTGCATACACAGCTCCCTGCAATGTCATGGATTTTCAAGATAGCTGAAATTTTAGAATCTTAATGCCTAGCGTTTTTTTAAGTGTTTCTTTTACTATCACATTTTTGGGTAACCTCATGTTGTGTGCCAGATTAGTCTTAAGATATAAATGTCTATGTTTATGTTCTTTATATATAGGTGTTAACTCTAAGTCTGAATTTTAAATATTTTGATATACACTGATCTTGTTACACCATTAGCCTTTCTCTTTACACATTGCATTGACTTCTTGTTTTGTTTACAGAGCGAGGTTTTCACAGCATGATTTGGCAGTGGGATCTGGAAAATTTTAGGATTTGAAGACATCCATGGGAAATGTGAGTGGGAGTGTGTTTCCCTGAAGTTAATAGCAGGATTTCAAAAAACCTGACTCTAACAGTAATGCTAAGAAACAGTACACTTTATTGATGGAAGGTTTTGTGACTATTTTAGTGGAAAATGACAATTAGAAATAAAATTGTTTAGACCTTAGCTGTGGAAAGCAAATACTATTTAATCATTTCATCAGTCATCTGTATTTAAGAAGCAGAACTGTTTCATCTATTAAATCAAGCTAGAACATGTTATCATCAGCCTACATCATACACAAAAAGAAGCCAATGAAACCTTCAGTCATTTTGATCTCAGCATGATGATACCCCCTGTGTGGTTTTATAATTCTCAATTAAAATGAGCAATTCAATGAAAGAACAAGGGAAGATACCAAGAAGGAATTGTAATGTTAGAGAAATATTTTCCCATGGTAAGCTTGTTACAATAGTTGGTGATGCTTCGAATCTACTTATGCAATATTCTTTGATTTTCATCTTAGCCTAGCAGTACTGAAAATAAATGCAAAACCAACATTTTAAAATGAATGCTCTTATATTATTATTTGTGGATTTTCCCCATTAAAATGATCCTACCTGATGAGACCTCGTTGACTCATTCACGTAAATAGTCGTGCCAGCGGAGGTGAGGAGAGCCAGAGCGTGTCTGCCATGCTTTGGGCCTATTGTCAGGAGAGACCAGCCTCTGGAGAAGGATACCCGATTTGGTAAAGTATGGGCACAATGAAGAAGGGGCGGACCCTCAGGGAGATGGATTGACATTTTGGATACAAAAATGGGCTTAAAAACGGGACCAATTGTGATGATCGTGTGGACCACTCAGTGTTTCCTCTGTGTGCATAAGGTCGCTATGGGTCAGAACTGACTAGATGGCACCTAACAATAGGACTACAAGTAGTGTGATATCCAAAGAAGCAGTGAATCTTCCTGCTTCCACTTAGATACAACCTATTTTGAGTGCACTGCCCCCTGTCATTTTGCTAGGGTTTGCCACAGATAAAGAATTTATTCTTCTGAATAGCCCGTCATTGTAAGTTTAATTATGTGGCTAGAATCACCTTGATTCTAAGTATACAGGATTTGAATGGAACTATTTTATAAGTCTTTGTATAGTTCAGGCATACAAACTTTAAAAAAATGCTTCAATTATAGAGTTGCACAACATAAACCCTTTCTGGTGTAAAGGCTCAAATGGAAAAGTGGAACAGGCCCATTGGTGGGTTACGGAGGGGAACATTGGAGGGCCCACCTCTGTTCCCAGGTAGATAAGGTTTCAAGGGTCGGGACAAAGCACCTTCCTCACTAGCCTTACTGATACATACATTTCCTCTGGCTCTGTCTGTTTCAGATTGACAAATCCAAGCCCACGGTTAAAATGCAAAACACTTCTTGGCAGGACAAATCATTAAATTCATAACCCTTAATGCGTTCGTCTGAAAGATTTTTTCACTTATTGCCTCTAGATAACACCCCCAAGGCATGAAATTTGAGACTGAGGAACTGAAACAGAGAACTGAATGACTCACAGATCTGAAGGATGCTTGCAAGAACAATTATGAAGGTGGTATAGTGGGTCCCTCTCATGGTCACGACTAACCACAGGGATTCCATTTTGTGAAATAACAGAAAAGTCCCTCTCCAAAGACGAATTGATGGGAGGAACCCTTTCTTCCAGGATGATGACGCCCCAAGTTAGGGCACAGTCAGGGAAGCATAGGCTGGATTCCAGCCTCTTTGTTCCAACCGCAGCAAAGTGCCTTTGTGCACAATTTGCGCGACCTTCCTCAGCAACTCGTTTGCTGAGAGCCAGTCAGTTGTATGAGGTCGTCAGACCCTAGAAGGGGGTAGAAAATGCAGGATAGGTTTGCAAAGCAGCTTTTCTTACGGGTGAGCATTCTTGTTGTCTTTAGGAGAGTCTGGTGACAGTAGAAAGCTCTAGCACCTTTGTATGCTCTGTAGGTCAAACAGACAACACCACACCACCAACAACAAAACCACCACGAGGAGTCCAACTCAGAGTGGCCCTGCCTAGGGTTTCTGAGGCTGCGCATCTTCCTATGAGAAGACGGCCTCATCTTTCCTCCACTGCAGAGGACTGCAACAATAGCATTCTTTGGAAAGAACACATTGTTTTTAATTTCCACATAAAGGGATCTAGGTTCCTCTTTAGACACGTTTAATCTGTTACTTGATTAGTGAACTTGTATGTTAAAGGAACCCCATGGGGCAGTGGCTAAGCCCTTGACTGCTAACCAAAGGTTTTAGGTGTAAACCCACCAGCTTTTCCACTGGAGAAAGATGTAGCAATCTGCTTTCTAAAGTTTTACAGCCTTAGAAACCCTTTTAGGAAGTTCTAGTTTGTCCTATGGAGTTGCTATGAGTTGAATTTGATTTCATGGCAATGATTTTTTAAAATTTTATATGTTTATACATTATATTATTAATATTATTATACTATTACCAGCAAAAATAACTATGGGAGTAATATATTTTGTTATGTAATTTTTAAAAGTTTTACCAATAATGAGAGGAAAATAGAAATTAAGTATAATAGACTACCCAGAGATATCATGTTAACATTGCACTGCATATTTCTCAATTTTAAATTTCACTTGTTTATTTAAATAAAAAATTTTAGGAAACTGCTTTCTATATCTTTCCTTAAAAATAGGATAATGCTTTCTTAAAACATTACATGTTAACAAGTTGCTTTTTCTTTTGGTCTGTGTATTAACTCATCATATGACTATAACAGATTTATTTAAGGATTCTATTACTATGAGAAAGTTTAAATGTTTTTTCTTAATACTATATGCAATACTGTGATACGTAGCCTTGGCTATTAAATTGGCTACATACCTTTAATCATCTTTTCATAGTAGATTATTCAAATTTTAACTCAAAAGCTTCTGATTCATATTGACAAATTACTTTTAGGAAAAGCTTTTTCACTCCATATGTCTTCCGACCTGAATTGTCTGTACCCTCACCAACATGAGATTACATTTCTCAAACACTGGTTATCTGATACATTAATTCTCTCAGGTGAACCTGCTTTGATTACTGAAGATACAGACTACTCACAGATATGGTACATCTTCTCTTCTTTGAAGAAATCCAGGACTTTCTCAGTTTTAGTTCATGATGTTTGCCTTTTGCTTCTGTTGCATAAAGACCTTTTATGTATTTGAGCTATGGATAAAGTATTTACGCTTTTCTAAATTTTTCAAATATTATTTTATTTGAATGCCTTGTGGTTTCATTTGCATACTATAAAGAAAGACTTACCTTTCTCTCAATAAATATAGTATTTCATTTGATATCTTTTCTAATTTCATTCTTTCATAAGGCCTAATATATTTGGCAGTTTTAAAGTAGTTTTATTGATATATAAATCACATATCACATAATTTAATTTTCCAATCATATTCAGAAGAATTCTGCAATTATGTCCACACTCAATTCCAGAACATTTTCTTCTTAGGCTCATTTTCGCCAGTTCCCCATTTTCTCAACTATCCCTGCCACGTCCCCAGATAATTATTAATCCAATTACTACCTCTGCAGATTTACCTGCCCTGGACTTCATACAGAAAACACAAACAAAATAAAACAAATAACTATGACACAACGAAACAGAGGAAACCTCAAGTGAAACAAAAGCAGAAAATATTAAAAACTGAAACAACTTAAAAATGGGTCTTAAGAGAACTCAAATGATAAGGTACTGTATATCTAACCTAATTACATCTGCCATCACGGACTTTGCAATGCTCTCTGTCTGAGCGCGGATATTCACAGTTCTGAACTGGGCTCATAGGGGATTCACCGGAGCATTAGTTCTTGTGAGGACCCCATAAATAAGTTTGGGGCTTCTAGTGTCATCCATAGTCTTCTGAAAACTGAATGTTTAGAATAAGGTCTGATACCATTCCCTCCTTTAAGTAGAGCCAAATTTCATGAATTGCATTTATTTGTTTCTATAAGAATTCTCAATGATATCTTTGCCTAACTTTCAGGAGCAATGTAAGCAGGTTTTATTATGTACCTCCCCCCAATTAATTCATTTAAATCTATAAATCAACTAACTATTGAAGGCCCCTGTCTATGGAGTGTGGCCAACGTCAATGTGTAGAAATTCTGGAGTTTCATGAGAAAGCACTGCACAAGTAAGAGTTTTTATGGATAGAAATATGTGGCTAGACTTTCGAAGGCAGGGATGGAGAAGAGTAGAATATTTACAATAAGTAAGCACAAGGACAGAGAATGTTTTAAAATGTTGCGTTCATTGTTCATTGGCTTAAGTACTGTAGGTAGACAAAAAGGCCAAAATAAGCATGAATTTTATTTTAATTAACTCTCGAAGATTTGCCTACCGTTTAGTTGCCCCCTCCCACCCCCATCTGTTATTTTGTACATTTTAGGGCCATAAATATTATTAATCCACAGAGATTTCTTTTTGCTTCCTTTAGTTAATTAAAGCTACTCTGGAATTTATCTTATGCTACCACCAGGAGGGCACAAAAAGTGAAATATTATATTGCTAGCTAGTTCATTCATTAGCATAAAATAATCAGTGGGATTGTGTATTAGAGTTTCAAATGCCGTGGCCAGGTTTTCTCTTAGGAGACGGAGGCAGTCCAACGGAGACAGCAGAAAAGGAGCGCGGGGAGGACAGCGTGAAAATGATGGAGGGAGAGAGTGAACACACAGGTTAGCATTTCTAAAGATAGTCTTTACAGGACTCTAGCATGAAAATAGGCTGCAAGATCTCCTTGTACAGATACCACAAGTAATAGACACAGGGGCTAAGTCTTTGTTCATCTGCTCACACCTGTGCTGCCTCGTTTAAGAAAAGAAGGTGGGTGGGTGGGTGCAGGAGATGGGCAGGAAGGCAGCTGTCGAAAAACATGAAATGAAAAGCATTCACATGATATTCTTATATTTAACTCATTTTCTTAGTGGTTTTATTACGGAGAGAGAGACTATCATGTAAACTCCATGTATCATTCACTTACAGTACTTCCTGCCAAACCAAGCAGAGCCCCACACTCGACAGCTTCACTCCGACACCCTGCCTTTTTCCACCCTCTGGGTTTTAATTCCTTTAGGGAGAGATTCTACATCAGGGTTTCATTTCTCCTCTGGGTGACTACGGAGCCAGACACATTGATGATCAGTCAATATATTGGGGGGTTCCCTGCTTCTGGAAGAATGACAGATCTACACAGTGTGTTAGGTATACTGTAACTGACAACCGTACTTAAAAAAAATCAGGTTTTATGGCATCGATAGCTGCACTGATCAAAAAAGCCATCTTTCAAATCTTCCTTTTGCCAGTCTTACTAAAAAGACCACTGGGTAACAAACGCAAAGGCACCGAGTCATAAATCCAGTAACAGAGACATATCTAAAAGCGCATTTGGGAACATTCTTTACGTGGGCGGCTGCTGAGGACCAGGGAGAAAACACGAAGCTGGTGGGATTTTCCGGCCCTTTTACTTCATCTGTTTTGTGACTACACTATTTATTCCTGCTGTCCCTGTCGTAATGGTCTCCGTTTACCAATCGATTTAGTTCGTGCTCCATTTTCAGGCTTATTGGCTTGTTTTACTTTGTATACTTAATCTAGTTTGGGTGGATATTTTTATTTGCGCAAATTTCTCAAAATTATTTTGACCCTCGAGATTTATAATTCATAAAAGTAGCTTTATGATGCCGGGCGTATTTGCAGTGTGGCTGTCAGTTTATGCTT
>NW_022103900.1:11681058-11683166 GCF_000313985.2 Echinops telfairi
AAAGCAGCAGACCAAAGGACAGGTTATTTTGTTGCTCTTGTTGCTTCTTGGTTTTAATTGTTTTGATTTTTCTTTTAAACCCATTGCCAGCGCAGAAAAGGACGCTTATGCATCACCACTTTCATTTGCGTCCACATCCACGTACCTACAAGGGCAGTCCCTCCTTTAGTTAAACCGTTTCTGACTACAAAGGGCACGATGGATTTATGCCTAGTGAACTCTTGCAAGTTTTCTTTCTTTGCTGCAAAATTATGAGGAGCAATGACTTGATTTATTTCATTATTTATGAACCATGCTGCCAATAAGTAAATTGGTTCATGGTAATCACAGTATTCACTTCAATTAAATGATCATCAATTTAGTTCCTTGCCTTTTTCTACATGTAATTTATTATGATCTCCTTTTCTCTTTCAATTAAAAAGTTGAAATATATAATTTATTTGTTTCCAGGGATTACAAATAAAGGAAGTAACATTCTAAATTATCTGGAAGGTGTGACACATTAACTTTTTCTTTATATTTTACTGACATAATTAAAACCTGATTAGGAAATTAATCTGTATAACACACACAGGCAAAAGAAACCCATTTTTTTTCTCAAGCAAAATCTATTTTATAGGAAAGGAAAGATGAAACATATGAGAAAACACATTTTGCCTAATGATTTTCTTTCAGGAAAAATATTGCTATCATGATCCCTTTTAATTAAATAAGAATTTAGCACTTTTGCGTGTGTGTTCTTAATGTCAGACTCTTTGGTTATCACACTTACACCTCTGTTATTAATGTTAGCCATGGTTTGCAGATGAGGAAAAGCTAGTTATCAATGAATAATTCAGATTCCATAACTGTCAGACCTCATTATTTTAAATAGGGCCTAGTAGTTCCAGTTGTAACCAGCTAATTGCCTCGTTTAAACTTAAACTGTTAGACTATTTCACATAATTCACAATAAAAAACTTTTAATACATTTGAAAGTGCTGTATTACATAGAGCAATTTGTTTTCCATATATCTAGAAGAAAATGTGTTCTACTTGTGATCTAAGTCTTCAAATCCGATCTAAAATGTAATTTGATTTATGAACTATCATGAAATGCCTACTTAGCACAACATGACCAAAATACTTTTTATTTATATCAAATAAAATCAGAAGCTTGAGAATGAATAATTAAAATGTTCGTCTCCTTTGTTTGAACATATTGCCAAAGGAAATTTCAAAACAAAAATGAAGGTGGTAGAAGAGATTCCTTAAGGTTATTACTCTTACATTCTGAATCCCTAATCTGTTAAAAATTAAATCAATCCTCATGACTCTAAGGATCTATAAAAGCAATGTAGTAGCCACGAGCTACCTCTGCTCTCGCAGCTCCTTTCACGATCCACCCTTGTACGGGATGTGGTGGGCAGGCAGCTTCATTCCCTGCACCTTCATATCTTTGTTTAAGCCAAGCCCTTCCAAGCAGCACACCGTCAGTGACTGCGTATGGGGGGATACTAGATCTAGTGTGGGACTCTTCTGTCTTTCTACTCTCATAAAGAGTTAGCTCAGGAGCCCCCAGGGCAGTTCTACCCTGTCCTATAGTGTAGGGTAGTGTAGGAGGGAGGACTCACTTGATGCAGCGAGGTTGGCTTTGGATGGAGTGAAAGGTCGTCTTTGCTTTGGGATTCTATATCCGCATGTCTGAAATTCTTAGACATGTTCTTCTCCTACCCAATTCTCTTTGCTGTTTCTGGTGGTGTCGTGTGTTTCAGCTTGGGCTGCTAATTGCAAGGTTAGCAGTTTGAAACCACTGGGCCCGCTGAGGAGAAAGATGAAACTTTCTACTCCTGGAAAGGGTCGAAAGCCAGAAGGGCAGTTCTACCCTGTCCTGTAGGGTCACTGTAAGTTGGAATGGATCCGATGATGGTGAATTTGGCTTTTTCAGTTTAAAACCTGCGCTGTGGCCTGAAGGTTCCCAAGCCTTCTCCTGCTTCTGCCTTCTGTTATACTGCACATATATTCCCCCCAATAAATCTTTCAAACCAATAAATAAATCTTTCATACATCTAATTCTACCATTTCTTTTGGGGGGCAAAATTTTTTGTGACTTAAGTGAAAGTGTGCAG
>NW_022103900.1:11683496-11687780 GCF_000313985.2 Echinops telfairi
GGCCTGTCAATTGTTTGGCTGAAAGTTAAGTCATGTGGATGAGTTCCTTTCCAGACTTGAAGAAGGACTAAGAGTCATATTCTTTTTACCTACTTAGGCCTGCTCACCTGGCCTGAGTGATTATGAAGGCGTTGAAGATTTCGTTTTACTTGGATCCACAATCAATGCCCCCAGAGCAGCAGTCAGCAAATCAATGGACATACTGTGTTGGGCAAAGCTGCTGAAAAAGACCACTTTCCAGTATGAACAACTGCAGACGCTCCTCTGAGGACTAAGGGGTGCCTGACCCAAGTCCTATTGTTTTCATTTGCCACATATACATGAAAAAGTTGGGCAATTAAGAAAGGCCAAAGAAGAAATGATCCATTTGATATATGGTGCTGGTGAAGAACAATTAATCAGCTTCACAATGACCCAGGAAATCTGTCCCAGGGCAAGTACGACCAGACTGATCCTTAGAAACATGGTTGTGTGACTTTGTTCTCACTGACGTATGACCTGTTATCATGAGGGACCAATCCTGATAAAACACATCATGCTTGGTGACATAGATGGCAAGCATCAAAATAAATAAAGAAAAGAAAAGAAAGAAAAGAAGAAAGAAAGAAAAAGAAAGACCCTTGCCTCAAGAGTGGCTGTATGAATGGGCTCAAATATCAAAATATTTGTGAGGCTGGCACAAGACCAGGCTGCCTTTTGTTCTGTGCAGATAAGGTCACAACACTTGAACCTGACTCCACAGTGATCAACAGCCACCGCAAAATGTTTAAGGTTTGAAAAATAAAACTTGGGTTACTTTGCCCATTTAATTTACTTGTAGCCAACATCTTCTAAAATACGAATGCTTTCTGCAAGGTTTGCTTCCCTTTTCTACCACGTGATGTCTGAGCAAGGACTCTTTTGTGTTCTATAACTTTCTGCAAGTACAATAGACAACAGTGAAATGATACAGTAAATATTTCCTTTTCATGAATTCTTATATTCTGACAGGTCTCCCCCCCTAGAAGACCCAGGGAAGATGAAATTCAGACACATACAATTAATGTCAGTTACAGTTCATAGAAGCAAATGCAATAGAAGCATCACAATAACGGAACATTTAGGATCTGAAGGTTTAAACATCTGTAAGCTTTATGTGTCAGTGTAGCTGTCTCAGATCAAGCTTTATTTTTAAATATTGCAATTGGATAGAAGGCTGCATTAGGCTTTGAATGTCATGCCTCAGAAATTATAAAAAAATGGAGACCTGGCATGTCTATCTTGAAATTCTGGCATTGACTTTACTCTTCTCACATAAAATGTGTCTTTAAAGAACCTGGACAGTTTGCATAATAATTTCTTTCATTGTACCACAGAACTTGTTGAACATGAATCTATGTACTTCATTTAGCTTTGGATAATTATATCAATAGAATAAAAAGATTTCTGTCATATTCAGGTTGATCTCATTCATATTGTAGTTTAGAATAGCATTCTAGAGAAAACAGTCTCTTGTTCACAAGCATTCAGTCTAATTAATTTTATTAGAGTAATGAAATACATGCTTTTGTTTTCAGTGCTCTGTTTCAAAAATTCCATTGAAGTTTATAATTATAAAACTATTTCCAAATGATCAATTATAATCTTAAAACTATTTTTCTAATTATTTTAATTTTATGATTATACAGTGTGTAAATAAATTGAAGATATATAGATTACAGAGGAACAAGAAAGGGGTAATTGTGCTATGAAGCATTCAAGTGAAGCAACATTTTAGATGGTGCTATATATATATGTATGTTTTAGCCACTGTTTATGTTGAGAGGGAAGTGATAATCTTGGATCAATTTTAATGCACTAAATGAATCTTTACTTTCAGCTTCAAGTCAAAGGTGTTTTTGAAGTAGCTGGGTCCTAATGGAGGTATGAAACTAGATGAATACTTGGCTTGTTGGTACACACAATATATGGAATATACTGAAAGCCAAACATTACAGTTTGTATAATGACTTCTTAAGCACAGTTCTAACACTTCCTTTAGAGAAAATAAACCTTTGCATGTGTGGGGTTCTGATATTGTGATGAATGGAGAAGTAACTGGAAGAGGATGACAACCATCTCCTAATACTTGAGTCAAACATCTGCTCGGTACCGACTGCTTCTAATGGCTGGGTAGCAGCTATGCTTGAGCACCTGGCTACCCTGGCATTAGGTATCTATGTTCTGCTGTGATTTTTAATAGCAGTGCTGGTGAGGCAGTGGGTCCAGTGGTTTGGGCAGTGAATGAAAGAGCTGTAGTCTGAACCCACCATCCTTTCCTAGTGAGAAAGGGAAGATTTAGAGCCATTGAACACCGATGGGACAGTTCTTCTCTTTTCTGTAGGGCTGTTCTGAGTCAGAGTTGACTTAATGGTGGTACTTTTGGTTGTTGTTGTTGGTGGTGGTGCTGCTGCTGTTGGTGGTGTCTGTGTGTGTATGTGTGTGTTCAGAGATGTATCTATTGGTTAAAAATTGTTATGCATTTGTGTTTAAAGGCAAATACTCATTTATTTTTCTTATTTCACAGCAAATGAAGGAGAGCAGTTCACCACTGAAAATTGATAGCATAGACCCATTTTAAAGTTGTTTAAATTAATTTTTTTTAAAAAGTGAAGGGGAAATACATGTGAATCAGTCCCCTCTGCCAATAATCCAGGGATTTGAAGAGCCTGGTATCATGCAGAATGTATTGGAAAGTGCATTATTGCAGATGTAGTTAGGTTAAAATTTAAAACCTCATCATTTGATCTCCCTTTTGATCTATTTTAAATTCGTTCTAGTTTTTAATATTTTCTGCTTTCTGCTCAATTGAGCTTTTTATCTGTTGTACTTTGTAACTGTTGTTAGTTCTTTAAAAATCATATATGAAATATAGGATAAGCAAATCTATAGAGACAGTTATTAGATCGCTGATCCCTTAGGCGTATAGCAGGGAAGGTTGGGGGTTCAGAATGGAGAGCTAAAAAGGATGAATAAAAGAATTAAGAAAAATGTTCTAAAATTGAGTGTGGTGATGATTGTTATAGCTCTTCTTGATGTCACTGAATTATATCATACATGAATCATATGTTAATAAAAGTACTTAAAATGAAAAAAAATTATAAAATTATGAATACAAACATTATGGAAAGTAGTAAATATTTAGAAGTGTCCTGGATACGTGAGAATTCCTAAAGACAAAACTTAATTAGCTTTAGGGTAAACCTATCTATTTCTTTTAAAAATAAAACTGATAAAAATAAATAATATCAACCTCTCCCTGCCTCTCAGTCACTGGTTCATTGTCCTCCTTCATCAGCATGAGGAACATATGGGTTACAGGGATATCTATTTACATATCTTCAAAAAGATATACATTATATTTTAGTGATTTTAGGAATCATCATTTTAATCTCATCAAAACTATAAACAATAAACTCAAAGGTTTATTATACTAAAACAAGCTCTTCCACATAGAGAAATTGATATCACTGATTGCGGGCTGCCTCACAAAGAAACAGTATTTGAAAAGAGGTTACACCAGACACTAGTTCAAGTTGATCACTTTAACACCATACACCTTCCATTGTTAATTCTGAAGGTTTGTCCACCTGGAGCTTTTCAAATCCCCATCAAAGTCAACTGACTGTAATACAACAACTAAGATTCACGTTTGATGCACACACATGTCCTGTCCTTTCAAACAATGCTGTACCAATCAGGAAAGTTCACAGTCAGCACCAGGAAGGATTCCCATCAAATAACACATTCACACCACACCGTGCACATTGCCCACCTGGATAACCCGTTAGACATCTAGCTCATATTTTTAGCTCTTTTCTATTGTATCCTCCAACAAGAGCACTGTGAGGGTTTGGTTTTTTCCCCCTTTATTTATTTTGAGGAATTCATAGTTCTTTATTTCTGTGGAAAATAAATTCCAATGTTATTCTAACAGATTTCTATCTTTAGGTATTTTATTTCATCCTGTAGCTGAAAACTCAGCCATATGAATAACTGTGCTGGAGGGTATGTAAAATATGTATATTGTTTGGGGATTGCAGTCCTAGAAGATGTATGGATGTGAGATAGTGAGATTCTTATACAGTTTGTTTAGCCTCTTCTTTTCATATATTTTTAATTGTGGACCACTTCAAATACTGTAGAACCCTAGTCCTCAACCACATCAGTACTTGAAATAATCGGATTTCGATGCGAAATGGTGAGAAAATTTTGCATCGGAGCTCAAACAAAACATTGGAATCTGACCTGACACACTTGATTTTT
>NW_022103900.1:11688219-11708807 GCF_000313985.2 Echinops telfairi
TGGGCCATACTGTAGTTGTTAAAAACTTTTTTAATGTTGTGTTTCTTATTTAAATTGTTATTTAACTCTGAACTTATTTGCTTTGAAATGTCTGTGTAATGTTTTGTATTGAAAAGGCAAGGTTAGGGTGAGAACTTGGTGGTTGAGAATGGATTAAACAATTTTCAGTTATTTTTTATGGTAAAGATTGATTTGGAACTCGACTGCATCACATCTCGATGCTCCTTCTACAATGGATTGGAGTTGATGTCTGGGGCTCTACTGTATAAATCAATAGAAAATTGAAGAGAATAACTGAATAAACTTCCATGTTCCCATCACCCAGATTTAGCAATGAACACTTGACTAATCGTATTTCAACCCGATCACTCACTCTACTAACATAATTCTATCATTTCAAAGCAAATCTCAGTCATCCTGTCATTTGCCTCATAAATATATCACTCTATATCCTTAAAATATTATAACTTCTTACAAAAATAATAGCATTCACTCACTGTTGTCAAGTCAATGTTGTCTCATGGTGATCCTGTAGGACAGGGTAGAACTGCCCCTGTGAGTTAACTAGACTATAAACGTTTAAGGCAGCAGAAAGCAGAATATTGTCCTCTGGGATTGGTGGGTGGATCCCAAGTTGTTTAGTGCTTTCTTGGACACTAGATATTTTTAAAACAGCTTTGGCTGATACATTTTCCTACCAAAAAACTAATTTATACTCTAGGAAATGTGCTGTTATATTTAAAGAACCCATAAAATAATTAAATGATACCATGAAAAGGGAATGAGAGAACCATCACATGGAGATACTATAAAGGCAAACATACTGAATTCAATGAATTTAATATCCCCTGTGCCTGCCTTAACACCTGCATTGTTATGATGACGATTTTGGTCTGAGAGATGCTCTAAGAAATTTAGAGAGGAATCTAGACATGGACTGTATTTCTTGGTGTCTTTATAACCTATCTTTTTGTCAACCTTTTTGTCATTTATGTGTAAAATTTAGATTAAAATGATGAAAAAGATCAAGAACTTTCCCAAGCAAAATTTTCTTGAAAAACGTTCACGGCAATTTTCAAGAAATCCTAACTTTGGATATTCATACAATCACATTGTTTCTAGTTTAATAATAATATTCTATGGCTTTTATTAGGAGCCTGGTTGGCACAGGGGTCAAGTGTTGGCCTGCTAACTATAAAGTCAGCAGTTCAAAACCACCGGCGGCTTCTGGGAGAAAGACAAGGCTTACAGGCTTGGAAATTGACCAGGGCTGTTCTGATCTTTCTATAGGGTCACCGTGAGTCAGAACTGCTTGGATGGCAGTGAGTTTGGTTGGTATGGCATTTAAGTGCCCATTCTCAAATGTACAACTAGTGTACACACAGACACATACAGTACATATATATTATATATTAAAAAATCCATGGACATCCAATCAATGCTGGCTCATAGCAGCCCTATGGGACAGAGCTGAATAACCCCCATGCGTTTCTGAAACGGTAACTCTTTACCGGAGTAGAAAGCACTGTTTTCCTCCTGGGACTCTGCTGATGAAAGGAGAATGGCTCTCCTATCAGGTAGGGGTCCAAATGTAACCATTATGCCACTAGAGCTCCTAACTACTCTTTATAGACTAACAAAAATCAGGATATCTAAGATGCCAGATAAGTTAATGCATCAAGCATTCATTTCCATTTCTTAGACTCACTCACTAGCATTGAGTCGATTCTAACTCATGACGACCCTATAGATCAGTGGTTCTCAACCTTCCTAATGCCAGGACCTTTTAATACACTTCCTCATGTGGTGGTGACCTCCAACCATAAAATTATTTTTGTTGCTACTACATAACTGTCATTTTGCTACTGTTATGAATCATCATGTAAATACCTGATATGCAAGATGTATTTTCATTGTTACAAATTGAACATAATTAAAGGATAGTGATTCCTCACAACAATAATGTCCTTATATATTGTGAAATATTTATTTCTAATGACAAATAAATGAAATTTTGTCTTGAAGCATGGTGTCGCATGGGTAACAGTCTTCATGCTGGGTACTCATAGGTGGCCGTATGTGCATGTGGGCAAACCCGCCTGGAGATGGATAGAGAAGCGGTGTCTTGGTTCCTAAGATCATTGGAAATATGTGTTTTCTGATGGTATTCGTCGACCTCTGTGAAAGAGTCGTTTGACTCCCACCCACCAGCTGAGAACAAGGTAGTGTTCTCCCTGTGGATTTCTGTAACAGTTGTTCTTTACAGACATAGAATGCCTCATCTAGCCCCCTCAGAACATCTGGTGGTTTGGAACCGCTGACCTTCACAATAGTAGCCCGAGGTGTCACCACTCGGTCAGAGGAAACCCAATTCAGAGGTCAAGTATCTGGGATAAAACACCCAACTAGTGAATGACGAAACAGAAATCAAAATCTGAGATGATCTGGAACATACGCCAAAGGTTTTCATTGATTTAATTGGTGGTTGAGCTCACCATGAGTGACTGCTAGTATTTGAAATACTGGCAGCATAGTTTCCAGCTTCACAGCAACCCATAAGCCATCCCAGTCTGACAAGCTGTCACACGAGTGGTGGAATGTTTGGAGATTTGAGTTTAATAATTTCCCAGCACATAAAAACGATGTCAAAATTGTATTTTACAGGATCTCTGTGTTTTGATAATTTCGATAATCTCAAACTTCAGAAGAACAATCTGACTCTAATTTCTGTTTTGGAAAGACTGTGGCAACTTCTTCGACGCTAGTGTAAACAGCGTAGCCGTAGAGACATATAAAGCAAGAATACTCAGCTTCTATTTTACGTTAGCCCATTATTAAGATGAAAATGTTTTAAAGCCCCTCCAATTTTTGTTTCCAGAAAGCTCGCGTTGGTTCTCGCTACGACTCTATACACAGCCACGTGGCAAAGTGAAAGGAGGAACGGGTGAGTTCAGAACGGGGGCAATGATAGGAATCCACTCGATGCGCATCCCCTGTCTGATGATGGGATAAGCGTACTGGCGTGCACAGGCCTCAGAGGCCAGGCTTCTTTTAGCCAAGCCAAGCTGTAGAGCAGAAGCTGGTGAAGGAAAGGGCTTGACTCCTTCCCCTGAGACCGTGATCATCAGTCACCCTGCTCGAGGAGCTGCAGAGTTTCCCTCTAATCTGTCTGGACCACTCTCTAAAAATATTCGATTGTTCGGCCCAATAGTCTCATTGACCAGCATAAAAATGGAAGTTCTTGCCATGTTGATGTAGGTATTTACAAACAAGAGAGAGAAACTTGAAATGATCACGCCTTGGACAACCTACAAGGACATTTTCCATTGTGATCCTTTGTGCAGCTTACAAATAGGAAGCTTATCTGGCATTGTGGTATATTTTTGTAACCCACCATGAGGATATTTTGCATTGTGACCCACTGCATGCACTATTTAAAACAAAAGGGTTCCAAGTTTTATTTTAACTTTACTATGCACAAATAAGAAGCAAACAGCAGCTACTTGATCTTTATAAGGAAACAAGGACATTATGCAAGTCAAGTAATGCATTAGAGTCTGGTTGATAAGTGGTTTCAATCTAGTGTCTACCTTGAACCACGTTTTCCTCATCCTATATCCTCAGTGTCTAGTATACATCCCTAGGAGTTTAGAAGTAACATGCTATCTTTATTTGAAATTAATGTTGATGTGAATATATAGCTAGATAAATATAGAGAGTAAAAATCATTCTGGAGAATCTGAACAACTGGGTCTTTTGTGTTCCATTCTATTTAAAAACAAACAGAATAGACTGTACCAAGCCTTTCCCTATTTTATGAACTGAGGTTGAATGTTAAAGGTCAGATTTGGATAGAAATAATGATTTTTTGCAAGTGATTATTTTAGGAATACGTATAGAGTCCTACCTAGAATTGTAGTATCTTAGTTATAATTGCTACTGTGGCATAAATTGCCACTCCATTTAAGATTTATTTCTATACCGACCCATAAATAAATCTATCCTATCTCTTTTCTTTCTTTCTTTTTTGCCCCTATATGCTCCACAACATTTATGGCTCTATTTGCAGTTAAGTATTCCCACTTTCCCTTTCACACCCATTTAGTCTGTCTATACATATATCTACACATAGATCACCATTAGTGTGGGCTTGTGTATATAACAATATTTAGCATTGTTGCCCTAAACACTTGATCTCCTCCCAGTGCCTTCCCTTGCCTCCAGTATTTTTATAAATACAATTTGCTTTTAGGAAACATATTTGGATTATTTTTCTCTAGTACATTATTTAACATTTGTTTTATAAGATACAAATTGCACCATGGTTGTTATTTATTGACTATTGATATTTAAAAACATATTGCATCAGTCTTACTTTACAAGAGAGGTTATTCAAAGCAAAAGTAAAACTGGAATTATTAATGTAACATTTTATGGTCAATTTTTAAAGGTAAACTCATCAAAACCACAATTACTAAACAGAAGAGCAAAAGATAAAGTAAGGGGGGAAAATAAGGAAAGAAAAAAATAAAGAAGGTGAGAAGAAAAAGGAAGAGAAACCAGAGAAAATAAAGAGAGAAAAGGAAAAAAGCAGAGAAGGAAATAAGTAAAACAAGAAAATGGGTCCAAGAGAAAAACATTCTGGTGGATCGGGCACATGCCAGCTACATGAGGATGTGCAGTAAAGCAAGACAGGACACCTAGTCCTAAACTTCTAGACAGAGCGTTCAAGGTCTCTCATCTGGAAGAGCTCATGCCAGCCCAGACAGTGCGTGGTATCAGGATGCTTGTTCCCAGAGGGCAGCTAATGACAAGGTAGCTATTTATGGAAAGAATTCACATCTGTGTAAGGATGGCTGGGGGCAAAGTGCCTGATCTTAGAGAATACTCCTCAAACCTTAGTCAGAACAGGGCCTATGGAGGGGCTGGCTGTTACCTACTCCTGGGCGAGTTAGAGAGGTGGCTGACCATGCTTCAGCCACCAGAAAGGAATGGAGGAAGGGAGGATTTTACTCTTCTGTTCACCACTCACTGGTATGGGTGCTTGTAGCATCCTGAGCAAGCAGAGCTCTCAGTTACGTTACTGTATTGATTGAATGTTGATAGCAAAAGTTCAAAGTGGGCTGTGCTGGGTCAGACCAGCTGAAAATTCCTATGTTCTGCTGTCTTCTTTCACTGTTTTCATTCAGCTTCTTCTAGTTGGCATACAATCCAGTGCTCTATCCTTTCCTCTGAAGTTCAGTGACACAAGTTTATCGTCTGTATCTGGTTCCTTAGATCTCGTGTCTTCATTGTAGGTCTGGATAGTGTATCTGTTTAGTCCACCATCTTGCCAACTGTCCTTCCATCTCTTTATGGTCATTCTAATGAAGGGAGAGTAGACTTTGATATGAAGTCTTGAATTATTTTGAATTCTTGTAAGGTTCTCATTTCTCTCTAACTGAAAGCTGCCCCTTTGTTATAAATACCTTCGATTTTTAGTTTGTTTTCTATCACAATATAGAAAAAAAGTTTGTTTATGTATGAATTAGCCCCATTCACCACTTAGCTATTCACTTACAGTATTCATCGATGTCGCTGAAACTTGGGGTTAAAATTTTTCTAAGGTCAATCATGTTAAGGTCAAGGGGAATAAAACATTGAAGAATCACAAAATGAATAGCTCTTCAAAATGATGCTAGGTGCATTTCCATGCAGATTAGAAAGTTGCTTAACAAACATCTGCGGTATGTGTAAAACAACACACATTGTCTGTGTACAACATAAGCAACAGGCAATATTTATGATAAACTTTGGGGGAAAGGACATTCTGTTATATGAAGAAATCATATTTCCTATGACTAGTTTCCACATTGGAGCCTCTACTTATCAAATGGTTAGAGAATGCCTAAATACATTTGCATTGATATAATTTTTTATTCATCTAAAAATTTAATAAGAAATCGGAGCTCTCATGAATAGACATGCTCCCATACTTGATAGCATATTTATTTTCTCTCTAAATCAGACAGTTTACTACACTGTGTATTGACCCTTAGATAACAGTCTGCACAATTAAGTTATGGTGGACTCAAATAATCATCTTCAAAATTAGTAATAGGCACAATTTTAGGACAGATTATTGGAAAATGCCCAGGTAGTAAATTCAGGAACTGTCTGTGCTAATCCCTATACATACATGATTTAGCTATAGGTTTATTGTATTTTTAAGCTGAAGATCGCTTTTTGGATTTAGAAATTCAATATTATCTGCAATCAGTGATGTTTTGGGGATCTTTAAAACACACCAAATCCTAGTGATTTACAAATAGTTCTTGAAAGGCTAATCATGAGTATCAAATCTACTAATCTGGTTAATCCTCTTTTGTAGCCATATAAAAATCACCATGATTGCTTAACAAAAGCATATGTCTGTCACTTTTGGCATGGTCTCACTCTAAATCTCTTACAATAGTTTATAGCTAGTAGAAAAAAAAATTAGTAGTATTTTTAAACTATAAACTTTTAAAATGTGAATATGTAATTGTTCTAAGGCTGTGCCCCAGTAGTAACATATCCTGAGTAGTTACACCGCTACACACTCAGGAAACGAGAGAGACACTGGAGCAACAGGAGCAGAAAATAAGTTCATTTCCTTCAAATAAATTGTAAAACAAACAAACAAAACATAATTAGGAACAAAGACTGTACGCATAAGAAAATGACTAAAAGCCATGGTAGAACGTATAAAAACATATAGACATTCAAAAAAGAAATAAATGTTGAAGGAAAATGAATGCTTAGAAACAAGCCAAAAATATTCTAGAAATGATTCTTGAAGGAGTTGTTTGCAACAAAGTAAATGAGCTTAAAGAGAGAGAGTGTGCATGCGAGAGAGAGAATAGAATTGCAGAGCTGAAAATAAGAGGAAGATCCTGACGTATATGGCACAGGTGGCTTTGGAAATATTTGGAAATATATTTTTAAAAGAATCAAGAAAAATAAGTGGTAGTTGAACAGGTGAAAAATGCTATAGAGGATGATAGTACCATCTAGTGAGGTTGGACCATATGGAATTGCTGATATTTGATCATTTTGATGCCAGGCGCAGCCATTTCATACAATTTATATTGAAGCTCTTTATTGGGGGTGTAAGGATCTCTTATATCAGAAAAACAGATTCCTGACCTCCGACGCATAGCTACTCAATAAGAATGCCACAGGTAATGGCATGTAAATTAAACTCTTACATGGACTTTGTTTACATAAAAGCTTAATAAGCATCATTTTACCATAGTCATTGACCAAAAGGGAAGGCCTAGCAGTTCACTTCGTACTTAATCCCACAAGGAGAAGCACAGGGCTGGTTGAGCTATTACAGGTTTGTAACTCCAAACAGCCACATCAGAGCTGGTTGGTGGTCTTCGGTTTCATTTGGGATGTAAAGTCTACGCAGACATGTAAAATGATGATCAGCAGGCTCAGGCATTTTCTCTTTCTCAGAAAGCTGAGCTAGAAACATAGGAAAATCTCAATGTATTCGTAGGATAGAGGGATATAAAAGAATCCCTCAGAAGAACATTAAAATAAGGATCAATAATGCCGACTCACAGGGAATAATTGTGACGTGCTTCTGGCATCACGAGAACTTCTGAATACAGCTATATTTGCACCTGAACAGATTTCTATCTCCCTAAGGCCTGACAATATTGTGAAACTTTTTACTACTCATTTCTGTGTACCCTTAAAATGAACTCTAATGTATGGAAGTGACTTCAATGAACTTGGTTTATTTCAGCTGAGAGAGCTAACACATACAAACTTCAAAGTCTAGACAAAAATTATAATGAAGAGTGAAATTAGTTTTTGAACTAAGATGGAAGAGAAGCTAAAATACTATTTGACTGAATTTTTTTAACTGCCATCCTGAGGATTCCAGCTCAGGCCCTATGGAACACAGTAGAATTGCCTGTGTGGGTTTCCAAGACTATAAACCTGTACAGAAATAGAAAGCCTCATTCTTTCCCCTGAAGAGCAGTTGGTGGTCTTCAACTGCTAAGCTAGTAGTTAGCAGTCCAATGCTCACCTGACAGCATCATCAGAGCTCCCTCGGGTGAATAATTAGCTCCAAGTAACCGAGTTTGATAAACTTTCTGAAGTAGACCTAAATAATGTTAACATCCATCCTCTTTCTTCCACACCGTCAATCTAAGACCTTTAGAAAGATGTTTTGCCATTTTGCTTGTCGATTTTAAATTAGCCCATACACCCTCAAATTCTCTTGAGATTAGGAGCAAAACCTTTAGTGATGAAGTAAAATTTTTAGTAACATTCTGTAAAAACAGTGTAGGGAAGACAAATGATCTCCTCTGGCTTCACAAGGAGGAGCAAACACCAAACTCAACCTCAGCCCAAAACTCAATATCAGCTCCTTATTCACACCCCATCTCTCCAAGCAACCCTTCGTCTCATTCTTGCCTCTACAGACTCACCTGCTTACCTACATCTTGGGGGAAGACCACTCACGATACAGGTTTCATAAAGCAGCCCCTTGTTGCTTTTGTTATGTGCTATTGAGGTGATTCTGACCCGTAGTGACTTAAAGCACAGCAGAATTGCAACCCTGTTGGGTCCTGCGCCATCCCCACAATTGCTCCTCTGCTTGAGGCCATTGTAATCACAGTGTCAATCCAGCGAGTTCCATCTAACTTCAGCTATGCTATCCCTTGTTCCGGAGTGCATTTTTAAAATTGTGGACCAAATTTTCCCTCTCTTTCCCTCTCACACACGAGAACACACACACACACACACAAAGACACACAACCCTGCTTAAATTTCTTCTATGATTAGCTCAAACATTGAGAACAAAGCGCTAATTTCTTTCTGCGACTCTGTCATTCACTGCATCTCATGCAACTCACACTCCTGGCGCCTGAGCTGAGCTTCTGCTCGGCCCCAGAGTATTGCTCTTGGTGGTTTGCGCTTGTCCTAGAAGAGTCATGACTTGTGGCTTTAATCTACTGTCACCACTGGAGACAGGACTTATCTGACCACCTGATTTAAAGTCATTCCCCAATGTGTGGGCTTAAGCCCCAAAGAGAGAAAGAGACATCCTATTTAGAGAAGCCAAGAGAGAGAAAAATTGATCTGAGAGACTTCTTTTCTTTACAGGTCTTACTGCTTCATGCAGTGGTCGGCTGGACAAGCTGGCGAGGAAAGGATCATCTACGGGTGCTTCTCGGGGGCTGTTCTTGTAGGTAAACAAGTTGGAGTGGGTAGGCTACTAAAACCATGGTGACATCAGGATCCTGATGACAGGGACCTGAAACTGTACCGTTCGATCTCTGCTATTGTGTGCACTCAACTGTGTCTTTCTGAGAATGAGGTGGGGTGTGTGTGTGTGTGGAGGGGGGGGGTGTGACAGGAAGTATGAACAATGCCTTCACTTGTGCTGCTTGCCTTGGCTTACCTGCAGGAGAGTGGGGTGTCTCCCTGGTGGGCCCAAGGACACATGGAGTCCATTTTGGTGACATTAATTCGTGGTGTGATAGGCCCAGCTACTCTCTATTTCACTAGTTGGCTATCTCTTAAGGACGTAAACATTGTTATCCTTCATCCAGCTTAGCTTTTATATACAATCTTTTTATTTGTGCATTGATCCCTGGTTCAGTAGTGCCTAGTAGTAAATCTCGTTTAACTCAATGCACATGTTGTTGATGTTAAGTGCCAAAGAGTCGGCCCCACCTCATAGCAACCTTAAGCACAGCAAAACTATTCTTGCCCAGCCTGGCATGGTCCTCACCACGATTGTCCTCATGTTTGAGTCCATTGCTACAGCCATGGTGTCAGCCTACCTCATTGAGCATCTTCTACTTGTTTATTGACCCTTTCTTTTACCAAACATGATGTCCTATTCCAGAAACTAGTCCCTCGTGATAATACATCCAAAGTACCAAAGTCTCCCGACCCAACCTCTAAGGAGCTTTCTGATGTATTTATTCTCAGATAAATGTGTTGCTTCTTTGCAATCCATTCAATATTTTTTACTAAAACCATAATCCAAATGTATCCAATTTTCTTTAGTCTTCCTTATTTATTGAAAATGTTTCATATACCCTGGCATGCAGCAGGTTTTCCTGATACAATACATCTTTTCATTTCTTAACTGCTGCTTCCATAGGCATTACTTATGCATTCAATTTAAATGAAATACTTAAGAGATTCAATAGTTTAAAATATAATGTAACAATGCACATGGCGAGAGTTAAAATGTGTGTAGAAACTATCTCGTGCCTACTTTCCCATAATATTTGTAGGCTCCCGGTGCATATGTACTGACGCATATTTCTGATGAAAATATTTAAGGATTCAATTTGAAAATTTAAACCTACTTAAAAAAATCAGTGGTATATTGTCTGTCCAAAAGACAATTTGTATCTTAAATAGACATCCAAAATTAGAAATTAATCTAGGGCAAATATGAGACATGTATAAAGATTATGAATATGGGTGTAAGTCAGTCCATGGGTGCTGATTAAAACTCTCTCTGTAGTTAGGTAAGTACGTTATGCAACATTGAGGTAGTTTATTGTGCCAACTTGGCCAATAAACACATGTGGGGTTAATTGAAGGACGGAGGGATAAATGGCTCGGTGCCCCTCGCCTTTCTAGTTCTCAGGTCTCTTGCTTTGTGATGGTCGGACCAAGGTATAGCTGCGTTAGCCAGTTCCCTGCTTCAGCTGGCAAGATTCACTTCCTGCAAGACATCCCCGAGGAGAAGCCGCTTGGATCTACCCTGATGCAGCCCTAGTTGCTGGAGCAGCTGTGTGGAGACCCCTGCCAGAGCTGAGATGCTTACACATTCACTGACTTGGCTTTCCTTCTGCAGTCGGCATCATTGCATCTGTTTTGTGAGATGGAGGAGGACTTTGTGGATTGGTGTCAGACATATGGGTTAATGTTGGACTTGTGGGCTTGGGCAGCACTGGGTTGGGATGTTTTCTTGATGTGCACTTACCCTTTATATAAAACTCTCTCTTATACATGAGTTTCTGTGGATTTGTTTCTCCAAAGTCCCCAGACTAACACAAACATCTATGTACAGGAACACAATGCAGTCTGGTAAATGGTTGGTGTAACTCTATTCATGGACATAAAAATTATTTACAAAATACTTTTGGAGAAAAATGCGGACTGCAAATAGCACATATAGAAACTATTCATTTAAATTGTGTATTATATGTACTTACATACTGATTAGTGCATTTGAAAGCTACAAGCTATTATAGATATTAAATAAATTTCTATTTGTAGTTATCTCTAGATTGTGGATTTTCAAGGGATTCTTATTTTCTCCTTTATACTTTTCTATATTTATTTGATTTTTCATTACATGTATGTACTTTTATGGTAAGTAGAAAAGCAAAATAAAAATCAATAGGAAGAATACTAATACAAGCTATAACACAAAATGAGGAAATGATTAAGAGTGAAAAATTGTAGTCATATAGTAGCGATAACATCTATGTCAAAATGCAAAAAGAATATACTTGAGAGAATGACACAAAAGTGATAAATGTATTGGAATTGGTAGGATAAGGGATAATCATTTACATGCTTTCTGAAAACTTCTAATAATACTATATTACTTCTATAATTGAAATAATTGAAAGACTAATCTACTCGTAGATATTGGTCATTTTGTAGAATTTGGCAATTTATCAAATATTGTTACTGGTGATATAGAAAAAAAGGTTGACACATTTGAATATGATAGTATCATATTTTATACATATTGTAAGCACACGCGGATAGGGGAGATGTGTGGAGAGAGAAGCAAGGAAGACAGATTGATCATCCTTGGGCAGTGATAATTGTTGATGCACTTTGCTGGCAATTGAACAGTTGGAGGTTTGAGCACATTCAGAAATGCCTTGAAACAAAGACCTAGAAATACACTCCCCAAAAGTCAACCATTGAAAACCCTATCAAGAACAATTCTGTTCTGACACACACGGAGCCACTGTGAGTCAGAACTGACTCAGTGGCAAGTGGTTGGCATAGGCACGCACACATGCACCTATATGTAACATTGTGACATAAAGTGTAGAGGAACTATATTATACAAAATCAGTAGCAAAGTCAAGATAGCCCTAAAATCTTCCCTAATGTGATTGCACAGAGGGAGTTGGATTTGGAGGACCACTTTCTAAGATGTAGAATGAAGACTTTTAAGATATAGACTTCAAACCATGTCAGAACTTCAGTTCATATTTCATTGGCAGAAGCACTTCCCCCCTGACTTGGTTTACCACTTGGATGTACGTTCATCACTAATCTAGTCACCTTGGGGTAGCAACTGTGGGCTTCTACACGAGACCTTCTAGAAGAATTTTGACCTTGGACTTTCTTTTTCAGGACTAAGAAAGCATTCATGAATGGATCTAATGTTAAAGTTCCTATGTAAAACAACCCTTAGTAAAGATATCCCATACAGTTAATCATGTGCCTTCATGACCTCTGACCTCAATAGCATGATTCATCTAATGGATGGTTTTACTGGTTACTGTCAAGTTGATTCTGACTCAAGGTGGTATATCTGGTAGTTTATTCTCATTTTGTAATCTTTGAAGGATACATCCACTTACATGTAATTATCATTATATAACAGTGATACTGAGTTTGGTGTAAATGATTCCAATTGATTTAAAATTCTGGGGTACCCACCTAAAGCCATTAGGTTAAATTTTTTTGAGGTGCTTAAAACTCAGATATTACTTGATCGATAATAAATTGGTCAATATTTGCTTTCACTGATTATAAAACGAACAAAACTTTAGAAAGTCTATATAATGTATGACCAAATAATGTGTTAGATAGACCTTAATAATACTGTATCTAAATAAAAACACAGGAAGAATTATACACGCTATTAGTAGTAGAAGTAAGCTTATGTTATAAGTTCATGTGACAGGAAAAGAACAATAGTATTTTAAAAGTGATTTATGTGTATATATGTGTATGAGATTGCTTAGAATAACTATGAACCTCATTTAAGTCTACATAAATGAACTATAATTAGGATAATTTTATAATATCATTTAAAAATTGGATTTGTGAGGGAAAAACCTGATTTAGGAACTTAATTATGATCATTGCCGGGAGAGAGACTTGAAAATGTCAGTTTCACACCTTATCATTTGATCTCCTTTGATCAGTTTACCATTTGTTCTAGTTTTAAGTATTTTCTGCTTTCTTTTGGATTGAGGTTTTACTTTATTATTATTTTTAGTGATTTTCTTGTCTTTTGGGGTATATTTTTCTGCGTGTGAAATTCAGGTTAGGTAAACCTACAGGGACAGTGTCTTGGGGGCATGGCAGGGAAGGTCAGGGAGAAGTGGGGAGCTAATAACAAGGAGTTCAAGAAAGAAAACTGTGTTCTAACATTGATTGTGGTATGATTATACAATTCCTCTTAATATTATTAAACTAATCACTTTGTATGATAAATGTTTTTTAAAGTTAAAAATGTTTAAAAACCTTTAAGGAAAAAATAAGAAAGAAAATGACATTGTCCTCTATCGCAAACAACAAGGATGACAACGATGACAACATCAGCAACAACAAATGAGAACGAGTAGAAGTTGATAGAAACCTGTTTCCCTACCATACATACAATTTGACTTTATTTTGTGTGATTTTGTTGAAATCAAATATAATTAGATTCTTCAAAGAGTTTATAATACTGATAATATTCCTGGAGTTTCATTAAGCATGTGAAATTTTGCTCATTATAGATGATCCTGAATGTCTAAATATTGAGGAAACTGGAGTTTATGAATATTTTACTTAGTTAGGAATTTCCAAAGGAGTCAGGATTCTTTAAAGGCTTCTGTGGTTTGAAGTAGCTGTAAAAGAACCAGCAACTGTTGACACATGTGGCTAGCAGGAGCAACTGCTAATGGCTAAGGAAGCCACTGAGCAAGTGCATACAGTCCATGAGACCTTGTTGCTCAGTGATACTCACCTAACCGTCCACCCTGGTGGTTTCTTATGTAATTCTCACCAAAGGAAGAAAAACAATAACTTCCCACCAGGAAACCAGGCTAAAACTCAGGTTTAGGAATGGTAGGGAAAGATTCAAAGCAAGAATGGCATAAGGGAGAGAAAATTACCCATCTGAATCAGGGCTGGAAATATATGTCCTGTGAAAAGACATTTATAGTAAAATTACTAAACTTCCAAACATTATTCTGATTTATTCTTTCCAAAAATCGTGAGCTCAAGGAAACCACCTATTTACCACTAACACAACCAATAAACAGAGTTACTGGCATAGCTCTCATCAGACTAACCTCTTAATCTTTCATGGACTTTCTTGTTATTTCATGTTGTCAATGACTGTGTGAGGATATTTTTAAAATTCGTCAAAGTGTCCATGCTTTCGTCAAATTCATTCAGCAGATTTCTCTCTAAAAGCTATAAATACTGGAAAACCACATCACACATAAGGATAGGATAAAGATAGTAATAATTACAATAAGGTATTTTAATAAAGTTTAGGGAAGACAGTATATGATTTGTAAGCAAAACTGACATATTACTTGCCTACCAAATTCTTATAAGGCCAGAATAATACTTAAGTAGTCATGCTCCCAAATGATGAGTAACACAACTCTTCCCTAGGACTGTTGTCAAAGTGTTAATTGTGAAACAGAAGATATGCATAATGCAAAGCCTCATTTGTCTAGAGAGAGAAGCTAGGATTGTTTACAAAAGATAATTTTTATATTTTTCCTAGGCATTCTTGTAGCACGATTCTATGAGGATGTGGGTGACCACCTGTTTATATTCATGTCCTACTTAAACACATTACTTGTCTTGAGATGATAAAAAGTTTATTTTTGGCTCAATTACTTATTAAAACATATGGATCTGCTCTTAATCAGAGCCATGATGATTCAGCATCACAACGTATCAACTCAAGTGTGGTGCACTGAGGACAGCACCATGGTGGTTCCATTTTTCGAGTCCCAATATCAAAGTTTCACAACATTTTAAAAACCTATGTTCCTTTTAATAAACATAAAATCCACCCTTCCCTTATGTGAACTCAAAAGCTTTTCTAGTAAAGATGATTGTTTCTACATATTCGTGCTCCCCTCCTGAAATACTTGTACACACTGCGGGGGCGAGCAGGTAGGGGAGTTTAACGACAATTAAGAACTACTCCTTCAGATAGCCCTGTTGCTCTTGAGTTCTATAGAGTTGGTTCTAACCCATAGCAACCCTATGCACAACAGAACGAAGCACTGTCAGTCCTGTGTCATGCTCACAATTACTATTATGCTTAAGCGCCGGTGGTAGCCATCATGTCAGGTCATCTTGTTCATGGCCTTCCTCTTCTTCACACACATATGAGTGTCTCTGTATTTGTTTCTCTAGTCAGCCCAGACGAACACAACAACCCTGTGAATTTTGTAAATGTTCTCTTTTCCTCCTTGTTCTGACCATCGGGAATCTTGATCCAAAGATAATGTAGCTCCTTTCAATTGTAAAAAATGTGACATCTAGGTAACCTACACCCATTAATATGAACTGAATTGCATCCCTCAAAAGATATGTTGAAGTCCTATCACTTGGTATCTATTAACTTGACCTTTTAGCAATGGGATCTTTGAAGATGTTAGCAGTTCTCATGCGGTCATTCTGTAACAGGATGGACCCTAAATCATTTTTACTGCCTCCTTATAAAAGAGAAAAAACACAGGGACAAAGGAAATACTGTCATGTTAAAATGTGCGTACATATCAAGAAATGCCTGAGGTCATAAGAAACTGAAAGAAACAAGAATGGACCTTTTAATAGGACTTTTGGTTCTATCCTTAATTTAGACTACTGGCTTCCAGAACTGTGGACAAAAATAAGGTATGCATTTTAGAGCCATCCTCTTTGTGGTACTCAGTGACAAGAACCCTAGGAAAGTGGTGGTGTTTTAAATAGAATCAAGCATCAACGTTAGAGTCAATCAGCATAAGACTCCTGCCAGCAAGCCTATCCGGACTCGAAGACACTAAAGAGGGTTTTCCAAGAATGTACTTCTTCATGGAAGGCATGGCTCTTTTATAAAATTAGTCTGTGTGATCTTCAGCTTATTTTCTATCACCAAGGTCATATTTTCCAACTACTGATCCTTTTTTGTTTCCCTCTCTCCATTCCAATAATCATTAATTATCAATGCAGTTTGATTGTTTACTTAGTCATCACAGCCACACAGAAGCCACTACAGTATTAAAAGCTGACAGACAATGGTGGAAGTGAAATTATTCAATTTCTAAAATTAAAAAAAAAAAACATTGAATGAGAACACTATTATAAAAAGTCAAAAAAATGTTTTCACACTAAAAGAAAAAAATCCTTGATGGTTACCAGAGATGCGAGGGGAAGGGCATGGAATCCCTGAATAGAGGGTGAACAGTGATAACGTATGTGAAGGGAATGAGAATATACAAGAAGGAGGTTGTCAGAAAATGATGGAGGCAGGAGAAGACACTAGGAGGAGGGTAAGAGTTAAAGGCAATGGAAGCAAATGTTATATTCACAATCCTCCAATAACTGTGATCTTTGAGTAAATTCATGTATAGACATAGGTTGAACAGGGAGGTTGAACAGGGGAGAGCTATAATCGTTTATATGTATATACATGTGTGTATGTGTTGGACGGGGGTTATTTGTGTATGTGTATTTATCTTTGCTACAAATATATTCATCAATGTGCTGGTGCATATGGGGGTCAAAATTATAAAAATTTCTTAGACATAAAAAAACTTGAGAAATAGTCACTGGGCCTTGGTGGTGGTGGTGGTGGGGTGCTCAGGACCATAGCCTCAGGGGACACAAAGGTCAATTGAAATAACAGTTCATGGATAATGTTCTAAATATTACCATGGTGAATAGTAATTGGGCTCTGAAAAGCTCACAAGTGACTGTCTAAGCACAGTTCTGGTTTTCGAACCATCTGGAGAAAAGAGGAGAGATGAAAATTGAAAGACATAAAAAAAAGAAAAAGAAAATTGAAAGACACATGAAAACAATTTGTCCAATGACCTAATGGAGCACTTTCAACGTCTTCCCAACCTTGATACCAGATGAACTAGACGGTGCCTGTCTACTTACTACTTTGAAAAGAGATTATCACACACACACACACACACACTACCTGCATACATATAATCTTCCTTTCTTCTTTCCATTCCATAAACATATCAGGTTTATTGGTACATATGGTTGCCCCATTTTTGTAAAGTACTTGAATTAATCTGATCACATCTAATTACTTCCTGCACCTCCAGACCGGTCCAAACATCAACATTTCTTACCTCGATGACCATGGTTTGTATGGTGCAGTGGAGCACTCATTGGGGCCTTATGCACAACGAACTGAAACCCTGCCTGGTCCTGTGCCCTCTTCACAATTACTCCTATGTCTGAGTGCACTGTTTCAGCCACAATGTCAATCCATCTCCTTGAGGGCCTTCCTCTTTACCACAGTCCTTCTCCTTTACCAAACATGATGTCCTTCTCCAGGGACTGGTTTCCCCTGACAACATGCCCAAAGTATGTAAGAAGTTTCACCATCCTTGCTTCTGGACAGACTTCTTCCAAGACAGATGGGGTTGTCTCATGGTGCTTTTATTCTGCCCAGCACCACAATCCTGGGTCTTCCTTATTTAGTGTTCAACTTCCCCATGCATATGATGCCCATAGCCAGCTTTAGGGTACCTTAGTCCTCGATGTAACTATAATGACCTATTATCGGTCTCTCTGCTTCTAGTCTTGATCCCCAATAGTTTATTCCTAATGTAACTGTCAGTTCAATAGTGTAAAAACAATGCCAGATTTTTTCTCCCCTCTGCTAAAACTCATGTCTACGGTTTCCCAGAGGAACCCTAGTGGTACAGTGATTACACGTTGGGCTGCAATCCTCATGGTTGGCAGTTTGAAACCACTAGCAGCTCTGTGGGAGAAAGACTAGGCCTTCCAAACCCTTAAACAGTTACACTCTTGGAAAACCACAGGGGGGAGGGTTGCTGAAAAGTTTGTGTAAGTATTATCTTTTGAATAATACCTACTTTGTCTACCCTACTAAAAACTACAACTTTCCATGCACACTGTCATATACCCATTTCATCTTACCCTGTTCTACTTTTTCTTTTTTATTAGCATTTGTCAAGACTAACATTTCATATAGGTAATTTATTATATTTACTATCTTTATTTAACTTTCTCAACTCCAGGTAAGCTCCCTGGACTACATTCCTATATTGTGTGCCATTTAGGAATCTTTCTTTTATTGATTGAATGATTGCAATTATATGCTTTGCTACCTTAAACACCTTTGTTCATAAATCTTCATCAGGGGAAGTGATTATTTTCCTAAAAGAGTGCACAGAGGTGGGATAACTGGGAAAAGAACTTGAAATCTTCAGACTCTTGATAAATATTGCCAAATTGTATTACAAATGGTTTGCATCAATTTACACTCTCACTAACAATGTATTCCTTATTATACCTTGATCAATAATGCATGTTCTACACCAAAGTATATAGTAGTCAAAATATGAAAATTTGAAAATAAAGGAGAAAATCATAAGAGCAACTAGAGATAAAAACGGCATTCACCTCAGTATAATCAGATAAGAATATACTCAGACTTATCAGCAGAAACCATGAAGAAAAGGAGAGAATGTAATACCATCTTCTGAAAGTTAAAGGAGCATTGCTGTAACCCTAGAATCCTCTACCCCATCAAACTCTCCATCAAAATTGACATAGAGATAAAAGTTTTCCATAACAGGAACAAAATGAGAGAATATGTAAAAACAAACAAGCAAACAAAAACAGTGCTGCAAAAATTACTTTCCAGCTCACTGTGGAGACCAACATTCACAGAACACAAACATGAGATCACCACATAGTGTCACACAATCCAGAAGTCAATGCACTGGAAGCAATGCCCAAGACTTCTTTGACACAACAGTGAAAAGAAGACAAGAAAAAAAAAAAGAAGACAAGAATGAATCCCCCACACATACACAACACACAGCTAAGGAGGAAGGTAGGAAAATTGTATCACAAAAAGTACCAGATAAAAGCAAAGAATCCACAACTGGAAGTAATTACTCTGAATGTCAATTGTATGAACTCATTCATTAAAAGACAAAGAGTCGCAGACTAGATTAGGAAATAAAACCCATTAATCTGTTATCAAGAGACACATCTCAAGCTCACAGATAAAAGCAGGTTGAAGATCAAAAGTTGGAGAAAAGTATACCAAGTGAATGGCGATCTAAAAGCTGGAGTTGCAAGTCTAATCTCCGACAAAAATCAATCTCAAGGGGCAGGACATAACAAGAGGTAAATATGAGCACTATATACTGCTTAAGGGATCAGTAGACCAAAAGCCAGTGAGCATAATAAACATACATGCCTAACGACAGACCCAAAAGATTTGTCAATCAAATCCATCATAAGACAAAAAAAGAAATCACAGGATTGGCAATAAAAATAGGAGACTTCAATATACTGCTCTCTAAGAAAGGCAGATCAACAGGAAATAACTCAATGAGGAGGCTACAGCACTAAACTCTCTAATCAGACAACTCACAACTCTCTACCCAAATGCGTCTAAATACACATTCTTTTCAAGTGTACATGACTCATATTAAAAAATAGACCATATGCTGGACACAAGTCAAGCTTGATTAAATTAACTTCTCTGATCACTATGCCATAAAGCTGGAAATCAACAAAAGAACAAGGGCAAATATGTGTAGGCTAAATATATCTTACTTCTTCAAAAAGGCTGGGTATTGGCCTAAATTGGAGACAAAATGAGGAAGTTCCTAGAAATTAAAAAGAATGAGAATACAACATACCAGCACCTATGGGATACAGCCAAAGCAGTTATCAGAGGATGCTTGAGAGAGATAAATGCATATATGAAGAAGGGAGAGAGACTTATGGCCAACAGCCTACCACAAAACCTTCAGCATTTGGAACAGAGTCAACAGAATAATCTAATAACCCTTCTAATGGAAAAATAAAAATCAGGCAGAGATAATTGAGTGGGAAAACCAAACAAAAAACAACGGAAAAATTTAGCTCAATAAAAAGCTGAATCTTCAAAAAAATCAACAGAATCAGCAAACTGCTAGCAAACATAAAGAAAGGAAGGAACAGACATTAATATTTAAGATGAGGAATGAAACCAGGAAAGTTACCACGGACCCTAATGAAATGAAAAGACTAATTACACAGTACTACAAAGGACTGTACTCCAATGAATACAACAACTTGGAAGACATGGACAAATACCCGGAAAAGCAGACCAGATAGCCTCATGTAGACATCCCAACTTGAACAAACCCACAGCAAAAGAAGAAATGATAAGGTTCTTCAGGAACTCCCAACTGAAAAAGCCCCAGCCCAGATCACTATCAAGCATGCAGGGAAGAGCTGACACCAATTCTACACAAGCTTTCCTTGGCAGACCCCTATTGGTGAATCACAGCATACATACATCAGTTGTGTAAAGCACATTTGTACAT
>NW_022103900.1:11710766-11712865 GCF_000313985.2 Echinops telfairi
TTTCTTGTGTTATATATCTATCTATATAAATATAGATATAGATATAGATATAGATATATATGATTATTAGAAATCTGGTTTTGTCTCTCTAGAGAACCCTATCTAACATAGACGGTAAACTCCAAAACACATTCTACAAAGTTAGTATAATGCTGATTACAAAGCCAGGCAAGGATCCTGAATAGAGAACTACAGGCCAATAACTCTAGTGCACATTAATGCAAAAAATTGTTTAGAAAATCTTGACCAATAGAATACAAGAGTGTAGTTTTAAAAAAATCCATCATGACCAAGTGGGATTCATACCAGGGATTCAGGGATGGTTCAACATCCAAAAAGCCATCAGCGTTATAAACCACGTTGACAAGGAAAAGAACAAGAACCAAATGATAATATCAATAGACTCAGAGAAAGAAGAAGTGAAATTATTGTTATTTGCAGATGATAAGATTTTATATATTGAGAACCCCAAAAGCTCCACAATAGGAGTGCTGGAAGCCATAGAAGAATATGGTAAAGTGGCAGGATACAAGATCAACAAGCAGAATATACAACGGATGGGTTTACAAAAAAAAAAAGAGAGAGAGAGAGAGAGAGATCAAGAAGTTACCACCCTTCACAATAGCTAAGCATAAATTGAAATATCTGGGATATACCTATCCAAAAAAAATAAAATATCTGAACAAGAAAAAATACAGAATATTGTTACAAGAAACCATAAAGGACCTTCACAAATGGAAGCATATCCCATGCTCATGGATCAGAAGACTCAATATTGTACAGATGTCAACCCTACCTAAGGCACTATATATGTTCAACACAATCCCAATACAAATACCAGCATACATTTTCAAGAAATGGAAAGACTGACTACCAACTTCATATGGAAAGTGAAGAATTTTAGAATTGGCAAAGAATTCCTCAAGAAGTATAAAATGGGCACTTTTGCATTACCTCACATTAAAACTTAATATACAGCCTTACTTATAAAAACAGCATGGTACTGCTGTAATCATAGATACTTGGGCCAATGGATAAGAACGGAAACTCCAGAAATAAAGACAACAGCATACAGACAACTGATCTTTGCTAAGGACTTCAAGAATATCAAATGGGAAATAGATACCCTTTTTAACAAATAGTGCTGGAGAAACAGGATATCAAGTTGCAGAAGAATGAAGCAAGGCCCTTACCCCACAGCATACAGAAGAACAAATTCAAGGTAGATCACAGACCTTGAAGTATAATCTAAAACTATCAGGATCATCAATGAGAAAATTAGGACAAAGCTAAGAACCTTAGTGCAGGGACTATATAGGCTATCAGCAATAATTAAGGATAAACACCCAGAGGAAGATAAAAGAGATCAATGGGACATACTAAAGGTAAAACACTGGTGCACATAAAAAGTCTTCATCAAGAGAGTAATAAGAGAACCCACAGACTGGGAAAAGATATTAGTAATGATATATCAGATAAAGGTCTAATTACTATAATCCTGTAAGCTTACAACAAGAAAAAATGAATAGCCCACTGAGGTGGTGGGCAAAAGATTTGAACAGATGATTCACAAAGGAGGAAACCAGAAAGGTCAATAAACATATGAGATCTTGTTCCTGATCATTAGCCACCCAAAAAATACAAATCAAAACAACCATGAAATACCACCTAATGTCCACAAAGATAGCCCAATTCAAAAACACAGAAAGCCACAAATATTGGAGGGGCTGTGGTGAGATTGGAACACTCATTCACTCCTGGTGGTTTTTAGATATGTACAGCCACTGTGGAAAGCAATTTGGTGATACCTAAAAAAGATGGAAATCAAGTTATCATATGAGTTAGGCTGGGTACATAAGAGAAACAAATCCACAGAAACGCATATGTGTTAGAGAGAGTTTTATGTAAAGAGTAAGTGCACATCAAGAAACATCCCAACCAAATGCTGCCCAAGCCCACAAGTCCAACATTAAGTCCAACCCATATGTCCGACACCAATCCACAAAGTCCTCCTCCATCTCACAAAACACACACAATGACACCAACTGTGGGAGGAAAGCCAAATCAGTGAATGTGTAAGCATCTCAGCGCTGGCAGGG
>NW_022103900.1:11713654-11715955 GCF_000313985.2 Echinops telfairi
ATTAACCCACCCAAGGAGAGGGTACTGTGTATATCTCCAAAGGAAAAAGAGAGCTAGAAAAGACCTTATTCCGGTGCCAATCCTTGAGGGCCATGCTCCTGCTTGGAGCAGCAAGTTCACAGCATGAACTGTAGGGTTGTCCTCAGCCTGGGACATGATGCCTCCTCCCTAGATGACAGCCCTTCAGAGGACAGCCCTGCAGATACAGTTCAAGAACAGCTGGTCAGACCCGCCCACAGGGCGGCAAACCAAGAGGAAAGTGCAACAGACCAGCAATGGGAGCAAAGACCCTGAGGAATCCTGATTGTGGACTTCTGACTTGAAAGGCAGAACTTGGTATCCCATCTGAACTGGTTGGGGGTTACTCACAAGGGGGCCATAATGAAAGCCTAAAGGTCCAATGTGGGGGTTTGGGTCTCCGGGGACAGGCCTCTCCATCCCTGTCTGCAGGAATAGCAAGGGGGACTTTTAGCATGCTCACCTTTTGGGATGAGCGCTGCAGACAGAAAGGGAATATGTATTGCTAGGCAAGCAGGACCTGGGATACGTTACATGTCTTTTTCTCTACTTAACTGAGAGATATTCATCTGCACTACGTCAGGATTCCTATTAAACTGGTGACTACCTTTATGTTCCTTTATTTTTGTTTTTGGTGTTTACCTATATAAGATAGGCAATCTTACTAAGACAAGGACTGGATCAACAGTTCCTAAGGAGCATGGGAGAGGAGGAGGCCAGAGGAGGAGAGTTGTGATCCAATAAGGATGGATACATGGGAATAGTAAGGGTTCTGGAATCGATGGTGAGGATGGTGTAGCTTTTCGGGCAGGTTTGATCAACTGAATTGTATCTGAGAGGTATTATAGAGAGGTGAATGATGGGTAAACATGATAGTGGGTTAGGAGGGAGGGGGGAGAAAAAGAGGAAAGAGGACAACTACGTATATATAAAACAAATAAAAACTGTAATAGCAAGGTGGGAAAATATTAAAGAACTAGAAGATAGTTATGTGATTGATCAGTGGTATACTACACCCTATATTTATCATCCCTTCCTTGTGGCCATTCTGAGAGGGACTGTCCAATTATCTTACAGGTGGTCTTTGGGTCTCCCCTACATCCATGCACGTTCACACTGATTTGATTGCTTGTTTCTGAACTTCTGGAACCTTTTCGCTTTGACACTTCATGATCGCACGGGCTGGCGTGCTTCTTCCATGTGGACTTTGTTGCTTCCCTACTAGATGACCGCTTGTTTGATGACAAGCCTTTAAGGCCCCAGATGCTATATCTTTTAATAGCCAAGGACCATCAGCTTTCTTAACCCCGTTTGCTTATGCACCCATTTTGTCTTCTGTGATAGTGTCAGGAAGGTGAGTATCATAGAGTGCCACATAATTAGAACAAACTGTTCTTGTACTGAGGTAAGATTTAAGTAGCGGCCCAAAGTCCACCTGCTTCCTTGTTCCATTTGCAACAATGGACTCACTGTCATTGAGTCCATTCTAACTCAGAGCAACAATATTGGACAGAATAGAACTGCCCCTGTGGCTTTCCAAGACTGTAAATCTTTACCAAACCAGTGTAGAAAAGCAAACGGGATAGGACCACCACCTTCTATGGTTCATGGTCTGTGGAAGAATGCTGATGGCTCAGCCATGGGACATTATGAAGCAATGGCTGGCCTGTCTCTCTGGCTGAAATAAATGGACACTTACCTCCTGTTCCTGACTAAAGCTGCAGAAGGCAGCACTCTGCCAAACTTATCAGTTCCTTTATGTTCCCAGCTTCATCCTTCCCTCCCGTGTATGAATAACTTGGCTGATGTGTTAACGCTTTTCTGTAAACTTTGAATTGTTTAAACCTGTGACATGTTGCAGGCTGTGTGTAGGGAAGGTATTTAAGCCTGCCCCTGATAATAATTCTCAGGCCTGTGAAGTATCTATACTCCAGGGTCCCCCATGCCTCAATTGCATCTTTCCTTTCTCTGATCTATGTTTTCTCGTTGCAGATTGTACAGCTCTTGAACCCTTTGTAATTTAAGATGTGAATTAGTCTCCCCCCACTCTCATGACCTCAATTCTACCTTACAAAACGGATTAGACCAGAACATGCATACTGATACAGATAAGAGCCCACAACACAGGGAATCTAGTATAGATAAACCCCTCAGGACCAACAAGGAGAGTAGAGATACAAGGAGGATTAGAGAAGGGTGTAGGGAGAAAAGGGGAAATGGATCATACGGATCAACCTGGAACTTCCTCCCAAGAGGATGAATAACAGAAAAGTGAGGGGCAAT
>NW_022103900.1:11717328-11743230 GCF_000313985.2 Echinops telfairi
AGAAACGATTTACATTGATAAACTGTCAGCATCAATTGTACTTTAAAATTTTTTCTCTAAGAATTTATTCTCTCGTACCAATTTCTAGTCAAGGAGAATGACATTGATTGCAGATAATTGAGAATGAACTTTTGGGGTGATTTTAAAGGTGACTTTAAATCTCTCCATATTTTGCTTGTTGGTATTTTAAAAATCTAATGATAATGATCTTACATTTGCAGACAGGGCAAGTTAAAAAATATCCCATGACTGCACAGCCCCTGTCAAAGACAATTCATAATATTGGATTCTATTTTGTTCTCTTTTTGTGTTTCCAGTTAAGAATGCCATATGGCTTCTTCTTCTTCTGTATTACATTACATGTTCTGAAACCTGCATGCACAAAGTGAATTTTTACTGATACCACGCAGAAGATGAAGAGTCCTCTCCACTGCAGACATTCTGCCTTCCCCAGGGTTAAGAGTGGTCTCTATTTATCTGTGTGCAACATCACCAAACAGTGTGCGGTGAGATTGAAGAATCTCTGGGCACAAAGAGAATTTAAGTAGGCTGAGTGTAATCACCCACGTTGAACTTAAGCCAGAATGATGGGTTAACATCCTTAGTGACATCCATCCCAATTGAAGAAAATGGCAACTAACAACAGCCACTCTCCCAAAAGGAGAGTCGTACACCTTGTCCTGGTGTCTCACTTTCTTTTTATTGAGAGTCTACCAGGCAAGGGTTGGATTTTATCTAAGTTACCTGGTTATGACTAGCAAAACCAGTGTTTTACTTTAAGGATATGAAAATAACCCTCATGAGGCGACTGAAATATGCACAGAAGTGTAAGGTTTCTAGGGTTTTTAGATCAGAAAAATAAAAACAAACCAAAACAAATTTTTCAAAAGACAAACAAAAAACTCCTAACTGGTAAAAAAGATCATGGAGCCTAGGATTCCAGAATTTGGGATTGATTTCTGTCACTTATGTAGTACTGAAAGAAATAAGCCTTGCTAAATACAAGGGGTATTAAAAAGTAAGATTCATGATTCCTAAAGTGAGCACTCTTAAGGGTAGGGACTACATGTGTTTCATCTGAATACTATCAGCACATAGCACATGCCCCTGGCATACAATAGGTGCTCAATACAAATTACTGATTTTAAAAATATATATACTTACCCACTTTATAACAATGATCAAATTCACTACAAAAAGAGTAATGGTACAGTATCTCTCTCTTTTTTTAAGTCATTTTATTGGGGGCTCATACAATTCTTATCACAATCTATCCATTCATCCACCGTGTCAAGCACATATGTACATTTGTTGCCATCATCATTTTGAAAACATTTTCTTTCTACTTGAACCCTTGGTATCATCTCTTTATTTCTTCCCTCCATCCCCCACCCTCCCTCCTTCATGAACCCCGAATAATTTATAAATTATTATTTTTCATGTCTTACACTGTCTGATGTCTCCCTTCACCCATGTTATCCATCCCCCTGGAAGGGGGTTATATGTACATCATTGTGATTGGTTCCCTCTTTCTCCCCCCACCTTCCCCTTCCCCTCCTGGTATGGTTACTCTCAATAGTGGTCCTGAGGAGTTTATCTGTCCTGGGTTCCCTGTGTTTCCAGCTCTTTTTTTAAAAATCATTTTATTGGGGGCTCGCTCATACAACTCTTATCACAATCCATACATACATCAATTGTATAAAGCACATTTATACATCTGCTACCACGATCATTCTCAAAACACCCACTCTCCATGTAAGCCCCCGGCATCAGGTCCTCATTTTTGCCACCTCCCTCCCCGCTCGCACCTCCCTCATGAACCCTTGATAATTTATAAATTATTATTTTGTCATATCTTACATTGTCCGATGTCTCCCTTCATCCCCTTTTATGTTGTCTGTCCCCCAGGAAGGAGATTATATGTAGATCCCTGTAATCAGTTCCCCTTTTCCACCCTACCCTCTCTCCACCCTCCCAGTATCACCACTCCCATCACTGGTACTTAAGGGATCATCCGTCCTGGATTCCCAGTGTTTCCAGTTCCTATCTGTACCAGTGTACATCCTCTGGTCTAGCCAGATTTGTAAGGTAGAATTGGATTCAAGATAGTGGGAGGGAAGGAAGCATTTAGGAACTAGAGGAAAGTTGTATGTTTCATCATTGCTACATTGCAGCTGTCCACGTAGTTGGGATTGGGGCGGGCCCCTCAGACCTCTCCACTGGTTCCCTGCTCCACGCTGGCATATTGCATTCACACCTTGGAGCACCGGGTTGAAGTCTGGTTCCTCTTTCCCTGTGGAGATATAAACAATATCCTCCCCTTGGGTGGGTTAGTGCCCTGTTCCCCCGCTACACAGTTCTTTTTAATTTTTTCCTCCCCCGCCCCCCTCCTTTTAAGTTGGCTGCCATCAGTTTCTCTTCTTTTTTGATGATGGATTTTTTTCCCCTTGGAATCATTAGTCTCTATATCTCCTTTTGTTAGGGTATGGTCAACATATGTCTTTGGTGCTCAAACACTTGTGTTATTTTTCTTCTCATTGAAGAAATCATTATTCTGTAATTAAATCAGCATTTCTGGTTCTGCCTTTTGCTGAGGATTCACATTTATGCCCCAAATATACTTAATAAGAAACTGTTAACTGGATAGCAGAGTCTTATGAGTATCATCTAAAGATCTCTAAGAATCCCTTGGGGATCTTGCTAAAATATAGATTCTGCCCAATATGGCTGGGCTGGAAATGCAACTTCTAAGCAGAGAGTTGAATCAGAATGAACTAGTTTGAAGTCCTATATCGAATACAATCAATTAACAACAAAATCCAAAGCCTGTTCCCATCTGGTCAATTCTGACAAATAGGGACCCTGCACGACTGCATAGAACTGCACCGTTGAGTTTCCAAGGCTTTTTGGAAGCAGACGGATAGACTTTTCTCCCGTGGAATGGCCAATGTCCAAACCAACTTTTGACTAGCAGCTGAGCCCTTCCCCTTCAATACTGTGGCAGCAGGGTTCATTTTACAGAGCAATGTTGTTGTCGCTAGGTGCCATTGACCACCTCCAACTCACAGGATGCCCGCATACAATGTAAGCAAACAGTGCTCATTCCTGTACCACCCTAACAGTTTATGTTATTCTAGCCCATTGTTGTCACCACTGGGTCAGTCCCTTTTATCTAGAGTCTTCCCTTTTGCGGCTGCCCCGCTACTTTACCAAGATGATACCTTCTTCCAGGGCTTGGTCTCTCTGGATAACATGTCCAAAGTATGTGAGTAAAGTCTTGCCATCCTGGTCTCTGCGGAGCGCTCTGGCTGTACTTCTTCAAGACAGAGTTGGGGGTTCTTTAGGTAGTCCGTAGGAGCCCTGGTGGCATAGTGGCTGCCATCCACAAGGTGAGCAGTTGAAACCACTAGCAGCTCCTGGGGAGAAAGACTGGACTCTCTCATTCACTGTTCCTGTCTCAGGAACTCACAAGGGCAGTTCTACCCTGTCCTATAGGGTCTCTGTGACGCAGCATGGACTCGATGGGAGTGAATTTGGTTTGGTTTTGCTTTGGGCAGTCCGTGCTTTCAATATTTTTCACCAGCACCATAACTCAAATTCATCACTTCTTCTTTGGGTTTCCTTATTCAATGTACAACGTGCCCATACATAGGAGGTGACTGAAAATATCAGTCACATGGGTCAGGCATACCTTAGTCCTCAAAGTAACATCCTTAATTTTCAACACTTTTAAGAGGTCTTGTGCCACTCGCTGATTTACCCAATGTAATACGCTGTGTGATCTTGACTGCTGCTTTCATGAGCATTGATTGTGGATCCAAGTAAGATGAAGTCCTTGACAAGCTTTTCTCCATTTATCATCATGTTCCCTCCTGGTCCACTTGTGAGAAATACTTGGTTTCTTTACATTAAATTGTAATCCATTTTGAAGGCTGCAATCCTTGATCATCAGCAAGTGCTTCAAATCCTCACTTTCAGCAAACAAGTTTGTACCCTCTGCATAGCTAAGCTTATTAATAAGTCTTCTTCCACTATCAATAGCATATTCTTCTTTATACAGTTTAGCATCTTTGCTTCTTTGCTCAGTATAGAGGTTGGATAAGTAGGGTGAGAAGATACACATTTAAACCACACAGTGTTCTTGTTCTGTTCTCATAGCTTAAGCCATGATGGGTTCTTGGGGAGCATAATTAAGTGTTCTGGGATTAACAATAAGACACACTAATACTTGCAGCGGAAGTTGTTTTTAATTTTTATCCCAGTTAAAAATGATGGATGCCAGAAAACCTTGCATATTATTTTATAGGCCCAAACTGTCTTGTAGCTCTTTGTTCGTCACTGACCTTTTGGTCAAACATCAAGGGGTTGCACTTTGACAGGGACCGGTAGAGGAGCAGGAGAAATGACAAAGGCAGAGGAGGAGACTATTAATGTAACACACACAAGCGTCTGTGCTTTCTCTTCTGTGAAGGTAACCTCGCATGATAATTGGTAATTTGGAAACTCATAGTACACAGTAAGAGAGATATGTAGTGTATGGTGTACAGACCTTTGACAAAATAGTATGTGTGAAAATTATAGCGACAAAGTGATATGAATGTTTATTTGGGGATTTTGCACTATGTGGTTACATTTTGATATGGGATGGGCATCTTGAATAAAACAATCTCTAAACATTTACCTTTCTTGCAAATCAAGACTTTTCTTCTTGCCTTTCAAGCTTTCTTCAAAGCTTGAAAAGAGTGATTATTTATTTGGTGAGATACATTTATAAAGGTATGCATGCATGGCCTGGGAGTAGGACAGAAGTCAATCAGAAATACTGCAATGCTTAAAAAGTGCTCCTCTGGCAAAATTTCCAACTCAATTTAAACCTATCCATCCTTGATATCTTATGAGAAATATTTAGTGTCATGGGATTTACAGCCCAATTTTCTGACTGAACAGGTTGAGATAATTTCTAAAAAGCTTATAATAAGCAACTTTAAAGTTGTGCTGATATCTCAGGCTCTAGACATCCTTCCAAACCACAACAAACTACTCATAAATACCACTTAATCGTTGACTACCTAGCTTTTGACGATCTCTATGTAGATAGTTAGGGCTGCTCAGCAGGTTTCTGAGCTACTTTCTTCAACAGTTAGGTGGTATGGATTCAAGGGCCTTAACCTGATTTAGTACTAATTTAAGCACAATCAAGAGTATATTTTGTATAACAATCACGTTGTGCTTTTCTGTGAAAGGCATAAATGGTACCACAGTATATAATGTTTTCATTATTCACAATACTGCTTCTCTTTATCTAGAATTCAATTCAACAAATATTTATAAAGTGCCACTGCATATGTCAAGCCCTAAGATGTACTGGTTTCTCTCTATATATATTGTAGCAGTTGATTTGCTTACAGGAGAAAAAGCTACTTATATTTTCAAGATAGAATAATATTTGAAAAAGGAATGAAAGGAAACAGGCATGTAAACCTTAGCAAAACAGTACAGAGGTAGAAATATTTTTTTGTCCTTTCTGCAATCTTCTGAATACTTGGGCATGGTAGGGGGCAAGGTTCACCAAATGAATGAGAATTGAGGGATGATAGGTGAGGTAGGTAAAAGAGTAAAGGCAAAAGTATGTAATTAACTTCTACCCACCCTTAGAGAGGAGGGTAAGTGTCCTACAGGGGAAACTTCTTCCACATCGTCTGAATCTTGGATGCATGAGAGAAAGTCAATTGGTTAAAGGTTATTTTTATAGAAAATCTGCTTAAGTTGAAAGTCTGATAATATTAATATAATCACTCTGGTATTCTAAGGTGTACTAAGTAACATCCTAAACAGTAATAGAGGGTCCAGGTTGTGCCTGCTCTTCCTTGCTTCCTTATTCAGGCCTTGTATTCTAGCCTTTCCAGCGATCATTAAGCTTTTCCGGAAAATTCCTTGTCTGCTTTGGATAACTGGAGAGAGTTTCTGTTGTTTGCAACAAAAACTCTGGCCAACGGTAAAGCAATGTTAAGGCAGGATCATCTCACTTGTTTCACACTTAAATATTAATATTATAAAATCAATCTGACTTGTAACTACAATTTCTCAATGGATATTAAGACAGGTAAAATTAGAATAAAACATCATTTGTTCATTTGTGATTAGCTTATTTCGCTTAGCATAAATATAAGCTACATTGATACTGTAGCATGTATCAAGATTTCATTTCTCCAACTAGCTGAGTAGCATCCCATTGTATGTGCGTACCACAATGGGTTTATCCATCCATGACTGATGGGCAGTTAGCTTAGCTTGTTTTCACTTTAGGGCTATTTTGAGCAATGCTGCTTTGCACATTGGTGCATAGGTCTGTTTTTCAGTCTCTGTTTTAAGTCTTTTGAGTATACATGGTAAGGTTACTTTTGAGCAGTATTCAATGCTAATAGAATAATATTTTCCCTAAAGTCATCCATATGAAAAATAGTTGGGAAAAAACCATCTAGGAAGTTTATTTAAGAAGCCATTTTGAGAGTACGTTATAAAATCAATACAGATCCAACCCATATAAAACATATGCAGCTTCCATTAGGTCATGTAATGTAAGCAAAAGTAGGATGGTTCAGTTTTGTGTCACCTTGGCTGGGCCAGGATTCTCAGCGGTTTGGCAGTTGAAGCCTAAGAATTCCCATGATATTATCTCACACAATGTATTCAACTTCAGAATGGATCTACTATGATGAGCTAAACAGTGTTAAGAAGCTTAGGGTGGAGTGCAATCCCTTATTCAGGTCACAGCCCTAAGGAAGTTTCCTTAGGCATGTTGCTTACTTGCTACCCCCACCCCCACCCCACCCCCGCCCCGGTCTAGGTCATGGTCTTGGTTCCTTGACTTCCACATCTTTGGACTTGAGCCAAAGCCTACCATATTGCCTGATATACTTAGAACCTGGTGGCCTGCTATCTGGTGGTTCACAAAGGACTCATTTGCCCCTCCAGCCACAAGCTTACTGACCTTGGATTTGTTTTACTGGCCTCTGTAGCAACTAGCCTGTAGTGTCCCTACCAATCTTGGGTTCGTCAGTCCCTGAAGCTTCTTGAGTCAGGAGGAGCCTCCAGCTTAACATCTGACCCATGGACTTAGAACCATCCCAGAGTTGGACTAGGTTTTACTATTTTTACAACTATGTGAGGCATTCTATTTATATGTGAGTAAACTTCTCTCTTTATAAATATACACAAGCATCACTGGTGTTGCTTCTCTAAGAAATTCAGCCTTACATAAATACTAAGAGTGATGATTCTAAATACAATTGCATTTTCTGTAGTAAAAGAAAATTAGTTTATGCTCATTACCATTTTTAAGTGTATCAGATTATAGACAGGTATTTTACATTATTATTTCTTCTTTGGTATATTTACATATGCATATATATTAGTTTTCAAACTATTAAAAATAATTTGAGACTAGTTTTAATTGCTCAACTCCTTACGTTTAAGTTTCTCCATTATTCTAAAACTAAATACTCTGTCATTGGGTCAATTCCAACTCATAGTGAAACTACATAGTATTTCTGAGACTATAAACCTTTACAGGAACAGACAGCCTCATATTTCTCCTAAGAAGTGTCTAGTAGGTTTGAACCCCCATCCTTATGGTTAGCAATTCAACAGATTTCTCTATTAGCTATGGGAAATCACATACAAGCTACTGTTTTAACAAAGTACTATTAATCAAATTATTCTCTTTCTATTTCTGGCATAGGTTTATATATGTGAGTATGAACACATGGACACACACAAACATTTCTACAGTGTTTTGGTTGGCACCTAAAGCCTAACCTTCAGTGCCACTAGAACTCCTTACATCTTTGAAAGGAAGATATTTATTCAGTCATCCTTTATGCTAATATCTTCTCTTCTAACCTAAGACACTTTATAAATATTTATCAGGTCTACATTTTTCACACACACACAAATAGCTCTGCCAATAATTTTGTCATGTAGTGCTCATTGTTATAACAACTTCTAATATTGTGATCCTGAAGGCATATAGTTAACTGTGGACTAACTTACACTTTTGTTAAAATAAATAAATGTGAATCTGTGAGAAGGCTGTCTACACTGCCTTGACTAGGTGGCTTTGCTGATCTTGACTGGACTTGTTTGTGCATCTAGTCTGGGATAAGCTGGGGATGTATTGATTTGTTTTATGAGGATTTCTTGCTCATCCTAGATAAAACCCACCTGTAGGTCAGGCATGCCAATGGGAAGGGCATATGAGTGGAAGCAAAAACGCTAAAGGTCTCTTGAGTCCTAGAATTGGCACTGGCACAGCAGCACTTCAGCTTCTTTTTACAGTTAAAGCAAGAGTCAATTTTTATGCAAAGTCAGAGTGAGAAATATATTGTTGCCCATTTTCTAATGTGGCAAAGACTGTGAGTCTAGGGGAATGCAGAATTGGGGTCAATATAGCTCCTTCTAGCTATATTGTGTCCAATCTGTTCTCCTTAATCTATTATGATTGGATCTAGAAGTCTAAACTTTATTATGTCCAACAGTTTGTGAGTTGTGGGTTTGTTTATTTTTTAACACAGACTCCTTCACTTGGCTTATATTCGTTCTTTAGCTGACCCAAGGAAACCTGGACACCCCAATCACTTTACAGAAGTAAAATCTGGCGTCTGCTTTCATCAGTATTTACAGCCTAGGAAACCCTATGGGGCAGTTCTACACAGTGCAATAGATTTTCAATGAGTTTGAATCAACTTTGATGGCATTACGTGTGGTTTATTTCTTATCTGACCTGGTCAATAGTAATGTTCAAATGTGCTTCAATATGCAAAGAACCTCTAGTGGAATGGTGGTTATGCATTGGTCTGCTAACTGCAAGATCAGCAGTTGGAAACCATCAGCCACTCCTAGGGAGAAAGATGAGGCTTTCTACTCCTGTAAAGAGTTACAGTCTTAGAAACCCACAGGGGCAGTTCTAGCCTGTCCTACAGGGTCCCTGGGAGTAAGAATCGTCTCGATGGCAGGGAGCTTAGTTTTCATTTTTCATTTCTCCTTGAGGAACATCTCCACTTCTGCCATACATCCATTTACATCTGTGTGAGGCACAGGGATGGGCATGAGACCCAGTCAACTAATGACCACATTACACTTTTCCTCTTCCACAGGGATTCTTTCACAGCTAGAAAACGTTAGAAAGTATGATTTACAACGTTCTCATTTTGTTAAAGTTAATGGTTTTACTTCCTTTGTGGAGTGAACTGCCAGCCCAATGCCAACATAAGGAAGAAGCGGAGGCTAGAAAAAGAATTGTGAGGTAGAATTCTGAAAACATCTTTCTTTAAAAAAAAAAAAAAGATTCTGAATGCAATCATGCATCTCTCTTTTATTTTATTTTAATGTATTTGAACTCTGTGTCTGTAATTTGTAGCCAGAAAAATACTGACGTAAGCCCATATGTACATATGTAACCATTCATACTTCCCCAATTAAGCCACTATCCCACACCCTCACATGTTCATAAATGTGATGTGCCTCACATCCCATCGACACCAAATTCATTAAAGTTTCTAGCAGTTTACTAAGTTCAAATCCCTAGAGTGTCTTTGTCCATTCTCCCACCTAAGAAAATTTATAGTAATTTTTCTAAAGATCAAACTTGATGTCAAATAACTTTTTCCCTGTAAATTCTTCCTGACCTCTTAGGTAAAATTAATTTTATTTATATTTAGAGGAGGTAAAGGGTAGGAGAAACACAAACCATGCTTAGTGTTACATATTTTGTAATATGATATTAGATAGCCTTTTATCTATCAGTAAATGCAGTTAGCTCTACTTTCAAAATCTATTTCGAATCAGACAAATTCTTTTCATTTCCATTCCTACAACAAAGGTCAGTCATCACCGTTTCTCTCACTGATTCTTGTAACAGTCCCTGTTACACTTTCCCTGTTTCTGCCTTTCTTCCTCTAGATTCCAGCCTCCACACAGTATGACCCTCTCATACCAAGTGAGATCATGCTACTCTCTGTTCGCAAACTTGCTGTGGTTTCCGGTTTCACTCAGATCTTCAGGACCTTGAACAATCTAGCCCCGTTTCTCCCACTCCAGTATCATCCTCTGCTGCTCATCCCTGATTCCTTCTGCTCTCGGCACAGTGCCTTCTTGCTGCTTCTCACACAGCTCACATGCTCCTGCCCCAGCGCCTTTGCTGTTACTGCTTATTCCTGAAATTCTTTCCTACCAAATATCTGTCTGAAGGTGCTCTCATGTTAAGTGGCATAGTGGGCTACAGTGAGCTGATAACTACAAGGTCAGCCATTCAAATCCATTAGCTCAACATTGGGAGAAATATACTGTGGCCTACCCCTGTAAAGCCTGGGAAATGCAAAGGAGCAGTACTTCCTATCCTATACAGTCTCTATGGGTTGGAATCAACAATGGCAGTGGGTTTTAGCTCACGTTATTCAAGTATTTGCATATGAGGGGGTAACCCCCCCCAGAAAAGCCATAACAACACTCCACTGGCGGACCTTTTGTGTGACCATTTTTCCTTTGAGGTGACATTGAGCACCTGGCTCTCAGTTAGTGCACGCAGTGGCATCACCTGGGAAGGTTCTCTCTAGTCACAGTAACTTTTTTCGTAAGAGCAGTTCTGCTCAAACCTCATTTTTTGTGATGTTCAATTTAAGAGAACAGCATGAAACAGTGAAATTTTGTTTCTTGCTTTGGAAAATGCCACAGAAATTGTTGTGATAATGAACACAGCTTCCAAGGACAGCACTATGGGAAAAACTCAAGCGTACAGGTAGTTTTCTCATTTCAAAAAAGGTGATATGTCAATTGATGCAAACCTCATTCCGGATGTCAATCAATTTCCCAAACGGATGAAAATTTCGTGCACTTTTGTGCACCTGTGCTCCAAGACTGACAATGAACCATTGAAGGGCTGGGGAAGGTATATGGACTATCTTGGAGCTTGATTCAGTGAATTTGAATGGAAGATTTGGGAATGTAAACAGTCGCTGTGAAATTTATGTCTAGGGTTCTGACTTAGGAAAAAGAGCACTGAGTGGAAACATGTCATGCTTTAAAAGAACAGCTCCAAAGTGACCCAGACTCTTTTTTCCCAAGGTCATTACTGGTGACTAGACATGGTGCTGTTCTTATGACACTGAAAGCAAACATCAATCAAGCCAGTGGAAGGACTTCATTGTCACCTCGTCCAAGAAAAGCTCATCAAGTGAAATCAAAGATAAAGATCATGCTTATTTGTTTTCTTGGTGTGGGGAGGACAGTACACATGGTGTTCATTCCACCAAGCAAAGTGTTAACCAAACTTTCTCTTTAGAAATTCTGAAAAGATTGTATAACAATGTGTAACAAAAAAGACCGGATTTGTGGCAGATGGGGGTCGTGGGCTGTTTTTGCCACCACGACAATGCACCTGCTCACATAGCCATCTCATTGTGCCAGTTTCTGGCAAAAAAGAACATTCCTCTCTTGCCCCATGCATTTTACTCACCTGACCTTGCTCTGTGCAACTTTTTTTTGTTGCCAACAAGGAAGAGGGGCATGAAAGGATGGCGATCTAATGACTAAGAGGTGAAGAACAAAATGAGGCAGGTGCTGTCAGCTATCCAAACAGATGAGTTTAAAAAGGGTTTCCAAGAATGGAATCACAGATTTGAAAAATGTATTAAGTGTAATGGAGAGTACTTCGAAGGTGATAAGACTGTTTTGTAAATAAATTTAAATATATAGCTTTGGGGGGAAAATCTATTGTTTTGGGGTACCCTCTTTTATTCTCAGTGAATTTTTCTACAATCCATATATTTATAAGTGAAGCTTCACCCTCCGTTTCTGCATAATTTACTCCATAGCATTTATAAACATAAACCCGATTGCCATCGAGTCAATTCCAACTCATCACGAACTTACAAAGGGCTTCTTCATGGACACCAAATGGCCTCATCTTTCGTTTGTGGTTACCACTCTTAACATCAAGCCCACAGTCCTACCAGGGAACCTTTATAAATATATATAGCATTCTATATATTACATTTTGGCGGTTTCCCCTTAGAAACTTATAGCTCAATGAGGTCAGGGTTTTGTTGTTGTTGTTGTTTGTGTTTTATTTTGTTTGTTTTCTCTTTCATACTTTTACAATGCATACAACTAGTGAATGTTAGCATTGAGAATGGATCCTATGTCTTGTCTCTACTGCTGCCTCCTTGACAATGATTTCGTCAATGGACCTCAGCCTCAGAGAAAGTGGCAGAAGAGACCTGAGTGCCATCCTTTTGGCTTTTAAAAAGCGCTATCACATTAACTCCGAATTCCTGATTCTATCAAAAATACATTTAATGTTTGATTCATATATGAGAAATGCCTGATCTGGTAGTAAACTATTGTAATGCATATGATGAAACTCAAACAAAATACAAAGGACATTGTTGAGCCATAACATTAATAATTATATCTCCTCTTTGAACAAGGAAATGCAGCTTTGATTGGCAATATCCCTAGTGCTAAGGAATGAGTATAAAGGTCTGCCAACTTCCTACTACAGGCATTTTTCAAGATGACCCAACCCCCTTTCCCCAGGTTACTTTGGTTTTCTGATCCTTGTTTTTTCTGGGAAAATATTTTTTTCATATTACAGCATCTCCATGAACTAAAAAGTTAAAGAATTGAGATGGATATGCAAAAACAATTGCACAGAGAAAGTGCAACTTCTTGGATTATGCTTTCACCATAGTTATCGCATCTGAGGCTTCATTTATTTATATTCTCTGTTTTGTATTTTTACTCTCTCTTGGGAGACACTCTACTGCTCACAGCACATGAGTTTACGGCTTGATTTATCTGTCATTGTTCTTTAGTATTTACCAAATAAACACTCTTTCATAGCTTTACACTCTATGGCAGAATACTCTAAATCTTTTTTTCTTTCTTTGTAAATACTCTCTACAATTTTTTTTCCTGTTAAGAAAATGATACAAGTAAGAGAGTAAAGAAATAGCTGCTCTCCCTTTAAAGGAAGGAGAGGGAAATAAAGAGCTTTCAGGATCACTCAGTGCTCTAGTCAATAGTCCTAGCATTACGGTAAGGAGGTGAACATTGCAACCTATCCTATCATAATTACTTTCACCACTACTACTATCACTCTTACTACAATTGTTTAACTACTATAATGTTTTACCTGAGGATTGCTAAATCCTCAAAACTGTGTTATAAGTTATATATTCATTATTAACCCTGATGTATAGGATAGGAACTTAAGAACAGAGTAATTAAAAAATGTTCTCAAAGTCATAGAACTTATAAATGCTTATGTTAGCATAATACCACAGAGCTGTCGGCTTTCTCTTTGAACGTATAGCCTGGGTATCTTGTCATTGGCAATAAAGATTTATTATCAAGTTTGTAACACAGATAGTAGTTCTTCCAGGGTGTAGCATGTGTATGCTAGCAATCTATTAAATAAATTCCAATATAATACAAATGTATCCAATAAACTAAGCCAGAAATTCATTTATATATTAAAATACTTTTGATAAAAGAACTACAACAAGATGATAGGACACAATGGGTCTCTGTTTTTAAATTATAAGAATAAATGAAGAAAAATAATTAAATATCTAATAATACAATAGCATAAACAATAAAGATTAATTTTGAAATATCGTTATTATTGAATACAATATGGACAACTAGTTTTATAAAGTAATAAATATGACTTTGCTTTTAGGCAAAATGATTGTGTTAATTCAAAGGAAGAATTTCTCTTTGAGTTGGTTTAGAAGGTGTTAAAATGAAGAAATGAATCCAATTTTACAGATATATATATATTTATAGCCTCAGAACATCCCCTTGAAATGAGCATTTTATCATTCAAAGAGGTAAAACAATTTGAATAACGGCCCCAATCCAGAGCGTTACAGAACCTGGGCGGGGCATCACACTCATCATGGTACTTGTCCTGGTCACTTCACATAGGCATTGAGTAAGAAATTAATTTTTTTAATTGAAGAACAAATTTGCATACCCTAGGTATTGTGCTAACTTGAATCTATGGTGAGTTAGAGAAAGAGTGCTAGAGGATGAGATCATATAAGTCTCAAAGAGGGGATTAGGTCACGTAAATCCTTATAGGACACCGAGAGTTCGTTTATAATCTGAGTGAATGGCAAGATGCCAAAGGTTTTTGAGTTGAGACATAGGAGTCAGCCATTAAAAATAGTACGCTGGCAGATTGCTTAAGAATGAAGTCTGAATTAAGAAAACCAATTAGGTGCATGCAAAACCAAAATCTGACTTAAAACACATTTTCATGATAGGACCTACTAGATTCGCTGAAAGATTGGAGGAATAATCATGCTATCATGCTATGTCAAATAGTAAAACGCTTTTCTGCCTCTCCTTTCACTTTAAGTATTTGTACCTTAGACAGAGTCCTTTGGAGAAAGTATCCGATGAATTTTAAGACCAGAAGTAATGGCTTAAACTAGAAGGTTGTTATAATAATTCTACTGCTAGGCCATAGTGATTTGAACTAAGAGAGTGCCAACAAAGATCAATATAAATCAGTGAATTCAAGATAGGAAATATGACTGATTGGTAGAAAACCAGTCAGAGAAGGAGAAGAATATGCATAAACTTTCTGCTTAAGCAACAATTTGTGTGATTATGCCATTTTAAGACAAGAAAATGCAGGACTAGGAGGTCGAAGGTGGAAGAAAGGGAAGGATCACACGATTTCAGTTTGGGTACAAGGAATTCAAAGTGCTTGTGGATTATCTCAATGGTTTTCAGAAGAGGATGTCTCCGAAGAGAAACCAGGACTGGATCTAAGAGTTAGGTTCACAGAACATAGATGATTAAAGCCAAGATAATAGATGGGACAATCCAAACAGAAACAGAAGGTTTAGAATGGATGAATAAAAAGGTGGAGAACTGCAAGGGATATCTCCATTTCAGGAAGGGGCTCAGGAAAAAGAGGCCAAGAAACAGTGAAAAGAAGTGGCTCCAGGAGAGTAAGGCAAAATCAGGAAGGTGGAATATGGAGCTCTAAAGTGTGTCAAATGTTGGCAACAACCACAGTGAATTAAGGATTGAAAACTACTCAATGTATTTAACAACACAGAACTAGCCATGACCTTGCTAATTTCAATAGTAAAAAAGAACAGTATTAATGTTGTTTTCCTGTTAGTCTCTTCATTAAACAAGAAATGTTGTCTAATTCTGCTCCCTCCTCCTGCAGGGAATATTTTTGTTCTGCTGGGTGCCTTCTAGTGGATTCTGACTCACATAGACCCTAGAGAAGGAAGCACAATTCAAAGGCACCATCTCTTCCTTTGCCTTTCTTATTCCTGTTCAACTTTTACATGCACGAGACAAGTGAAAATGCAATGATTGGTCAGACTGATGGTAGTCTTCAAAGTGATATCTTTGTATTTTACACAGTTGACATTTGAGATGTGATGGTCTTGAATTGCCATGTAAAATCCTGGGATCCATATTGTTTGTCTTGTGCTTCTCTGCCTCTTATTATATAAAGGGACTTCAAAAGTCTCATATGAAATGGAATTTTTAAACAATGGAATGCTCCCACAAACTTTTTGAAGTGCCCTTGTACATTATCCTCAATTAGTTTTCACTGAGTGACCTAAGAAAATTGGACACAGAGTGTCTTGAATTGAGTTTGTCATTTCCTGCGTAACATAGATGCTTCATCTTATTTTTAGTGCCATTAAGAATTGCTATATTTGGGAATTAAGCTCTATAGAGTCAGTGTCAGTTAGTTGCGATTAGCACAATCTATTCTGATGACTATACAACTTCAATCCAAGGAATGCAATAATCCACAGTGTTGTGCTGGGTGACAAGATCATTTTACACTGAATTCCAAGTTCTCTACAATCCACCACTAATGTGTCTGGATGTGAATACCCTAATTTGTGAGCTACATAACTCCTTTGTTCCCTTGCAATAGATGTCATACTAAACTGTCCTTCATACCCCAAAGACAGTGTTGCTTCCCTATAAAGCACCCCATTATACATGACTGCAGTGTGGGGCTTTTGTAGTCTCGCTCAGATCTCCATTCATGTCCTCTCTAATAAAGGACTCTTTGTAACAGGCGTATTCGTAGAACTCCCTAAATCTCAGGTTCTCTGGAATAACTCTAAAGGGAAGTATGGAAAAACAATCTGTATTTGGTGCAAATCTAAATAAAAAATACATAAATAAGCAACTGGCCAGTCAAGATGCTCTTCCCTTTGCAACAAGGACCAGGCGATGACGACCTCGTGTAGCAGTTGGCAGTGCCTTGTTCCAACTAGAGCACCTTTTCTCTTCACGTGCCTTAACAGTGTTTACCTGCCTACACCTCTCACCTTTAGCCTTGCTTTTTCCATGCAAGAAACTTATGCATACCCAGAGAGCAAAAATTTCCATAAGCTTTCTATCAGATGAAACAGTCATTCAAATATAAGGATTTGGGGGTGTTGACAGTTGACATTAAGTTTTCTACTTCACCTGCGTAGTGTTTCAAAGGCGATTACATCAGATTTTTCAAGCAAATGGATTTTTTTCCAATGTTGCCTACCATGCATTCAGTTCTTCTACATTTTTCTCTGTTACAAAACAAAACCAAAAAAGGAGGAAGAAAACCAGGAGGGAGAAAGAGAAAGAGAACGAAATCATAGTGGAAAGAAGTCAGACTGGAGATTATATTAGTCTGAGGCAAATGGTGTTCACCTTTTACCGTCCCTCTGTTTTATAATGAAGATACTTCATTGAAACAATGATGCATACTTCAAGGGTTCCCTGGAGAGCAGTGAATCCTGTTTGGAGAGATTCATGAATATGTGCATTAGCACAATCCAACTGGAACTTGCCCTTAAAGAACGAACCAGGAGAAAAGCTGATCCGTTTCTGCTTATGTATATAATCAGAAGGTTATCATATTCTCTTCCTCTCTGCGGAGAAGCAGGTGTGTGCTTTCTACCGCCGTAAGATGAGAAATGTCAAAGGAAACAACTGTCTTCCCCCGCTCAGAGTTGTTCGCTATGTGAAACCACACAGGAACCTTTTAATACTGCTTACAAAGAAGAACGAAATGGAAACTATAGTCTCAATTAATTTCGTCTTCCTTTGACTCAGACGAATCATAGACTGAAACTTCAAAATACACATTTCTTCCCTAAAATGCTGAGGGCTTGTGAATCAGCTGGCGTGTGGTTCATTACTAGAGGTTGCGCAGATGAGGGGCATAATCTATGAAGCAAATATTTAAGACGTAACACTCACAAGAAGGGATGTGAAAACTCTGGACTTTAAAGCTGAATGCGGAACACTTGATAGCTCTTGAAGTAGTAGTTTATTTAAAGTACAAAGGATCCACAGAGACTATTTTTAGCTAGCAGTTGGCGTCCAGCTTTCAAAAAAAAAATTTTTTTTTTTAATGGTGACGACCACTAGACTGGTGACAGGGACCAAGACTGGAAGCAGACAGTCTTTGCAGATTGATCTTTGTGTTTTGCAGGTCATTGTTTTCGCACCACCAGAATGGAGAGCATTGTTTGTGAAAGCCCAGGCATCCCTTCGAAATAAGGGGATTTTTATTGTTAGCTTACAGACCGTCTGTTGTTGAGCCGCTCTCCTCTCTGCTGCGCCAAGGAAAAAACACTAGCAAATGTAAATCATCACTCCAGAAAATGTAAAGACGTTTTTCTCCAGATGTGGGTGAAGTGGGACTGACTGACCGCGAAAAGAACTTGATATAATTCTGCATGTATCCTTATTCCTATTTTAAGTTGTGTGCCCCGAGTTCAGCTATGTTAGTATTGGCAACATGCTGAACAAACAAGGCAGGAAAATAATTGTCTCAGAAAGATGAGCATATTTCTATTCATGTTAAAAATTGCCTCTTTGAGGTCCAGCAATTTCTTTTTTTAGCTTGCCAGTTAGCTCTTACTTAGGCATCTGGTGATGTATTGCCAGAAACGGCTTCAGAGCATCATTTCTGGTCAACAGGGCCATGGAGAAAAGAGTGTTTGAAGTTGTTCCTGATGTTCCCTAAACCTCTGGATTCAAAAGCTGCCTGGGCATGTTAGGCTCTACAACTGTGGTCTGGGGTCTGCACCATTCAGCCTGAAGGGTAGAGGTAAGGAGACATTGTTAGCTTGCGAGGGAACAGGCTTCTCGTCATGCATTGAAATTATTGCTAACTTTGCACCAGAAGTCATAGTCATGTTTTGGAAAATCAGTTCTTAGCCAAGCTCCGAGGAAAAAAGCGTTTTATTTAGCAATAGCTCAAATAATGCAGTAAAAATGTCTCTGTGCATTTGAACTAGCCCTGGTGGCCTGATTCAGTATTGTGCCCGTTTTCTTGGCTTTTCGATGTTCACACACAGAAAAAGAAATCGTACAAAACACTTAGCACTACTTTTTCATAACTGCCAATGGGGCTTTCATTGCACAAAGGCAAGGAAAATTATTTGGAAAGGTGAACAGGTTTTTAGAAAAAGTAGAAAACTCTCCTCATGCATTTTGGACCCTGCTTTCTCTCTCTTCCTGTGTGTTTACAACCCAGCAAGTAGAACTGAATGAATGGTGTTTCCTAGTCCTCAGTGCTGAATGTCATGTGCACACTGGGCCAACAGACAACAAACTTCCTAAGAAAGATGGATTGTAAAGAAAGCTGCTTATGGCCTCTGTTCGTTTTGTGCCTACATATATAATCTTTGTCTCTTCCTACTAATGGAAACTCTTTCATATTGATACGTCCGTGAATTCTTCTCTTTTTTTTTGCAAATAGGCCCTATCATAAGAATTTTAGAAGTTCTATCAATTGTGCACAAAAAAGTCATTTCCTCCCCATCCCACCAGCAACACAGCCATCTGTTTAGTGAAAACGGCTAGTGAATTGCAGCCTTCGTGTGTGTGTGTGTGTGTGTGTGTGTGTGTGTGTGTGTGTACGAGGTGACTGTGAAGGAGTCAAAGGTCAAATTCCTATTGCCATGACATATTTTTTACGAGCTGAATCATACCCAGCTTTTAGCCTTGAAAGGGGATGAGCATCTTAGCAAGGGAAGTAACAAGCATGAACAGGTCAGGAAAATCCTCAGAAGTGCTCTTCCAAATTAACAGTTAATTGCTCCCCAACCTGCCGTCTTCTTCCATTTGATTTTTATTTTATGGTCCCCGGACTGGAGAACGGATCCGTTTTCTGTGACGTGAGTCCCCATAAAATGGTACCACGAAAATGTAGAGTGGATCTCGGAGGCTTTACCTCCATTTAACGCATTTGGCATTTTTCTCCATGGAAGACGCCGACTGAGCAGGGCCAGAGGGGCCCCAGGAACCGAGCTGTGATGGCAACCCCACTACCCCACCCGGCCTCCCTCCTGCTCTCTCCCTGCACCCTGGCTCTCTGGCTAATGTGGAGGCGATTTCCTGCCTTTTACAAGAGTTGTTACCCAGGAAAAGGGGAGGGGAAAGACAAAAAAAGAGCTGATGCTAAAATCAAGGAAGCAGCTCAGAAGGCAGGGTCAGGGGCAAGGGTCTGGCAGAAGCAGCTGCCGCCGCCCGCCGGCCCGCCGCTGCCACCGCTGTCCCAGCCGCGTGGACCCGGCGGCCGCCGCCGCCGCCGCAGGGACGGTCGGAGCGGCAACAGCAGGAGGGAGGCCTGCTTCTCCCTGTCCCTGCTCATCAAGGGGTCTGGGTGGGGACTCCCCAGTGCTCCTGTCTTCTGAGCAAGCAGATTCTTCTCATTCCTTCCCTCTGGCCTTTTCAGTATCAGCTGATGGGCTGTGTCCTCCCTGGTTTTGGGGACAGGCAAAGCTGGCTCCCCCAGCCCCAGAGGCACACACATGACCCCTGGATTGGGGATAGTGGGTGTCCTTGGGGGTTTAGGAGTCAGTCCCCAGTCCCTTAGATCCCGGCCCCCGTGGCGTCTCTTTGCCCATGGTCTCCTGAAGCCGGCAGGCATTTTGTTGGAGGGCTGGCCAAGGACTAAACAGGACCTTGATTTTCAAAGTTGATGGGGGTAAACCCAGGCAGAACTCCAGAGGGTGACTAACGCCAAGGCAATGAAAGAAGATGAACAAATTAGGCAATTTCAGTATTATCAGAGACAGCATTATGACCCTTTTCGTTGTAAAAGGAACATAAATGTAGCTACAGATTGAATCAAGTTATAGGCCATAACAGGGCAGGAGAGAAAAGGGAAGAGATATAGGCACTGTCCATTTGAGCCTGTTACGCGTACTGTTTCAAACCCATTCAGACAGTGTTAGTGGCAAATACATCGTTTACTTGCAATAATAAAGGAGAGACGGAGAAAAGATAAATATTGCAGAAAGCTGCAGCACATTTAGAGTCGTAGCAATGGCCGTTTGTTTGCTTTTCATTTACGAAAACTACAGGGCAGGGTTTGCTGTGAAATGCATCTTTATCCTGCTTCCCCTCATAGTTTGGGGAGCCAGTGTGAGAATAATTGTTCCACTTTGCTTTCCATATGCAGATAAACAAAAGATCAACATTCTCTTTCTTTTTTTCTTTTACTCTGGGTTTCTCTATTAGTTACCCAGGCAACGCTAATTGTCTATTTATTGGATATTTATAGGCATTCTGTTCACCTTGATTAAGCCCACTCTTGGAGAGCCATTATATTTCCACCCAAATTTTATAACATTCCACTCATTGAACTTTTTCCACAATGCACTAAACTAAGTGTTACTTATATACTTGAGCTATTAAACACTGAATATTTTAGGCACATTTACTGCTTGCCAGAAAATAAAATCCATTAATCTGGTATCCTTTCTGGTACAAGCTTTTTTCTGGTACAACCTTTTTCTGGTGTCCTATCTGGTATAAGCTTCTTAAGGGAAGAACTGGGTTTTTGTTCATGGAGGGAAATTAGTAGACTCACAATGTTTGGTTGAACGGACACACCCCACGCTTTATCATCTGATTGTGTACATGTACGAAGTAGTGGTTGGTGGGTCTCTTCAAGCCGGTTCCAACTCATAGCGACCCTGCATACAAGTGTGAAGTAGAACGAAACCCTGCCTCACTCCGGACCATCCGACACACACTAGGAACAGGCATGAAGTAAGTTGTCTAATGGACATTTTCAAACTGAGAGAGCTTAGTGCCTTAAATTAGAAAAGGTTATTGTTTGATGTGACAAGTAAATTTTAATGGAGAAGTAATTGTCTATTTTGAAATTTTGAATGTTTCACATTTTAGTTTTTGGTTATTTGAAATGAATTAGAATAATCGAAGTAAGACTGCTTTTGTCACAAATGAGTGTGACTGAGAATCATTTATTTTAGAAAACAATTATACTTTTTAAAGATAAATTATTTTACTTGAACTTCAGCAAAATGTTGAAGCATTTTGCAAAACATGTTACAAGAAGAATCTTAAAACCAGAGAATTGACTATCAGATCATTAGAGTGTAATTTTTCAAAGTGAGGTGAAAGTACTTTTTATTCAATTATATGTGCGCGTAAAGAAAATGTACACTTATTGTAAGAAGCTCTCCAAAGAGAGAATGAGAGGAAGCATTTAAAATTCTGTGGGGAGCTGGGTAAATAGAATTTTTGTGTCTCTCATTCTATTTAGACACTTTACATTCTGATACTGTGACTTTAGAATTTTGATGTACTTTCCCCCCACTGTTTCACTTAATATGTACATGGCATTTTTATTCTTCATTGACTCTTTTCATTACAGAAAAATCAAAGATTTATTCATTCATGTACTGATCATAATTGGCTTGTTATTTTATATTATTGTATCATGGATCTCTTCCAGAAATAGTGATATCGCATGGAATTCATATCACATTTTTCTAAAATAATATAAAACAAGAAACCAATTTCACATTATATAGACAAAGTTTTGTGCAGAGTTAAAAATATGCATCATTTAATATGTAGACTAGAATTGTATTTTATTCTTTATAGTCAAACAAAAGCTCTCTACGCAAAGATTCAGAAAGAGGTTTCAGGGGCTTTGTCTAAATTTAAAGTGCCCTCTACTGTCAAAACAGTATACTGCTCAGAAACGAAAAATGACAATCTCGGAGTCAAAATTTAGACAGGGAAAGACAGATGGAAGGAAAATGCAGTAGGTTAGGGTACAATCACTGGACCTGGAGGCCATTCCCATTCCATTGAGAATGTTCCAGTGGTAAATAGCTATAGTGTCCTCTCAAGTTAAAAGTTACTTTAAGGTTGTTTGTAACTTTACAGCTGCTGCTTCATGTCTCTCTCTCTTTTTTTCTGTGCAGCGATCATTTTTAAAACCGAAACATCACTTTATGGCCAATATATGTTTTATTAACATAGTCTGGACAATGTACATTGTCAGAATTGACTCTGGCGCCAGTGAGCATACTGTATGGAGAAGACTGGAGAGCTCAGTGCAGCCTGCAGTAGGGAAGGCCGCAGGCAGCCTCTTTCCTCCCTTCTCTCGGTCTCCCTGCTCCTGTTCAGTGACTTCTACCTTTGTCTCACTGCTGGGCTTCACTTTGCCCTTGTTGGATGCCATCAACTTGGTTCGGATTCATGGTGATTCTACTGTGCCATTGTTCTGAGGCCTGAGCCCATTATTGTAGCCACTGTACCAACCCATCTCCTCCAGGGCCTTGCTCTTTCATTGCTACTCTGCTTTTGTTGCTCCTGTGCTTGACCAAGCATGCTGTCCTTCTCCAGGGACTGGTCTCTCCTGACCACATGCTCAAAGTATTTAAGACAAAGTCTCACTGCCCTTCCCTCTAAGGAGCACTCGGACAGTACTTCTTCTAAGACAGAATTTCTTTTTGTCCTTTGTCAGTCTATGCTACTTGGACTATTCTCCTCCAGCCCCACAATTCAAATGCAACAGTTCTCTTCAATCTTCCTTGTTCAATGTCCAGCTTCCCACATGCATATGAGGTGATGGTAACTATCATGGTGTATATCAAGCTAAACTTTAAAATGGTGATATCTTCTATTCTTGATATCTCTTGAGGGAACCTACTTAAAAGTTCATCTATGAGGGCGCTTCAAAATTTTTTGCAAAAATTCCATTAACTTTCATTTCCATTTGTCCATGGACTTCTGAAGTGCTTGTTGTTTCTGTAAGAAGCCTGGTGGTGGCCCTGTTCAGTAAGCATTAGACTGTTAACTGAAAGGTAGGTAGGAGGTTCAAACCGCCAGGTGCTCTGTGGAAGAAGGAAGGAGTGATCTGCTCCTGTAGAGATTACAAAGTTGGAACCCTGCCTAGGGTCACTGGAGAGGAATCAATTTGATACCATCGGGTAAAGGTATTTCTATTCTAGCACATTTTCACTTTTTTCTACTTGCATGCACCTAAACCTATAAAATACATACTACTTTGACTAAATATAGCTGAATATCAGTTGAATCGATGAGAAAAAAAACCCCAAATACCCAGATTTTTAAAACATCATGCAGACAACTAAGGGGTGGCCTATTATTTCCATTCTTAAGAAGGTGTTTCAGCATTATGAAGCCCGTCATAAGCGTGCGTTGTGTGTTTAGATGCAAACTTGTAAGATCTTTCAATTCGAGTCAGTGATCCAGGCAAAATGTTGCCATAAGAAACTCAGGCTATTTTATAGTTATATTTTGTAAGTATTTTATATAGTTATATTCTGTAGGTATTAAAAAGCAACAAATCTTAAGGGCTGTGTACATATAGGTGGCAGTTTTACAAATGGCCACTGAATGCTTTATTAAAAGCATTGGGTGATATTGTGTGATATTATAATGCATAAATATTGAGAAAAAGAGGGTGTCCAGACTGCATTTAAAAGTTTCCTTAGCCTGAAGTATATATAAAATTTAAAGTCAAATTAAAGCAACATTGACATAATCGTAAGATCAGCAAACTCATTATTTGTCAAGTTTTTACCATATATAAAAGACCTTAGTTAAATAGCTACATAAACTATTTCATCTATATTTGAAGCAAAAGCAGACTGGCGATTTTGAATATTTAGGGAAGGATTTTATCTAAAACTTAATAGCTTTATATCAAATACATGTAGAGATGTTTTCAGCTTCTTCGGTCACTAGACATGGTTGTGGGGAGAGTGGCATGGTGACTCAGGGGCAGAATTCTTTTCTTTTATGCTGGGGGCCGAGGAACCCTGGTGGCCAGTGGGGTAAGGGTTGGACTTTTGATTGGCAGGTCTGCACTTTCCACTATTTTATCCTCAAAAGGAAAATGAGACTGTCTGCTCCTGAGACATTTACAATGTGGGAAAGCCTATACAGGGTCACCATAAGTCAGCATCAACAAAATGTCAGTGGATGCTGGAGACCTGGGTTCGATTCCCAGCAAGTGCATCTCATGCGTCGCCACCAGCCTTTGAGCCCATGGAGGCTTGGATGCTGCACTGATTACGTAGGCTTCCGTGGGATTTGGAGACTCAGATTAGGAAGCACTCTTTCCCAAAGCCAGCTGATGAAAACCCTGAATAGAACTTCAGCCCAATTGTTAGGTAGCAAGATAGAGGAGTTATTTCTCTCCATGCCTAGAGGCCCTCTACAGGAAGTTGGGAGCTGATGATGCTAAAAGGCATGCACAAATTCAGGCCCCTCAGCCAGTGGGCCCCAAACTAAGCCAAGTGGGCTTAATTAGGCCAATGGGTTCAACCAGTATCATCGACGATGCCTCCCAGCCAAAAGACCCTAAAAAGCTGGAATTGAGAGACCACCCTCTTTTCCAGCTGTTTCTCTGTGCTCTCTGGCCAGGGCATGGTTCCTCTCCTCCAGGGGCTGAGATCTCTCTCTGTCTCTCTCTCTCTCTCTCTGGCCTCAGGCTGCCACCTGTGGGTATGAGTCCCATGAGGTTGCCTGTGTTTTTGACTATAAAACCTGAAACTTCTTCTGTCCTTTATAAAAACCCCTACTTGGATCACAAACCAGACTTTGGCATAAATTCTTCCTCATGGAAAGCCAACGACCAAGGTATTTTTCAACCTAGAAATCTAACACACTATGTCATGAATCATGGCTAGTGCAAGACAGGACAGTATTTATTCCATGGTACATGGGGTCACTTTGAGTCTGGGGTTCGAATTTTGGCAACTAAAGAACAACTGGGGATATAGGAGAGGTTATTCCAAGGAGCCAACACTGCCATCTAGTTGATTCTGACGGATGCTTGGCTACCTTGTAGGACAGGTTAGAAATGGTCTTTTGGGTTTCCTAGCCTGGAGCTCTTTTGGGGTGTGGAAAGCTTCATTTTTCTCTTGTGGGACACCTGGTGGTTTGGAAATGCTGACCTTGCACTTAGGAGCTCAAAGCATAACCACTTATGCAACCAGTTCTCCTGAGTCAAAACTGACTCTGAAGTCAGGGAGATTATTGTCTGGAAAGGACTAGAGAGCTAGTTACAGCCTCCAGTCGGAAAGGCCTCAGGCAGCCTCCCTGCTTGCAGTGCCCTTTCCAACCTTCTCTCTGCTTCCTTGTTCCTTTTAAGTGGATTCTAACTTTGTCACACCCCAGATCTGTCTTGAAAGGAATATGGCCAGAATGCTCTTACATACTTGGGAAGACATCATGCTTACTAGAGGAAAGGGGCAGTGAAAAAGAGGAAGGCCTTCAAGGAGATGGACTGACACAGTGGCTACAACAATGGGCTCAGGCACAGGAACAATGTGAGGATGGTGCAGACAGGGGCAGTGTTTCCATCTGTTGTGTATAGTGTAGAGGTGGGTCAGGACCAGCTCAATGACACCTAACAACAGATTTCTGTGCTGCCTTCTGAAATGATGATAGAACTTCTGATAGCATTCAAGGTTAATATATATATATATATATATATATATATATATATATATATATATATATATACATACATATACATATATATATAAT
>NW_022103900.1:11743330-11782047 GCF_000313985.2 Echinops telfairi
GATGATAGAACTTCTGATAGCATTATACACACATACATATATATACATACACACACATATATATATACATACATATATATATACATACATATACATATATATATAATCTACAAATGAAATCTGCACAAAAAGAGCTAGCAGAGGCATTGTAAGCTAACAAAAAAACAAATGAATGCTTACATAAATAAAAGAGAAAAGCGAAGCTGCCCAAACAAGTGGTTCTTCTGTGATAGAATTTGGGATAAAACATGTATCATACAGCATCATAGTTAAAGTTTGCCATTGCTTGCAGCAAACAGAACACTGGTATTCGCAATGTGTTTGAAAAAAACCTGGCTATTTCATTTTTTTAGGGAAAATCTATTATCACAACTATTATCATTTCTGTAGTTCAATTTCACTCAGGAAATGAACTGCACTTGTAAAATTTACCCTACTCCAAAGCTCGAACTCCCTGCCATTCTGACTCAGTCTTACAGGACAGGGTAGAACTGCCAGTGCCTGTGGATTTCCTTACAGGAGTAGAAAACCTCTTTTCTCCTCAGAGCAGCTGGTGCTTTCTAACTGCTGGCCTTGCAGTTCACGCCCATCTCTCAACCCCCTCTGCCACAGGTCTCCTTACCCATTGACATGTGCCCGCCTTAAAACAAAGCAAAAAATCCCCGCTATGGTATATTAGGTAGTAAGCAAAACTTTTGCTTTTCATTTCTTTGCTTTTTAGCAGCAGTTCTCCTTATCTGGATTCAACATCCAAAAAACTATTTTCTAATTAATTATGGATCACCAGTCTTTGGAAATCGCAATACTGCAACTTCCCGTAGTAAAACTATCTCATCTGTATCATAAGCCAGTGTAGGATAACTCAAATGCTTCATATCCTCTAGCCAACGATGAACTGAGAATGACCAATGGAGCTCTTTTCCCCAGGGTTGTGAATTTTGAGGGACATGCTACAGGGCTGAGAAGAAAAAGTGGACTCCTTAAAGAGATTGGTCTTTATTGCTTGTTGGCACAGTGTGGTTCCGATCTTGCTTCTTCCAGTGAACCGGATTGTCCAGTCATCTCAGAGTTTCTATGGCCACACATACAGTGGAACCCTGGACCTCGATGATGCTAATCTGCTTTAGAAGAAGCATCGAGATGCGATGCAGTCGAGTTCGGAATCAATTTTTCTCATAAGAAATAACTGAAAACAGATTAATCTGTTCTAGACCACCAGGTTTTTATACTAACCTTGCCTTTTTATACAAAACAATACACAGACATTTCAAAGTAAATAAGTTCAGAATTAAATAATATAATTTAAATAAGTAACACAATATTTTAAAAGTTTCAACAACTACAATGTGGCCCATACCTGGAGATTGATGAGGATCTGGATCTGTGGACACGGATGTGGAGAGGAGGGAAGGAGAGAGAGTCATTGTTTGGAAGGGGAGTCCCCTTCCATAAAATCAACTGGTAGCTGCTTTTCAGGAGTTTTTTTCCTTTCTCTTTTTTCACTAGGACCTGACTGGGTTTCTCTAATAAAAAATAAAAAAAATCTGTCTAATGTGGTCTGCTGTTGGCAGTTCCTTAACTGTTTTCTAAAAGGGCTTACTAAATTCTCATCAATATCACTAACCAGTTCCTTATCATGATGATTCCTTTCAAAAACTTTCTTAGGATGTATGTATTTTGTTTTGTTTTTTTAATCTAAAAACAGTACAAAAAGCCACAAAGACTAAGAAAATTATAGCAAAATATTTGGAACACAGCTGCAAAACGTTTAAACAATATGCACTAACAATGCCAACTAACACCGCGTGGCGGGAACACGGACTGCTTCTGTTTACAAAAATCACATGTTGGGTCAGATTCCGATGTTTTGTTCAAGCTCTGATGCAACATTTTCTTGAAGTTTCACATCGAAATCCAATTATGTGGAGTACTGATGTGGTTGAGTACCGGGGTTCTACTGGATATCTTGTTTGTTTATTGTTGTTACCTTACAAAGCCCCTACTAGATCTAAACATATAGCCTTCTACTATATTTCATTTCTGCTTAAAGTAGACAGAGTGCATGCCTTTTGTTTGCATCCAAATTGCCATTATGTTTGTCTTTTGCAGTGAGCAATTCAAATATTCATAGATGATTTTTAAAGAATTTTCATTTCTTCATTGCTTGATTGGGAAAGGACTTGGCCAAAGCCGAGAAGTAGGCTTGCACCAATGAACAGGGATTCATCCCAGCCTTTTTCAGGGTTCCAGAATTAAACTGAAACACTAATTAACCATTCCTACTCCTGTGATCTGCTAAGTTTCAAGTGTAATTTTGTTAACATACATTCCTGTCATTCCCCTCTTTATGATCTAGTGTTCAGAACATTTATTTGGATACAAAAAATAAAAATCATTATGTGTAATGGATATCAGCTAATTTTAGAAAATGTAATATAAAACAATTGAGATATTTGTAGCTCATGCAAGAGTCAAATGTCATTCTGTTTAGGGCAAGAAATGTCTCTAATGGCAATGAAAATTTCTTGTACTTTAGTGGAAGGCACAAGCTTAGATTCTATATGTCTATGGATCTACACACATATCAATTACCTCTTTACCAGTTGAGAAGAGGCACACTGAAATGCTTTTCTTTTTCTTACAAAATTATTGCAGATAGAAGAAAGCATAGATTGTGGAAAATTGCTCTTCTTTAATACATCAACAGTAACAAAGCATGTCACAAGCATTTAATAAAGGGACGATTGTAGACTTTCTTCTTTCCTGGGAACCAACAGAAAAATCTCAAGGGACAGATCATTAAATCTTCTTCCTCAGCGGTAACTTGGAGAACAGCTCGCGAGACATCGCTGAGGGTGCAAGGCACTTATTAGAAGCATGTTTAGGAATCTCTGACTGTTTTTCAAAAGCTACTTGTGCAGGAAACAACAGGAATAGTTACCAAGCATTTCTGGAAGCCATATGTAAGCGAAGAGATTCAATTCATTAGAAATAAGATAAATTAAAAATGGTAAAGGTTGAAAAAGGTAAATTGTGGGGAAATATAAATTAAATATGAGAAATATAATGTAAGTTTGAGAGATCACGCAGTATATATTGTTTTATTATATTTTATATTATAGTTTTTATATATTATAATTTGTAATGTAAGGCAATTTCCATAGTACTATTTATGCCTGAATTACTTTACAGGGAGTGAGGGGGGTAAGACAAAAAATTGGAACTAAAAATATACAAAGTGTGCTTTCTTTTTTTTACTGCTATAACTCCTTGTTTGCATGATTATTTAAACATTTTGAGATTTATAATGCAGCCCATACTTTCAGACTCTTTACCACTTATAATTCCCATTACTTTTTTTAAGTTGAGTCTTTACTTGAATTCATGCGTTTTTCTCCCTGTCCCCGGATAACAAACACAATATTTCTAGGTTGTATGCAGTTTTACATATAGTAAAGCATACTCATAGTGAAGATTTAATTTTCTTTCCCTAAGAGTGATTTATTTGGATCAGTAATTTACTTATTTAACTTTTTCAAAATTGAAATGTAATGATTAGGCAAAAATAGCCCAGATACTAGGAGATCAAAATAGGCTTAAAACCCAGATTTTAAGACCTCTGGTCTGATATTCACTTATTTGTTCACACGTTTATTCAGTCACTAGAAATCTGGTGCTGGAGCGGGTCATAAGGTGGGGCTTTCCCTTAGGTCTGCGGAATGAATCCCCAGTCACTCTGCAGTTGAAAGATGATGCTTTCTGCTTCTGTAAAGTTCTACAGGCGGAGGACTTACAAGGACAGTGCTCTTCTATCCCCTAGAGCTGCTATGAGAATTGACTGGAAGGCGATGTGTATTCAACTCCATTTATTTTTTAAAAATATTTAGTGAGCATCTACTAAATCAGAGACTCTCTGACACAGATGAGGCTTGTGCTCTGTCAGTTTCCTTGTCTCATTGCAAACATTTATTAGGGCTTTTCATTGTACAGATGGTGGTTTCAAGGGATCAATCGATAGTTCATCTTAAGTCAACCATTTTGTGAGTTGCCATGAAAGATCATTTGATTTTAATCCTATTCTGACCTCTTCACCTATGGACTTTAGAATATATATTTTATATGGTTCCAAAAATCCACGTTCAACCCATCTTAAACACACCTGCCTGGATCAAGGTCTCAGAAACCCAATTGGATAGATTCCACCCCCCCCCCCCCCCCCCCCCCCCCCCACAATCATCTTCACCCTAGATATCATCTCTACGCCAAATTCACTTTGCCCGAGAAAGGATTGCCATCTAGACCCTGACTACATGCAAATTTGCAATGCTGAACTCTAGCAGCTTTTGGGGGGGATACTTTTAAACTTTCATTTTGTACCTTTCCACTTCTATGGACTAGACTTTCATCATTTTGCCCTTTCATATCCTTTTGTCTACTCCCTCCTTCTACTCCCATGACACTATAATATCACTTACCTGTGACATTGGACAAGTCACCTGACCTCAATAAGTCTGATTTTTTGCTATCTGGATAAAGAGAAATAACTTTACTTAAACAGTTTTGTTACATGATAAAATAATCTTTTTAAAATCAAATTTAATATAGTTTCTTGTTTATAATAACTTAGGGTGCTCAGTGCCTAAAGTATTTATAAACAAAGTCTATAAATAAGGTTTAAGCTAACTTGTACAGATTGTTATAACAAAAGCTCACTGTATGTAAATGCTTTACTCTGTTCTATTGCAACATTATTTTATACCTAACTTCATATATACTTCTATTATTGGTTGCTTTTATTATTGTAGTGCTAGTACTGTTATCATTCTTTTTAAACAACCACTTTCTCCCACCTTGAAACACCGTTAGTATGTGACGCAGTTACTGACCTTTCCCCACCTCTAACTTAACCCCTGAATTTAAGGATCATAAGCCTGTCTTCTGTATCTGTAATGTTTTCTAGAAGATCTTATACTCAACTCTAAAGGTTTTCTATAGAAAATAATCCTCTCCAAAATCACCGTATCCCACTGCCTAAGCAATATCTCTACTTTGACAGCTGTCTAAGAGATGTCTCACATTTGCATGTCTAAATCTGAGTTCTGGGTACTTCCAGAAATCTTCCCTATCCAAAATTTATTTGGACGAATTATATAGGTCTATCATTTGGGACCCATTCGAAGATTCTTTTTTTTTTTTCACTTCTCAATCAATAATCAATCCTAATGCCTTAGCCTTCAAAAGATCAACCAAACCAAACATGACAATGCTGTCATCCTAGTCTAAATCCATCATTGCTCTTATCTCAACTTCTATACTACTACAAGTGAGAATCCCTGATTTTACTCTTACCACCTAATACGCTCTTCTTTAGATAGCAACAAGAAGGATGTATTTAAAATGTAAATGAAACTATATCTCTTCTTGTGTTAGTCTGGGTAATCTAGAGAAACAAATTCATAGATACTCACATGTGTATAAGAAAGAGCTTTATATAAAGGAACAATTGAATATTGAGAAAACATTCCAGCCCAGTCTAGATCAAGTCCTTAAGTCCGGTTTAACCCATATATCCGATACCAATCTATAAATTCCTCTTCAGATTCACGAAACCCATCCAATGAAGCCTAATGCAGGATGATCACAGGTCATTTGGTGGAAAGTCTTGTGGATCCAGTGGCAGTGTAGGCATCGCAGTACTGGCAGGGGTCTCCATGTGGCTTCTCCAGTTCTGAGGCTCTGGCTGCCCTCAGCCTGTCTCCATATGGCTTGTCAACTGCAATGTCTCCCAGGGAGTGAGTGTGTGTCCCACTTCGAGTGAGCTATTTATCTCCTTAGTGCCTCCAAATGAGGTCATCAAACTGCCACCTGATTGACAGGCTAAATTCCACCCCTTCACTCTGAATCCTCTCAAATTGACAACAGATTATATAGCTACCACAATTCTCTACTTAAAAATATTCCTCAAAGCTGTTTATTTTACTTAGGATGAAATTCAAAGTTCTTGTGATAACATAGAAGACTACCAACTGAACAAATAATCTAAATCAGTGAGGAAAACTTCTAACTTATCTGCCACTCTTTCCACCTACATTTTACTGGTCTCTTTGCAGTTCCTCAAAAATATCCCAAGAAGGGCATTTCTCTTATTCTTTTTGCAAATGACTATTCTTTTCCCAGAAAATTACAAGGCTTATATAGTTGCTCCATTCAAGTTTCTGCTCAAAAAAGAACTGAGTTAAAAAAGTATCTTTTGATTATCCTGATCCATAGTATCCAATCACATATTTCTTTCTCTCTGTCATTCTATCTCGTCTCTTTTGCTTTCATACTGAAATTCCACATTTCCTTCTGTTATAATTGTCTTCCAAAGACTTTTTTTAGTATTTCTTTTAAATCAAATTTTCTTAGCATTCTTTCCCCTGAAAATTGTATCTGGCATTTGTTCGTAAAGAAAGGATATACTTGTATATGCATTTTTATAGCTAGACCTATAATTTTATATATGTATATATTTTTTATAATTTTTAAACCATTAATTGTGAATTGGGTGAAGGTTTATGGAAAAAATCATTAGCTTTTCATTAAACAATTGATACACATTAAGTTACAGATCATTCTTTGCAATTTCCTCAATGAAACATCACTTATCCTACTTCCACCTTGTGTTATTGTTTCCACTTCTTTCCTGCTCCTTCCAAACTTTGTCTTTGGCTAAATGTTGTCCTTTTGATCTCAGTTGGATTATTACTGTAAGGTTGCATACCTCACTAGTATTATTTCCCTTATAGACTTGTCATTTGGTAGGCTGAGCATTGAGTCATGGGGTTAAGTTCAATTCCAGACCTGAATGATGAGTACGAACTATCCTTTCAGGGGTCCTATCAGTCTCCATTTAACCCGTGACCTGCTCTCATGAAAGATATTTTTATTAAATAAGGACTCTGGATGGGCGTTACCTGTCCTTCACTATCAAAATGCTGGTTCATTCTCTTATAGCCTCTCTGATTGCTAAAGAAATAGCTGTAGCAGTTTAAAGAATGCTGTTAGTTTTCATCTAGTTGATTTGTACCATGGCCAATGCATGCACAGAGGACAAAATGTGGCCCATTCATGCACCACCTTCCCAATTATTACTATGCTTGAGGTGCCTACTGTGACCGCTGTGTATTTGGAGTGTTTTCCCTGGTGATGTAGCAGACCTGCTGGTAGTTTGGCCTCTTGTTTTTTACTAACCAAAAGGCTGATGATGTGAGCTTATGAGCAGCAACAGTCTGCTTTTGTAGAGCTATACAGCCTTGGCGATACTATAGGGAAATTCTATTGGGTCCTATGGTGTCAATTCCTACAAAGATGTCAGCTGAAGAAGAATCGATGCATCTGAACAATTGTGCTGGCTGAGAATACTGATAGAACTATGAATCTGTCAAAAGAACAAACAAATCTGCCTGTGAAGAAGGGCCACAAGTATGCTTCTTAGAAGCAAGGATGGCGAGCGAGACTTCATCTCAGGTACTTGGGACATCATGTCAGGAGAGATCCATCCCTGGAGAAGAACATCATGCTTGGTAAAACAGAAGGGCAGCTAAAAAGAGAAGATCTTTGCCAAGGTGGATTGACACTGGAGCTGAAACAAGGGCACCACTCAGTGAACTGGCTCAGTGACATCTAACAACAGCAGTCCCTGCTCTGGCTGTACAAATGTGTCTCTTTCCTCCTTGTCTGCTGGTGTGGCCATGGCTATCCCTTGGTAGACCTCCTCGGTTGTGCTGACTTTGAGCAGACTCTGCCATGTAGCTGAGGGCAGCATCTGCGCTCCTGCTTTACTCAGTGTCTGACCTTCACATGCAGATGAGGTCATTAAAAGCACCATGGCTTGAGTCAGGTGCACCCCAGCCTTTAAAGTGACATCTTTGTTCCCCAACACTTTATTTATTTATATAATTATTAATGGTTCAAACAGTATTGATGGCAATGGTGAGATAAGAGGGTATGACAGGCCTGTTTCTGAAGTGGCATTCAGAATCTAAGTGGCAATCTCAGAAGTCAACACTTTAAATAGATCTTGTGCAGTAGATTTTACCAACCCAATATGCTGTTTCATTAAAAAATATATATTGGTATATGCATAACATAGCATACAATTTTTTAGGTCTTCCTTGTCCAGTGCCCAACTTTCACATGTATATGAGGAGATTGAAAATGCAACAGCTTGGGCCAGGCCCACCTGAGGCTTTAAAGTAGCAACCTTGCTTTTTCAACTTGTCTGCGTACTCTGGTGGCTCGTGTGATGCTGTAATGCTGGAAGCTGTGGCACTGGTATTTGAAATACCAGCAGAGTCGCCCAAAGGGAACAGGTTTCAGCAGAGCTTCCAGACCAAGAACAGACTGTGAAGAAGGACTAGGCTGTCCACGTCCAAGGGATTAGCCAATGAAAATCTTATGGATAACAACAGCAGCTAGAGATTACAAAACCATAATTGGCTAACAGAAGCTCAGGAGAACAGATGGGATGTATACAAGTGGGAAATTAGCAGCACAGGTAGATAATCTAGAACTGGAGTCACCTGATTTGTTAAAACTACCAAAAAGAACCCAATCCCCCCAAACAAACAAAGTCAGCCTAGGAAGCCCTAAGAAGCAGTTCTACCTCGTCTATATGATGATGATAAGTTGTAATGAAGGACCCACAACCATCATTATCAACTTACGGTGCTCAGTGTCCAGTGCTAGATGGAGTAATATCCTATTAGGATGCAAAGATTGCTTTTTAATTATTAAAATATCTTTTTATTGGGGGTTCTTACAACTCTTGCATTGTTACGATCTATAAATAAATTGTATCAGATATATTTGTACATATGTTACCATCATTCTTTTCTAAGACATTTAATTTCTATTGAGCCCTTGGGATCAGTGTCTCTTTTCTTCCCTCCCTCCCACCCCCCACTCTCATAGGCCCTTGATAGATTGTAAGTTGTTATTATTTTCATATATCACACCCACTGCTGTCTCTCTCCCCCTCTGGTTTCTGTTGTTCTTCCCCTAGAGGGGTGTGTGTGATTATGTGCCAATCATTGCGATCGGTCCCCGCTTCTTCGCCTACTCTCCCCCCCTCCCTCTACGCTCTGGCACCACTATTCCCATTCCTGGTCCTGGATTCTGAGTCATGAGCTTTATCTCGTCTATACCTGTGTACATGTTCTGGTCCAGTCCGGGGTGGGAAGCAGCACTGGGGTCGTGATAGTGGGGGGTGAGGAAGCCTCAAGGAACCAGAGGTAACTTGTGTGATCCATCAGTGCTCTACTGCGCCCTGATTGACTCATCCCTCCCTTCCCTGTGACCCCTCTGTGGGGGACTGTTTCATTATCTACAGTTGGGCTTTGGGTTTCCACTCCGACCCTCCTCGTTCGCAAAAACATGTTATTGATTGTTTGTTTGTTTGTTATGAATCTTCTGATGCTCATTACCTGGTCCCAATGAAACCTCACAATTGCACTAGCTGGTGTGCTTCCTCCAGTTGAGCTTGTTGCCTTTAAGACACCAGACACTATATATTTTAGTAGCCATGCACCATCTGCTTTCTTCACCACATTTGCTTATGCATCCATTTTTTCTTTAGCGACCATGTCAGGGGGTGGAAGGTGGGGTGGGTGAGCATCACAAAAGGCCATTTAGTTAGAACAAAGTGTTCTTGTATTGAGGGAGGGTATGAGCTGAGACCCAAGGCCCACCCACAGCCTCAGTGTATTTCATTATAACTATATATATATATAAATAGGCTGATACCCCTGTTTTTATGGATTAATGTATTTACATAAATACACACCTCTGTTAGTACCTCTATCTATAGCTTGGGACACAAAGATTTGTATTGGCTACTCTTTGGAAATAAATCATCAGGTCATGTGGGGACCCTAGTATTCAAAATATTGGAGGCATAACTTCCAGCATCATAGCAAAGCCTAAACCACCAGAATCCTTAAAAGAGTGGTACACATAGTATGGTTTAATGAACGATTCCTTTTAATATAATATTTTTAAATGTACTCTCCAACCTCTCCCCCCACCACCATGCATCCTGCTTTCAAGGTGTTTCTTTATCTTTAGTTGGCATGAGTTTGATTATGATATGTGTGAGATTTGCATTTCTTTAGATCTGTGAATTCTCATTTTTCACAAAATTTGTACATTTTTTAGTCATGTATGTTTAAAATACACTTTCTGTTTGCATTTATTCTGTCTTTGCTTCTGGGACTCTTAGGACATGAATGCTAAGACTTTTTGTCTCACAGATCGCTGAGTGGCTGTGGACATTTATGCACTTAATTTTCCATATGCATTTGTTAAAATTTGTATTTATTGTCCTGTTCATTGATTAATTCTTCTGTAATCACTTATCTGCTATAAAGCACCTCTGGTTATTCAAATTTTGTCATTATTTGTTTCAAGAATATTTATCCTAAAGCATCGTTATTCATACACCTTTAAGATGCCTGTGTGATAATTCCCGGGTAGGAGTGTCTTGGAGTTTATATCTGTTGATTGGCCTTTACCTTGAGAGTTGTTATGGTTTTCCTGTATCCTTTATGTTGAGATGTTTTAAGATGTCTCCTAAAGATTTTAATAGTATGAGACTCTGAGTCACACTAAAATCTGGAAAAGGCTAATTAATTTTTGTTTTCGAAGGCAGTTCACCCTAAGATATTTAGTTTTCATGTCTTCGACTATGTCTTCTGTGAGCTATGGTTATAATACTCGTTTCATTTTCAAAACCTTTTCAGTGCTAATCTTGTCGGCCCTGCTTGTACACCTTTTATCATTCTTTGATCCCTGTCTCTGTAACTCCCAGCAAATGATCGAGTGGGGCTATGCAAATAGGGGCTGGGTAGCACTAATCGAGTGGATGGTTGACTTGGTTTAGTCATCATTCCTCTGGCGATAAGGATGTGCTATCTTGAATGGAAGAGGGAGAAATTCCAGGGCTACTGGAAGTGGAGCACATTAGAAATGTCTGTCTAATGTAGCACAGTGAGACCAGAGGCCACGGTCAGAAGCCCGGGAGACAGAATAGCAGAACAGCACTGAGACTGTGAGGCAGAACAGTGGGCTGACTTCCTGGCTCACGGAAGTGGAGGCCAGGGGATTATGCAGTTTAGAGTCTGAGGACTGGATGGAGACTTGACTGCTGGCTGAGGAGAGGGGTTGCTGGGGACCACCGACTGTATCTTACTGTTTACGGACCCTAATAAACTCCCTTGATGATGCGTATGCTCTATGAGTCCTTTGTGACCATTGCAATGCGTCATTAAACCTATCAGAAAAGCAGAGTGTCATTGAAAGAACTGTTGTTTCAGAACAGGTAAAGAAGTTCAGTCTGACTTCTGCCTCTTGGCAATAGGGAAGCCAGAGGTGGTCAGATATGACCATCACCCCCCACGTGCTTCACTGTAGGTATACAACTGGGGGGGTAGAAAAAGAAATCTTGACTTATGGAAGATATTTTAATTGCAGTATGGAAACCTCCTTTATGAAGTAAAATTAGAGATTGGAATGATAGCATAGTAGCACATCTATTCAGTTTGCTTTGCCAATTATATCTTTAATACTCCTTTCTTGTCCAGCACAGTTAAATTCATGTCTTTATTCTTTTAGAATAATTTCATAATTAGACCATTTCTTTAAACATCTACTATATTTTATATATCTTTTATTTCCAACCAATTTCCTTACGAGAGTATCAGAAAGTGAAGAAGTTGTTCAAATAATAACTTCCCCAGTCTTCTTCCTCTGGGCAAGAAGGGTAAGCAGAGTAGATTAAAAAATAAGAAGAAATACATTACACACACACACACACACATACACACACATATAAAACAAAAACGGTATCCCTAAAGTTTATGTTGTATGATGGCATATAAACCTAGCACCACTAGGTCAGATTCATTTATAGGGAAGTGGTTGCTCGGTACCACTGAGTTGGCTCGGACTCCTAGCTGCCTTCTGGAAAGCCGAATGAAGTGCTGCCCAGTCCTCGGCCGTTTTCGCTTGTTGTCTCTGGCCATCCACTTAACTAAACATGAAGCCTTTTTCTAGCAATTGCACTGTCCTGCTGATGTGTCCAAAGAAGTGAGACAAAGTGTCACCACCTGCGTTACGCTGGGTAGACTAGAGAAACAAATCCATGGACACACATATGTGTATAAGAAAGAGATTTATATATGAGAGCAATTGAACATTGAGAAAACATCCCAGCCCAGTCCCGATCAAGTCCTTAAGTCCGATATTAACCCATATGTCTGATAGCAATCTATAAAGTCCTCGTCAGACTCACGAAACCTATGCAATGATGCCGGATGTAGAAGATCACAGGCCAGTGAGTAGAAAGTCCTTGGATCCAGTGGCATTGGAAACATTTCAGTGCTGGCAGAGGTCTTTGCATTAGGGTGGGTCCATGTGTCTTGTCAGCTGCTATGCCTCCCAGGGTGTGTGCCGAGAGTCTTTCACCTCCAAGGAGAAAGTACCGTATTTCCCAGAATTCTCAGGAGAAGACCATGCCCACACAAAGGCTTCATTGGCTATGATCTGATTGACAAACTAGACTCTACCCCTCCACTCTTAATCCTCAAATTGACAAACAATTATATATCTACCACACCACCCTTGCATCTAAGGAATGTTCTGACTGGTTATAGGTGCATAAGTAGATGCTTTTAATAATACTTCAAAGTTGCACATACTTTAAAAAATTATTCCTTAGTTGACTTCATCTCCCAAAGTGTACTTCATTAAGAAGAAAAGATGTCCATATTTTTCTTGAATAATGAAACACACCATTTGTTGGGGAGGAATGTATTGTTGAGGGGATAAAGCAAATGGAGAAGAATTACTTAGGAAAAAAATTTAGATAGGATTGATTTGGAGTTGGAAACTACAGAAGATTTTACAGGTGTTTGGTGCTATATAAAATTTGTTCACGTGAAACCTTTCTAAAAATCAAATGTGGCAATTATTTCATAGTGACTGTTTCTTGCACCAACCAAAGTGCAAAGAGAAAAGAGAGGGCTCTAGGACAGGTGTAGCTTGTAGAGGACTATAGTCTTTATTTGGGTAAACACTGAAGACAAGCGTAGCTCTAAGGTAGCACAAAATCAACTAAAAATTATCTGTGTAGAAGAACAAATTGTTACAATGAAACTTAAGTACAATCATGCATCCCTTAATACCTACATGGACGGTGAATTATTCCCTGGGGCTCTTCTTGCCAAAGTCTCTAATTCTCACCAAAAGACCCTTCCCTGCATGGGTCTGGTAAGAAGGTGAGAGAAGATACTGATCGGATTCTCCTGTCAGGAACTGTGAAAGTGATTCCCTGCAGTGTCATCCTGCTGTGTATAACCTGAGCCCCCTGAGAAGGAGGCAGTGGGAGCTCCTTCTCAGAAAGAGCCATGAATGGAGCATGTCTTCTGGGCCTGCAATCTCAGTGCAGTGAGCATCCAGGATCCAGAAGACAGATATAACATCAGCGGAGCAGCAGCACACCGGGAGCAAGAATATGAAACAGAGTGCTGGACTTTCTGACTCCTGGATATCTCCACCCAACCCTCCCATTTTACATTTTCTCTCCTCCTCAAATATATATATTTTACAATGAAATGAATAAGTGCACATTGTAATGGAGTGTTGTTAAATATTTGAAGTAGCTTACCTACACTAGTCAACAGAAACAAAGGAAGAAGAAGAAAGAGAGAGAGAGAGAATGAGAGAGAAAGACCTATTGGCTGTAAATTTGAATCTGTTTGATATTTTACCCAGTGAGGACATTAAAAACAAATTGATAAGAAAAATAGGCAATGAGTTTGGCATTTGCATGAATAATTAAAATATTCAAGTTTAAAAAAAAACAAATTGATGCTGCTAGTGGGTTATGCTTCAGAGTTAACAATTTCCTTGCCAAATGCTTTAGGGCAAATGATTCCCCCTTAAATATAACCCAAATGAGGTTTCACAAGAAAAAATGACACGGAAGAGGAGTGGCAGTTTTATGTTTAATGTCCCTCAGGCACAAGTAATTTAACTATTTGAAGTAAAATTAAAATTAGCTAATATAGAATAGAATTTGATATTGTAATATAAGATACAAACTACTGAGAGGAACATTCATTTTGTGATAATGCTAAGGGAAAATATTCAGCTAGGGAGATTGTCCAAAAAGAATGCTCTGGTAATGTGGGATCTATGAAGAAGCTCAATGAGCACATTATGAAAGAAATATAAACAGAGAAAGTAGCCAAGCAAGACATGGTCAACTTAAATGTATGTATATATGTATGTATGCATGTGTGTATGTATGTATGTATGTATGTATACTCTCACAGATAAATTTATTCCCTGAGTCTTAGTGATGAAATGGTCTTGTGATGACCAAAAAATAAGTATTTGTTTGTTTCTCCCTCTTCAAAATAGAAGAGTATTGCATGCTGTTTTACAATTATCTTTTAAAAGGAAATTAGCAAATAAAAATAGTGAGCTCATTTACCTGCATCACAGAGAGGATGTGAGGATTAATGAGTTCATTATTGTGAAATAGAACCCACTTTGGGACATCTAAGTGAAAAATGGAATTATTATTTATAGCAATACTAGAACTTCTCCACAATAATAATTACATATTAGTATAGGCTCTTTTTTTTCTCATTTAGCTACCTTGTATATATTCTTTTTTCAATAAAAAAATTAAAGCAGTGGTATAATTTAGAAGTAGAAAGCAATTGGTAGAAGAAAACTACTGAGAAAATGTTTAAAATAATATGTGAATGAAAGGCTTGCTAATTTTCTGACTTTGGTATTAAGTAACTTAAAGCAAAAAACACAAAAGGGGAAAAACTATAGTAGGAAATGAATGGAGGAATAAGGACTTAATAAGGAATTTGAAAATATTAAAAGGAGGACTGAAACTGAAGAATACAGCCATCAAATTAGCAGAAGCAAGAGAAACACTCACCACTAGAATGAAACAGACATAAGATGAAATAAATGAATGAGAAGACAAAATAACCGAACTGAACATGTTTCAAGAGAAAGAACAGAACAGAACAAAGAAGAGAGAACAAACCCCTAAGGAAATGTGAGATTCAATTACGAAATCAAACGGAATTATTGGATTCACCAAGCATCAGGAGAACAATAAAGGCCTAGAGTTTTTTTCTGAGAGATAATTAGAGAGTATTTCCCAGACCTGAGTAGAAAACCAAGCCTGCAAATACAGGAAGGCGCACAAACTCTATCACAAGAGACACAGCAAGGTCAACTCTGTGCCATCTTCCCCTACCCCCACGTCCCCACCCCACCCCCCAAATCTTGAAAAATCAGGACCAGAAATCGATTCTGGAAGCAGAAATAGTAAAAGCCAATATACCACCCTGAGGGGCTTTCATACACTCAGTGAAGATTTCTCTCTCCCCACTCCAGAGAGCAGGAAACTGTTGAATGACATATGTAAAATATTGAATGAAAATAATTGCTCACCAAGAATTCCTTGCCCAGCAATGTTTCGTTCAAATGCACACGTGACTTTAAAACATTCTCAAACAAGCAGAAGTTTGGCAATTTGCTACTACCAACTTTGCATGTTATCTCAAGAAAGTACTACAAGCAGAAAGAGAAGAGTGTTGAGAAAATTCATGCATCTATACAGTGGGAAAAAATAAAATAAAACACCAACAACACATGCTGTTGTAAGGAGAATATATATATATACATATATATATATATATATAATTAACCCCCACAATCAATACATCATATTTTAAGGAAATAAACTGAAAGTAAACTTATTAAATCTAGGTTATGTGCTAACATCAATGGTGATGCATCAACAGCAATGGGAAAAGTAGGAGCATCTCATGGATTGATTTATTATCTTACAGTTGTAAGCTGATTCTTTTCCATAAGTTATACATAGTTGTAATTTTTAGTTGTGCAATGTAATATAAATGTTGGCTTCAAAATGTTTATGGAAATATTAAATTGCTTTTAAATTCCATTTTCCCACTAACTTTTTGAAGCTCCCTCATATGTGGTAGCCACTAAAAAATAACCAAGGAAATTATGTTAGAAGAAAAGAAGAAAGAATGCAAAAAAGCCTCATCACATAGACTAGAATAAGCCCAATACAAATAAAAAAACAGAAATACTACAATTAAAATGAAGAGAGATCAACATTATAAAACAAATAGCAAAATCAATGATGTATACACTATTTTCAGTAATAACCTTAAATGTAAATGGTCTAAATGCCCCAATGCAATAAGTAGAGAGAGTTAGGATGGATGAAAAGCATGATGCATTCTTTTTTGGATGTAAAGAGCCCATCTAAGATATTAAGTGAAACCAAAAAGTTGGATAGAGATATCTCAAGCAATCAGTAAATTAAAAACAAAACGAGAACAAAATAGGGTGTCTACACTAATATCAGGTAAAATAGACTTCAAATAAATATCTATTGTAATAGATAAAGAAGGACATTACATAATAACAAAAGGGCCAATCCAACAAGACACACACTTACAAATATATATGCCCCTAACTGTAATGTACCAAATTCAGGAAACAAGTCCTGATTGGTAAGACAGGATAAATAGATCACTCCACAATGAAGCAGGAGACTTCAAATACATTATTTCAGTTATAAATAGAACAACTAAAAAGAAGGACATTGAGAACATAAAATAAATCATAAGCCACTTGGACCTAACAGACACATACACAACATTTTACCCAGAGCCAGAACAATAAGCATTTTTTCTCCAGAATTCTTTCCATTGTCAGAATAAAACATATGCTAGAACACAAAATTAGTTTTGAGAAACCAAAAAAGATTGAAATCTTTCAAAGCATTTTTTTTTTACTAGCATGAAGCTAGCAATCAACAATAGGATCCAGCAATCCCACTTTTAGGCACATAACCTGAACCAAAAAATCAAACCTATTGATGAGTTATGGACAACTAACAAGACCCTTAAAGCCATGGTTCCTTAAATGAGATAGTATAGTTCTGGACCTTATACACTTGCAACTATGGTCCCATTTTGGAGGGCTGAGGTAGTTAGTTTATTGTGCCAACCTGGCCGATATACACATGTGGGGTTAATTGAAAGGCGGAGGAATAAATGGCTCAGTGACGCTTGCCTTTCTAGTTCTCAGGTCTCTTGGTTTCTGATGGTTGGACCAGGGTGCAGCTGCCTTAGCCAGTTCCCTGCTTCAGGTGGCAAGACTCACTCCTTGCAAGACATCCCTGAGGAGAAGCCGCATGGACTCACCCTGATGCAGCCCTGTGGAGCAGCCGCATGGAGACCCCTGCCAGGGTTGAGATGCTTACACATTCACTGACTCGGCTTTCTTCCTGCAGTTGGCATCATTGCGTCTGTTTTGTGAGATGGAGGAGGACTTTGTGGATTGGTGTTGGACATATGGGTTAATGGGTTAATGTTGGACTTGTGGGCTTGGGCAGCACTGGGTTGGGATATTTTCTTGATGCGCACTTAACTTTTACATAAAACTCTCTCTTATACATGAGTTTCTGTGGTTTTGTTTCTCTAAAGTACCCAGACTAACACAAGGGCATTTTCTGCTATGCTGATTGACGGGTGGGGTGCGTTTGAGACATGGCATTGGGGGATTCTGTGGGCCCAGCCACATCTGTGATTCCATGGGGGCATATTTGACTTCACCTTGGTAGAGGGTATGATTAAGACACCTTCTTTTTGAGACTTTGCTGTGTTTTGTCTAATCACTGTTTTTGTTTGTTTTTTGTCTTGCCTTCTGCTTGTGTTATGTACATAAAATCTATAGGTAAGTCTATAGAGACAGTATTTAGATTAATAATTACCTAGCAACATGGCAGGGAAGGATGGCTAGAAATTGATAGCAAACAATAATGAGTATGAAAGGAAAGCCTTCTGAAATTGATTGTAATGATGATTGCACAACTCTTCTTCATATGAGTGAATGATTAACTTTTATGATTTGTGAAGGCTAGGGCAATAAAAATAATTATTTTAAAGAAAAAAAAAGATGTCATCTTTTGTGGAACATAAATGGTGGTCTTAGCACACATCCTTTCACCTGGAAGCAAGAAGTTTTGTTACTTCTTTTGAACATTTTAACTTTTGACTCTGGACCCTATATTTGACTTACCAGCACTATCTGACCTTTGGTTTTGGAAATAAACACATCCACCACCACTTGAGACATTTCCTCAAAATTTTGTGAGTTTCTGTGGGATGTTGCAGCAAATCACAGACTTCAGGGATAGGAGGAAACATGCATAGTCAAGGGAGAAGCAGAGAAGCGGAGTAGCGTCTTGGAAGAGTTGGACATTGTGACATCTTCAATCTCCAACACCTTGAGACTAGTCTTGGATCAGTTCTTACGAATGAAATGATTACCACAACCATTGTTTGCGCTCCTGTTGTGGATAGGTGCCATCAAAGTGTTTCCCCCTGATATCTCACAGTGCCCCCGCTTACAACAGACCGAAACACGGCCAGGTCCTATACCATCGCCGAAACCTCTGCTTTGTTTGAGCCCATTGTGGTAGTCACTGTGTCCACCTATTTCCTGGACGGTCTTCCTCCCTTCTTGCTGGCCCTCTACTACACCAAGATACCCTTTCCCTGCAACTTCCTCTCCGGATACGATGCCTGAAATACATGGGAAGAAGTCTGGCTAGCTTCATTTATAAAGAACAAGTTGGCTGTAGTTCTTCCAGACAGATTTATTTTGTTTTTCTAGAGTGTAAGTAACGTTCAATATTCTTCTCCGACACCATATTTCAAATTCAGCAGTTCCTCAGCGGTTTTCCTTTGATCAACTTTCACATGTATATGAGATAATAGAAAATAAAGTTCACCTTAAGTCCTCAAAGTGACTTCTTTGCTCTTTAACACTTGACATACATCTCTGATTTATGGTGACCATATATGGTACAGTGAAGCTGCTCCTTTGGAGTTTCCAAGACTATATACCTTTATAGATGAAGACAGTCTTAGCATTCTTCCCTGAAGTGGTTGGTGGGTTTGAATCAATTTTGGGGTTAGTAGCTTAATGTGTAATGCACTGTATCATCGGGGCTTTTTGGAGTATCATCTCGTCATCTCTCTGCCAAGGCTGACTCAGAACGACCCCCAGTGGGTTTCAAAGACTCTTCCTGTTTAATGGAATAGAAAGCCCGGTCTTTCTCCAGTGGAGCGGTTTGTGGTTTCAAACAACCAACCATGCTGATCACAGCCCAGCTTGTAACCATAACCCTACCCCAAATCCCATCCAGTCAGTTCCAAAACATAGTGACCCTTTAGCAGTGGTTCTCAACCTGTGGGTTGCAACCCCTTTGGGGGTTGAACGACCCTTTCACAGGGGTCGCCCAATTCATAATAGTAGCAAAATGACAGTGATGAAGTAGCAACAAAAATAATTTTATGGTTGAGGGGTAACCACCACATGAGGAACTGTATGAAAGGTCGCGGCCTTAGGAAGGTCGAGAACACTGCTCTAGCACGTTTTAGAGATTGTAAATCTTTCCTGAAGTGGACAGCCTTCTCTTTATCGCAGAGTGAACTGCGGACCTTCAGTTAACATCCCAGTGCCTACTACTGAGCACCACCAGGATCTTACACTGGTGACCCAAAGATGATGTGAATGGATCCCTGCACCCTGATGTTCACCGCTGCTTTATTTACAATAGTGAAAAAAATGGGAACACCCAAAGTGCCTATCAGAAGAAAAATGGGAGAGAAGCTTGTGGTACATGCACCAACGGACAGAAGACTTCAAAACCACAAAGAACAACAATGCATCTATGCAATACATTGAAACATAGGTGGACCCAGAGGGAAATGCCCACCACCATTGGGTCCATACCAGCTCACAGTGACCCTATAGGACAGGGTAGGACTGCTCCTGTGAGTTTCCGAGCCTATAACTCTTTAAGGGTGTAGAAAACCTGGTCTTTCTCTGGAGAGCAGCTGGGAGTTCTGAACTGCTGCTCTTTGAGTAGCAGCTGAACAGGTAAGCATTATGCCGTCAGGGCTGTAAATCAAACAAGTCAAGCATATAGGGCAGCTGTTGTATGGACACTCTTTCACAAGAAGAGGTGGAGGTAGAGAGAAGTCAATGTCCACTGGTAGTTAGTGTGCATGAAGGGATGTTACTTGCTCTAGATCTTCTGTCCCTAGTCTTCATAGATCCCTCTTGGGGACAAGGTGGGAGCATAGATTTAGCAGGTGTGGAATTCTATTGGAGGAAATTGGTCTATTTTGTTATTTCTTTTGGTATAAAGTGAGTCATTGCATATGCAGTGTGTTCTGTCTCATACTCTCTACATTTTCTGAACTCTACTCTTCTTATGGGCTTTACGCGTCATTGCAGTGGCCACACAGAACTCACGGACAAGACTCCCAATTAAGGGGGTTCATCAAAGGAGTTAATAGATTACCACAAACTGGGATTAGTAAACAGTTTTACTGGTCCACAGCAAACCTTTCCTTAGGTAGTAGCCTGGTCTATCAGCCATGCAGTCCTTGGCGTCTGCCTCTGTGGGGCAGGAAGCCAGTCCACTGCTCTACCGCACTGTCTTATAGCCTTGGTGCTGCTCTTCTGTTCTGTCACGTGGCCTGTGCTGTCTCTTATTCTTTAGACAGCGATCTTGAACGCAGTCTGCTGGTCACCCTTCTGCCCTGATGGAGCTGGGATTTTTCTCTTCTGCCAAGATGGCACATCCTTATAGACAGGGGAGTGGTGACTAAAACTGACCAATTCCCTATAGCTAGAGGAGGGTATGCAACTAAAACCGACCATTTGCATAGCCCCACCCAATCGTTTTTGGGAGTCACAGAGTCATGGACAGATACACCATATGAAGAAATGTCACTCCGCCATAGGTAGTAAGAGGGAGGGAAGAGCCAAAAGACTGAAACATCTCACCGGTCCCTGCCCAGAGAAGCGGTGGGGGTAGGCGAGGCATGATGGGCAGCAATATCAAAACCCTGAGATGGAGCGCTGGGTTTCTCAGACCTGGAACTAGCAAAGCAGATGGGCTTTGGGAATGAGGCTGGCCAGCAGATGAGGGTCCCTGTGGGGCCTGATCAGAACTTGCCCGGGCATGGAAGAGGTTAATGGGTCACATGATGAGGCCAAGGATCAGGAGATCAAGAACAAGGGAGGGTGGGGTGGGGAGGGCGGCGGGGCGGCAGTGAGGAGATATGTTTGCAAGCATGGTGAGGAGGAGTTACAGACAAAGAATATCTTTTCTGTTTCTGACCCTGACTGGTAGCTTATTAGATTCCCTACTGAACCCTGGTAATTCTGAGTACTGTCTTTAAGTTCTGTGTGGTCATGGCAATGGATTCCACCTGCAAAAAGTCGAGCATGATGGGAGTGATGTTTGGTATCAGAATAGAGTAAAGACAGATGGAAACGGGCCTTAGGTTCAGGTGGACTTGGGTTCTCCCTTTCACTACTAAAACGTGAGGAGGTCAGGCACGGCTTCCGTGCTATTTCTACACAGGTAGAGGAGTAGAGAGAGGAATCTATTCTTCAGTTCATCATAGATACTTGCTATTATTATTTTAGTGATGTAAATATGTCACTAATTGTGGCTGTAGGAAGCACAGGACAAGCAAAGTAAAAGCAAATGTTTGAGTTTATCTGATTGGATACAAATATATTGATATGCAGGTATAGGTACAGGTCTATACAGTGTGAATAGATAGAAGTATCAATATCATGTAAATATAAATATGTGAGTTCAGATGCATATAAGGGGGTATCCAAAATCTCATAGAAAAATTCCATCTTCTTTCAATATACTTTTTTCCGGGAACATTTTGGAATCTTCTTGTATAATCATTGACAACACTGATATGGGTATTCTGTAGACATAAACACCTTCAACTCCCATGGTATATCTCAGTCCATTGAAATGACAGCTCACAGAGATTATCTGTATCCTAGAGAATGGAGAAGGCTCTCTATGGTCTTAATGTTTACCTGTGGCCATCAATCACACAATGACAGGTCCCTACTTGCAAGGAACAAAACGGTAAGAACATAACCTAAAAGTCAGAGAACAGAAAAAATCTACATGAGCCATGACCTCATCTCTTCTGAAACCAGAAGAACTAGCTGGTGCTGAACTGCCACCACTGACCATTTTGATAGGGGCACAATAGATGGTCTCAGAGAAAATGTGAAGCAGGCTTCAAAGTCTTATGAACACACACACCACACACACACACACACACACACACACACACACACACAGTCGAACAGTAGCAATCAGAAGACTCCCTGAAACTACCACCCTAAGTTACTCTGTAGACCTAGAACCCACGCTGTCCCCAGAAATGACCCTTCAGTGAAATAGCAATGTCACACAAAATAAATCACACACACACACAGGGTCAATTGTTTGTGCTTTTATCTTTAATTCAAAATAAAATATTGTACCGGCATCTCTAGCTACTCAAAAATGAGCTTTCCATCTCTTCCCTTTGGGGAAGGCTGCTTTAATACCTGCTTTCACAAATTGAAGATGATTTTACTTTCGCAAAATACAAAGCGAGCATTCAGTGTTTATTTTGCAGCAAACCGTGAAGAGGCAGTTTACATCCTGGGCGGTGAGAGGAGTGCAGGGCAGGGCCGTTCATCTGTCTCCCTTGTGACTACAAAGGGTTAGTTTAGCTATTGCTTCAGCTTTTACTATACGTATATGTTAGTGCTATTGGCGGTTTTATGTGTTATTTGCTATGATTTGGGAGGGAATTGTTTGGGTCTGGGAAGGCTTTGCCCCTTTTTGTCTTACAAAAGGTTTCATAGGAATATTTTACTTTTGCATGGGGGGTGGGGTCCTGTACCCAAAAGATCAGGGCTCTACTTTAAAACATCAATAGGAGACCAGAACATCAATATTTACTCACAAATAAAGATGAGAAGGCAAAAGGAAGCAGGGACTAGAGTAGTGGACAAGGAACAAACAGCAGCCAACCAAAGAAAATGTTGACACACTGTGATAAATGTAACTAATGTCAACGAACAATTTGTGTAGAAATGGTCAAGTGGCAACCTAGCTTGCTGTGTAAATTCACCAGAAACCCCATAAAGGCTATTTAAAATATATACATAATGTGCAATCGATTCTCTCCTCTGGAATGATTTTTTTCCCTGCCATTAACCTAGTAATTTCCTTTCCTATAATTGTGTTTAGATTGTTAGACAGACCGGAAGAACAAGTATACACTTCTTAAAAATGGAACAGATACATGAATACGTGTTCACTGCATCCACAAGATACACTTGAAAACAGTTCGATGAAAAATCATCCAAGGAAAAGGAATAGCAATTGCTACACATACAAAAATACAGTATGCTAAATATTTGTTGAGCCAAGCACAATGAGAAAAGACAAGCTAAGCCTTGACAGATCAAAGGAGGCCAGAAGAGTACACCATGGTAGAATCCGAGGCTTCGAAGGGACCTGGGGAGGTCAGGGGGGTTAGCCCCTTTCTGGCAGGACCAGACTGAAAACATCACAAAGCAAAACCGAAACCAAGTGCTGTTAAAGAATAAACCTTTCCAGGAGAAGAGAGAGTCGTCTCTGTTGAATTTCCTTTTATTTTCTTTTTCCAGGTCATTTCAGCTTTTAATATTACTCCTTCTGGGATGTTGTAGTGAGGTGCTGTTAAGTTGTTTCTGATGCACCGAAGTCCGGTGTACGACAGAACGAGACAGAACGAAGCCCTGCCTGGCTCTGGGACCTTCTCGCCGTCTCGTCTAGGCTTGAGGCCATGCTGTCACCATTATGTCACTTTGTCAATCCATCTTGTTGAGGGTCTTCCTTTTTTTTTTTTTTTAATGGACCCTCTACTTTCCCAAGCCTCCGGTCCTTCTCCAGGGACTGGTCCCTCCTGATAACATGTTTGAAATCAGTAAAACAAAGACTCATCAGCCTGACTTCTCAGGACCCTTCAGGCTTTACTTATTTTAAGTCAGATTCTCTCTGTCTTTTGAGATCCATGGTGTATCCGATATTCTTCTTACATCGTCCTTTTTCAATGTCCTGCTGGCCCATGGCTATGAACTTGTGGAACATTCTATGGCTTGGCTCAGGCACATCTTAGTCCTCAATGTGACATCTTTGCCTTTTAACACGCTAAAGAGGGATTTTGCTATATGTGCACATAGACACACAATTTCTTCCACGAGCATTGGGTATGAACTCAAAGACTATGTAATCCTTGACAACTTCAATATTCTTTTGTTCATCATCCGGTTGCTTATTGGTTCATCTTTCAGAATTTTTTCGGTTTTCTTAAGGTATTATCTATTCTGAAGCCTGTAGTCTTGGACCTTGATCACGAAGTGCCTCATGTCTTCTTTCATTTCAGTAAGCAAGGTTTTTGCCTCGGCCTATCTCGGGTTGTTAAGGAATCTTCTTCTAATCCGTTACCTTACTCTTCTTCATCCTGCCCACTTTCTTACAGGATTTTCTCAACATAGAGACTGAATAAGTATGGGGAAGAAATCCGACCCTGATGCACCTATTCTGAGTTTTAACCAAGCACTACCCCCTTTTCCGTTGGAACACCTTCCTCTCAGTCTCTGTGAAATTACCACATAAGCAAATTAAGTGCTCTGGAATTATCATTCTTTTTAATGTTATCAATGATTTACTGTATTGCATACAGTGCAATGCCTTTGCATAATCAATGAAACATAAGTGAACATCTTTCTGATATTCTGTGCTTTCACGCAAGAGCCTTTATGTATCAGTAATAATACCCCTTGTTCCATGTCCTATTCTGAATCCAGCTTGAATTCCTTGTATTCTCTGTCAATGTAATGCTAAAACACTTTATAGGTTGTCTTAAGCTTAGCTTTACTTGTTTGTGATATTAATGATAGTATTCAATAATGTCTGCATGCCATTGCATCACTTTTTTTTAAATTAGGCACAAATACACATTTCTTCCAATCTGTTGGTCAGGTAGCTGCTTTCCAAATTTCTATCCTTCTGTGATACAGTATGCTTCTAGGATACGGACTACTTTGTTGCAAATGTACTGACTACATGTTTTTATATCACTTCTTCAAGTGGTTAAAGAAATTAAGCAAAAACTAAAGTTTCTGAAGGAATTCCTTCATGCCTCATTGGTTCGCAATGATGCTTTGCCATTCCTTAGGGAAAAGTGTTTTCTGTTTTGTTTTGTTTTGTTTTAACCACCTGATAACAGTTTTTTTTTTTTTAGACAGAGGAAGGCTAGGTATTCTTTGGTACAAATAACACTCTTGTGCAACAAAGGTTATCATTGCTGACAATCTGCTACTTATAGTATCTCTATTCTCTTTACCTCATCTCTTTTTTTTCTTTATTTTTCTTGTAGCACCTTCATTCTCTCTTTCTCCCATGACCTGTCTTTCTCTGTTTGTTTGTTTGTTTGTTTGTTTTTTCCCTTTCACAAACATGCCCTTATCATTGGCACACATCTAGGGTTGAAGATGTGGCCAAACCCCACCTTCTTGAGAGTTTTGCTATACAAAGGATGCTCCAATAACACTGACATCACCTGGGAGCTTGCACCCCAAAATGCACCCCAGAGCTTCTAAATCAGTGTCTGCCTTTTCACAAAATTGCCAAATGATTCAAATGCAGATTCAAGTTTAAGAGGACTTGGACTAGTGCACCTAGATCTTCCATGTCATTTTTTTTGTTGGAAGCAGATTTATAGGTTGGCCTTTTGAGGTGCCTATGAGTAGGTTCATACTACCTTTCTTAGCCACTTATACCAGGCAGGTGTTCCATAGAAAATTCATACTTCATTTGTCCTCAACCAAATCTGTACTCTCCTCCTCCCAAGGCCAGATGGTTTTGGAGAGTGAGTGGAGGGTGAGTGATTCTCAGTATGACCTGTTGTCAGCTTTGTTAAAAAATATATGTTTTCAGAGTTCCCCTTCTGAAATTTTACATTTTTAATTATACATATATTTCAAAGCATATCAAGCAATTTGACATTCACACAAGACTGAGAACCGTTTTTCTCCAGTTCAGAATAACTTCTCTAGAACACATTGTGTTTTATCATTTTCTTAGAGATACCAATTTTAGTGGATATTTTCACAAGTCTAACTTTTAGAAATGTCAAAATTGTATTAAGTAATAAAAAGTTTTGAGAAGGTAAATGAGCATTAGTCAACTATAAGTATTTTATATAAACTTAACACCAATCCTCATGACTACTTGTCTTTTGTGTTTGCTTTCAAGTCTATCTTCCTTTGAATTCCTTTTCAATCAACAGTCACTGCAATCATTCCTCCTTGTTTCTTCCAAGTCACTACTTCTCTGTCTCCTCTTCTCACCACTTCTGATATTCCTCAGAGTTCACTCTTTCTGTTTATAAGTCCTTCCTACGTGATCCCACTTACTCTCCCTATTTTAACCGACTTCCATTAACATGCATACTCAGAACAAAACCAAACCTAACTCCAATTTCTGTGAAGATCAACCTGTCCGTTAAAGAGGTATACCTACTTGCCCCAACTCCACCCATTGCCGGGAGTCCATTAAAACCCATAGCAATCCCATAGGACAGAGCAGAAATTATGTTAATCGGTCTTCTAGATTAAGGAGGTTCAGTGCAGAGAAATACCAGAGTCTATAATCCATTCCTAGATCTTCCTGCTTCCGAAATGACTCATTTTATATCCAGCAGGATAGCAAGTTTAACCAAATCCCACATTAGAGTTGCACGTTTTTACAATCACTATGACCCCTGTTAAGAATTACTCACAACTGAATCACATATTCCTATAAGTTTCCCTCCCTCCCCCACCATCAACTTCCCTATCCCAGGCATTTCAGGAAAAGAAGAAATGTATCCAATCTGCCTTGCCTCAGTTAGTCCTTTGGTAGGAGTTACAAAGATGGATTAGAAGAGTCATACCAATAAATCCTTGCACCATATTCGTGTATAACTTTTTAATTAAGTTCATTTCTCCCAGCTCTCAACTCACCACATATGCTTCCATAATACCCATTGAGTTGAAACTTCTTTAATGTTGTATTAGTCTGAATAGACTAGAGAAACAAATTTGGAGACACTCATGTGTGTGAGAAAGAGCTTTATATACAAGAGCACTTGAATATGGAGAAAGCATCCCAGCCCAGTCCAGATCAAGTCCATAAGTCTGATATTAGCCCGCCCATATGTCCCACACCAATCTATAAATTCCTCTTCAGACTCATGAAAATATAAGCAATGACACCAAAAGATCACAGGCCACTGGGTGGGAAGTCTTATGGATCCAGTGGTATTTTAAGTATCTCAGCGATGGCCGGGGTCTCCATGTGGCTCCTCCAGCTCTAGAGGTCTGGCCTCTTCTCCACGGGGATGTCTCACAGGGAGTGAGCTGTGTCCCACTTCCAGCAAGCTATTTATCTCTTTAACACCTCCAAATGAGGTTATCAAGCTACTGCCTGATCGATAGGCTAAACTCCACCCCTTCACCCTGAATCCTCAAATTGGTACCAGATTATGTAACTATCACAAAGTGTTATATTATTTAGTGTTTCTACACTTTTATATATTTCCCTGAGGCTGAAGCATTCTTCCTTTGGTGCACTCTTAAGTGACCTTTGCTTTGTAAAACTTTCCCTGACCACCAATCCAGGTATCGTTGATTTCTGTCTTCAATAAGCAACATTTATCACACCATATTATAATGATTTAGTTACATTTTTATCAGTATGGGCTAATCAGCTATCAAAAGCTTTGTATATTTTTATATTTAGTAAATATTATTGGGTTGTTATCAATTATAATCATTATTTTTGAAAAAATGTTGTAAAGCAAAATAATTTTCCATACTTATCCAGGAGCCACACGTTTCTCAGGCCAATTTTAAAATAGATATATTTTGACCCTGGTAAATTTCATGTTTTAGATAATTTTCTTTCCTTGTAGAAAAAAATTCAAATAATTGATAAGGATAATGAAAAAAGCTGTATAATAATTATGTAACAATTTTCCTACACTTAGCTTCTAGAACACCAAGAATATTCATTGTAATTTATTTTATGAAGTTAATATAGACCTAGCACATAAAGGCTGATATGAGAAAATATCTCTGAAAATTTGTGTATAGGTTTTGTGTCAACATTATTTTAAATTCTCTAAGATAAAGGCACAGATGTGCGAAGGGAAACAAGTCATTGATTAGACTTTATCAAAGTTAAAACTCTCATGGTGTAAGAGGGATCATATGAAAAGAATAAGAAGATAAGCTAAAGCCTTCAGGGAACTATGTGTAAGCTGAATATGGGAAAAAGGCATTAGAATCTAAAATATATAAATGACTCTCCAGACTCAGTAGTAAAAAACAATCCAGCTAGGAAATGGAAACATAGATAAAATATTATTTCATTGAAAAGGATATACAGAGGGCATAACAGCAGATGAAAAGATTATCAACACTATTCGTTATTAGAGCCAAGCCAATTAAAAGGAAAATGAGATGGAATTACATAGCTATAATCAAAAATCAAAGTCACTATTGTTGAGTGGATTCTAACTCATGGTGACCCTTATACCGTAACCCCCCCTGAGAGTTTCTGAGGTGTCAATGTTTGTGGAAGCAGAAAGCCTCATCTTTCTCTTGCAGAGCTGCTGTTGGATTTGAACCACCAACTTTGTGGTTAGCAGCCCAAACATGTAACTCACTAAACCACCAAAGCTCCATACATAACTAAGAATGGCTAGAATAGAAAGAAATACTGACAGCACCAATTAGTGGTAAAGCTGTAGAGAAATTATTGAATGCGTCCATTACTGTTGGAAATGGAAAATTGTGTAGCCACTCAGAGAAACCATCTGGCAGCTTCTTATAAAGCTGAACATTCATATCGTTTTGAGAAATAAACGGCAACTATCATATGGAGCTGTAATGTCAGAAAAGTTCCATAGATAGAAATAGTCTAACTTAATGGATTGACATTTAATATCCGTGCATTGTAGACGATAGTCCATATTCAGAAAAACAAATCTGATTTACTGGTATTGAAAATACGTTTCAGTTAACATAGAAACTCAAAACTGAACAATGGAATGATTGATGGAAATACGAGTACCGCATCAATAATGTAAGTGATGATGCTGCACAATCTGTAAAGCACCAGAACAAGCTGGATATCGCTACTGTTATTTACATAACAGTGAGGCAATGGGAGAATCAAATATATACCCACTTTCTACACTAGGAAGGCATCATAAATATATTAACTAATGAAAAAATTGCTACTGCTAAGTCAAATATCAATCCCTAGATTTATACAACATTTAAACATGCATTATTTGCTCTTTAACCCACACTTCAGCAATTCCTTAATAAGCTGATCATTTTAATCAATGTCTTTTACCATTATCAATGGGTATACAATGATGGATTAAAATGATCAACGAACCAATCTTTACAAGTTACATAATTTTGCCACAGATTCCATGTGTGGTGAATTAATGTCTCAGATTTATCCCTTCCTTGGAATTCCCGAAAACCCCACACGCCCCAAAAAAAACACCACAGCACAAAAACGCCTCAGAGCTCTCCGCGCCCCCCAAAACCTCTTTCTCAAGTGAACCTTTCCCAAAGCTGATTAACAACTCACTGGCTTCTTTGTTTCACATCCGTTTTAAAGACTCTCTTTTATGCTAACTATAGTAATGCAGGAAAAGATGTAAGCTCAGGGAAACAAGGGAATGTATTCATTTTTATTGGTGAGTCACAGAAGCACCCAAGAGAATGAATTTTTAAAAGTATTCTATCAATTGCTCTTCCATAGGACATAGAATGAAATTTTTTTTTAAAATGCCCTTCCCAATATCAAGGTACTGGAGCAGAGGAAGAGGGAAAACTCTCTCCTTCCTTGAATCCAAGCTTTACTTCCCAGCGGTATTTCAAAGACATTCTATGTCTAAGTCTCACCCAATCTCTGCTGAGACAGATTCATCACCTTCTGGCCTTCGCCCTACTTAAATCCTGTTCAGTAAATGTCATGACATCACTTGAACATCTCCATGCTTCCCAGATAAACATAAGGCAGATTTTCTCCAAAATATGCTTGGTCTCAAACATAACCCACCTCACAGCCATGGAATCAGTCCTCAATTACAAAGATGCTGTGGGATCCAGTAGACTAGCCCGGGCGCGTTCCCCAAACCTTAACTCTTCAGGGGAGCGCCATCCGCCTTTCTCCCTCAGCAGGGCTGGTGGTTTTAGATTGCGGACCTTGTTGCTTGCAGCCCAGCGCATCTCCACCACTCCATCAGGACTCCTTGGTCCCTAACTAGATAATGTCTATATTCTCACCTGAAATGAAGCTCTCACTTGAAATGAAACTGCTGGCTTTTTACTTGTATTTTTAGGTGATTTTCCAAAAACAAATCTGTTTTGGAATTTCCATCTCATAGAAAGTAAAAATGTTTTTGCCATTATCAACCTGTTAATTGTTTTGCCTTTCTCCCCACTCCTCTCCCTCCCCCGCCTCCCTCCCGGAAACCAACACCCCCACCCCCACCCCACCCTGCCGCTAAACCCTGATTTCACAGTACCATGTTCAGCTTGAGCTTCCAATTCATGTTTTGAATTCACTCAAGTTGCTTCCATGTAGTTAGTAAAGTTGAACCAGTGTGAGTCTCACTTATTCAGCATTACCTGTAAAGCGAATTCTAAGGATTAGGGCCTGTTACAAGGATGTTAGCTTACCTAGTTGAGGCAGTAGAGCATAACGGTAAAAGAGTAATGGTTTCCATACACATGGGCATCGTGTTTTCGTTCTCCTGCATATAGACTTTCTGACCCGCATCAAGTTCCTTAACGTCTCTGAGGCCATTTTTCATCAGTAAAACAGGGATAAAGGGAGTGCCGACCTCATTGTTCATTATGAGGGCTATATGAGACAATGCATGCAAAACTCTTAGCATATAGAACCTGGCATGTAGTGACTAGTAGGAAGCTCTCTTATGATTTATGCTTATAATAAATGGAACTGGTATATAAAAATGATGTGTTTAGCAATGAGTGTAAATTAAAAATCAAGAAGAAAACGGAAGAAATGAAGTAATAGTCCCAAAAGAGTGACTAGAAATACTACTACTAATAATGGTAGGTGTTCTCAGCTACCTCAGAAACAATTCCAGTTATTTTTATACACAGGTTGGTGAACTAGGACTTATTTATACAGCATTAGCATAAAACTAGTTCCTGGTGACAGATGAATGAGTGATAGAGGTTAGAGAAATATCAACTTGACTTTTACATATTGATCACTCCCCAACACCCCCATCTACACCACCCACCCACCCTGCCCACACACATCCCCACTTTTATCCGGTCAGTCCACCTCATAGCAATCCGATATAGGGTTTCCTGAAACTGTACATCTTTCCAGGAGCAGATAGCCCACTTTTCTCCCAGGTAGCAGTGAATGGGTTTGAACTGTTGAAATTGGGGTTAGCAATGTAAGGCTTCGTGATGGCACTACCAGTGCTTATTTCGTTTTGTTGTAAATCCCTCGAGATACTGAGCCAGGACTTTCACATTAAAGTTGGACATTCTAAACTGCTAAATGCATTGGGTCAATATAGTTTGGGCTGTGTAATGTGTGACAATGCACAGCAATGATTATCTTTTCCCTAGTTATGTTAGAGGAGGCTGTCATGGTGCTGTAAAGAAAGGTTAGACAACCATTTAGAGACTGCACAGATACAATGATTATCCAGTCACCTAATTTCTTAAAATACCAGCTATTTACCTTAAAGGGGACATTAATTCTTTCATTATAATCTCACAATTTATTGCCATATGTTTCAGAGGTCTAACATTACTGTATTCACTCTGTTATCCTAGACCCTGCTCTAATTTATGGCTCCTCTTACTATAAAACACATAGATATTAGTTTGAGGTTTCCATGGAAAAACACCAAAGAAGGCTTAATAAAGACTCTCTTTAGCGCTTGTTAGTGAATCGATTTCTCCTTTTAATTTGATTAAATTTGAATAGTTTTCTGATAATCAACTGTGCAATCAGCTTTGTAAAATTTAAAGCAGATACAATTATAGAAGTAAATAGATTATAAAATATGAACACAATAAATATAGGCTAATAGGCTGCTTAAACAAATCCATATATTACACACAGATATTTACCATATTTTGTAAATGATTAATAATTATCTTTGCATGTACTTAATATTGGGAAAAATGTGGGTACAATACCTACTTGAATACAATAGTGTAGTTGTGTTTCCTTGAATAGTCAAGATAACTGACAATTAGCACATCTTGTGTGAATTTCCAATTATGTAATACCTGTGTTACCATCCAGTAAACACATACGTTGATCACTAAATCACAGTGATTCTCGTTTATCTTTTTTTTCCCCCCAGGAACTCAATTTTATTTTTCAGGAACTCCAATTTATAGTTAACATGATTGATTCCAATACCAACATAAAGCACTCAGAAAATTATTTTGTTTACTTGAGCTTTATAAATTTGAATTTGAAATTTGGATTAAGGGTGACTTACAAATGGAGGAAAAAAATACTCCAAAATTGTGTTAATGAATTCTGTAAAATATTTCATTACCAAAGTGGGATACCGGAGAAAATATATGCAATTTGGAATCAGATAGACTGGGGCTCAAATATGAGCTCCCCAATTTATCAGCAACATGACCTTGGAAAAGTCACTTGACCTCCTGAACTACCATTTTCTCATGTCGAAAATGAGAATAATTAGACCCAGTGATGTGTGGAGACTTAGAAATAATGCATGTAAAGCCTCTAACGCAGGCCTGGCTGATGCTAAGCATTCAATAATGGAAGCTACTGAAAGAAAAAAAGAATTTTAATGTAACACCATTATGTTCAAATTAGTAATTAAAATAATCATAATTATGCCATGATTTGATTTGGAGTCATTAAATCTAGACTCCATCTAGATGAACACTAAATATTAAGATAGAAAATAAATTCAAAAGCATTTTTTTCATCACCATAAATGTATTTTTCTTCAACCAAGAGTGCCATATGCAATGACAAATTCAGCTTTATAAGTTCCCTCAGCTCTCTATTTACCCTGCATCCCCAACCCCAGATTAACGATGGGCTTTTTCTCTCTATGTGCTTTTTAATCTCCAAAGGAAGCAAAAGGCTTGTGGGTGAGAGTCTTACTTACTAGATGCTAATTTATCTCTTTTTATATATCTGGAGAAACTCAGTAGAAATGAACAGGCTTAAAATAGGGTGACTTCCAGGAGATTAGGAGGAAAAATTACTCATACCTTGGTACAGTGTCTATCAAAGATGAGTTTATAGTTTGATGGATAAATCCAGGGAGACTAAATGCATTATAAACGATTATCCTCATCTTTAAAATGGAAACAAAATGTTTATCTTTAAAGGATATTTTGAGAATTAAGGGTAGTCTAGACAATACAGATGATTAGTCTAGATCCTGGCAAATAGTAAGTGTTCATTAATTATTAGTGACTATGATAATTATAGTTTTAATGATGACAAAGACAATACTGATAAGGATGAAGATGTGGAGAAGTGCTAGAAGAGTTTTGAGAAAAAGCAGGATGGGTTTCATGTAACATATATTTAGGGTTTTATAAAAATTGTCCTAAATGCGTGGTGTCACATTTTGATATTCCTGTGTACAATGGATATCCAAGACAAACCTTCTTGCCCTTAAAGATACATAATTTAACATCTAATTATTGAGATGTACCACATAATTAGAAAGCAAGAATAGATTTATAAGTGTGTAAAACTGTAACAGAAATTATCTGAGATGCAGCACATATAATGCTCATACAACTGAAGCAGCAGAAAGGATGATGTAAATCATTTTACTAAGTCAGATTAAAGGTGCTATTACTCATGGTTATGTAATACTATCTATAATTTCTGTGTTAAACTTGACATTATAAATCCTTTAATCTGCGTATTTAAAAGCCATTCTATGGTTCATTTTTCAAACAGATTCCCGTTAACACATTTACTGCTAATGAACCACCAACATGTTCTCTCTGGTTTAGATAAACGCTGTTGACCAACATTATTATTTGCTCCTCATATAATTATTTTTTTGGCTTTTTAATTTAATTGCTTCAATAAAAAATACACCAATAATGCATTTTTAATTACACTTCCCAGGTGACCTGTGTAAAGAGAGGTTTTATAATGAAGCCACAATAATTAGCCTGTCACAGTCCAGTTTGGGGCTATTGTCTAGTTGTCCTTTCCTTGGCTTGTTGTGTCATGACTGGAATTCTAAAGACCTTGTGTCTTCTCTCCCAGAATACTTAGCAAGGTATTAAAAAATGTGTGCAATACTGGCCGAAGCAGGCTTTCTAATTATTGTCAGCTATTTCCAGTGTGACGTGGTATATTCCCTCGAGGCCAGAAACAACAGCCCACTCCAGGATTTGTAATAGGCCCTAGAGCCTAAGTAGTTGTAGACAGAGCTGTTTCCCTCCGGAGAGATAATTGGTTTACATAGCAGCTCAACATCTGAACCAAATCCATTTTTTTCCTATTGTGATTTCACTGTTTACTCTAATATACATAAACTATTTTGTGATATTAAATAGCATATGACTCATTCTTTAATAGCTGAGTAAATTTGCATGTTCTGCCTCACCTGGAATACTAATGACTATTATGTCTGCCCATTTTCATGCATGAAATATTAAATATTTGGTTTGCTAAGCATACATACTTACTGTAAATAATGTGTTCTGGTGACTTGTAAAGTACAATTATCCTTTGGTTTTTTATTTATTTATGTTTTTCATGGATGGAATATGACTTCAACATAAGCAGAAATGCAGGCGATTTCCAAGAAATTCTAGGATCATTGCTTTTTTGTTAATTTTAGAACAGTGCTATTCATAGTAATTACTCCCACTACCTTCCAGTCAATTCCACTTTATAATGACCCACGTGCAGAGTTTCTGAGACTAAATGATCACAGGCGCTGACAGCCTCATATTTCATCCACCGGGAAGCTGGGGAATTTGAACTGTTGACTTGTGGTTGGCTGGCCAATGCTTAACCCACTGTACCACCAGACCCTTTACCTTGGATGACAGCTACACATGTATGGAGCACACGGAAGTTTCAGTTGACTTGGATTTAATATCTCTGGTTCTCTAACTGCTAAATGGCTATTGCTGATAGTTGCAACCAAATTCTGTTGCAAATAGCATGACGACAACTTAGAATGCCAAAGAGTATTCAGCAAAATTTGAAAACATCTATTGCTTTATACTTCTTTTCTGCAGGCTTTCTCCTCTCCTTCCAATTGAACAGCATAGTACTCATCTTATGCCTCTTATTCTTTGCTTAGGGCCTGGGCCTTTCTGTTTGTGCTTGGTAAAATTCCGTGAGGTCCCTTTGTCTCTGGTCAAGAGATGATTCCACTAGCCATAACTAGCTGCCACTAAGGAAGGTCTGCAGATGTCTGGGAACACAGACCCACAGGATTATTTGGCAAAATTGTATTTCATAATTCTATGACCAATGGACATAGATTGCGGAGCAACATTTTCAGCTTCTCAGGTTTCTCGAGAAGCTACTTTCAGTTGTAGCAGGGGCTATCATCTTGTGGGGACATGTATAACTGCATAAATCTGGGGAAAAAGAGCTTCACCCTACCAATCCTATCATCAGAGTCTAGTTGGTATATAGGCATCCCACATAATTGCACCAAAATCTGCACTACATCTAAAATGTCCTTTGATTTCATCATGCTTTTTATTACTGAAAACCTGTGATATATATATTTAAAAATCAAAGTAGAAAGATTCCAGTCATGGAAGCATTGACTGCACCACTGGGCAGAGATTATATGCCCAATGGTTTTGCCTTTGCTTTGTACTTTCACAAGAAAAAACCTTCTCTGAATAACAACCTAAAGTGGGAACTAAAATACCATATTGTATCAAAGCAAAATTAATTGACTGTACCTGTGTTTAAACCTCAAGTCTGATAGGCAGGGACCCTTCCCCTACATCCCAGTAAGTGACCCAGGCAGTACATGACTTTGGGCTAACTCCTTAATCTGTCTGAGACTCAAACATCTCTAAAAGGGAGAAGATAAATAACCCCAAGTTCATAGTAGATAGAAATAGGCTATTTAAAGTGCCTATCTAAAGGCTATGTAAGCGCAATGCTCACAACATAATAAATACAAAGTAAATGTTAGTTACTTTCATTTTCCTTGCAACAGTGTTTTTAAAATTTCTAATTTTAAACATGATATTAAGACAAACCATTAAATAGAATATATATAAATATAATTTCAATCATAGATGCTATACTTCCCCCTTTGAAATAAAAATGTTAATTTTCTAAATACTTTACTTACACTATAAATACGACATGGTATGAGAAAGTTCATATGTGTACTGTCATTTTTAATATAAAATGCCTGGGCTCAAATTTTAATAAAGATTCAATGGGAAGGCATTTTAACGGATGAGAAATGTCTAGAAAATGTTGAAAACATACTGAGATTAGAACATGTTCTAAGAAATAGATAAATTATATATTTATAATATATACGTTTTATATATTTCTTTATATATAATTATATATATTTCTTAGACAAGAGAAAAAGAGTAAAAAATCAGTCATGTGAGTGGTCAAATATCACCTTTTGGCATTCTAATAAACTATTTCTTAGGTAGAAATATCAAGCTATTACTAATGGCTATTAATGTGTACATGCTCCATGTAATTTTATAGTATCTTATTTTAATATCTGTAATTTTAATGAATTGCAATTTAGGAAAGAAACAATTTTCATTTACTTTATATAATGTAATTATGGATCAAATTAACCCCACACTAGTCTTAATTACAGTTAGTTTCATTTGGCTGATCAAGCAATTAACATGCCAATGTATTTTGGAAGTAAAAACCAAGTTGTTATGATCTTTCTTCAAAAAGAAAAAGAAAAAGAAAAACCCAAAACAACAACAATATGCACTTGTTCATCTCAAGTGTAACCACTGTGTCAAATTATTTCTTGGGCTTAGTTATTTGGTTTATTGTAGACTCAGTACATTGCTGCTCAGGAATAGGTATAGTGAGGAAGTACTGCACCTGGGATCCAGTTACATGGTACTGCTTAATAATCGCTCCTTCATGCGACCCTTTATCTGCTACATTCAGATTGGTTTCCATGCATTTCTCTTTTAATTGGAACTAATTTTAGGTTTGCCATTACTTGTGATTAAGCAGTCTCTTTACTACACCTATATTTCCTCCCGTTTAAGTATTGTTACCTTCACAATCTTCTTAAGAAGGGAATGATTTGTCAGGAAGAGGCCATCTTTTTACTCCATTAGCTAAGTTATATTTGTAAGGAGCATAATTTTAACAGCAATATAAAATATTGAATTTAATAATAGCATTCAGGACCATATGAGTATCACTGCAACTAATCATTTTCAACTAATTGAAAATGAAAATGGCCCTTTGCAATATGTGTGTATTGTGAATACTCCCAATTAGGATAATGCGAGGTTATTTGAGTACAGTTCAGAAGCAAGGTGTAGTCTCAGAAAAACAGCTTAGCTGAAGCGAAGTGCATTTAGAATTACCTGGGAGCCTATGAGAAGGCACAAGCTTCGAAACAGAAGCATCAAATAAAAGAGGTTTGGGGAAATCGCCGTTGCCATTGTATTCAAATAGACTTAAAAGTTTAAAAGTGAACCCATATTGGGACATTTTGACTAATTTCCAGTAAAATTACTTTCTGAAATTTTTGATACTAGCCTAATATCTGTGATTGAATGTATCTTAATAAAGCTAAATATGTAAGGTTTGAACAAGCTCTTTTGCAATATTTTATTTACTTGTATCCCAAAGCCGTTTTTTTATATTTCATGATAGCTGTTTTAAACTCCAGTCTGGATAAAGAGAGTAACGCTCCCTTGTTTTCCTGGGACATGCTATATTGTGCCTGGGTTGTCAGATTGCAACAGTCAGATTTGATTACATTGCACCATGTCAAGAAACAATGAAAAATAAGATACATGTCTCCAGTTTTTTATTCAAAGAAGCAAGACTCATGGTTCCACAGACTCACTATGTAAATGTTCCTCTTTATGTACAGTAATGGAAACAAACATCTGTTACAGCAGTAAAAAGTGAAGGAAGCCATTAATGCTTGAGAAGTGAAACAAAACCTACTCACACATCATTGCTCTATGAGGCTTTAGATCTTGTAGTAATTCATTACTTTTTAAATATATTAGAGTTTGATTATTTGAAAGAAGGAAATACTGAAAATCAATATTACGTTGCTAATTTAAATAAACCCTTTTGAAAAATTATATAATGTTTTCCATAGGAGTTTCTATTGTGTCCATTAGTTTATTTAGATTTTTCAGTGATATAACCATTCAATGAGGAAGCTTTTCTAATAGGTGCATGTTGACTCTTTTAAATATTTTTTGTATTATTGTTGTCATTTTATTTTAACAGTTTTATTGGCATATAATTCACCAATCATGCAATTCAATGGTTCAAACATATCAAAGAAGAGCTGTACAATTATCATTATAATCCATTTCTGGACATTTTCTTCATGCTT
>NW_022103900.1:11783110-11784512 GCF_000313985.2 Echinops telfairi
GGCATTGACAGGGAGCTGCCAGAGATTCAGGTTGAATGTAGAAGAGGACATGGAACAAGGATATATCATTGCTGATGTCAGATGGGTCTGATTGAAAGCAGAGAATATCAGAAAGACATTTACTTGTGCTTATTGACTATTCAGAGGGTTTGATTGTGGGGGCAATAACAAACTATGAATAACCCTGAGAAGAACAGAAGCTCTACAACAATCCATTGCCCTCATATGAAACCTATCCATGGATCAAGAGGCAGTTGTGTGAAGGGAACCAGGGAATACTGAATGGTTTAAAAGCAAGAAAGATGTGCATCAGGATTATATCTCTCACCATATTGATTCATCCTGTATGCTGAGCATGCAACCGAGCTGGCTTAAATGAAGAAGAACTTGACCTCAGAATTGGAGAAAGGCTTATTAACAACCTCGTATATGCAGATGGCACAGCCTTGGCTGCTGATGAAGATCAAGGATTTCAACCTTCGGTATGGATTATAACTCCAGGTAAAGAACACAAAGATTTTCACAACTGGTCCAGTAGGTAACATCAGGATAAATGCAGAAAAGACTGGTGCTGTCAAGGCTTTGGTCTTTTTTGGATCTACACTCACTGCTCCTGGTAGCAGTAGTCAAGAGATCAAATGGCACATTGTATTGGGTAAAGATGATACACAAGACCTCTATAAGTGCCCGAAAAGCCAGGGTGTTATTTTGGGAACTGAGGTGTGCATGTGGAAATTGGACATTGAATAAAGAAGACCAAAGAACTGGTGCATTGAATTATGATGCTGGCAAAGAACATTGAAAATACCATGCACTTCAAATGAATAAATAAGTAAGTAAATAAATTTTGTCTTAGAAGAAGTACTCTGACCCACTCCATAGAAATAGGTGTGACAGAGAACACTAAACCTACAGGCAGGGGAGAGGCTGTCACACCCACATGGATGTCACACCCACACGGAAGCAGACCAGGAAAGAAGAAGAGCAAAAGAGAGAGCCAGACTGGACCGCTGGCTGGCACACCAGGCCCAGAAGATGCCGTCCCTGCGGGGAGCTAATGGGACACAGAGAAGACAACAGCTCATGCCATGTTGTCCCCTTACTGGGGCAGACTATGACAGAGGACAATTCTGGGGTTACACAGTGGGGAGGTAGTGCGATCTGCACCCCCCACACCGGGGTGAACCAAGAAAGGAACATACCAGACCAGCAGCTGGAGCAAAGCAAAGCTACAAAGCCCCTGAAGGCCCCCCAAAATATACTCCAGGCTGAGAGGGACAGCTCCTGGACAGTCATGAAGGCCAGCGAACAGACCTGGGATTTTGTATATTTCTTCTCTTTTTGTTTTAATTTCCTTTCTCCCTTTTCTAAAAAAATCAGTTTGGGCTATGTCATAGGTGGT
>NW_022103900.1:11785277-11786682 GCF_000313985.2 Echinops telfairi
CACATGACAAACAAACAAACTAAAACATATTGTTGTGAACAAGGGGGGTTGGAGAAGAGATCCAAAGTCCATCTGTAGACAATGGAACAATACCCCGACAGAGGGACCACAAGGAAGGTATGAGTCAACCAGGGTGCAGTAAAGCATCAAGGAAACACACACTATATTCCTCTGGTTCCTTGAGGCTTCCTCATTCCGTACCGCCATCATCTCCACCCCCACCCCACCCCCACTATCATGACCCCAATGCTGTTTCTCAATTCAGGCTAGACCGGAACATGTACACAGGTATAGATAAGAGATGGGAGCTCATGACACACAGAATCCAGGAACATGAGTGGGAATAGTGATACCAGAAGGGTAGGGGGAAGAGGGGAAGAGGAAGCAAGAAAAGGAAAACTGATCGCAATGATCGACACATAATTATACACCCCTCTCCAGGGGGAAGAACAACAGAAAACATGAGGGAAGGGAGACAGCGGTTGATGTGAGATATGAAAATAATAATTTATAATCTAGGAAGGGGTATGAGGGTGGAGGCAAGGAAGGGGAAACTAAAAAGAGGAGCTGATACCAAGGGCTCAATAGAAAGTAATGTCTAGAAAAGAATGAAGGTGACAGATGTACAAATTCACCTATACAAGCAATGCATGGATTATAACAAGAGTTGTAAGAGTCCCCGATAAAATGATCTTTTAATTAAAAATAATAATATAAAGTATCTTTAGAACTTAAAAAAAAAACTAGGATGGCAGGATTTTTACTTATGTACTTTAGACATATTGTCAGGGGAGACTGGTCCCAGGAGGACATCATGCTTGGTAAAGTAAAAGGCAGTAAAAAAGTAGGAAGATCTTTGACAAAATGGATGGACACAGTGGCTGCAGCACTGGACTCAACCATAAGAACCATGTGTAAGATGGAGCAGACCCAGCCAGGGATTCCCTATGTTGTACAGAGGGCTCTGTGGTACTTAAAAACATGAGTCATGTTTGATGATTCTATCAACTCTAATTCCTAAGTCATGGACTGTCGAGATTGAAAGGAGTCTTTAAAACAAGTGGCCAACTAGCTCAGAAGCAACAAAGCCCACATGGAAGAAGCACACCAGCATGTGTGACCACAAGCTGTTGAAGGGATCGGGTGTTAGGCATCAAGGAACAAGAAATCATGTCATTGTAAAGGTGGGTGAGTGCAGAGTGGAGACTCAGAGTCCATCGGCTGGCACTGAACACCCCCCTGCTGAGGGGATGTGGGGAGGAGACGAGCTAATTAGGGTGCAGGGTAGCAGCGATGAACCATATAACTTTCCTCTAGTTCTAAAATGCTTTCCCCCCCCTAATATCATGGTCCCAATTCTGCCCTGCAAATCTGGCTAGACCAGAGGATGTACATTGGTACAGAT
>NW_022103900.1:11788032-11800174 GCF_000313985.2 Echinops telfairi
TACACATTAGAACATACTAGCCATAAATGCACTGAGATGTAAAATCATAAGAGGCAGGTAGAAGAAAAATTTGATTAAGTAGGCATTTACTAATGGGAGATACCGTGCGAAGAAAAATCAATTTCATCACAATATCATCATTTGTTATTGGTTTTGGCTTTGCCTCTAAATGCCTAAGCCCTCCCCTGTGTCTTGTTATCTTGCCCATTTGTCTGTGCCGAAGAACCACAGCCTCACACAGAAAGACAAGTGAGAGAACATTTAGAAGAGCTCTATGGAGCCTTAAAACATCATCAACAGGGCCACAAGTGTTCTTTTGTGGTTGTTTCAGGAGGGCAACGGATTAGGGAGGAAGAGCCACAGAGAGAATTACAAGCATTCTTCTTCCCTCGTTATGCTTCTGAGACAGGGGGTTCTGTGGAGTACAATCCCTTGCTGGTCAAAAATCAAATGGCTAATAGGCTCTGTGAATATTAAATACTTAAACTAAAATCTCAAATGGATCTTACTAAGACAGAGACTAAAAACAGTTCCTTTTGTTTGGGTAACGTGTTTGGGAGCAATGACAAAAATGGAAGAAGCCCCTTTAAGGAGGGAGGAAAAGGGTCCTGCTATGTACATATATTTTAAAGGTAAATGCTAGAAATTGTGGCTTTCAGCTAGTTCCTTATTATGATTTGGTGGTATTTGCAACAAGGGTTTAATACTTTTGACCTGTGTTTTATTGCTTATCAGTAATTTTACAGCTAACAACCAAACTAAGGCAAAATCGGAGAATGGACACAATTATGGTAGAATTTACAGAGCGTACAGTTCATCTACCTCTGACAAGCCAATATAAAACCTCTCCAGTAGAGTAAAGGGTCACCTCAAATCACAGTTCTCTAGATTGTTTGATTAGACAATATTTCTAAAATTAAGGGGGAAAATTGTTGCTCTAAGAATACGGTAGTGTCATTGACTAGAAAATGAGGTTTCCTGTTTAAAATCTTTCTTAAAAAAAACATTAACTAATACTTTCAGAATAATAATTACTGTATATTCAAATTGAGGAAACTGGTTGAAAATGTAGTCGCCTTTGTTGGCAATCAGGAAATATTAAATAAAATAAAACAAAGCAAAACAAAAACCCTTCCTGAAAACAAAATCAGTGGGATCCCTTAGACTAAAGAAATGAGAAAATGAATCGACTGAAATGTTGCCCACCAATATTAATTTAAAAAGGGCCATATTTTTTCATATATATTCTCCGTGCACACACAGAACTATCATCAAGCATGTATTATAAAACTGGAAAAACCTGTCATCTATGTAAGGAGAAAGCCTGTCAGAGAAAAAGCCTCAAATAGTAGAGAGCAATGGAAAAACGGTAAGACAGCACCTTCTTAAAGGCAGAAAATTTGTGACAAAAAACAAGGCCATTTTGTTGCATTCCAGTTCTCACAGGGATCACTGTATGTTGAAATTTGACATGAGAAAAAAAATGCCTGGATCTCACTTTATTTGACGGTTCTTAAAATATGCAATGTTAATAAATAAGTTTACATTAAATACCAAGAGAAGGCTCTAAGACTATACCTACCTTTATTAGAGAGTCTTGATTATGAAACTTATTGATTAAAAGATGTTAATGTATTGATCAGAGAGCCAATAAACTGTGGAATGAATTGGTATTGTTAGATGATGGAAAATTACAGTCACTGAGCAAAACATAAATATAATCTCATCAGAGCTGCTACCTTCCCCAGGGAGCTTTGGGAAGTGGATACATGATTCGGATTGTCCAGGAGGGACACAGGAAGGCTTCTGAATCCCAGTTCTCCTACTAATAATCTGTGCAGTGATAAGCAAGTTGTTTACCTCGCTGTCTCGGGCACAGATCACTTTCCTGTAAAATATATACCCATGCCATCCCCATCATGGTGTGCTCTCCAGTTACACGGTATGCCCCGGCGCCTTCCATTTACTCAGTGTGTGGGAAACCTCGCGTGGCTGCCCATCTCCTCTTAGTCTTCCTCTCTTCCTCCTCGGCCTCTCATACTTTCATCCGCGCCCCCTCCGGCCCCATCTTCTACGTATCATTAAATCTCCTGCTTTTGACATCTCATTCGGTATTCCTAGTGTCATGTCAGCCTTACACCAAATCAGCTTAAAGGGAAATTTGCCCCAAGTGCCTAGAATTAATGAAGAGGGACTGTCCGGAAGACAATTCTGGGTTCCGTAGACATTCGCCTTCTCTTAGTTCTAACTCCACGTTTCAATCGTGCCTCATGATATGATGAGATGATTGCGAAGGAACCGCTCAGAGGCTCTGCTTTGAGGATCACAATGAGAAGGGTGTCTCCGATCAGAACCCACGTTGCTACCGGCAGAACTGGGCTCTATGGCGCATCCGGCAGCCTCTCTGTTGCCCCACCACATTCATGCTCTTGAGGGGGAAGGGAGAAGGAGTTTGGAATTCAGTGGCAAAGTTGAAGGAATTATGAGGATTCTGACATTTAAGAATTTCTTTTTGCTGTGCCTTATAATTTTTAAATGTCAGAGAGAATTGGAGGGGCTGTTAAGTCTGAGAACTTAGCACAGAGGTAGGTCAGTTTTATTTTACTAAAATTGGCCTGTTTATTTCTTGAAAGTAAGCATAGCATTCCAATGTGACAATTCCCTTTCCCCATCTGTAGGTCCTCCATCACTGGTTATGAGTTAAAGGGCCAGAGTTTCCAATTTAAAGCAATAAAAACCAAAGTAGTTCCAATTTATTGGCTATAGGAATTTATGTCTATTAGGGCAATAAAACAGAAAAGAAGCTAACATGGTTGCTGTGTTGCACATCCAAATAGTTTTATTATTGAGAGTCTTATCAATAAAGGGCACAAGTGCACCTATTCAGAAACCTCATGGACACCTTTAAAGTAATATTGATTTTTAGATTTTCTAAAGTAATCAATTAGGCTATAAAATAGTATTGTTTGAAAGGTACATTCAAGAGAGGGAAAACAAACATGCAAACTCTAGTTTCACTAACTTTCATTTATTTCTGCTCAACTCTATTGTTTTTATTATTTATTTTCTTCTGACGCCTGCAGGCTTTTTTTTTTGAATCTTCTTTTTCTACTTGTTAGAGATGCTGATTAAGGTGCTGATTTGGGTTTTCTGCTCTTTGGATGTGTTTTTATTGCTATAAACTGTCCTCTCAGAATTGCTGTTATTTCTGTATGTTTTAGCATCATTCAGTTATTTTTAAAACCTGCAGTCATTTTTAAGCAGGATGTTATTCAGTTTCCACCTCACCCCGTTTTCTTCTTCCTATTGTTGGTGTCTAATTATATAGCAGTGTGAGGGGAGAAGTTGCTTTATGTATCTAAATGTTGTTAAATGACTGAAGTTTGCTCTATGAGCAAGTGAACTGGGAAAGAATGCATGGTGTGCTATCTTTGAGTGAAGTCATTTGTATACATTTGTGAGTTCAAGGTGACGATTGTGCTGTTCAATCTTGTGTCTTGTTGAGATTCTCTCGGGTTGTTCTTTCCTCCAAAGAGGCATACTAAAGGGTCCTGCTAATATTCTGGAGCTGTTTTTTTTGATTCTGTTGAAGTATGATTGATAAATGTGGGGGTTCTTTGATTGGGCACATGAACATTTATTATGATTATAGTCTCTGGTTGAATTGACCCTTTAATCATTTTTTGGACCCTTTAATAACTATACAATATTCTTCCTCATCGCTTGCTTGGTTTTTGCCTTAAAGTTTATTTTATCAGAAATTAATCTTCCCACTCCTGCTCTTCTGTTTGGTTGTAGTGGGTTACACATTGCACTCTAAACCACAAAGTCAGCAGTTTGAAACCACTAGGCACTCCTTAGGAGAAAGAGGAGACCTTTTTCCTCCTGGAAACAGTTACATTCTCAGAAATGAACAGGGGCAATTCTAGTGTGTTCTATATGGTTACTATGAGTTACAATTGACTCAATGGTGGAGAGTTTGAAGTCAGATTTGTTTGATGCATGTTTTCTTATCTTTTGATTTTTTATTTATTTTTTGTTTTTAGATCCTTATGATTTTTGTTTCATTTGTTTTGGTGAAGAGGTTTATTAATTGTATTTGAAATTCACAATTTATTCTCTTCTTCCCACGTTTAAAACATTCTATTTTACTTTGTTAAGATCTTGACTTTCAAAATATTTAAAAATTTGTAATGACACTATTTCCTCTTTATGTTCTGTAGATGATAACATTTACAAATTGACATATAGTGTTCCCTATATGTCAGGTTTCATAGGTTAATTTTATGGTTGATACTTCGGTATTCTATCTTAGAGGAGCCTTGTGGGGGAATGGTTAGGTGTTGGACTGCGATCTGCACAGTCAGCAGTGGGAAACCAGCAGCTCCTCTGGAGAACTGAGCTTTCTACCCGTCAATAGTTACGGCTTCAGAAACCCACAGGGGGTCTCTAGGAGTCAGGATGCACTTCATGGCCATGAGTTTAAATTGTTTTGTTTTAATATTTACGTTAAAGGAGTCAAGATGATGATAATAGGTAAACATTAGACTACTAACTATAAGGGCAGTAGTTCAAATCCACCAGCTGCTCCATATGAGAAAGATGAGGCTCTCTGTTCTCTAAAGATTTATACCCACAGAAACCACATATTGGTTTGCTATAATTTGCAATTAACTCAATGGGAATGGGTTTATTTTTTATTTTTATTTTTGTGTCATTAAATTGACTCTTGGTAACACTTTCCTGTGTTTTAAAGCCCCAGTTGTTATTAAACCACTGTTAGTTCTCAAAGGGTGTCTAGTATTTCCTGTAGGGTTGGTCTGATTTTTATAAATTCTCTAAATTTCTGTTGCTTGGGAAATGAGGACATTTTACCATAACATTTGATCAACAGTTTTGCTGGATGTATAACTCTGGGTTGACTCCATTTTTGTCTTCGTTTCTCTTCCAACGTTTCCCACAGGTTAACCCAGGAGCTTCTCCACAGAATTCAGAGCTCAGGCTAGTTTTCCGTCTTTGTGGATGACATCGTTTGCCCACGCTGTTCTCAGGATGCCTTCTCTGTCTTTGGTATTAGGAAATTTTATTACGTGTCTTAGTGATTTTATTTTGTAGTCTATCATATTTGGGGTCTTGATTTCATGATCTTCTCTTTTTGATAATATCACATAAAAAAAGATAATTATCTTTTTGATAATGTTTTCTACCAACATCTTTGCTTGTTTATTGTGCCTTTTATTTGCTTATTTTCTTTCTTTAATCTCTTTCTGCTCTGGATTCTGATCAGGTGTATGGTATGTACCTCTTGATGATGTCCCACCTAATTCTTAGAATTTCTACTTTCTCTCCTTTTAAAATTCTTTTTTAAAATTGTTCTTTTAACATAGTCATTCAAAGAGATTTGTCTTCAATTCATCCAGTTCTGTATTCCACTGATTCAATTCTATTCCTAGAGTTTAATGTTAATCATCTGGACTTGACTCGCTAGTTTGTATGGTTTCTAATTCTACATTTAGTTTGTCAATTTGTTCTTAACTATTTTCCTGAATTCCTTTACAATTGTGTCTGTATTTTCCTTGATTTATTTTTCCTCATTCTTTTTTATTTCCTCTGATCCCTTTCTTAAACATCTCTAAGAACTGTAACATAAGTCTTTTGAATTCTTTATCAGCGAGGTCTAGTATGATTTCTTCTGGGAATTTTCAGGTTCTGTTTAGTTGGTCACCTGTTAGTCCTCGTTTCTTTTCCCGTGGGATTTGAAGCCCTGGGTTTTCTCTGAGACATTGTGGGGAGGCACCTTTGTCTTTTTCACCCTGGTTTTTCGTTTTGCCTTAACATATCCAGACATGGGGTATGTGTGCTATTCGGGTTCCTAGCCTGACAGCCTTGGGACATCCATTACCCGTCACCTGGTGAATTTGGTAGCACTTGGAGAAGTGAGGATGCATCTTTACTGGCTGGTCCTGCAGAGCCCCCCGTCTCTAGTCCATCCATCGGTGCGGTAGCTGGGGTGCTACTTCCTCGCCTTGTGATTGACTGCAAGTATGACAGGCATGGATGGCTCCTAACTGATGGGGGAAAGGGGAAAAAAGGAAGAAGGGGAAATGAAAGAATAACACCAGAGCAGGGGAGGAGCTGGGGAGAAATGAAAATTGTAAAAACAAGAGGGAAGGAGAAAAAACAATCCAGTACTGGAACAAGCGCTAGCTGCCAAACACAGCTCCCGGGAAGACTGCGCTCCGCTTCACCTTGGGGAGGGGTTTTAAGGGAAAAAAGAAATGAGCAAAACGGGGAGAAAACAAGAGAAACTGTCACACTGCTGGTGCAAGCGCAAGGGGAAGCAGCAGCATGGTCAGAGGGAAGAGCTATGGAGAACGAAACACAGAAACAACAGTGAAAAAGGGCAGTCCTGATGTAGTGTTGGATGCCAAACTGTCCTAAGAGGGGAACATGGCTCTTCCCCCACAAATGCCCCCTCCGAGAGGGGCGCACAGGTGCCAGTGTCCAGAGCAGGGCACTTGGTCTCTGGGCTCAAAAAAGAAAAAGAAAGAGAAAGAGAGACAAAGAAACAGAAAGGAAGAAAGTGAAAGGAGGAAGAAAAAGAGAACTCTTTAAAAGGGCCGGGGAGGGAGAGGACTAAACGGAGAACAGAGGCCCTAAGAAAAAGAAGAAACAAGTGGAACCGCCCTGGCCGAGGGTTGTTTGACTGGCTGATGGGGTCTCCAGGGGGGTGCAGGAGGAGGGGAGGAGCTCACAGGTCTCAGCTCACCAGACCCTGATGTGGGAACTAGGATACCCATAAAGCCACTTATCTGGCTGGGCTGCTACTCTGAGGACAGCAGTTTGAAACCAGCCCTCCAGTGACCAGTTACACAGTCTCGGTGACCCGCAGGGGCAGTTCTGTTCTGTCCACCAGGCTTGTTCTGGGTCGGGATGGACTTAGTGGCAGTGACTTCGAAGTTGTGTTTTTTGTTTCGCTGCTTTTAGTAATGTTACAGGTCACACTGTGCCTAGCCTCATTCCATATGCCTCTTGGTTGGTTGTGTTTGCTCAGTCTCTTGTTCTAAAAGATACATTTATTCTCTCCTTTCCAGCGTGGGGTTCCCGGAGTGTAGTCCGTAGCCATTTCACTTGCGGGTTTGTCGCGGAGGGTTTGCATGGTGGACTGCCCTGCCGCGGGCTTGGACAACTCTGGACACCAGGTCTTTTCTTCCACAGAGAGCTGCTGGCAGGTTCTCACTGCTGACCTCCCAGGAGCAGCCCGTCGCCACATCGCTGTACCCTCAAGGAATATTTCTGTGTACACACATACGTATGCTGCACATGAATAAGAATAATCTGAATATAAAAACAGTTTAAAGACTGCATACTTTTAGTTGGAAATTTTAGATTTAAATCTCAGAGATCATTCTCTTCTAATATTTTAGTCAGACATACTGAGGCTCAGAAATAAACTTGATGTACACAAAAGCCTGGTAAGTGTTTTTAAAGTGGAAGGACATTTAGAGGTTGCGTATTTTTATATCTTTGTAATGTTTACAATTTATATATCCATTTACTTACTACACACACACACACACATAGACACACATATAAAACTAACAGGTTCAAAGAAGTAAGCAAAGGTCATATCAGGAATCGCTGTCAGAGCCAGGACTAAAGTAGCTGTTCTCCCTGCCACTGTATCACATATTGTAAACAATATGGTTCCTTGGATGGAAGAACCCACAAGTTAATTTTTCACTTGGTTTAACCACACTAGCTCATAGTAGTTAAATAGGTGCTATAGATGAATAAGATTGCTTGAACTACGTAAATTATATAATGCCGATCTTCAAGACTATAAAACTGATTTAAAACTCATGGGTTGCAATTGATGTTTAGGTTAGTATATTATTCACTCTAAAATAAAAGATTCTTTCTAGATTCTTTCTGTCCTCGGTATCACGAGGTAGGGTATCCTTGCGCTGATGAGGAACGAGCCACAGGGATTTGTTGAAGGTCATGTACTGACACGGAGATGAACCAGGACCTAAACAGAAGACTCCGAGTAGTGTCTGACTCCTATCTCATTGTGACTGTCAATGTAGATTATATTTGCATTGACATATATGGGTCGAACTGATTAAGGGACATGTGAAATGAGCAATGAGTATGTTTATACAAACATACGAGCAAATATCCTAATAAAATATCTTTCAAATAAAGAAATCAGAACATCTTAAGAACTTGCAGCATGACATTGTTAGAGGCTATCCTTTAAAGGTCATGAAAATTTTAAAAGGCTTTTTCGTACTGTGTTCTTTATTCAAGGAGAGTCTGAAGCTTAAACATTCAGCCAATATTTGTCTACAGTTCCTGTTTTCTGTTTGCTTGGTGTTCGCCATTGTTTTGATTGGAAATATTTCATTAAGTGCTTCTATAAACAACAATAACCAAACAAAGAAACAAATATATATAATATATTGATACCTGGATAAACATGTTGAGAGGTTGAGGTATCCTTTCAAACATCCTTAAATATGTAGACACATATATTTCAACACATCATATACAGATATTTAAGCTTTTTCAATGAAAATCATTCCGTAACTAACTTTTTGGTTTCATGAACTTGATTCTTATATTTAAGCATTTTCTATTATTGGATATTTAGCATACATTTTTCTTCCTCTTATATACTCTTGAATTTATAGAACACTTATAGGTCATAAGGAGCCCTTATGGCAGAGTGGAACATGCTGGACTGCTAACTGCCAGGACAGCAGTTTGAAACCAGCAGTCACTGCTCCAGAGAAAAACGAGGCTTTCTAGTCCCGTAGAGATTTAGTTTGGGAAACCCTCATGAGCAGTTCTGGCCTGTCCTATGGGATAGCTGTGAGTCAGAACTGATTTGAGGGCAGCGAGCTTTTGAGTTTGTATAATATTGGGACCTTGTATCTTCATTCGTTTATACAATTACTTTCTTAGAAGAACAACTGAGATGTAAACTTCCTGGGTAGCACACGTCGAGTCATTATGAGTCATAATTGACTTGCTGGCAGTGCACTGGCAGACTGCTTCTCCCAGGAGCAAACTCTAAGCCTCGGCTTGTGAGGGAATACTCCAGGGACCAACATCTGTGGAATGGATGGTAGAGAGCAGAACTGCAATCAGTAAATGTCGCGTCCGCTGGGGAATTTTGAGCTTGTATAGCACCATACAGTGGGCTTCAGGGGTAGTGAGGTAGCTAGATGCTCCAGTGACCAGTCTGCATAATTAAGCAGGGGACCATCCTATCCTTGGGCTACCATGAGTCCCAGCAGCTGGGAGGCATTCTTGAAGGACACAAGGAACAGGAGGTGGGGGCTGCTTCATAGAACTGGGTCAAAAACAATGCACACTCTAGAAAATGATAAATGGTGCCAAATTACCTCCACCAAAGTTACTAAGGTATACTAGTCTTGCCATCAGCTGGGTGTGGAGGGCTTTGTGGCCCACACTCTTAACAACACTGGAAACAATCAATCTTTATAATATTTGTCTACCTGATAGACAAAAATTCTCATTGTTGTTTTAATTTGCATTCATTTATTAGTGAGATTAATATCTTTTCATATACTTAAAGGCCATGCATATTTCTTCTTCAGTGACTTCCCTGTTGATGCCCCCTTTGCCATTTTCTATTGTTGTGCTAATCTTTCTACAATAAGGGTATTAACCATTTACTTGTCACGGGCATTACATGTATCTTTCCTAATTTTTAATTTGTTTAAAAATTCTTTATGTATCTTTTATTACAGTTTTTTTATATAGTCAAATCTGCCAATCTTTTCTTAATATTTCTGCTGTTCATGGCAAAAAGGACTTTGTCTTATTCGAGATTATAAAATAATCTTGATATGTTTTTATCTCTAGCACTTTAAGGATTATTTAATACATTTTGAATTCATTGTTATATATGACATGACACTGAATAATGGATGCCTAGTAAGGGATGAGGGGTGGGGCGGGGGAGGGGAACTGGGGAGCAAACAATGAAGGAGGAAGGATTACTAGAACTGATTGTGATGATGCATATACCACTCTTTTCAAAAGTGATTTAACTATGGAAGTATGTTACATGTGAATTGTTTTTATCAAGAAAACTACTTTTTTAAAAGAGAAAAGGAACTAGAGTTGACCAATAGTCACCATGGGTGAAAGAGGAAGAGTTTTGTTGAGGGACACTGAGTTTATAATTTGGAAAATGAGATCAATAACAATTGCACAACACAAAGTGTATAATCGGTGGCACTGGATTATATATGTACGAGTTGTTGAACTGGGGAATGTTTTGCTGTGTATATTTTTGTCACAATAAAAAAATTATTATATTAATAATGAATACAAGGAAGAAAATGTTTTAAAATTGGTTGTGGTAATGATTATACAACTCTTCTTGATATGATTGAACTATTGAATTATATGATATGTGGAAGAAGTGCCAATAAAACTGTTTTAAAAAAAGATACAAGAGCTCCAATATTCTGAAGGATCTAACGGGACAGGTCATTTGGTAAAACAACCCAAAACAAACAGTGCCACTGAGTCAATTCCAACTCACGTGGACCCTACAGGACAGCAGAACTGCCTCTGTGGGTTTCTAAGGATGTACATGTTTACGAATAGTGAAATCCTCATCTTTGTCCTGGGGAGTGGCTGGTGAATTCTACCTACTGGCCTTGCAGTTAGCAGCCTGATGCATAACCCTGCACACGAGCAGGGCCCCTGCTGATGCCAAAGCTGTTAATACTTCATATTGTGATAGACGCAGGACTCTTTATTGTGATAGTCTTCCTCTTTTTCGCTGCCCCTGTACTTTACCAAGCATGATATTCTTTTCCAGGGATTGGTCTGTTCTGACATGTCCATATTCTGAGACAAATTCTTGCCACCCTACTTCTAAGAAGCATTCCTGTTGTACTTCTTTCGAGACAGATTTGTTCAGTCTTTTGGCAATCTGTGATGGTACTTTCAATATTTTTCACCAGCACCACAATTCAAGTGTGTTGATTCCTCTTTTTCAATGTTCAACTTTCTTTCACATCCATATGAGGTGATTGAAAATATCATAGCTTGAGTCAGGCACATATTAGTCCTCAAAGTAACATTATCATACTCTTAATAAAACCAATGTGTAGACTATTTCAATATCTAGCCAAAGAGAAAGGAACCTTGGTGGCATAGCAGGCTGTGCATTGAACTGCTAACCCAAGGGTAAGTAGTCTGAACCCACCAGTCATTCAGAGGAAGAAAGATGAGGTTGTCTACTCCTGTAAAGATTTAAAGTCTTGGGATCCCAAAGGGGCAGATGGACTGTCGTATAGGGTCACTATTAATTAGAATCAATTCATTAGCAATGAGTGAGTGAGTGAGAAAGAAAAATAAATGATCATTTTGTTTAAAAACTTTTCATTTAAATTTTTAGCATTTCTTATTTCTGTTGAACAAAACGTATGTCTTAAGCATTGTGGCGTTGCTATTATAAAACACTGCGAAATAGAAATCTTTAAAGAACAAAGCATTATTTTGTCACAGTTCTGGAGGGAGGCTGGAAGTTCAAAGCAGGGGCTCACTCACGATGCTTCTGTCTGGAGATTCCGGGGGGAAATTATTCCCTGCCTGCCTCCAAAATCTCAGTTGCTGCCAGAAACCCCTGACATTCCTTTGCTGCTTACAGATGCATCTTTCTCTGTTGGCATGTGGCCTCCGTTGTCCCTACTGCCTCTCTTGCTTAGAAAACACCAACCAGAAGAATTTGAGAGTAGGATCCACAAGACTCTGGTATGATTCAGCTTGACTGAACTGATAACAAAGAAAATCCCTCTTTTCAAACAAATTACATACAAAAGTAAAGAGGTTAGCACTTCAACTTATCTTTTGGGGGGACTCAATTTAATCCATAATAGTCAATATTTGAGTTAGTTAATAAGCCACTCTAAATCAGATATATTTTATTAGCGTGAAGGTAAATTTGCATGATAACTTGTGGAAAATTTTCTTTTAATGTCCTTTAGGAAGTTTGTAATGGTTTTCTTCATATTTGTCTGTACAAATCTTGTAATGTTTATTTCAGGATATTTTATAGTGGAATTATATGTAGGGAATGGGATCATTCATT
>NW_022103900.1:11800880-11801978 GCF_000313985.2 Echinops telfairi
AGGCTGGTGTGCTTCTTCCATGTGGCTTTGATGCTTCTGAGCTAGTTGGCTGCTTGTTTATCTTCAAGCCTTTAACACCCCAGATGCTATATCTTTTGATAGCCGGCCACCATCAGCTTTCTTCACATTTGCTTATGCACACATTTGTCTTCAGTGATCATATCGGGAAGGTGGACACCCACTGATATGATTTTTGTTCTTTGATGTCTGATAGCCAGGCACCATCAGCTTTCTTCACCACTTTTGCTTATGCACACATTTTTCTTCAGCAATCATGTCGGAAAGGTGTGCATCATGGAATGCCAATTTAATAGAACAACGTGTTCTTGCATTAAGTACTTGAGTGGAGGCCCAATGTCCATCTGCTGCCTTAATACTAAACCTATAAATATATGCACATAGATATATTTCCACACCCTCCTATATAAATACATTTGCATGTGTACATGTCAGTATTTAAAACTCTATAAATACCCTTTGTCACCTAGTTCTTTCCTCTATTTCCTTTTACTTTCCTCTTTTCCCATTATCATACATAGCCTTCATTTGTGTTTCAGTAATTTCTCTTGGTTGCTTTGCCCTTGCTGAATCCCTACCAGGCCTCTCACACCCTCCTTGCCACTGATTTTGGATCACTTGTTGCTCCCCTGTCTCTGGGTTGGTCAGCACCACCTCCTTACCCCCATCTCCCCTTCTCCATGTCCCCCCCAGAATCATTGGTCCTTTTGTTTTCTCCTCCAGACTATCTTATCTAGATAGATCTGTAGAGATAATAATAAGCAACAAAAATCAAGGCATAGCAAGACAGGCAACGAATGAGAACACAGAGATGATGACAAAAAGAGAAAACCAATGTCCCATAAAAGAACAAATTAATTAAAAGAAAAAAAGTTTAAAAAAGAAAGAAAAACCTGTAAACAGATCCAGGTCTGATTTTTGATCTCTAGGCATGTCCTTCAGTCAGGTCCAATGGGGTACCAAGCTCTGGCACCTGAGTCTGTCCTTTGTACTCCCTCGGGAGCTCCCTGCTCTGCTCCCGTGGTTGCTCTGCTGCACACCTTTAGTAGTATGCCTTGGTGTGTCAGGGTCAGTCTGGGC
>NW_022103900.1:11802464-11804004 GCF_000313985.2 Echinops telfairi
TCTTTTTTCCCTCCTTTCCTCCCTCCCCCTCTTTTAGTTGGCTACCATATGTACCCCTGGATTTGGTCTGGCCCCTGCCATATTACCTGGACCTCACTTGCAAACCACATGTGATAAAAGGTAGAGAGATACATAGATATGTAAAAATATAGATAGTTTTATATCCAGTAAGGATATGATAAATGCTTTAACAACTTCTTCTCAGGAGGGGGAAAAATCCTTCATTTCTAAAGTATGCTATTTCTGTGATGTAAATATTCACATTATGGTCAATTTCAAGTACCAACTGTTTTCACTGAATATAGAATTGGTAAAAGTGTCAGATTTATTCTGGGTGGTTATAAAATCCAATTCCAATATTACACCACTAGTAATGTCTCCTTAAGGACCTCTAGTGGTGCTGTCAGGTAAGCCCTGGAAAGTGATGTTCAGAGTTTAAATCCTCTAGCCACTTTGCATGAGATAAATTGGGCCATCTGCCTCCATCAAGACTGACAGCTTTGGAATAAGGTATAAGGTTAGAGTGTGTCAGAAAGGACTTGACGGGTTAGAATGGGTTTTGATTATCTCTCTGGTTTGACTAAAATCACTGGATTTCACGTGGGTTTAGTTCAGTAGATCTTCTCATTCACTGCCATCAAGTTGCCTGGGACTCATGATGGCTCTATAGGAGAGAGGTGGGTTTCCAAGACTGAAAAAAACTAAAACCAATAAACTTTAGAGGAAAAAAAAGCTGTGGAAAGCTTTATCTTTCTCTCAAGAAGTAGCTGGTGGTCTTGAACTACTGACCTTGCTGTTTGAAATCAAAGCAGAAACCAGTATGCCACCAAAGTGCTTTGATATATCTAGTCGAATAAAATTAATCATGGTACAATGGACTGAAATAAAGAGAAGTTCTAGTATCCTTATATATACATATTCTTTCCTGACTGTACTCCAACCTCCAACAAAATCTGCTAAATGACCGTAATTCCCACTCAGGTCAGCCCTATAGGACAGAAAGAACAGTCCCTGGGGGGATTTCAAGGCAATCAACTTTACAGATGAAACCACCACACCTTTCTTCCACAAAGTAGCTGGTGGAATCAAGCAAGTTAGCACCCAAGTGCTTTAATCACTGTGCCACCAGAGAACTCCTTCTGAACTTATTACCGCTCTTTTTCTTAGCTATGTTAATTGGGGAACATTCATGACACCTGTTGAGCTGCTTTGACCTCTCTTGGCGCTTTCAGTGCTGTTGGTTGTTTTGTTTGTATGTGAGGGTGTGTACGCTGCAGATGGGCTCGTTGATGATTGAAGTGTACTGGAGGTGATTTGTGAGTTTGCCATACTCAACATACTCCGAGTCTCCCATCAAGTATGCAAGGTCTATGCATCAAGATTATTAGAAAACTTATGTGTGGCACAAGATTACGGTGAAATTCCAAGCTCTGTAACACTCTTCACTAGGGCTGCTTTCAAAAATTTCTTTCTGTCCCTATTGGTAGCGTTTTAGGATTACCTGTTTCAGATCAGCGATGCAGTTCTCCCTCAGAAGTAG
>NW_022103900.1:11804277-11813519 GCF_000313985.2 Echinops telfairi
CAGGGATAGCCGGGTTTACCACCCTAAATGAAATCTTCTTATTTTAATCTTCTTGGATGGACTCCGATTGTACAGAACGTTGTCCATCCAGAGGGACTATCTGGCAAACCCTTACTGATGACTCTACTATCCTCATCTTACAGTGGACTCAGCTACCCTACCTCTTAACCACAGGAGACAGGTAGGAGACACATCGGAACCCAGTGAAGAAGAAACCCCAGATGCTCTCCCATTCAATACACATTATCTGACTAGCTCTAACATGTGTACAACCCTCACTTTGCTGTCGTTGATTAGTATATACATAAAAATGATTAGGGTTTTGAAGCTAAAGAATAAAGCACAATGCAAATACTCATGAATGATCTCAGATTATATCCAGTGTATCATGGCAATATTTATTTTCTTGGAAATTTGAGAGGAAGTAGTAATGCTCAACTTCTTCCAGCTGACGTGTCTAATTTGTAACTCTATTTTCTATTCTTATCAAGCTATAAATTAATATAAATTACATAGTCATTTTAAAAAGAATGATTAAAAAGGAGTCTCAAAGTTGCATGTTGTAAAAATATTTTCTGTGACTATATTCTCTGCAGCCCTCTTTGAAGCCTTAGCCTACACAACGAATACAACTGGTCCTTTTAATTAAAATGGGAAAATATATTGCTTATAAAGATTAGTCTGAAGCAGAGCCAGGTACAAAATCTATAGTTCCCATAATAGTAGATGTACTATAAAATGGAATAAGATGATAAATTGATAAATACACGGTATAATTATTTGTTTCCTGTTGCTACCTATCTTTTTATCAGTGGCAGGGAAGTGCAATAAAAATTACAAAGTCTCTGTTTAATAAAATAAGAAAAAGTAGAATTATATAAGTTATGAAACCTTTTGTTCTTTTTAGAGGCTTTGAAATTAAAATTCCACCTATATTTTTTCACCCTTGACATATTTTTTCTCTTCTCCTTATAATAATTACTAAATCCTTCTGGATAATTTATCCTATTGTTTGCAAGAGAAAATTGTTGAAGGGAAAAAATCAGTTTTTAATGACATGCACTTTATTTTATATTTATCCATGAGTGTTTTGGTCATACATTGTTAAAATGAGAACAAAAGCAGATGTATTATGATATGAACTTTGAACACCAAATAGGCATCCCCTGGGGGGGAGAAGCAGAAATATGAGCTGCTTACTCCGGGAGCTTTTCAGATTCTCTAATCTGTTTGAAATTATTTTGATGCTGTTATTTAAAGGTTACAGTTTTATTGTTGTTATAAGCCTCAGTCTGGCATCCCCCACCTCTGTTATTTCAACAGTTGTTAAGATTCTGGACTCGGGATTTCCCTTCATTCTGCCTCAAGTACAGTTGCGTGTTTCTACTTAACATTATATTTTGACTCAAATGAACTTTTCACATTTCTGCTCATAAAATAAATATTTCCTGAGACAGGAAAGAATGTAAAGATTGGGGAAAACAACCCAAATGGGGCACTGTGTTCACATATATTTGCTCCTGCAAACTGATGAAAATCCGTGATTCCTCCATCCCCCTGTGTATACCGTACGTTTCATATTAAACGAAGACACGGTAATGTAAAGCTAAATTTGGTAAATGGTTACATGCAAAGCAATCTCAAAATGTTTGTACCACAACATAAAGAAAGTAAAAATGCTTTATTACATCATTGTGTATTTTTATCCATAGGCTAGGATCTAGGAATATACTATCTAATGCCTTCTCTTTATGAAAGTGAGAGCATTGCATTTTGTATTTATTTAAGCCCAAATCTCAAGATTTTACTCAGCTTTCTTGGATTCTTGGTTAAAAATCCCACTATTTAAAACAATTTTTGAAACTCCATGATCTCCAAGCTTATTTCTATGTAGAGACAAGGCTATGCCTATCAGAATTCTCCAGGAATTAGAAGTGTTATAATTAAAACACCATTTAGTGAATATTTACTAAAGTAACACACATATCTCTCTATTTTCAGTAATCCTCGGCTACTTTTAAAATGGGTCATTTTGAATAGCCTTCATACATAAACAAAGATGAATCAGAAAGTAATGCTGATGACAGGATTTGAACACAAAGCTGTCTTACTGCAAAGGCTATTCTGATGTCCATTCCATGTAGTTGTCATCCACATTGTCAAGCCCATACGAACTCCACTGCCTGTGGTTGCCACACTACCTAGTAAGTCACACGAATGGCCCAGGGTCACAGCTGGAGTGGGTAAATTGCACTACTTTCTCAGGTTGTTTTTAAAGGCATTTAAAAAATGTTGTTAAGGAGGATATATTAAAACATGTTAGTGAAAGGTAGTGGTACAGGAAGATGTCATATTCAGAATATGTTGCTTAAACTCACTGATTTCTCTATAGAAACTGCTATTTGGATCTGCAGAAGAGATTCAGCCAAGCTGTCACAATGGAAGAACTGGGTGACAACATCTATATGTAAATGATAATACCCTCTGCTCCAGAGCTAACAACGACTGCCCATCACCCACAGCAGAACTTTTATCCCCGTGTCCTGACAAGTCAAGAGAAGGGCTGCAGGTATGCTGAAAAGCATCGCTCTTGCGTAGTTGAGTTCTGTTTGGGCTTCTGCTAAGCACATGCCATCGTGCGGGAGAGGCGTGTTTTATGCTTTGTGAATGTCTCCTGCCTTACTGGCCCAGTCCTGTCTTCTCCACCCTCCATTTGGCCTAACAATGATCCAATCACTGATATTTCCATGACACACCATGCTCTTTGAAACGTCTGCATTTTTGTTGAGGTTGACTCCTTAATGTGGAAGGCTAACCAAGCAACAGTAAAAACAGCACTGCTGTGACCATGTTACCAATTCAGTTTGCCTATTTGGACTCATGGCCTCTAAGACAACCATCCTGCAATTCCTTGTATCCATCACTTGACAGAACAAAGCAATCCTTCTATGCTTTCAAATACTTTCTAAATATCTTCACTATTGAAGAAATGAATTAAAAGAGTTTGTTTTAGCTTTTATGACCATTTATTATTGCATCCTAAACTCATTCTGTGCATAAAGAAAAACCTCCCACCTAAATTAGTAACTGTCCCAAGTGCAGACTTCACTAAAATCTAATTAATTAATCAATAACATAGCTGGTAAATAGGCCACATGCTCCATTCTTTCATCTTAGCTTTTCCTTTGGCAAAGAAACCCAACTGACAGCCTCTCACAGAAGACGTAATATACCTCGGAATGATAAGCGACCAGGTACATAACACCACACTTCCAAGGTTCCGTTTGACAGAAACTTAAATCTCTTGATTTCATGTGTTGTTGCTGCTGTGAGGTGCTGTTATGTTGGCTCCCACCCAGAGTGAGACTATGTATAACAGAGCAAAACACTACCTGATCCTGCCCATCCTCACAATTATTCTTATGTTGGAGCCCATCTATACAGCCAGTGTTTCACTCTATCTTGTTGAAGGCTTTGGTAGCTACATAATCTGGTGTTAATTTGAGAGGATTAGGATGGAAGGGGTGTCAATCAAGTCTGACCAGTCAATCAAGATAGAACCAATGAGGTCTCTGTGTGGGCATGGCCTTCCCCTGAGGATTCTGGGAATTGCTGTTTTTCCTCCTTGGAGGTAGGGGACACTTCTCTCTCATCTCACTCCCTTAAAGACTCTCTACTGACAAGGCTGACTCCCTGAGAGACATCCCTGAGGAGAAGCCGCATGGACCTGCCCTGATGCAGCTCTGGGAGCTAGAGGAGCAATGTGGAGAACCCTTCCAGCGCTGAGATGCTTCCAGCACCACTGGATCCACAGACTTCCAACCCACTTGCCTGTGATCTTCCTGCATTTGGTGTCATTGCATGTTTCGTGAGTCAGATGAGGGCTTTAAAGATCAGACATATGGGCTAATATCAGACTTATGGACTTGATCTGAACTGGGCTGGGATGTTTCCTCAATATTCAACTGCTCTTCTATATAAAGATCTTTCCTATACATATGAATTTGTTTATCTATTCTATCCATATTAACACAAAGGCCTTCCTCTTTTTTGCTGCCCCTTTACTTTACTGACCATGATGTCCTTCTTTGGTAACTGGTTTCTCCTCAAACATGTTCAAAGCACATGTTACCCTTGCCTCTAAGGAGCCTTCTGGCTCCTTCCAAAACAGATTTGTTTGCTCTTTTGGCAGTCTATAGTACTTTCAACATATATATTAAAGAGGCTTTGTGCAGAGATGTACCCAATGCAATGTGTCCTTTGACCTCTTGACTGCTGCTTCTGTCACCATTGATTGTGGATCCAAACAAGACACAATCCATGACAATGTCAATCTTTTCTTTATTTATCATCATGTGACTTAATGGTCCAGTTGTGAGGATTTTGGTTTTCTTTACATTAAATTTTAATCCTTACTGAAGACTACAATCTCCCCCACACCCCCAAAGGTTCATTGGTAAGGAATTTATATATCATATAATCCAATAGTTCAATCATTCACTAGCCCATTAATTCAATCATATGAAGGAGAACTGTACAATCACCCACACTTCAACTTTTTAGAGCATTCCCCACTCCCATGGTCTAATTGCCTCTGAGATGAGTTATTCAGCCACAATCCGTTCTAGTACCCCTCCCCCCTCCTGCCTTCACTATTTACTCCCAAGGTTCCCTACCCTCCCTATCTTCTATCCCCTACCCCTGTTTTCCCATAAACCCTTGTACCAGTTGTTCTCATGAATTGATTCCTCCTGTGCTACACAGCTGGGAGACTCAACTAAAAACAATAAAAAGCAAATTTTCACTAAGATGGTAAGAATAAAGACATTATAGTATACAGGCAAAACTACAAATAATGTGTAAGAAGGAACAGACCTCCAGCAACATTCAAAAAGCCAGGGGAAAATTTTCTGTCATGGAACCAGTAAGAGATCCTTGCACCCAGATAAAATCCTGGTCCTGTCTATAGGGTGGCCAACTAGCCAAATGTCAAGGTCAACCCAGCATCATCAATAATCTAATGGTCTGTTTAAGACTCTCGCCTGTGGCTAGAGTAGACCTGCCAATGGGTCAGTCTGACGAGATACTCTGAAATTGGGTTCTGGGCTCCCACCATTTGCCATGACCCTCCACAAATTGGGTGTTCATAATTTTTGCTCTGATGCTCTTCTCTTCAAAATATTCAAGTTTGTGATTGGCATCTTTGGATCACGCAAACTGGTGTGCTTCTTCCATGTGGAATTAGTTGACTCCGGGCTTAGATGGCCACTAGTTTGAATACAAGCCTTTTAAGACCCTAGACACTCTTCTGATTGATACCTGGGCACCTGGTTTCTTTGCCACCCTTTGCTGTAGCACCCTCATCTTCAGAGATCATTTCACGAATGTGAGTATGGAGCTGGGCCATGATGTAAGAACTGATTGTTCTGAAGTTGGAGCTAGGATTTAAAGGGAGCCAAAAACCCATTCCTGGGTCTGTACTTTTTTAAATATATATTTTTTAATGTGCTGTAACTTGGAAGCCAATACATATGTCATATCATTCCATCATTCAATCATGTCTAACATAATTGTACAACTTCTTCCATAATCATACATGTTTTCCAAAGCATAATTTTCCTTCCTGGACTTCTTGACATCATCTCCCTCTTATCTTCCCGCCCATTCTATACCCCTTTCCATCCAAACCCTTGTTATAATTTTTTTCCCTATAGGCTCAAAATCCCTGGGTTTGATTTACCAAAAAACAAATAACACAGCTTCAAGAGGGTAAGCCCCAATGGTGCTGCATCTCTGAGATACATCCTAAAATTAAGAGCATAAGCAGAATATAGCAGAATGGCTATCACAGGATTGCCAGGCTAATACAGCATATAGGGTGTCGATGGACCCAGACTTTGTTTGTTTGCCAACCAGCAGTACACCACTCTTGATACAGCTGTCTTCTTCTACTTCAGACACTGTGTGTTTTCCAACTTAAGTCCTCAGATTACAAGTCTGTTCTGGGTGGAGTCTTGTTCACCCAGTGGCATTCCCATTTGGGGTCTCATCAATGCAGCCTCTGGAGCGTGACATGCACCCTGAAGATTTACTCTTCATTACCAAGTGCTTCTAGTCCTCCTCACATTCTGCAAGCAAGATTGTGCCATCTGGATAGTACAAGTTGTTATTAAGCCTTCCTCCAATCCCGATGCTGAATTTTTCTTCACATAATCCAGCCTCTGATAATTTGCTCAGCGTACAGATTGACTCAACTTCTTAAAAAATAGCAAATCTAACTGTGAATTATTTAATTATTTCTCTTTTAATTTTTTTTGTATTAGTGCTCCTCTCATTAAGCATTGACTTTGAAACTCTGGCAAGTGTTTCTACTCTGCACAACTTGGGTGGCCATGACCCCACAGCTAATAACAACAATGGACTAAATGGAATGTGAACACAAGGCTAATGGACAGATTTTACTTTTCCTAATTTTTGTTTACCAGTATATGTTGGGAGCCGGCCCTAGCAGACATTCTCAAGGTCCTTCAAACAGTGACCGGCCCTAGTGGAAAATTACTGGCAGGTGGTTATGCCTTAAAAGATATCTTAGTCACCAAAGCTTCCTTGTTCTATGAAAATGTCTGAGACAGTTTGCAGTCTGTGTTACCCTCGTCTCCCCCCGAAGTGTTCTTTGACTATTGTGCATCTGTAACTGTTCTGCAGCTACGTGACCTTGGTTGGTTATCCTCCCCACTCTTCACCCATTGGTTGAAATACTAAGCACTCATTGGACTACAGACATACCATATTGAGAATATGATGGATAGCCGATTGGTTAACATTCTTATGCTTCATTATAATAATACATGTTGGATTGGATACTGTGCAGCACACCTTATTAGAATATGCACCTCCCAGTTTCTCTTTATATTCCCCTAACTTTGCCCAAATAAACGAGCTTGATCAGCATTTGTCTTGCTCCACGTCTCCGTGTCTTTCTTTCCATCCAGGTTCGTCTTTCCCCCCAGGGTCCTGCTCGTGCGTCCCGCTGGCTGGGACGCAGCAAGTATGAGGGGTCTTCTAAACGTTCATGGACAATTCCATTATCTTTGAATTCCATTTTGCCATAAGCTTTTTAAATCCACTTGTAAAATCTATCCAAGGGAAATAGAGAACTAAAGCATTTTCAATGAATTATCATCAGGAGGCTTTTGATACCACTTTTAATTAGGATGACTTGCTTTTGAATTAATATTTAGGAAGATATGAGTCGATGTTATATTTTGGTTATTAAACAGGGTAAAAATTGGATTTGACTAACCTAAATGGGACATTAAGGAGAATGGGATATTAAGAATAGCTCTAAAAGTCAGATCAAAGAGGGGCAAATAGAAAACAGATATTCAAATTCTCTTCAAATCCAGATTTTTCTGGAGCCATGGAGATGGAATGAACATTTGAAATTATTACTCTGAGAACATCTTTATACTTTAAACCAAAAAGATTCACTAAATTTTCTCAAAATCAAGCAGTTTATATTAACCAGTAAGAATGTCTCCTTTAAGCATTGGACTCTTTTAAAATCTAGCTATACACATTCAAATTGATAAAAACAACTCAAAGGAACATCAGGGACAATGAGTTTATTAATAGGGGAGGAAGAACTCAGAGAAGAAAGCGATACAACTCACTGAATGTAACCAATGTCACTGATTGTTCAATGGATGTGTGCTGTGATATATATATATATATATATATATATATATGCAAAACTACAGCAAAAATAAAATGAATTCTACAAGGAGGATTCAAAAGTTTATGGAAAAATGGAAATCAAAGATAATGGAATTTTACCAAGACATTTGGAAGGACCTTTCTATGTGTTTATTTATCATGTAAATGTTACCTTTAAGTGTACAGGGAAAGTATTTTATAATGGTTGATTGTAGAGCATGTGTTACTTTGCATATGAACTTTTTCTTCCGTTATTTTCCAAGATACCCAGGAGTCTAACAATGTACAATGCATTGTGTGAAATTTAGGAAGAATATTTTCTAAATAAAGCTTATAAAAGTGTTTACTTAATGTATGATTTGAGTGATTTGAGAAATATGCACTCAATGTCCTAACAGAAACACTAGGAATAATTTGACCAAGTATCTAATTTTGATTTGCTATTAATGATGCTGGGATACACATCTCTGTAGCTACATCTTTCAAAAATTCATAAAAATAGCTATTTCTTCCAAACTTTTTTCCAGAAAATTTTCACAAATTTTTTATGCATTATGTGACTATTATTTTTCTTATCCTCATAAAAATTAGGTTATTATGGTTTTTTAAATCTTACATGAAAGTGGGTTGGCCTGACACAGTAGCTACACAATGCAATGTAGCCATCATGGTGAGGAGGGTGCGGGACCGGGAAAGGCTGCCTTCAGCTACATTTCAGGGTCACGATGAGTGGCAGCCTACTGGATGGCACGCAACACCACCATCTTTTCATCTGTGGCTTTTAAGTCTTATGATAGATGAGTCACAACCCACTTGACAGGAATGGGTTTGTTTCGAGTGTCTTTGTGCTCATCCACCATTTGTACCTGTGTGTGAAATAAGTGAATATTCAAGAGTTTTCTCTTGGTGAAAAATAGGGGTATTCTTTCTCGTCCAGATTTCAAAAGGCTTTGTGTAGAGTAAACATGGAAACTTTTGCCTTTTCTATGTATTTCAAATTCATCTTAACATTTTTTAATTTGTTTTCAATTGTAATTGATGTTCCAACATACAAAATGCTCATCTCAATGTGGTGAAAACATTTTGCTTTCCTAATGTGTTTTCTAGGTTTCATTTGCTGTTTAGAAAGACTCTCCACATGGTAAGATAATGTTAGTGTTCACCTATCATTGCTTTGAGTATTTCATATCATTCTGGTATTTATGATTGTATGCATGATTATAATCTCATATATGCCTTAACTTTGAACATGAAGAAAACTCATGCTGCTGGCTTCCAATCACAGTACACTTTATACATTATCATTAATGTTCCTTCCAGTTGGGACACTTTCGGGTTTTCTGACGCTGCACTATGGTACTATTACTGCCACATAAAACTTCACAAGTTACTAACTGCATTAGATGTTAGTTCTGTAAGGTTGTTTTTTATCACCTTTTCCATGATGAGGATATACAAACTTAGACTACTCTTCTGTAACAGAGTAGGAAACTTTCTAAGAAATCTCAGCGCTTTTGACAGAGTGG
>NW_022103900.1:11814136-11815939 GCF_000313985.2 Echinops telfairi
GCTTTGTGCAATTTCTGTCAGCTGTAGTATTCTATGACCTTATGTTTCTTACATTTGGCTGAGGAATTTTCTAATTAGTCTCTCTTACTGTCTGTTATATTATATATCATTTTATATATAATTTGAAACACTTCTAATGATATTTTCAAATATTGTATTGCCATTAAACACACATGTACATGTGTGCTTTTAAACGTGTTCCTTTGCAATCACTATGCCCTTGTTCTATCTTTTATCTTCTTATGCCGTCACATAATTTTTCCTTATTTAAAAGGGCTAGTTTCTGGCACTTTCCCACAAATATAACTCTTGTCCTACCTACATTTTCCCAAGAAATTATAGTACTATCTAGCCTGTAGTGAAAATTTATTTCCATAGAGTTTCAAGATTCTATAACTAGCTAGTATGTTTTGAAAAGCAATATTTTAACATATTCTTTTTGAAACAGCCTATAATGTGAAGCATTGCATTGATAAACTTCTACTGAATTTCTGTTGTTGTTGTTGTTGTTGTATTAAATATTAGTTTGTTCATTTTACAACTGAGTCGGTGATACGGTCTGTTGGAACAGTGATGTGATTAACTCCTGGTGTTTTCTTCTCCTGATAAGTTCTTAAGATTCTAAGAGATTTTTCATAGAAAGTATTGAGCCAAAGGACATTTATTTGTGTGCTCTTTAAGCAACATCCCCTGATGTTTTATTGGACAAAGTCAAACAAACAAACAAACAAAACCCTGCATCTAGGAAATTGGCATGTTTTTGAGCCTCTGATAATATGCATAGGATCGGCACCATCTGTAGCTTCATCCGAGGCACTATCTGCAGGCACAGTGAGTTCCAAGCTCAGTGGGGGTTAGTTATTTGGGAGTCTCTGCATAGATACCATCCCCCTAACTGTCTCTAACAGCCGCTTCTTATCTTACTCTGGCAGAGCCTAATGTCTTAAAGACTGTGCCACCGCCATGCTTCTGCTCACGAATATGTTCCTCCTGCTTCTCTACCCTGATTTGTAACATTCTTGTCACGAACCTCCCTCCGAACGCACAGTCTGCAGAGTGGACTTCAAGCTTCATCTGACAGGAGCTGAGGAGTTGCCATTATTGGCCATTATCTTCTTCACGGTATCTTCTACCCATATCTATGTATGTCACGTCATTTCCTTCTGATTTGCTTCCCGGGTTAAGTGAGAGAATGGTTCATATTGTAGATTCTGGGCGTAGATGGTTTGCATTCAAATTTCAACTTCTCTTATTGCTGTATGAACTCCAGGACACCATGAATCTTTCTTTACCAAAAGCTAAGGATGATAACAATAACTATTATTAGGAGTTGGTGTGAGGAGTTTGTTAGTCTTCTGCAGAATGGTGAGCAAACCATTGACATGTTCAGACTTCCTGCTCCACTTCCTTGTATTTACCCACCCCTTGCCATCTCATCAAGTCTCCCTCAGGGTAACCCTAGAATCTTTATGAGAGCAGATGAGCTCAGCTTTCTCCCAAGGAAAAGCTGGAGGGTTTGAATTGTTGACCTGAAGTGGTCAGGCAGTGCTATCCCAGACAGAGCACCACCGGCGCCGCTTACTTTTACATAGGAAACCATCAATGAAATGATGTTCTTCGGATCTATTCTTTACAGCGGAAATTAACATCGAGATTTCTACTTAGCTAATATGACAGACAGGCTGTGAGAAAAGCAAGAATCCACAACTCAGAGGTGTTAACCATGACAGTAAGAAGCCTGAAGTCCTCCCAACGAAGTACTGCTTCCATGGCTGATAATGCCTGATCACGAACTAATGACCC
>NW_022103900.1:11817037-11819270 GCF_000313985.2 Echinops telfairi
TGATGACTATTAGGGTCCAGCTGGCAAATTACCGAGTGCTGAAGTATAATGAAGAATCACTTTTCTTAATCGTCAGTAAACTGGTCTCAGAATTCAGGAGTTCACGGAATGTGTACCTAGCCACGGCTTACAAGAGAGGAAGCACAGTCATTGGCTAGTTCACTTACCAGATGATATTCCTAGCACCTGCAAAATGCAGCTGTGGGCTCTTTCTTTCGGTAACATCTGTTTCTGTGTTTTTGAACCGATGACCTGCTTGGCACTTGTCAAATAGTGCAAAACAAAACTCTCTCGAATTGAAGAAATGTAAAACATGTCAAAGAGTGCGGGAAGTTGAATATCCTCTAAAGCAGAGAAATCTGGTTTTTAAGAGGGAACAGAAATAAGCAAAATGACCCAGAAAAGAAAATTCACCCTAAGAGAGAAAATAGCTGGGAGTGGAAAACCACTTCTTCAGAGGATAAAGATCGGAGAATAATTGGTTCAGAAGAAAAACTTCTCCCTGAAGTAGAGAAAACACAGTTTGACAACCCCGTGGAACGGCGCGGGAAGAGAACCAGGCTGGCTTCCTAATCCTGGAGGCTGCCTGGCCCCAGTAGCAGAGACTCTATTGTGGGACCCTTTAAAGGATACAGGAAAAGGAAGTCATTGTTCACTTGAAAAGGAACTAAAATGTTTTCAGGCCAAAGAAAACTCAACACTGGCATGGAAACCAAGGAACTAAAAAGAGAAATGAAACACTAAAGGTAAAGAATGAAAATAATTGATAGAACACTGAAGGAAATGTATCTTCATATATTCCCCAAATTATTGAATTGATTTGTACTTAAGCTATTTCTATTAAACCTATGCACTGTCGTGTTAAAATAATTCAAGCCAGTGATAGTTTCTCTACTTCCTGCACACCATTCTATAAATAAATATTGAACATTTATACATATTAGGCAGGTTATTGCAATACACTATTCGATGTTATGTGAAATGGTCAACCAATTAAGTTTCTCAGCTACAAATATTGGATTTGGGTTGTGGACATGTTTAAATATATTATACTGCAAGTCAAATTATGTCTTTATAATTCTGGAAATCTTTTCTACATGGACTGAATCTGGATTTTTTTCTTGATTTATTCAAGAAGAATAAAACTCTAACACTGCTGATTACAAAGTTTTAGTAATAGAAAAGATCAGATTGCAAATTCAAATGCAATACTTCCACAAGAATTTTGTGGAAGGTTTTTAAAGAAAGTAGATGCCCCTAAAGACCCTTTTTGGAGTTCATGTATGTGAAATTGTAGAGTGAAGGCTCTCCATGAATTTTCTATGACTTAATGCAAAGAAGAAAGCATGGCAGTGTAGGACAATAATTTCATGTTAATTTGTAAGAAAATCAATAGAAACTGCATGATTCAAGGAAAAGATAATACCTACCAAACTCTCACAAAACACATTTCTAACCAAATCTGTATAGTGTATTTCTTTAAGAAAATAGGAATCCATAGTAAGAGAACTTTTACATGAAATAAGGCATTACTATCCAATCCAGACGGTAGTGGGAGTCTGCCTTTCAGAGATCCACTGCCCTTGTCTTGAACTTCTAGAACCGACTTCAGAGCACATTGCGTTGAACCCTATTCATATCTCCTCATCCAACTTTCACCTTTCAGGAGTTATTGAACCCTTTCTTTGTGACTGAAAGGCCTGGGTATACTCCCTGAAAGAAGCCCCTAACCAATGATTGACAGCAATTTGTGTGTGTGTGTGTGTGTGTGTGTGTGTGTGTTAGTATCATTGTAAATAATTATTTGTGTTGGTTTTACCCTATTTGGCCAGGGGTGAAAATAGGTTTTATGACACTTGATGCTTATACAATTTGGGATATGCTTCTAAGAAAAGAAAACTATAAAGACACATAAATGATCCTTGGAAAGTGATGAGTTCTGAAATTTAATTAGCTACTCTATAAACCTTTCTTAAAATCTGACCCTCTTATACAGAGTTGGGAAGTCAATGATATCACACCCCTTTCAAGCATACTCATTAAAAATAAAATAAAAACAGAGCAATGACATTTATAAACTTTCAGGCATTGCTTTAAGCAACTTGCTGAAATCAATTAATTCATTAAATCTATATGCCAAATTTTCAGATGAGGACACTTCTGCATAGTGACATCACTCTTGTTGCTATGGTTCAGCATAGTTACTCTTGGTGCTACACTACACCCCTTACCC
>NW_022103900.1:11820652-11823820 GCF_000313985.2 Echinops telfairi
GACTAACACAATAACCAACTGCAGGGATATTTTTACCACCACCCCCCCCAAAAATACATTTCTGGTGGAACACTCTACACAATTTTTATAGACAGTCATTTTGGCATAATTCTCTCCAACAGTGTTACCTGGTGAGGCCCACACCCCCACCTGCATCCACCCCACCCCCTTGTGACCCCATTGTTACTACAAAAGTAACTTGATGAAGGCCACACAATACATGACCAAGCCGTAGTTTGAACTCTTACAGTGTGGTTTGCAGGTCAGCACAAGTTACCTGTACATTCTAATGCACCTGATAACTTTAACTTTTTGTCTCTTAAATAACACACTATCTGTGAATAGAAGTCAAATATGAATCTACCATGAAGAACACCATTCTATTTCCTTCCTTGTTGTCAAGTCCAGCAGTGCCCTTGGAGCTTGGAATGGCCTAAATGGCCAGCTTATCTCCACCGCCTTCCTCCCATGGGACTCACACATCTAGAAAACTCACGCTTTGCGTCTCTCCAAAATCTAATGAAAGCATATTGTGTTATTTTGAGGAGGTGCCTACAAACTGCAAAACGCCTATATAAGCACAAACCAGCCTATGTGTACAACAGAAAAGGTACAAATAGAGAGTTCCTGAGGTAATCCAAATTTCCAGGATCAGTTGACTTCAACTAATGGCAACTGCATGTGTGTCAGAGGAGACCGTGCCCGAGGGGATATTCAAGGGCTGCTTTCTCAGCAGTCAGTCATCAAGGCTCTCTGCCAATGTGTCGGTGAGTAGACTCCACCTTTCCACCTCTGAGTTAGCAGCCAAGAGTGGCAATGGCCATTTGGTAATAACTATTCCTGGTAATACACCCAGGAATCCTAGACTCAGGGTAACAGGATTTAAAACTCTACTGTCAGGAAAAAAATATCGTATGGGATTTTTATTTCTCTTTATAAGCAGCAAATGCCCCAAATGACCTTTGTGTGTCACACTTCAGTACACAAACACCCCCCCCACCACTCCAGTTGGTTGACTCCAAGAGAAACCTCTACCCAACCTAAACAAAGCCAAAAACCATTTTATTTTTTTCTGGGGAGGTCATAATGGAGATGAACATATTCATGTTTGGTTAGGAAGAGCTGCAGTACTAGAAATGTGAGGCAGCCCTCCTCTACCCACTGAATAATAGTGATGGAGAACCTGAGAATTCCAGTCCCCAGAGAGTTTACATAGCAGTGGGTTTTTCTGTTCATGGAATTAAACTGCCTATTAGCCCCTTGAGAATCTATAATAAGCCTGAGTATCCTTTATAATCTTTGGCCTGTTTTCCATTTCTTCCTTTATATCTTACCATAGCTTGATCTCATTTCAATTCAATGCAATTTATAGAGCTCTAACTAACTAAGGTAGACATGAGTCCAAAATTCATGCTTCTTGTATTGAAGGCAAACATTTATCAAGTTTGTTTCCACTGAGAACTAAACAAACACCGATGTGATACTGAAAGTTGAGGGGCAACAAAAGAGGAGAAGACCCTTGACAAGAGGACATGGCACCATGGCTGCAGCAATGGGCCCCAACAGAGGAACAGTTGGGGGGATGGTTCAGGAAGAGGAGGGCTTTTCTCTGTTGTGCATTGGGTCTCAATTATTAAGAACCAACTCAATGGCATGTAACAACTATATGATGCTTTTTAAATTTAACCAAAAAAGGCCAGGACATTAAGATTTACCAAAGACCAGAGCTTTCTCAGTATGATGTGCTTCAGTTTGGTTATTACTGAAAGCCATGATTATTTCTTAAGGTGAAAACCTGAAATGTATCTTTATCAGATTCTTCCATAATTCCATGTTCTCCTTTTAAAGATTGGGGTCATCTTATTTTTAGTTTCTTCAAGTCATTAATATATTCCTGTTTTTTTTCTTTGTAAAAACTTCTGATAATGAATCCTTGCTTTATTAGAGCTTGAGGCTTTTTTAAAGTTCATTTTCATTGTGAAGTTAAGGTCTTAAAATCCCTTATGGGTAAATGATTTTTGCTTTATTTTCATCTCATTTACTGAATTAGTTAGAACTTTAGCCAAACTTCAACTTGCTATTTTATGTATTTGTATATGCATTTGCACATGTGTATTAATTATCTTAAATAAACTCTCCTAATGAAAGTAAGTGTTAGTTGAAGGGCATTAACTCATGGACTAGAAGTAACTTTATTAGTAAATTAAGCATTATATATTTATATATAAATAGAATAATGATACTTTTTGCCCTAGATATTATTACTCCTATTCACATATATATGTGTATATTCATAGAGGGAGTTTTATGATACATATCATACTAATTCATCTGTTTGTTGAGCATATCTTTCAAGAAGCTGGACTATATGAAGAACACATCAGCATCAGGTTTGGAGAACTTATTAATTTTCTGTATGCAGATGGCACAACATTTTTTGTTGCAAATTGTGATAAAGATTAAAATAGATACAGTGTACAGTATGTAATATAGTAAATATAAATAAGCAACTCAATAAATAAATACAGTAAACATTAAGAACCAACTCAACAGCATGAAACAACTATACGATACTTTTTTAATTTAACCGAAAGCCCAGGACTTTAACCAAAAAGGCCGTTTACCAATAAATAAATAAAATAAAAATCCTCATAACTAGACTAATAAACAACATTGTAATAAATGAATAAAATATGGAAGTTGTCAAGGATTTCTGTCAAGGAGCCGTCTCAGCCATGTTCTCTAGCAAAGCTCCAGCCTGGTGGAAGAAGCTTCTGCAGAGCAGAGCTTCCCAGTGAGGGTTTCCAACATCCCTGCATATTTGCTGTTGTTAAATCCCCTTCTTGAGAATTTTGTGCGTTGTCATGTTTACCACACCTGGAGCAGATGCAAGGGCAGTCTTGAGAAGTAAGAATGAAACCAGATCTAAAACTTGCTTCAATATGACAGGGCTTTCTTTAACTGAGGCATTGGAGAGGCTTAGACAGCGAGACATCTTTGGGAATTCTGAGAAAGATATGTGGGAATTGAGTGAGGAAGAAGTCCAAAAGTTGAGGTCAGAGGAGAAAATGAAACCCACCAAAAAACTCTGGATTCCATCCAGATTACGTAGTGGGAGACTCTTTTGGCCTCCCTGATATAGAGGACCTTATAGACTGCATCCCCCAA
>NW_022103900.1:11824471-11826247 GCF_000313985.2 Echinops telfairi
TGCTTCCACCAGAACATCTCTCGTGTCTGTCTCGGCTGTGTTCGCCGACTCCACACCTCCTTCAGGTATCCAGTTCAACCCTCCCTCTCGGAGCTGGACTCTATCAAGTGGCACCCGAACAGGGACCTGAAGGTCATCTTTTCTTGTTTTCTGTGTGGATATGACTTCACCTAGGGTACTGCAGACTCCCTGGCACAAGGCAACCAGGTAAGTACAGGTGAACAGATAAGGAAGAAGTATGGGCCATAGTGAGTCTAAGGCAAGACGACTGTTTGTAGAAGTTCAAAAGCAAATTCTTAATGGAAAAGGGATCCGTGTGTTGACTCATCAGATAAGAGGATTTTTAAATGTTGTCTTGCAATCCAGTCCATGGTTTCCTGAAGAAGGTACCGTCAGTTTAGATACATGGACTAAAGTAGGGGAAGAATTAAAAGAATACTATAATGAACATGGGCCTGAAGAAATCCCTGTAGAAACATTCTCCTTATGGAGCTTACTGAGAGATTCCTTAGACCCCTTACAAGAGGTTACTCAACTTTCCAAGAAACTTTCTTTGCAAGATGAGAAAATGCCTCTAAAGGCGGAACAAGCGGAGAGGACACAGATTTATACTGTTGAAACTGACTCAGGGGAAAGTGATGATAAACTCTCGTCTGAAGATGAAGCTGACTTAGAAGCAGCTGCCCGATATCATGACAATGATTGGGATTTACCCTTAGTTCAATAGAAAGGTCATTGTAAAAAGCTCCATTATGGCTCAAAGAATAATTTGGCAATTAAATCTAAAATTAAGAAGTCTAAAGGCTGTCCTCCACCCCCGCCTCCTTTGGGTTTTGGCTTCCAAAGAGCCCTACCTTGTGTCAAAAATATGTAAGTGCAGCCTTGCAGTCAATGAGGGATAAATATTTAGAAGCTTATGTTATGCATTATATGGATGGTATTTTTTAGTCTATCAAAATCGTGGTATATTGCAAACAAATTTACAAGATGCTGTAATGGCTCTAACTCAACAGGGACTAAAAATATCTCCAGAAAAAAATACAAACAGAACCCCCATTTTCTTACTTGGGGTGGAAAATATTGGGAGAGAAAATAATTACTCAACCCATACAATTAAGGCAGGAGTCATTAAAAACCTTAAATGATTTTAAAAAATTATTAGGGGATGTTAATTGGTTTCATCCTATTTTAAAGCTAACCACTAATGATTTGAAACCTTTATTTGCCATCTTACAAGGGGTCCCTAACCCTAAGTCACCTAGGGCATTGACTCAGGAGGGAAAATTGGCCATCTAAAAGGTGCAAAAAGCAATAATGAATAACCAATTAACAAGATAAAACTATTTAAAATCTTGGTCTTTGATTTTGCTACCTACTGTCCATTCCCCCATGTGGCAGAATAGACCCCTGGAATGGTTATATTTAGTTCCGTGTGTCCAACTCAGGCTCCAAGCTTACCAACTGGAGTCAATCCTCAAGGATTGATGCCTAATGACATATGACAGATGGACGTTACTCATATCCCTAGTTTTGGTAAACTTTCCTTTATACATGTATGCATAGATGCTTCCTCACACGCAGTCATTGCCTCAGCCCGTACCGGAGAAGCATTTAAGGATGTAATTCAACATTTGTTTTACTCTTTTGCCATTTTGGGACAGCCTAGAGAGATAAAAACTGACAATGGCCCTACTTATACCTCTACTGCTTTTAAGAACTTTTGTTCCACTTTTGGGATCAAACATATTACAGGAATTCCATACAACCCTCAAGGAC
>NW_022103900.1:11827747-11845595 GCF_000313985.2 Echinops telfairi
CTATATCCTGGTGATTTTGGCACATTAGAGATATTTGAAGATAATGCGGTCTTTGTGACTCATTGTAAAAATTGTGTTTTAACCCATTGTATTTATTCTCATTTGAATATAACTTCTTTTGTCATTGTTCAACAGCCCCCTTATGTTATGTTGCCTTTAAAACTGGATAGCCCTTGGTATGATGATATGGGACTACATGCCTTACAGTTAATGTCAGATATTTTGCAAAGAAAAAGAAGATTTGTTGCCTCTTTAATTTTAGGTATTGTAGCATTATTTGCTATTATAGGTTCCTTGACCGCCTCTGCTGTAGCTTTGGTCCAAGAAGTACATACTGCTGAACATGTTGATGAATTCACCAAAAATGTTACCATAGTCTTAATGACACATGAAAAAATTGATCAAAAACTTGACACACGAGTGAGTGCCTTAGAAGAGGCAGTAGTATGGATGGGTGATCAAATGCAGGCTTTAAAAACTAGATGATGATTAGATGTCACTCGCAGTTTAAATGGGTCTGTGTCACTCCTTTAATTTATGATGAATCAGAAGCCCCATGGGAAAAGGTTAGGAATCGTGTGTTGGGAGTACGGAACCATTCGGACTGTTCTTTAGATTTAGCCTCTTTACACGCCAGTACAACAACCATCAGTCACTCTGGAAGCTCTGTACTACCAGCTTCAGAAGTGGCCAAAAGTTTGTTAGAAAAAGTGACTGGATATGTTACAGGAAAGTCCTGGTTATCAATATTTGTTAAACTGGGAGTTGCAGCTTTGATAATACTTCTTCTTGTTCTCTTTCTTCCAGTCGTCTTCCGATTAACCTTCCGCAGTTTATGCTTGGTGCAGGCAGAAATCCAAAGGCTTCATTTGAAAAATAATTAAAAGGGGGTAGATGTTGGGAGCCATCCCAGCCATGCTGTCTAGCAAAGCTACAGCCTGGTGGAAGAAGCTTCTGCAGAGCAGAGCTTCCCAGCGAGGGTTTCCAACATCCCTCAAATATTTGCTGTTGCTAAATCCATTCTTGAGAATTTTGTGCATTGTCATGTTTACCACACCTGGAGCGGATGTGAGGGCAGTCTTTGAGAAGTATGAATGAAACCAGATCTAAAACTTGCTTCAATATGACAGGGCTTTCCTTAACTGAGGCATTGGAGAGGCTTAGACAGCAAAACATCTTTGGGAATTCTGAGAAGGATATGTGGGAACTGAGTGAGGAAAAAACCCCAAAGTTGAGGTCAGAGGAGAAAATGAAACCCACCAAAAGCCCCTGGATTCCATCCAGATTAGGTAGTGGGAGACTCTTTTGGCCTCCCCAATATAGAGGACCTTATAGACTGCGTCCCCCAACTGACGCCCCTACACCTTGGACAGGGACTTACATAGAAGGAGAAAGAATGGAATGGTTAACTTTAATAGAAAACATGTAAAATGGGAAACATTAAGTCTTTGGCAAAGATTCAGGTGGTTTGGCTCTCCATGGTGCCTCAGGAGTATAAAAAATAAAAAAGACATAGGTAGACAACAGAACAGTTACCATGGGAGAGTTTGTAAAGGAAAATAACTCTGAGAAGCATTTAACTCTGCTTGTAGATATTAGGCTTTGAAGTAGCACATGAGGTAGTTTCATTATGTTAAGTTAATCAACCAGGAAAGAAATATTGTGAGCAAAAAATGGGTCAGTGAGTAGGATATGGGTCTAACAAAATTTTCTGAATACCTCAATCAAGAGTAGTATGTGACTTATAAGACAAGCAGTACAGGGGGAAAGAACCAGGAAGAGGACAGAAAGCGATAGAAAAAAGTACAGACCTTCTAATGGTCTTTTATCAGGTTTTAGTGGAAACAATAAGGGTGACTTTGGAGTTAATCATAAGGCATTGTTTTTATGTAGTGGTCTGCAAAACTTTATGGTATAAATAAAACTGGAAGAACTCGGCAGCGATTGCTTCCACCAGAACATCTCTCGTGTCTGTCTCATCTGTGTTCTCTGAGTCCATACCTCCTTCAGGTATCCAGTTCAACCCTCCCTCCCAGAGCTGGACTCCAACAGATTTCATTTTATTTGGATCCACAATCAATGTCAAGAAATCAAGTAATATATTTCATTGGGCACATCTGCCACACGAGACCTCTTTAAAACGTGTCAACACATGGAAAACAGGACAGATAAGAGTAGTGATACCATGAAGGTGGGGAGGGGGTGCGAGAAGGGGGAGAAAAGGGGAGCTGATCATAAAGTTGGATATAACACACACACACATAGATGGGGACAGATAACAGAAATGTGAGTGAAGGGAGACAACAGATGGTGTAAGATACAAAATAATAATAATAATACATAAAAGATAAATGATTCACGGGGGAGGGGGGCGTGGAAATGGAGGGAAATAAAGAGGAGCTGATACCAAGGGCTCAAGAGAAAGAAAGGGTTTTCACACGGAGGCAAAACACTAAGGGCGTAACAGAACAGCAAGGGGAACAGAGCAAAGAAGTCCCCGGGGAATACCAAAATTAGACTTTGGGGTCAGGGTTTGGCATGCCATCAGACTTGACTGGAAAACACTCCTAAAGGCCAACAAACAGTCCTTGAACTAACTACAAGCTTTTCTTTGTTGTTGTGTTGTGTTTTTTTGTTTTGTTTTGTTGTCATTGGGTTGTTCTTGTTTTGTCTTCTTTTGTTGCTTGGTTTTGCTCTGTCTTGTTTTTGTGCATGTTTTTATCTCCTTAGGTCTGTCTAAATAAGACAGGCTGGATGAACAATCTGGAGGAGAAAACAAAGGGACCGACAGTTCCAGGGGGACATGGAAGAGGAGGACGTGGGGGAAAATGAAGTGGGTGTTAATAAACCCAGGGACAAGGGAACAACAAGTGATCCAAATCAGTTGTAAGGAGGGTGTAGGAGGCCTGGTAGGGCATGCTCAAGGGTAAAGTAACAGAGGAATTACTGTAACCCAAATGAAGGCTGAGCATGATAGTGGGACAAGAGGAAAGTAAAAGGAAATAGAGGAAAGATCCAAACAAGATTTAACCCAGTACCTACTTATATAGGATAGCCACCCACTTGTATATATATATTTCAATGTTTTATATGGAATATATACTATATAAGATGTATATAAGTGAATAGATTAATTTACTTGTCTTCATTCAGAGTTTTATTACATAAGCATTCATCCTCAAATGCTATATTATTATTGAACTTTATATACATGAATACATATTGCCTGCATACTTTGGTTAATTGGTTCTGTCACTCAACTTTTTTTTCAAGTTTTGTCCACTTAAAGATCATTTATTTTCATTTTCAAATAGCAGTCCAAATTTTAAGATTCAATCAGGCTTCAAAAAGTGGAAAAGTGGAATTAAACAATGGAATTTTACCACCAATGTTTTGAAGCCTCCATACATTGTTTAATCTATCCCTTTTTATAAATATCATCTGGATAGTTTCCAGATTTTAAAATGAGTTTGATTTTGCTATTACAGTCTTACTGTAGACCTTCTTTTATCTGTCTCTCTCTATATATGTAAGAATTATTATAAGCTCTATGACTAGAATTGAATTTTCTGGACCAAAGGATATTTAAACATTCAAATATTCATTAGGTTATGCAAATTATTTTGTAAAGCAGTTGTGCCATTTTAACTTTTTCTGTGTGTGTGTGTATATATATATATATATATATATATATATATATGTTACATTACTTCAAGTCATACTCATCACTAATATTTACTGGCATTTTAGACATTTTATTATTATAGATCTGATGGGTAACATATGGGTTTAAATTGCCCTTCTTTAATTATTAATGCGATGGTCCTTCTAGCCATAAATTCTTATATAATGTACTATAGTTTTGGATTCTCTGTCTGTGGCTAGATCCCATTTTGAAGGGCATTCTCTCCTACATGGACTGACAGAATTAGGGGGAGAGTAAGGGTGTGATCCAACTCACATCCTTTGTTTCCTTGGGCCTCTTTAAGACTGCTTAACTAGAGGATGTGTGTGACATTATCCTTTCCATTGGCGTGATGTTTTGCTAAAAGACCAACCACACCCACGTCAAAGCCACTGGTCAAAGCGACAAACCCCATGACTATTTGGAAGAGCACATTCAAGATCTGTCTGAAGGAGCGGAGACCAGACTGTCGCCGAGATGAACAGTGCCGAATCTAAAGGGTACATTCTGCTCATCTGACCATAATCTGTGGAACCGTGGGCTAGTTTATCGGGCCCTGGAGGCAGAGCCCATTAGAGAATGAAGGCAAGAGAGAAAAAGAGACTTGGCTACCCAACAGTCTAGAGGCTGAGCACACGAAGACTGCTGGCTGAGGAGAGGTGCTGCTGTGGATCAATGACAGTGTCCTTACTGCTTGCTGATATTGACTTGTGTCCCCTCATGTAGTTAAGTGCCATTGGGTTGTATTTGACCCTTAATGACCCGAAGCACAAAAGAAGGAAACACTACCTGGTCCTGGGCCATCCTCACAATTGTTTCTCTGCCTGAGCCCATTGTTGCCGCCACTGTGTCCGTCCATCTCCTTGAGAGCCTTTCTCCTTTTGCATAGCCCTACTTGGCCAAGTATGATGTTCTACTCAAGCAATTGGTCTTTCTTGACAAAATGCCCAAAGTTATAAGATGAGGTACCTCCATCTTTGCCTCTAGGGAGCATTCGGGCTAGACTTCTTCAGTGTTTTAGGCTATCCATGATACTTTAAATATTTCTCTTCAGCATCAGAAATCAAATGCAATGATTCTTATTCAGTCTCCCTTATTCAATGTCCACCTTTCATTTGCATAAGCAAACACCATGCCTTGCTTCAGACACACCTTAATCCCCAAAGCAATCTCCTTGTTTCCCAACACTCTATAAAGATGTGAGCTATATATAGCTTCCAAATGCATCCAGCCAGACAAACAGCACTTTCTTGAGTTCTCTTGTGCCACAGCATGGTTTCAATTTCCCTACTTTTCTCCATCCATCCACAGATTTTATCTACTACAGATGCTTTTAAGGTAAATATCTTCTCGGAATTTCTTTGGAAAGTGTATGCCTTACGGAGAGTTAGCTCCTAAATATAGGGCAGCCACACCAGCACATATGTCCTATGTTGGTGGTTGGCTGAATCCAATATGATTAACAAATCCTGTTTCATTTCTTTGTGAAGATAACTCTTTGAAGACAAAGACTGAAAATACTGGGCTTCTACAATTCATAAAGCATAAATGTGATATACACATTACAGAAATTTTTTCAGCCACTAACACAAAGATAAGGCTTTCTACTCCCATAAAGAGCTACAGTCTTGGAAACCCACAAGGGCCATGCTACCCTTTCTATAGGGTCACTGTGAGTTGGAATCTATGTAATGGCAGTGAGAACACAGAGACAAAACGTTTCATTTCCATTTATGATATATTCTTGAACACGCATTGAAAATTTCTTTAGGGTTACAATTTTTACCATTGCTAGCTTTCTTTAAAATTTTAGAAGTGTCTGTGCAGGTATATTCAAATATCCCTTTAAAATATGTCTCTGAGGTTGGAGTAGAGACCAAAAGCCCATCTGTGGACAATGGAACATCCCCCTACAGTGGGGTGACAAGGAAGGGATGAGTCAAGCAGGGTGCAGTAGACCAATGGATCACACAGTATTCCTCTGGTTCCAGGAGACTTCATCACCCACCACTGTCATGGCTCTAGTGCTGCCTCTCACTCTGGACTGGACCGGAGCATGTACACAGGTGTAGACAAGTGCTAAAGCTCACGTCACACGGAATCCAGGACCAGGAGTGGGAATAGCGATACCAAAAGGGTAGGAGAAAGGGGGCAGGGGGTAGGAGAGGGAAGGGGAACCAATCACAATGATTGGCACATAATCACACACACACACACACACACACACACCCACCCCTCCAGGGAAAGAAACCAGAGGGGAAGGGAGACAGCCGTCGGTGTAAGATACGAAAACAATAATAATTTATAATCTATTAAGAGGCCATGTGTGTGTGGGAAGGTGGGTGGTTTGGGGAAGAAAAGAGGAGCTGCTATCAAGGGCTCAATAGAAAGTAAATGTCTAGAAAAGAATGATGGAAACATATGTACAAATATGTCTGATAAAATTGATGCATGGACTGAAAATACAGGGAATCCAGGGCGGATGAGCCCTACAGGACCAGTGGTGTGAGTGGCAAAACAGGGAGGGTAAAGGGAGAATGGGTAGGAAAGAGGGAACCGATTACAAGGAACTCTATGTGACCTCCTCCCTGGGGGACAGACAACCGAAAAGTGGATGAAGGGAGACGTTGGACAGGGCAAGATATGACAAAATACCAATTTATAAACTATCAAGGGCTCATGTGGGAGCGGGGAGCGGGGAGGGAGGGGAAAAATGAGGACCTAATGTCGGGGGTTTAAATGGAGAGAAAATGTTTTGAGAAATGATGTACAAATACGCTTTACACAATTGATGTGTGTATGGATTGGGATAAGAGTTGTATGAGCCCCTAATAAAATGTTTAAAAAAAAAATTGATGCATGGATTGTACTAAGAGTTGTAAGAGCCCCCAATAAGATGCTCTTTTAATAATTTTTTTCAATTTCCCTGAATCAATAAAAAAGTTGAAATTTAGATCATTTCAGGTCATTTATTGAATGGTATGCATATGTAACTGAAAGTGGATAAAATGATGTGGTTATTGCCCTTTTATCTCATGTTATGTTGCTCATTCAAATCCACCCTCACTATAATAAAGAAATGACTTTCAAAAAGAAGTAGCTTTTTCTCTCCATCCATTCAATCAGACTGATTATTGAGGACAGCCTTAGGGTTCATTTGTATCCAGCACTGTGAGTTCTAAGGAAGGAGCAATCAGACGGCAACAATAGAATTCCAGCACATAATGGACAATATGCCAGGTGTTTAGTTTCAATGTCTTTATTTCTATTCACATATCTGTGTACTGTATGATTTTTCCTTAATTTAATTTTAGTGTCATCATTGTATCTTCTGTTTAGTTTTTTTTTATAGCTTGCTATAATTAAGCTTTTATTTGGAAGTCATTTTAAAACCTCTGCATCATTGTGATGGAATTGTTGGTAATGTGTGATTACATTATGTTGTCTTTTCCAAGACACTCATAATTGAAGCATTATCCTCGGAGATTTTTCTTGGCTAAAAATGTAAGTAATTAAACATGGAAACAAATGTTATCTGTTGCATATGCTGCAATAATAAATACTTCAGTATAATACAAGTTAATATCTCTTTGGGGATGCTGCTTAATCCTGGTACAACATGTTGTATAAATGGATAAATAAATGGTTAAACATTTAATATCTTATGTACTACAATATGTGGTGTTCAAAACTAGAATATATATATGTATATATATATATAATCCTACACAAACATTCATACAAGAGCAGTTATAAAAGCTTGTGGAAACATTCCATTATCTTTTAAATCCATTTTCTGTGAATTTTGGAAGTCTCCTTGTGTATGTGTGTGGGTGTACAATTTTTGTGTATATGCTGTCTGAATATGTATGCATTTTGAAGAGCATTATGAATAATATTCTAGCTCCATTTGTTGTTTTGTAACAATTCCAGCTATGGAGATGTGAGAAATGCAGTTGCTACCAAACATTTCACATGTGCATCCAACATGAATGATAGTCTAGGGACATGAGCAATTTCTTCTAAAGATGGTGGAAGGAAAATAAATATGCTGATGAAAAGGCAATGTAGACAGGCCTATTGAAAACTTAAAATGTGCATAACCATTTATCCAATCATTTATTTCTTGGGACTTATCTTTGGGACATATAAAAAGAAATGTGTATAGCTTATACATATTCATATTGTTTTAATTAAAATATGTTAAGTAAGTTAAGCATATATGCACAGGGTATCGATTAAATTGTTGTTGCTATTAGGTACCATCAAGTCAGTTCCAACCCATCGTGAACCTAACCATAATAGAATTAAATTCTGAACAGTTCTATGCTACCCTCATGATTGTTCCTATCCCAGAGCTCCTTCTGCAGACACTGTGGAAGTCCATCTGGTTGAGGGATGCCTCTTTTTTTGCTGCCTCCTCCAGTTTACCAAGCATGATGTGCTCCTCCAGGGGCTGGTCTCCCCTTACAATATATCCAAATTATGTAAGATGAAGTCTTGCCATCCTTGCTTCTAAGGAACAGTAAATAAAATCTGATAAATTCTAAAATACAACACTATGCTGCCATTAAAAATCTATGATCGACACATAACCGCGTTCCTTATAGGGAGATGAACAACAGAAACCGTGGGGGGAGGGAAACAGCGGTCAGTGTAAGATATGAAAATAATACTTTATAATTTATCAAGAGGCCACAGGAGAGTGGGGAGGGCGGGAAAGAGGAGGGAACACTAAAGGCTCAATAGGAAATAAATGTCTAGAAAATAATGATGGCAAAATATGTACAAATGTGCTTGATACAATTGATGTATGGCTTGTTACAAGAGCTGTAAGAGCACCCAATAAAATGTTTACAAAGCAAAACAAAAATCACGTTAGAAGCGAAAAATAAATAACATGACAAGGTTTATATTACACACATATTACCAAAAATGAAGATAATGACATTTCCAATAAGGATGTTTTTCCAATAATTATTCAGAAATTTAAAAAAGACAAAGAAAAAGAATATATCAATGTATATGTGAAAAGTTTTATTATATATCAGTGATTTTATATTCAATGAATAAAATTACCTTAAAATATTATCAAATAAGTTAGTTGGAAAGATGGCTTTAAAAAAAATCAATGTTTAATACTATGTAGAGAGCTAATATTTCTTGTGTTTTTCTTAAACCTTTAAATACTATACAAAAAACAATATATTTTACTAAAAATTCAGACAGCTAGATAGAAAACATATTTTAAAATTAGCCAAAATATATCCACTACATACTTAGAAATTACATGTCTTTTATAAAAAGGTAGGCTAAGTTTTCTTAGAATGGACATGTGTTCTTGGCTCTGCTCAACAAAATTGACAAAAAACAATAATCTCAGCATTTAGAAAATTGACAAAAGTCATAATAAGAAACGATTACACTTGAAAGGAACATTGCATTGTGTCAGTTTGAATAAGTTTGGTTCTGCTTTGAGATAACTTCCAATGTCCTCTTCTCCCACTACAAGGTTAGTCGGCTAGGTTGGGGTGGTCTGGAGAACTGGTAATTCTACAGTATGCTCACTGTGTGTAGTGGGTGGTAAAAACTTTGCTGAAACCCTGGCGGGGACTGAGCATGATACTAGGACAGGAGGAAAGTCAAGGGAAATAGAGGAAAGAGTTGGGAGGCAAAGGGCATTTATAGAGGTCTTGATAAAGGCATGTACATATGCAAACATATTTATATATGAGGATGGGTAAATAGATCTATGTGCATATATATATAGGTTTAGTATTAAGGTAGCAGAAGGACATTGGGCCGCCACTCAAGTACTCCCTCAATGCAAGAATACTTTCTTCTATTAAATTGGCATTCCATGATGCTCACCTTTCCGACACAACCCCTGAAGACAAAGCAGGTGAATAAGCAAATGTGGTAAAGAAAGCTGATGTTGCACAGCTATCAAAAGGCATTGAAGGTAAACAAGCGCCATCAAGCTCAGAAGCAACAAAGCCCACATGGAAGAAGCACACCAGCCTGTGTGATCACGAAGTGTCGAAGGGATCAGGTATAAGGCATCATCAGAACAAAAAATCTTACCATGGTGAATGATGGGGGGAGTGCAGAGTGGAGACCCAAAGCCCATTTGTAGGCCCCTACAGATCCCTTTGCAGAGGGGTCTCGGGAAGGAGATGAGCCAGTCAGGGTGCGATGTAGCAACGATGAAAAATACAACTTTCATCTAATTCTTAAATGCTTCCGTCCCACCCTGCCCCCCACTATCATGATCTGAATTCTACCTTGCAAGTATGGCTAGACCAGAGGATGTACACTGGTACAGATAGGAACTTGAAACACAGGGAATCCAGGGCAGATGAGCCCTTCAGAACCAGTGGTGTGAGTGGCGATATGGGGAGGGTAGAGGGACAGTGGGATGAAAAGGGGGAACCAATTACAAGGATCTACATGTGACCTTCCCCCTGGGGGACGGACAACAGAAAAGTGGGTGAAGGGAGACAATTTATAAATTATCAAGGGCTCATGAGGGAAGAGGGAGTGGGGAGGGAGGGGAAAAAATGAGGACCTGATGCCATGGGCTTAAGTGGAAAGTAAATGTTTTGAGAATGATGAGGGCAATGAATGTGCAAATGTGCTTTACACAATTGATGTATGTATGGATTGTGATAAGAGTTGTATGAGCCCCTTATAAAATGATTTAAAAAAAAACTTTCTGAAGGCAGGTGACATGGGAGAGCCAACCACTCAGCTCTGTCAATTTTTGGTTGCTATTGTGAAACTGCCCACATGCTCCAAACTTCCCCTAGTGTTCTAACAACTCCTGAGGCGTCCCATAATTCTAGCCAATTTAGCTAATCAAGGCACATAGGAAACTTGAAAAGAGTCTTTGGAGATTAAAACCTCAAACTTTTTCATTCTAAATAGCCTGATATTTAGAAGTGTTCCTAAAGACAGAATCTGTATTTGCTAATCATTGGCTAAATAATGAGCAGCAATGGCATTGGGACAACTTCTATAAATTCAGGCTTGGAAATAAATATGCATATGCATTTGAGTACATTGCATTTGCATACAGGGTTATCAGTACAACAAGAATGCATGAAAAAAATCATTTCAGAGAAACATTCCACACACAACAACAGCAACAAATAAACAGTAGGAACAACATCAGAGTGAAATTTCAAAATCCAGACTTTATGCAAAATATTTTCTATTTTTTTCTCTTTGGCAAATGTTGCTGCAACATTGGATATCTATCTGCAGAAGAATGGAAAAAAGACTCATAGCTGATCCCATATTTAAAAACAAACTCAAAATGGATCAAAGAACTAAAGGTAAATCTCAGAGCTCTAGAAACCATCACTGAGAAAATCAGACAGTTCACCAAAGATTACATCCAAATGACCAACAAATTATACGAAGAAATGGTCACAATAAATAGCCATTTGAGAAATTTAAATCCAAGCAACGATTCCATACCACCTTATACCAACAATGATAGCCAAATTAAAAACAAACAAAAATTAAAAAAATAGAAAACAGCAAAAACAAGAGGATTGAGAAAGATGGGAAGAATCCTCATGCACTGTTGCTCCAACTGTAAATATGTACAGCCACCATGGGAAGGGATATGGTACTACCTCAACCAACTCGCAACAGACATTCCCTATGACCCACAAACCTCTCTGCTGGGTGTACACCCCAAAGAAGGAAGAGTCATAGCATGAACAGACATTTGCATACCCATGATAATCACAGCACTGCCCCGAAGGCAAGACAATGGGAAAAAAAACAGTAGAAGACTAGATAAAGAAATTTTACTATATCTACTGTTCACACAATGGAAAACTATGCACATTAAAAGAGGGTGAAGGAAGACGTCAGACAGTGAACGATATGACAAAATAATAATTTATAAATTTCACGGGTTCAAAAAAAAAATTTCACGTGTTCATGAGGGAGGGGGAAGTGGGGAGGGAGGGGAAAAATGAGGAGCTGATTCCAGGGGCTTACATGGAGAGGAAATGTTTTGAGAATGATGAGGGCAATGAGTGTACAAATGTGCTTTACACAATTGATGTATGTATGGATTGTGATAAGAGTTGTATGAGCCTCCAATAAAATGATTAAAAATAATAAGCAGAATGATGAAACCAAGAAGGACAACATTAAACAACAACAGTGAAACCAGGCATGGGTGGACCTGGCTGAGTGAAATTAGTCAATCACAAAAGGATAAATATTACACGAGATCACTGTTTTAAAGAAGAAGAAGAAAAAAATTAAACAAGACAAAAACTTTCATACCAAAGGGAACAGACGTTGGAGATTACCCAGCGAGCAGTTAGAGCAAGGTAGAAAAGATGATACAATAGACCAAAAGATTGACAGGTATTTACTTGGGTGAAGGGGAAAATAGAAAAATGTAAAAGATAAATCAAAGGAGATATGTAGGGTAAGTAATTGGAGAGGTTGATAGGTAGTTTAAATTGTTGAATACAAAATTGTTGATCTGAAATGCAAATCACTCCCAAAAGGTTTTAAAAATAAATAAATAATATTCTATTTTTTAACAAAAATATGATACTTGTGAAGAAAGATGAAATTGTGATCAGGGAAAAAATTCTGTCAATAGGAACTTTATCTGACTGTTCCCAGATCTTGGATTTAGTGGAGGAAATCTTCAAAGCAGCTGTTACAAAGAGGTTCTGAGAAATGATGCTTAAAGAATTCAAGGAGAGTATGACAAGGGCGAGGTAACAAACAAAGGTCTCAACAGGCGACTCAAGGTGGCATAGAAAAGAATCAATGACATTGAACCTGGATTGGGTGATGTGATTCAAGCTGAAGAACAGAACAAAGTTTGAAAAAGCTGGGGGACAGCATCAAGTACCAACATACATGCGATCAGGGTCCCTGTATAAGAGAGGTAAAAGGAGACAGAACAAAATATTTGAACAAATAAAACCCCAAACTAATGAAAAACAACAAGCTACATATTCAAGAAACTGAACAACCAGGAAAGAACAATGTACAAAATATGTAAATCATAAAAATGCCATTTATATAACACAGCAAACTTTTTTTAAAGCCCAACTGAAAATCTTAGGATCAGCAAGAGGAAAAAAAACCTCTCATTTATTCTAGGTAGGATAATTGCACGTAATGGATAAGATCTCATCAGAAACAATGGAGATTACACAGTATGGAATGGCATATAAACATGCCGATACTAAAAACAAACAAAAACCAGTCAATGAGAATTCTACATTCAGCAAAACTTTCATTCAAATAGAATAGGGGTACAATTATTTGTTCTTCCCATTAATATGAAGGGTTCAATCTTCAAATTTTTGTGAAAAAATTTCATTGTATTTTAATTATATTTTTACTCAAACTTTTGAACCCCACTTATATATTACAAAAACCTGGAATTGTATATAGAAGTATACAAGAGCATATCCTACCTGCGTTTGGAGAACACTGTAAGGACAGTTCTGCAGCACTAGACACTAACGACAGACGGGCTGAAGCGCTGTGGTGGCGTCCAGACTATCGTCAATGAGGAAAGTCGAGGACATTACAAAGCCAGGAAGAAAGGGTCAAAGAGGTGCCAGAAGAGACTCTGAAATTTGCTCTGATTCCTCAAGTAGATAAGGAAATAGAAGAAATGCTGAAGGAGTTAAACAAACTTTCAAAAAATATCTTGAAAGAACAAAGTAAAATATTATAATGCAATGGGCAAAGACGTAGAGTTAGAAATTCAAAAATTAAGAATAAGCATGCCTGAAACTGAAAACAATAAAGAAAAAAATCAAGCCTCAAATTGCAATATTGGAAGATTCTATGATCAAAACATTGAATGATACAAGAAACACCCCCCAAAAAAAGATTTAAAAAATACAGTCATTATACCAAAAAGAATGTCAACATTCAACCATTTCAAGAGGTATCCTATGACCAAGAAGGAAGAAGATCAAGATACTCTGAATTTATTAGCTAACACGAGGCCCCAGGAGTTTATGGAAAGCCAGTTGAAATGTTTCTTCAATAAGCTCATGAAGCGCTGGGAGCACTAGCCTGTCTATGCCAAGAAAACTGGCAAACAGTACTTGGCCAATTGACGGGAAGAGCTCTTTAATTAGTACCATTCCAAAGAAACGTGACCCAACAGGCTGCACAAAGTATAAAGCCATTTCATTGGTCTCACCTGCAAATAAAATTTCGCTGGATATGATCCAACAATGGTTGCAGCAGCACTTCACCAGGTAGCTGCCAGAAATTCAGGCCGGATTCCGAGAAGGACGTGGAACGAGAGATATTGTTGATGTCAGATGAGTGTTGGCTGAAAGCAGATAACACCGCAAAGCTATTTACTTGTGCCTTCTTGATTGACTATGCACAGAAATTCAATCACAACAAACGATGCATAGCCTTGAGAAGACTGGTCATTCTAGAGCATTTATTTCATTTCGCTCGTGTGGAACTGGTACATGGATCAAGAGTCTGTTGTGCAAACAGAATACTGAATGGTTGAAAATTAGAAAAGGTGTGTGTCAGGGTTGCATCCACTCATCACACTTATTCTACCTGTGTGCTTAGGAAAGAAGCAGAGAGCTGGCTTATATGAAGAAGCATGTGGAATCAGGATTGGAGGAAGGTTTAATAACCTGAAATTTGCAAATGACACAACTTTGCTTCCTGAAATTAAAGAGGACTTGAAGCACCCCTGACGAAGTTAAGGATTAAAGCCCTCAAGATGGATTAAAACTCAAAATAAGGAAAACCAAAATCCTCACCAATAGAGATCATCATAATAAACAGAGAAAATATTCAAATTCTCAAGGATTGAATATTGCTTGCATCCACAATCAAAGTTCAGGGAAGCAGTGGTCAAGATATCCAAGAATGCAGGCTTGGTTAAATCAACTCCCTAAAACCTCTTTAAAGTGTTGAAAAGCAACTATTTGTCTTTGAATGCTATTTTCAAGTGTTGCAAAGCCAGGATGTCACTTTGGAGGTACCCGCGACCCAAGCCATGGTATTTTCATTCACCTCGTATGCTTTCTACTCCCCTAAAGCGTTACAGTCTGGGGAGCTCACCAGGGCAGTTCTACACTCTAGGCTCACCTTGAGTGGACATTGACTTAATGGCAGCGAGTTTGGTTATTGGTTGGTTTCACTTACCTGTGTAAGTTGGGCATTGGCTAAATAAGACCCAATAAGAATAGAATTATGGATATGAATTAAGAGAAGCATTTGAATTATGGTGGTGGTGTAGAATACCGAAAGGCACCTGGTCTGCCAAAAGAACAGCCTATCTGTCTTGAAAAAAGTAAAGCCAGAATGCGCCTTAGGCGCAAGGATGGTGGGACTTCATCTGACACACTTCGGACATGTGACCTGGAGACACCAATCCCTGGAGAGGAGCATCGTGTTTGATAAAATAGAGGGGCAACAAAAAGGAGACATACAATGAAAAGTGTTGCTGAGGATGTAGAGAGGCCGGGATCTTCATTCCTGGTAGAATTAGCATGTTACACTACAAGGGATTTAGCATTTTGGCACTTTCTTAGAAAGTTAAACCTAAATTTTCTATTTTAACCAGAAATTATGTTCCTAGGAATTAATTCAGAATAAATACAAATACATTCTCACATGAAGGTATGTACACAAATGCTCATAGCACCATGATCTTAGTTGCCAAACTGTGGGAAAACCTAGAGGCACATCCACTAGATGAGCAAAGTGGCAAAATGCTGGACATATATGATGCAAAATATTCAACAATTGAGAAGAATGCTCTCACACACATCGACACTAAAAACAAAACAAAACACACATTCAATGAAAAGAGCCAAAGGCCAAAGACTGCACAATTATTCCCTTTATTAATTATGTCTAGAAAATACATATTAAGAGACTCCAAAAACTCACCAGTTGTTGCGTAGGAAATGTATGTAGGGATTCCTTGTAAATGGGTATGTAGAAATTTCTGGAGTTGATGAAAATATTACACATCTGGCTTATATACCTCTATAAATTAACCTATTATAATCACTGGATAGTGTACAATAGCGGTGACTCTTATGTTAATGATATGTCTTTTAATTTGTTTAAAACTTTAAGTATTACATGTAGTATTGATTTTAAAAACATGTAAAATAGACTAATGAGACAACTAAATCCTTTAGGCTAAACTTTTATGATCTAGAATTTTGATGACTACTTATATATTTTGTTATGTATCCTATTCAATGTGATATAAATTGGTTATGCCACTATTTTCAGTGAGCAGATATATTAAATATTATGAGAAAACCTATATTTTATGCTCTTCCCTTTTCAAACTACATTGTTGCCCCACACATTACTTTCATGATATAGAAACTTAGTTAATATTCCAGGTTTTTTGTTTGTTTTCTGATCCTTCTGAGGTTTTCTTAGTATGTGAACATACAGGTCTGTGCCTAACTGTATCAAGAATCATTCGCTTTTAAATACTCATTTATTCATTTTATGTTTTATATTAATGGAGGGCAAAATACTTTAATCATGATTTCTCATGATAAATTTAAAAAGATTAAATTATAAGAAGGTTCAAATCAGAGAAATTACCAGATGCAGAGAGAGAATGTGAATAAAGGTAGATGAAGCACTGAAATTGAAGGTGCATTGCATGACTAATGTATGACTAGAATTAAATCTTGTTTTAGGATCTTTAATATCTTCCTGAAGCTTATTCCTTTCCTCCCTGGTTTACTGATTACACTCTTAGTTTTAATATCAGATCATCACATAAAAGTCCCTTTTATGCACCTGACTTACACCTAATGACTTGTAGAACTAGTTAAGCATATGTGACTCTGGATCCCTGGACGCATACAGTTTAAGACAATAACACAGATATGAAAGGCTTACGAACATCAAAAACACAAATATTATTCATGAGTTCTTAAAAATTCCCCTATTTATCATCAATATTTTTGAGAAAAATGGTAATCGACCTTCCTACACACATCAGACATTATTTCACATTAATCTCCATTTGGTTTTAGCTCGGTCAGTGTGAGAAGTCTTCAGTTTGTATTTTAATAAGGCATCAATAAAAGGAAGATATGTCAAAAAATTACTTATAAAAATGGTTTTAAATGTTAAATTTCTTCTTTTTTCCCCTCAATTAGATACTTAGTCTTGATGGAATTTTAAAAACCTTGTAAAAAAGAAGCCCACCAGTTTTAACAGACTTCTCAAATTCTCAGGGGTTTCTAGGAGTGAAATCTTGCTTTGCTACATATATGAAATTTCACTGACCAAGGAAAGAATCACATAGAAAAAGAAATGAAGAAGAAGATCGAATGAGGCCAAGGAGTAACTGCTCATTTCATAATCATCTTCTCCGTTGCAGAAAATGTCAAATGCTGTCATTCATTAAATTTCTGTGTGAGGATGTCAAAATGTCTTCACATATAACCTAACAAAAGTGAAGAATTGTTTATATCTCCAAAAGGAAGAGGGACCAGACTTTAACCCGGTGCTCCAAAACTTGAGTCCAACATACCGGCATGAAGCAGGAAATCAATAGAAAGGTCTGAGGGGCCGCCCCCAATCCCAACTACATGGACTGACTCCCCCTCCTACCTCCCCACCCCCTCACAGAAGAAGTCACTTCAGAGGACAGCACTGAAGCTACAGCTCAGGGAGAGGAAAATGCCTGATCAGAGCACAGAGAGGCAAATGAATGGAGAGGAAGAGAGAGTGGAACACATCTGGCCCACCAAGCCCCGAGGACAATATTCCCATTCAGAGCAGCCAATGCACAAAGAGGACCATAGGGCCAGCCCCACTATGAGACATGATGTCCCTCACTGACCCATAGAGCTATGGGGGACAACTCAGGAGACACAGTGCAGAAATTGCGCCTGATCTGACCCCACCACACTGAGGTGAAACACTAAGCATGAAGCAGAACAGCAAGGGGAACAGAGCAACGAAATAAATCCCCAGGGAGTACCAAAAATAGACTTTGGGGCCAGAGCGTGGCACCCCATCAACTCAACCAGAAAACACTCCTAAAAGTCAACAACAGACCTTGAACTATTTACAGACTTTTTTTTTCTTGTCGTTGTGGGGTTTTTTTGAGGTTGTTGTTTTCTTTTC
>NW_022103900.1:11847031-11877298 GCF_000313985.2 Echinops telfairi
CCCAATAAAATGATTTGAGGGGAAAAATGTGAAGAATTGCAATGAGAGGAACCTACACTAAATGCATAGTTAGTTTTAATTCTAGTTCTTCAGTTAGGAGACCAAGTGAGGCTACTGAGGAGTCAAAGGAGTCTCATCAGCACACATGTGTACTGTTCAAAAATATTAAAAAGAGAGAAAGAGGGAAGGTATGATTAACAACACAATACATTTCCTTTAATCAGATCTTAAAGTGAAGGTAAGTGGCTAAATACACCAATGGGGTACACTGATGCATTTGTTTGAAGTTCAAAATGCTTAGATTAGGTTCAGGAGAATGTGTCAAACCCAATAATGAAGTGTCCCAAATGTGTATATCACTTCTAGATACAGGATGAAACCTTGAAAAAAAAATGGCAGAATGTATATTTGAAGAAACTGAAATTTTAGTCCTTATTCATTCAAAATTGTTGTCTTTCTTTCATGCTCAGACTGTGTATTAAATTTTAGCCCTCCTATATACTATTTCCTTTTCCCCTTTCCTCCTTGCTCAGCGGATGATAAGGGATACCAAATCAATAGTTCTGTAGAGGAAGCAGATATAACATTCTCGGAGACATCAGAGACAGGAAATAGAAGCAACAATTCATTTTACTGTCTCAGTTTAGATTGTATTTATACCACCTGCTGTGCCTGTGGGAATGGAATCTCTAGTGGCATCTTTAGACACAAACTTTCTCTTGGTGGCTTTCCTTTTTCTATTCCGTGTCAAAGGGCTTTTTAAAAATTTTCCCTAGGAGAAGGTGCCTATGGCACTTGGCTGAAGAGATGAGACTTCAATGAGCTATAGCAGACAAAGAGTGACAAATTAAAATGACAAGGCTGTCTTATAAAATTGTGATCTACTGAAATGCAGTATTTCTGGCCCAGTCAATGTAGACAGCATTATGCTATGTGGTAATAGACTGCAAGACCTGGGCAGCCTGTCTATGTCGTTGAGATAACTGAATCTGTCACTATCAACACTCTTCCAAATTGGATCTTTCCTGGCTTTTGAGAGCATGAGCATCCACAAAGGTGGCCGTTTAAGTCAGGTTCATGGGGATAGTGTCGTTTTCCTTAGAGAAATTTGTATTTTTTAAAATACGAATAATGATAGTCATTGGCATGGAATGAATCCGAAGAGAAACCTTTTAATAGCTCCCAAAGTGATGTTGACCTTTGGCACTGTGCCTTATTGAATGTCTTGTTACATCTGTACCATCATAACTCTAAGAGGTGGCTGACCACACACGCTCTCTCGATGTTAAAACTTGAATGCAGGACAACCCCAGACGGTGTTAACACCGTCACCCAAATACAACGTGTATTAAGTAAACATTTATGGACTTAATTTAAGTGGCAGAGGAAATGTATTTGTGTATTTTGAGATTAAATTTTAAATTGAATTGGATTGGTCGCCAGTGGAGAAGTGCAACAGCATATTCGGGGAGCAGAGGATTTTAAATGTAGGGGAATCGAGAGTGCACTCCAATGTGCCCTTCTTTGTCATCCACTGCATATACTCTGGCACATCACCAAGCCTACAGTTGGAGCTTCACAAGGATCCCTGCGGAGAATTTTCCCCTTCCCAATTACTTTGCCCTCATCCTCCCCAAGGCTCTCATTTGTACTTGAAGAGAGAAATATGATTGAAATATATCTCACCATATTCTGAAATGCTCCTAATGTTGGATGAGAATACACAGTTAGTTTATTTTCTTTTTATTAAATTACCTCTTGTCTAGATAAAGACATGTACATATGCAAATATATTTATATGAGGATGGGGAAATAGATCTATGAGCCTATATTTATAGGTTTGGTATTAAGGTAGCAGAAGGACATTGGGCCTCCACTCAAGTACTCCCTCAACACAAGAATACTTTCTTCTAGTAAATTGGCATTCTATGATGCTCACCTTCACGACACAACCGCTGAAGACAAAGTGGGTGAAAAAGCAAATGTGGTGAAGAAAGCTGATGGTGCCCGGCTATCAAAAGAAATAGCGTCTGGGGTCTTAAAAGCTTGAAGGTAAACAAGCGGCCATCTAGCTCAGAAGCAACAAAGCCCACATGGAACATATCAGCCTCTGTGATCACAAGGTGTCGAACGAATCACTGAAGACAAATGGGTGCATAAGCAAATATGGTGAAGAAAGCTGATGGTGCCCAGCTATCAAAAGGTATAGCGTCTGGGCTCTTAAAGGCTTGAAGGTAATCAAGCAGCCATCAAGCTCAGAAGCAACAAAGCCCACATGGAAGAAGCACACCAGCCTATGCAACCACGAGGTATCAAAGGGATCAGGTATAAGGCATCATCAGAACAAAAAATCTTACCATAGTGAATGATGGGGGAGTGCGGAGGGGAGACCCAAAGCCCATTAGTAGGCCACTGGAGATCCCCTTGCAGAGGAGTCTCAGGGAGGAGATGAGCCAGTCATGGTGGCATGTAACAACGATGAAAAATACAACTTTCCTCTAGTTCCTAAATGTTTCCTCCCCGCTCCCACTATCATGATACGAATTCTACCTTGCAAGTCTGGCTAGACCAGAAGATGTACACTGGTACAGATAGGAACTGGAAATACAGGGAATCCAGGGTGGATGAGCCCTACAGGACCAGTGGTGTGAGTGGTGAAACAGGGAGGGTAGAGGGAGAGTGGGCAGGAATGAGGGAACTGATTACAAGGAACTATATGTGACCTCCTTCCTGGGGGATGGACAACAGAAAAGTGGGTGAAGGGAGACATCAGACAGGGCAAGATATGACAAAATAACAATTTATAAACTATCAAGGGCTCATGAGGGAGGGGAGCGGGGAGGGAGGGGAAAAATGAGGACCTAATGCCGGGGGTTTAAGTGGAGAAGAAATGTTTTTAGAATGATGAGGGCAATGAATGTACAAATGCGCTTTACACAATTGATGCATGTATGGATTGTGATAAGAGTTGTATGAGCCCCTAATAAAATGATTTTAAAAAAACAATAAAGTACCTCTTGATGATAATGGTCAGTTATCTATATTAGCGTGGTTAGGATTTGGCTCCAACTATATTAGGTTGAATATGTTGTATATTCTGAAATATTCTAGAATTTCTTGGGGTATCAAGGAAATAAAAAGTGACAATTATATAATGGTGTCCCATTATATAGATGGCCTTGCATATCACGGCCTCAGTAATGACACATGGCTATTTTGACATATATGTATTTTTATTTGTTTCAGTTTATTGATGTAGTGACAATGAAAACTGGAAGACATCCGTTTTGTCAGTTATGTGGCAGGAGAAGTCATATGTGCATAATTATCAAAATCGTTTGTTCATTTAAATAGGCCTTATCTCATGGTCAGCAGTTTGAACCCACAAGCCATTGCAGGGCAGAAAGATGAGGTTTTTGGCTCTGGCGAAGATTTACAGCCTCAAAACAAATAAACACAAAAGAAAGCAAAGAGGCAGTACTCTGTCCTACAGGGTCACTGTGAGTCAGAATCGACTCAATGCCAGCGAGTTTGAATTTTTGATTTGATCTTCCTGCCAATGCAAACATTAAGAAATTGAAGGCTTTTATCAACATTAATCTTAATCAAACAGGAAATCAAGATGCATTGATAGTCATTAGTGATTTAATACAAAAGTCATATACAAAGAAGGATTCATAGTTGGAAATTATGGCTTTAATGATTGAAACAAAGTGGGGTTTCATATAATAGGACTCTGAAAGAGCAATAACCTATTCATTATAAATTCACTGACATTCTTTGGAAATATCTTTTCTCCACAATGAAAACAAAGCAACTATACATGTGGACCTAACCAGCTAAATTACATACAGTGTTAATAAGCAAAGATCAGGTTTAAGGAGGGCCTCCTGACCTAAGCCATGGTCTTTTCATTTCCCACATGTTCACACAAATGGAGTCTTGGGCTGCTAACAGCCAGGTTGAAGGTTCAAAACGACTAGCATGCTCTCAAGGAGAACAATGATGTTGCTGCTGCCATAAAAAATTGCCATCTCTTAGCAACACTAATGAACAGTTCTATTCTGTCTACCAGAGTCACTGTCAATCAGAATTGTCTTAACAGCAGAGGATTAGATATACATGCAAAATTTGAATAAAGAATAATGGAGACCAAGGAATAACTGATGCAATTTAAATTAGGGGGAAGATAATGGCATATACTACCAGCAATGCAGTATGCTTGTTAGAAAAGGCGATGGTCACACTTGAGCTTATGTGCTCTGGACTTGTTATCAAAAGCCAGTCCCTGGAAAAGGATATCAAAACCAGTGGACAGTTCAACTGGGAAGCTTTGTTGACAGGTCCCATTAAGCAGGTTCCACCTTATTGTGAACCTGTGTATGACAGGAAAAAATACTGCTTGGCCAGTTCACTTGGGCTGTGTGCTCATTTTTAAGATAGTTTAAGAAGAGAGTCAGATGGTTTCTATTTTCAAAAACCATATTATAAAATGTTTACATAATTTGTGGAAAAAAGCTGAACAAATTATGTCAAATTTAATTGTTTAGACTCCTCCACATTCAGGAATCTGGGGGGCATCTCTTAGGCAACAATAGTCATTTGGATGCTAAGAGGTTTAACCAGGGCAGTATTTGGTTAATTCAGAAATACAGTGGAAAAATTAAGACATTAACCTCATAAGTCTAAGAGGACTTTGTATGGAATTAAAAAAACGTTTCTTATTCATATTTCTGTAATAGAAGGAATAGAAAGCAGCTCTTAAATCCCGCCCCCCACACACACACACACATTCCGGATTCATCTCATTGTCTTATCGATTTAAAATAGACTCTTTCACTCAATTCCCAATTTGGGATTTTCTCATTATCTTAAATGAAAAAAAGTAAATAATAAGATATTAAAAAGAAATATTAAGCATATTCATAAAATTCCAGTTCCAAATGTGACTGACATCCCTTATCTTTTGTAAAGTTTGGAAGCTCTAGTTGCAAAGGGGATTCTTGTGGGGCTAACCATGAGGTCAGCGTTTCACACCCACCTGCCACGCTGCCGAAACAGATGAGGATTTCTTCCCCTGTCAAGCTTTACTACCTGGGCAGTCCTATATAGGGTCTCTATGAGTTGGAATTGATGTACTGGTAGGGGCTTTGTCTTTCTCTTGGTTTGGATTCTTATAAAGATGGTGTTTTTAATGACCAATTTGGCAATTTCTCAAAGTTCCTCAAGTATCAAAGGGGCTGGGCTGGCGTGGGGTGGGTGTGGTGACGGGTGAACTTGAATTGCTTCATCAAAGATAATACTAACAGAATGAGCTCAATGATTGTCATAATAGACTCAATGGGATTTAAAATGAATAAACAATTTCAATAAATTGAATTAATTAGATTTGGCTTCAGTGTGCAAGCAGTTTACTTTCTGAAATCATGTACAATAACTTGTTCAAGAAGTGCTGGTATATAATTGCCTGAAGTCAGAGGATAAAAAAGAGAAATCTGAAAATCCATTATGTTCGTGTTAACAGTCTAACTAACCTAATTAACTGCTATCTGAATTTTCACACCTCTATTTCATGATCTTTCTTGCCTCAAACCTTCAAGCCTCAAAAGCAACAAACAAAACTAAACTAAAATAGCACTTGAAAGAGAGCAGTACTAAAGATAGAGCAAAATAGTCCATTTTAAAAGTCAGCTACTCTTTATTTTCTCAGCCTTTATCTGTTTGTATTGTTTGGCGAAGAATATTTTCATATGTATTCTATATATAAATGGATGTATCATCCTAATTAGTTATGTGCAAATAAAAATGAAACATTTTAATATAGCTGTCGATGTATCCTGATTGTGCATAAGGGCTTCCAATCCAGCCCTCAAAGGAGAGTGTCTTGTTGTTCCGGAGGCATGTAGGACGTCTGCACATTCAAACATAAGGAGTAAATACATGAAGACTCCCAACGAAAATGCCAGTATTCAGAATTTAATATATTTTTTCCACAATAGTGCAAATGTTTAAAATGCTACCTTTAGTCTTTTTTATTCTTGAATTTGAAAGAGGGGTATATAAAAAGGAAATATGAAGACATACTTAGGTAAACAAGTGGCCAATAGCCAACAAAACTATTACATCAAAATATATGAAATCCTCCATCTTTAATATTAGTGATAAAGTTGGGTTTTTTTAATATGGCTAAGCCAGATTTTGTTAAGATTTTAATTATAATTCCCTATTTCCTAAATGCTTCAGTTCACAGAGATTTATAATATTGAAAGATCTCCCCAAAGTCTCACAGTTTTCTTTATCAATTAATGCATTGAAATACCAATATACTTTTGAATACTTGAAAAATACATTGAATAATATATTCTGTTCCCAAATAATACTTTTCCTATGTCACTATAATAAAATGTAACTAATGAAAGGTGAAATAATTCTCATAGCATATTTATCTGATTCTTTTTGCTGATCTACTGTTGTTCACCAAGAGGTTTGATAAAGTTGAATTTTATTGTTTTTTTTTTTTTGTAGAATTCAATTTAATTCAATTGTTTTATAAGAAGTGAAACTGATATTGGATTCAATAATATATTGAAATTATATATAAATGTAAAAGTGCTTAAAATCTAATATTTATATCATGTATAAAATGTAATAAAGAAATAATAACATATTTATATTGATTATTTTTTCATAGTTCATGGAAAAGCTTAATTTATAAACTTGCAAACAAAAATGCTGCTGAACAGCTTAATATTATTAATAAAAATTGTTCTTTCGAGATAAGCTTTTATTCCTATTTCTTGAATGACACTGAATCTGAAATTTAAAAATAAATTTAAATAAATTAAAAATTCACAATCATACTACATTTTAAGAACTGAATCTGCTCCTATTCAATGTCATTTCCATAAACTGAAAGCTTTGAGAATGATCAGATCCTAATTTCTATTATTGCTAGCCCTCTTTGATGCCCTCGGGTGCACAGGATTGTCTGGCTAATTTCTATGGTTGAGTCTCTCTGTGACGTGGCATTGAAATTCAGCAGGGCACATTTCCTGTTTATGTCCCTGACATGCAATTGGTGAAGACACATAGCTGATGAATCCAAAGTTATGGGCTCACGAGTGTGTGGACCATATTGTTCTGTTGTATTACGGAGTGTGAATCGCACCTTCATTTTAGGTCATTTTCTTGCATAGCTATGTTATTTGGCACAAGAGAGGTCCTTGTGACGGTGCTTTGAAAGATCAAAGCAAATTCATACGCACGTTTGGGAAAATCACTCAAGCTACATGTTCACCCGAGACAGAGTCCACATCTTTTTCTATCAAGCTTCTTGCTGTTCCATGTTCGATGCCCTCCTTCCCCTCCCTCATCCCTCATCTCTGAGGAATGATAGAAAGTTATCAGGTATATTGCACGCTAATCACTTTCTATCATTGTTAGGCCTGTGGTAATGAGTGAATCACACACTTAGAATCACTGTCACAAAATCTGTTCTGTCTGAATTAAGATGATAAAGAATACGAAGTTTCTCAAATTGAGTAGCAGCCCCCACAAATTCAGTAAATTCTCATCCAATTTTTAAAAAAAATAGTAAGAGTCAAACATATATATTCTCCCCACATATTTATAAAATACTTTTATAAATCTGCGATCGGCATCAAGAAGCCCTAGTGGGGCATGTGCTAGGCATGGGATGTTGTTATGAGGGACCACAGAGTCTGTTTCCACTGAAAGCCGCAGGAGGAAACACTGCCCAGGCCCGCCCCATCCTTACGGTGGTTAAGACAGCCCATTGCAGCAGCCAATGTGTCAATCCATCTCGTTAGGGGTCTCTCTCTTTTATACTGCCCTTCTGCTTTACCAAGCATGATGTCCTTTTCCAGGGACTGATCTCTCCTGATGAGACACCCCAAAGCCAAACGCATTGGGATACTCACCATGAAATCAGAAATTCAATCCTCTCAGCTGTTCCGTGGGAAAAAGAGGAAGCCCTTTGCTCCTGGGAAGATTTATAGTCTTAGAGTTCTCTAGAGCCACAGCGAGCCAACATCAACTCAACACCGTGGGTTTGCTTTTGGGGGGGTTCGTTTCATGCCTACTCTTTGTGAACTTCATCTCAGGTGAGGTCATTTAAAACTTATGAATATAAATATATATGTGTACATATAGCTATCTGTCCATCTTCCTATCTAAATATACAAGTGAGTGATGAATCAAAGGAGAGATCATTTTTTAAATAGAATTCAGACCCACTCTGTGGGATTTTAATGACCGAAAAATCATTGTTCTGACAAATTGGCCTTTAAGTATTTTGCCAGCGCTTATTGTTCAAACTCTAAAATTTAAAAAATAAAGAAAGAAAATTTGGACTAGCCATTGTAAAATTGCATAGGGCCACATCTGCCCTCCTCTGACGTTACAGGATCACAAGGGGGAATAAAAGTAACTCAATGTCAGTCTAAAGCTGATTCCTAAGAGGCCTAGACCAGCTATGCCTCCGCCTTCCAACTTTCATTACCAAGTCTGACACCAACTTTCTCTTCCACAGCACTCTACTTTTCTCCTGGATTAAAGCATCCATGGCAGTAGCCTCCCAGAATTCCCGGACCATTCTCATGATGATATGGTGTATTAAAGAAGGTAACAGGTTATAATTGAGGATCAGAAATGCTCTGGACACATACCATTTTTCTAGCCAGTATCACTTCTCCTTCACCATGCACCCAGGCAAGCTTTTTCCTGGTCTTTGACACTAAGTCATATAAAAATGTGCTATGCTCAGGCAAGTGTCGCAAGGCTCCTTCAGCACTGCCAATCAACACTCAAAGGACATGCTACTCTGCCGTAAGCCTTAGACTGAAGGTGCTTGACTTTTGCTCTGTGGGTCACCTATTAAGTGTCAGGAGGCAACCCATTCCACAAGCGACCTTCTTGCCCAAATGCGCTCATCCTTACTGCATGGACTGGCACACCCTGCCATTCTGGCTTGCCCTCTGTCTCATGGTTCTGTGGGTGGGGTTCCTCTGCTCCTCCTCTATGGTTCTTTTGTTGTACAGTCTCTTTCCAGGATGCTCTGTGCTCCTGCTCTTCTATCTTGATACTAGCAAAATATCTCCTTTCTGCCTCTGATATGACCCATTGTGTTGTTCTTCTTGGTGTGTGCCATCAAGTTGGTTCAGACTCATAGTGACCCTGTGCCTGACAGAACACAATACTGCCCAGTCCAGTAGCATCCTCATTTTATACTCAGCATGATGGAAAAATGGACAAAGCCCCATATTAGAGTTTAAAGTTTTCATCATCATAATAAACTCTATTAAAATTAGTCACAATGGAATAATAGAATCCTATCATCATCATTTGCAACTCGCTCTTACATCAGCCTCATAGGAAAAGAAGAAATGTACCCGATCTGCAAGGTCCTACCTCGTCTTTTGAGGAAAACTTTAAATTCGATGGTTAAAAGAATGATATCAAGTAATCACTGCAATGCAGCCTCAGATTAAATAAGAGGAGATAAACAAGACACGAATATTTACTCTGCAAAACTCTTACTATCAAAATTAAGAGTAGCAAATCAATGTCAACCGGACCTGAAGCTTTCATGTGAAAGTTTCATGTGGCATCATGATCAAAGTGGACAGTGTGCTTATGAGGTTAAAGTGCAGAGGAGTTCCTCCTTACATCTCTAAACATACAAAAGAGAAGTGTATTTAGCTGGAAGGTGTGAGAAGGATAACGACACTTCACCCCGGAATATGTTTAGGTTTGGCAGAGAATACGTTCTATGTATGCATGTACCCATACCGCAAACAAACTCAAAACCCCAAACCAAAAAACCCTCATTGCTGTGGCATTGATGTCACCTCCTAGTGACAGGGGAGGACAGGGGAGACCTGTCCCTGGGAGTTTCAGAGACTGCGACTCTTTACAGGAACAGTAAGTCACACCTTTCCCCCACAGAGCAGCTGGTGGTTTCAAGCGGCTGACTTTGGAGTTAGTGGACCAATGTGAATGTAGTACAATATCCAGGGGGGAATACTGAAGACTTCTTGGCCATCACCAAGCATCTTGAGAGAATGACTCGATAGGCCTGGGGCTCAGAACCATCATTTGGAAGACACCCAGGGCAGTTGTCCTAATAGTCTAAAAAGACAACGTTCAACATTCTACTTTGTTGCTTAATGGCAGGGGTCTTAAGAGCGAGTGAACAGTCGTCTAAGGTTCAGCTAACAGTTTCTCCCCATCTGAAGCAAAGACGAGAGAGGAGAGTTGAAGAGACAGGAAAACACTTAGTCCAATGGGCTAATGAATGGACCACCTGAAATCCGAAACCAGAACACGATGGTGTCTGCCCACCAGCACCCACTGCTCAGAAAAGAATTGTATCTGACGATCCTGGATAGGGTGGGAGGTGAATGTGGGACAAATCGTGAAATAACAACAAGGACTAGGCTTACGAATAGAAGCTATAGACTAGGGCCCTTAGTCGCCCTTCAGGCTTGGAACTGAGCTCTCCCCTGGGGCTCAATTCCCCCCCAAACGATAGACAGGTCTATTAGATGAACAAAATCATAGTGAGGCAAGCATTCCTTAGAATAATTTAGCATGTGAAATTACAAAGGTAGCATCTGACCAAGGAAAATGTTCAGGAGGGTTAGGAAACGAGGACTAGAAACAAGGAGCCCGGGGAAGAAGTGGACGATGTTATGTTGTGGTGATTGCAGTTGATGACTTGAAACGGAATGAGCATGAATTCTTGAATGGAAAACTGATTTTCTCTGTTCAATGTCACCCAATTAATATAAAATGTTCTTTAAGAAGGAAACAAAACAAAAAGCATTTTTGACGCAAATAAAAGAAATACCTGTCCAATAAAAATGACAAGCTAGGAAAAAAGCTAGGAAATTGGGTAAGTTGTTAGAAAGCATAGAAAGAAATGAAAATTAAAATAGTAAAACTCTATCAGTAATATTACAGTACTCAGTGAAATTTAATGAACAGCTATCTCTACTATGTAGCCTTGCAATTTTCCCCTTTCTGTATGTACCCCAGAGAATGCTTGCTCTGTTTGTAAGGGAACATGCAAGACCTTACTTCACCTTTCGTTTTGTTATTTTGGCAGCAAACAGTTGGAAACGATCTAAGAATCCATTATTGAGGGGAGGATGGACAGATACATTTGTGGATGAGCAGGGTGAAATACTATGCACGAGTCTGAGGCAATAAATGAGCAGAAGAACAAGCATACAAAAAGGGGAAATCTTCAAACACGGGGGTGAATGAAAGCAATAACAAGAAATAATAGCAATAAAAATTAAAAATTAAAATATACTAAGGACTCCCTGGTGATATTGTGGCGCAGTCCTGATGCCATTATGGGTTAGGCATGAAGCGGCTAATTGCTGGATCAGGAGTTCAAATCCACAAGGTGCTTGATGGGTAGAAGATGAGACTTTCTACTGAAGTAAAGATTTGTTGTCTCAGCAAAGCATTGCAGTGGTTCTCAGCCTTCCTAATGCAATGACCTTTCATACAGTTCCTCATGTTGTGATGACCCCCAACCATAACATTATTTTCATTGCTACTTCATCACTGTCATTTTGCTACTGTTATGAATTGGGCGACCCCTGTGAAAGGATTTTTCGACTCCCAAAGGGTTCGTGACCCACAGGTTGAGAACCACTGCTCTGCAGGCTTCCTAAGAATTGGAATCAGCCTGTATAGTATAACAATAAACACATAAATGTAAAAACGTCAGTATAGTCAAAACAATATTTTAAAGATTGTACTTAAGGGCTATCTCATTATCTAACACTCTGCACTGATGACAATTAGAAGAAATCTAGTGTCTGGCAATTTGGGGGCATTAATCATGTACATCTGCCAGGGACAAATACAGAGGTGTGAAGCAAGAAAAGCCCTCACTGCAATTATGTGCCAACTGGCCAGAGCCATGTTTGGATCATGCCAGAGCCATGTTTGGATTGTCATGTGATACTGTAATCATCCCCCATTTGGTGATCTGCTTTGGTCAGTCGTCGTTGAGGCATACTGGCCAATTTTGAATCACAGCCTGATTTTTGAAACATAGTCATGCCAGTAAGTGAGGAGAGGACGCACTGCTTATCTTACAAATGGACTTCACACTTCAGTGAGGGCCCACTGGGGAGAGGCAAAGGGGAAGAAAAATGAAGACAACAGAGTAAAAAAGAAAAAAAATCAACAACAATCTAGGATGCTGCTGAAAAACCACCAACAGCCCAGCAGAGCTAAAACATGGCAGTGTGTCGTGAACTAAGGTATTGAATTTGCCCTTGGCATGTGAGGTTTCACAAGAGATTGACAATGGAAGAGAACAGGAATGATGGAGGAAGGAGGAGATTTTAATCCTCCTCTGCCTAAATCCTTAAGGATGCTATTTTAGGGACATTTCGAACTTAAAGAACAAGTAAAGTCAACTTTCTCAGAATACCCTCTGACACCATTTAATTCACAAAAGGGCATTAGTTAGACATTAGCTTGTACTGCAGGGAAGATATTGCTAGTTCTCATTCATCGTTTGCTTCTATGCACATTCTAGCAACAAGAGCCTCCGATTTTATTAATTTTGGAATTGTGTTCTAATAAGGCTGTTTGTGTGGTAACATACCCGTGTGACTTAGACTCCATTTGGTGAACTATCAGTACCTTAAAGAGTATGTTGGCTATCTTGCGTTTGATTAGGGAAAGTGCTCCTGATTGCCCTACAGCTAAACTCTTTATTAATTTTTACCATGCAATTTCTAGTTTGAAATTCATATGCATTTAGAAAATTAATCCTTTACAGAGAAAGGATAATTCAGGTGATGAACTCAGTAGAAGGAAGGCCTTTTGGGTATTTACTTTGGACACATTATCCCCAGCAGACTTGAAAGGAAAGCACTTTCTGAACCATTTTCTGCAAAAAATCCTTTCACAGAGGCAAGTTCAAACACTGGCCTTCATCAACTTATGATGAATGAATAAATCTTGCATTTGCATAGTTCTTTGCATTTCATAGTCTTGAAGTGCTTTTACGTGGTGCACGTGACTTAAATGGGCAGAAATAGAAAAGCTCAAGGACTGGGAGCAAAACAAATTTGATGTTACTAACCGTAAGAAGAAAAAAACACAAATAAAAAACACCCGTTTTTACTCAGTGGCAGAAATCAGTGTTGACAAGATAATCTTTCACAGAGGAGCCAGCTGTGAAATCACAAGCATAAGATTATAGACAAATTTTCTGCCAGCTAGTTACATGGAAACTTCAAGCTGAATTCTGTTCTTGGTGATTTGGGCTCAAGTCACCAGGGAATTACAAAGCGTAACTATTCAAGTGCAGAGTTGACTTTGCAGCGTCAAGTGCATGAAATAAAATCTAGTGTCCATAGAAAAGGCAGGGGAATGATTACATTTATATTAAATTATATCATTTAGTATTTTTCCACCTACTCAGATGGCCATAAATAAATTCAGGGAGAATCACAAAATTGAAATGTATCAAACTGGAAGCATTGTTCAAAGGATGGTTTATCTATAGTTCTTTTTGCAAGAGAATATTAGCAGGCACTCATTGAAACTGAGTCTTAATTATTTGCATTTTCACATGATAGATTCTCACACTCCTTGCTGGGTGTGAGTCAATTATGACTCACAGGAACCCAACAGGGAGTAGAACTGCTCACACTGTTTCGAAGGCTGTAGTGTAGATCATCATGGAAGCACACTGCACACCTGTCTCCCATGGGTTCACACTACCCAAACTTTTGGTTAGCTTCCAAGTGCTTAAGCACCAAGTCACCAGGGTTCCTAACAATGTAAGTAGTTGTGTCTATATCTAAACACTTATTTTTCAGAATAGATCGCAACAACACAGATGCCTGTGTGCAATTATGTGTGTGTGTCTATATTGGATGTCCTCAACCAGGAAGACTCCCTGTAGGATGAGAGCAAAATATAAGTGAAACTAATTTCAGGAGTACCTATGTAATTTCAACTTTGCAAGCGATCTATCTTCACATTTCTAGAGCAAAGAAAACAGTATCTGTCAGCTACATATTTCGCTGAAGTTTTGATTATTACATGACCATTGTTATGCTAACAAAAATCTCATTAGCAAGCTTCCTTGTGCTTGCTAACTAATCTACAGAAACAATTTCACCAATGCTATGGCAATACCCAATGTGCAATTGTTCACTACAGATAAAATCAGGAATGAGAAAATCAAGGTTTGGGCACGTTTATAAAATCAGAAGTTAAAGATAATAATACTGTAATGTCTTCCCACCACTAACTGAATTGTTAAGACTGTGGTCTCTATTTTTTTCTGTAAACATTATTCAATACAGTGGTTGAGAAAGCAATCATGAAGTGATCAACTTTCTTGATTATGATTAGTATTCACCTGGTTTGGCGCAATCAAACTCTACTGACCTGCGGAAAGCAACAGGGTATGTTTATATTTCCTCCTGTGTTATTGTTGTTTTAAGAGAAATAATTGGAGCTTAAAATTTTTTTCAAAAATATTAGATGAGAACTCACTTTTGAGAATGTGTATCAATGCAACTATCCACTAATAATTTGAGCAACTTCTAAGCAGCTTATGGACATTACATGATGTACAATACTCAGGGTGGATCACTTTGAGTGTTGACTACTTATTTATTCATTATTTCTGAATTACACCTAACCTCTCAGTCTTCAGCAAATTTTACATGTTAGTACGTATATATGGAAATGGTCCTGATTAATTTCTAGTGATTAAGTAATGGGAAAATGTTATAAACTCATATCCCCATTTTCATTTTTCATACTTGATTTCATGATACATTATTTATCTTTACTTAAAAATAAAACAATATGCTAAACTAATAAGACTCTGTTTATGATTTTCATAAATAGGTATACTAGGGGAAAGGGTCAGCTTTAGAAATAGGTAGGTTACAGAAGGGGGCACATCCAGACCTCAGGGCCTTAGCACATCTGGGGCCAATTCTGAACAGATTTCTACAACCTTTAAACCATCACCAATGCACTATTGCTGGCAGGTTTGTAAACATCTTTTAAAATAATGAAGCAGGTGAGAGGAGTGGGGAAGAGTCATTATAACATCCAGATTTATAGGCTCAAAGCATTATTATCTTTTATTCCTCATTTTTTAAATGTAAGAAGTTGTTAATTTTCCTAGCACGTAGAGCAGAACAAAAAGAGATGATTTAAGTCTCGATTACCACCTATTATCCAGGACTGCATTAAGGAGGTGCTGGTCAGCTTGGCTGCCTTTGCTTCCAAAAGCTGCAGAGATGTGAGGCCAGGCCAGTTGGGGTTAAAGCAACCAGAGAAGCCATACAGATGGGGATCGTTAGGAGTGATCAAGGCCAGCCAGGAGAACAAGGCAGCTGAACACAAGGCTAAGAGCTCTTCCAGGCAGAGCGGCAGAGTAATGTGCGTTCAGGAAACAGCCTAACCCCATCAGAGAACTTTGTTGATTTAATTAGATTTTGTTTAAAATTCCAGAGTGGGAGCAACTTGGTCAGCTTTGATGCAAAACTTGGCAGGGAAAATGTATTTTCAAAAGGAATATTATTGGGGCTTTTAACAAATGTTAAAAACTTCAAAAATATATTTGTCATAGTAAAAAACAGAACATGTGTCAAACAACATTGTTTCCCTGCTAATAGAATATGATCAGTTTCCTTCAAAACAGAACATGTACATTTTTATTCGGGGGTTTTCCTGACATTCCCATCTTCTCCATTTTCCATAATTCTGCCTGGGAAGACTTCAAATAAATTAGTTGCACTCTGATTGTTATCTTAAAGTCTATTTGATGAAACTAAACTAAATCAAGACACAGGAATTCTAATACTTAAATTCAATCCTTCGAGCTGTTTTGAGGATCACACATGACCGTAACTGTTATGATGATTTGTCATGTAATGTGAAACAAGTGGAAATTCATTTCCCTCAACAAAACTTTGAGTTTTTAAAAGTTAAAAATAATTTATCTCCATGCCAAATGCACCTTGCAGATGTACAGTAGAAGGAGTTTAATAACATCTCTGAAGAAATGAAAGAATAAGCTAGAGCTATGATGCTTAGCCTATCACCTAAAATATTTTTGAGAACTCGAATTTGGTTTGCTACCACTTGTCTATCTATTTGTCATACTGTGGTGGCTTGTGTGTTGCTGTGATGCTGGAAGTTATATCCCTGATATTTCATTACATTCCATAGTTGGTTTCAAATTTGGTATTTCATTTCATTTCAAAGTTGGTTTGATGCTTTCATGTAAAGACATTCATATCTAGAAAGAAAGAAGCTGCAATGGAGTTGTATCTTTTTCTGAAGTCGTGTAAAGTAGAAATATAGTTAGAAACTGGGGAGGGGGAGACAAATAAACGGGAAAATATTATTTGGTAAAAATAGACCCTCAACTCAAAAACACACCCCTGAGGAAGATAAGCATATGGCTGCCAATTTCTTTCTCCAGGATAGCTTAACACCCAGCAAGAGGACGGGGGAGGAAACGGGCACCGTTCATGCCCAGTGTATTCGTTGGTTTCCTATTGATTTCCAAAAGATTCATCTCTTAAAATTTGGCTGTTTAGGCATAGCTTATCTCACTGCTTCTCAGCAGATCAGAAGCAAGTGTAATCATCTGAAAACTTAATAGAAGTGGAAATGCATATGTCCAAACCTCTACCTACTGAATGAGAGGCTCTATGCTTGACATTCAGTACTATGATTTAAGAAGCCCTGCAATTGTTTCTGATATAAAATTTGAGAAACACAGGTCTACAATGATCTTCCAATACACTGGAAAATGCCCTGGTTTTAATTAAATAGTTCTGGAACAAATTTAGTCTCCTAACATTCTAATGGAACAAGACTTGCCTCTTTCTGTTCTTAGAGCATCTAAAGTTGGATAGATGAGTCAGATTATCCAGCTTTTGTTAGGAACAGACTTCTATGTGTCAGGGAAATAGGGGAAGCCATCTCGTTTGTCCAGGGATGTTGTTGCTGTTGGTAGCTGTGAGTGTTGGCCAGCCTTACACCATTTGCATGATGGGCTTTGGATCGAATCATTATTACACCTAGGCTTTTCACAGACTGCTTTTCAGAAACCCATTGCTAGACCGCTCTTCCCACTCTGTCTCAGCCTGGAAGCATCCCTGGAATCTGTTCAGCTTGCTAGTACCCATCAATCAGCACACAAAGCTCCCCGGGGGGGTAGTTGGTGCATGGGAGATGTTGACTAGAAGTCAAATCTGGGTCTCCCGCACATATGGTGAGAATCCTGCAACTGAACCCTCACTGTCTTTCTACCAATAGGGCATTTACAGTCAGGTCATGGCTATCTTTGTGATTGGGACGGAGAGCGGTAGTCTGCAGATCTCTCTAAGTGAGTAGCAGCATCTACAATTGCCTCTCCATAGTCAACAAATCAGGAAAGGATGCATTCTGAGCAGTCAGAAGAATGACCTGCATGCTTTCTGTTCTACAGATGTATTCCTCAAATGCACTATTTCCTCATCTCCTCGGATGTACTATTTCCTTGGGAAAGAATCCTACTTCTGTTATTATTCTTGATCTTGGTTATATTACATAATAACTGTCCTGGTGTATATTGTCATCTTTAATATTCTTAATCAATACTAGCTGTCCAAAGAGTAGCTCTCCCATTACATTTCAAAAGTACATGCACGTTTATTTGTATCTATTATTGTGGGCTACTGCTTGTTAATTTGTTTAGACTCAACATTTCCATGGGCAATTTGATGCTTGTGCAGCATAGCATCAATTTGGGACTGTGTGAGATCTAAGAACCTCACATTAAACTAAACATGGAAAGCTGGATACATGGTGGAAGAAAGAAATGGGACCACCATAGGTACTTGAAAGGTGATCTGAGGAAGAGGGTAAGGGAATTCGGGTTAAATAACTCAAAGACAGAAACAAGCACATGCTTCAAGTTTGGGAGAATAGTCTTAGCACTTCTACTTCAAGGACAAGAAAGAAAAGAATGAGCTTAAATTGAAATGGGCAAGAAACAAGGTAACTAGAATAAACGTGTAGGCTTAACAGTGGAATGTCCTATAATTCACGGAATAGGGCCTTTTCAATGGAAGACTGGGAAATGTCTTGACGGGAAGGAAGTGTAAGCATTGGCATTCCTATTTCGGGTAGGGGAGTGTGGCAGTGGAGACCACCTTCAGAAAGTCTCTGTCAAGACGACGTTATCAATTCTACTTCATAAGCTTCCAGGCCAATTTTTCATTATGGTTAAAAGGAAATTCATAATCTACCATCTCCCAAATTAATCTACCATATAAACTACCCACTTCTAATCTGCCACCAGAAATCTTTGAAGCAAGCTAACAGCTACTGTTTTTCACATTTAACCACTATTCTTTTCAACCATTTCCAAATACCAATGTTGATTATTCTTCCCTTGAAATATTTCCTATTTACAAAGTAGACTGTGACGTTTTATGAAACTTGTTGAAATACAAGATTTTTTTTTAGGCTCCAGTTGGCTCCTTTAAAAAAGCATGTCTTATTTTCATGACAAAAAGATTGGAATATTCATGTACCAGAGAATGAGCTACCAGAAAGATTTAAATTTTTAACTCAACAGAGAAGTTGTAAGACTGTAGTTATACCTTCTCTTATGTCATAAAGGGATTGTGGAGACTCATAAAAAAGTAATAAATTTTCTTTCATAAGAAAAATGTTGGCATTCTATTCTTTTTTAGGGGAAAAATTAGAGGGATATTATACCATTTCCAAGACAGGTAAAATGGAACATGTGTGTCTTTGTAGGTGAGAGGGTACCTGGGTAAGTGGATATGTACATGCACATACCCAAACACACATGGGCATTCATATTTTATATTTGCATAATCGCTATTAAAACATAGCCATAAATGAGAGAAATTCCAACACTTGGTTGATGTGAATGAAATCATCAAGTTTAATAAATGGCTGAACGCGAGAGAAATCTTAGTACAGGCTTACTTTATTAAAATGTTAGCTTTAAAATAGAACACAGCCCTGTGTTGTGTAGCTGTTGTACAGTGCTGTTGAATCAGTTCTGACCCATAGTGACCCTCTGTACAAGGGAGCAAAGCACGGTAGGCCCTCCACCATCCTCACAATTGTTCCTTTTAGCACACTGTTGCAGCCTATGTCAATCCATCTTGTAGAAGGTATGCCTCTGCTGGTTTTTCTGCCCTTCTGCTTTACCAAACATGGTATCTTTCTACAGGGACTGGTTTCTGCTGATAATACGTCTGAGGTATGTGTGACGAAGTACGATGTAGCCAATCAGAAATGTTTGTTATTTAAAAGCTACAGGGTTTCATCCATTTAAAACATTAGATTACACATTGATAGACTTGTAAACCTGTACTTAAGAGATTTAAGAGTTAACAAAGGGGAGATATTTTATACCAATTCAGATAGTAATGACTCAAACATGTTCAAAATTATCATTGCATTATTTTATTAATCTTCACACATCTGTTAAATAACATTTACAGCACACTATATAAATCCATTAAATAGATAAATGTTTTGATTATCTTTTATTGTTTATTTTTCATCTTCAGGGATTCATTACATTGACTATACCTTTCAAAACATAATCTACAGCTTAATTAAGCCTCGCAGTTATAAATTTTGAGCCAACATATTAAGAGAGAAGTTATTGCTTTTGAGGGTACAATATTACTAATGAATGTTTTGCTCTGCGACACCACTGCTGGTATAAAATTCTAAATCTATCTAAAAGAAACTGTCCTTGATTTCACTATTCAGAGATCATAAGTCAACTTTTCATGTACTATAAGCTTCTTAGGAACAAAATCCAAACCCATTGACGGCTGAGTAAATTTCACAGCTTGTAGAAAAGACACATATCATTGTAATGTGTGAAATTTTAATCAAAAATGTTATGAAGGAGAAAGGTAAACTGACTGCTATAATGAATGTGTTCTGACACAAGATTTAGCTGGCACATTTGTGGACTGGGCTCTGCTGTATTAACTGTTCCATTGCTTAAGGACGTCCAGAGTTTGAAGAGTGCTTAGCTTTTGGTTTTACCACTCAACCTCCCCCCTCCCCCATCCTAGAGCATCAGCTTTGTCATGCTTTGAAACCTAAAACAATTTCTTCCTTGACCTTTCCATTAAAACATAGTGAGTTAACTTGGGAGCCCTAGTTGCCTAGTGGGTTTACAAGTTGGGCTGCTAACCAAAAGGTCAGCAGTTCAAAACCTCGAGCTGCTTCATATAAGAAAGATGAGACTCCTGGATCTCCTGTAAAGATTTAATGCTTTGGAAATCCATAGGGGCAGTTCGACTCTGCCTTGTCTGGTGGCTGTGAGTCTGAACCCACTCATCGGCAGTGAGAGGTGTCTTGCATGCCGGATCACCTACTATGTTATCACCCTTATAAAAGTAGTTTCATTTTAAATGAAATCAAAGCAACACAATTAATGTTTCTCTGCTATTGAAGCATTATCTTATGTCTTTATTGTTTAAGTATTGAGTAAGACCAATTGAGGTAATGAGGAAAGGAGAAACTAGACTCTCCTGTGATGAACTCATCATAATGAACATCTTTCCCCACAATGCCACAACTCTTTCTTAAACAAAACTGGTTGGTCTCACAAAGTAAATAATAACAGATTTCCCTAAATAAGAAGTAAGCTCTGATTTTTTAAAAAGACATTTGCTCGATATTGAGATTCCGATGTCACATCAAATTCCATTTTTAAAACCTGGCTAAATTATTCTCTGAAAGAGCTTTCAGGTTAACACTTCAGGATATGTGTTGCCAAAAGCTGATTTTGAAAATTGTAGTGTATTTGGCTCCTGGCTCTACGGTGTCAATCTACTTGCAGAGGTCTACTGCAAACCCCTCTGAGCACTGCCAGTGTGGTTGTGCAGTAGACAAAAGACATACCTGAAAGGGGAAGACAGATATGCCACTTAAATTAAATAGGAAATGAATTGGCCAGCAAGTTGGCATGTCTGCTGAGACAAATCATGGACAACATGTCTCTCAACAACAAAACTTATTTGTTTTCTCTTGCCAACAGATTCATCACTGCCCAGGCAAAACAGGCAAAATACATTAGTGTCATGGTAAACTGATAAAGAGAAGTGCCTCAATCTAGCATCCTCAATGGCGAAAGTCTTAGGGCAGTATCGATCTGTGCTATATAAATCTTGTTTTCTGTCTGCAGAAGTGAATCAGGAATGACCCGGAAGGTTAACAAACATTGTAATGTCTTTCAGCTGGGGCAGATGCCTGTGTGCTCCACACATTGTATTTGGTCGAGGTCCATCTTGTCATTTTATCGCCAAGAAGCTTAACTAATTGCTGGCCATCGTAAGATTGACGGAAGGAGAGAATTCCTATGATTGTTACCCACTCCTTCCCTCCTCTCTTTCTTCCCTCCTAAGTTTTTAACAAGCGCTCAAAGCCAAGAAGCGGAAAACAATCCCCCCTGAATTAGTCAGCAGGAGGCTTCACTGGGCTGAAAGTTTATGTAATTGGCATGTCATTTTCCTACATCGCTTAAAACAGACCTGATTAAGCTGATGCATTTTGTCTCAGTAAAGTTGGACAAAGAAAGCGTCTCGTCCTTCTGCGTTGCGCGTTAGGAATGCGCTTCGCGTGGTTTTCTCCTCGTCATCGGGAACCCATGGCTAAGGGTGCTCTGTGAACTGAAATGAAAAGCTCGGTTCTGACAAAGTTGGACCTCTGGGGACAGGGGGAATACCTGGTTTGAGGGTGAGAGATAACCTTTAGTGGAAAGATGTCTTAGCGAAAACACAATTATTTGTAAAAATAAAACAAAAAACTGTTCAGTACTCTGAAATGAATGAAAACTCAGATCTGTTTTATTACAGGCTGTTCATTTTACTAAATGCTTTTTCCTCATGCAATATCTCGGGTAGTACTCATTAAAAAAAAAAAAGAAGTGCTTAGAGCCTTAATACATTTTTACAATGGAAGCTCTCTTTAGAGGTTAATCAGCCATCCCAATGTGGTCTGCTAATTTTTTTTTTACGATGCTTTATTAGTCTGTGTATGATAGATTGTGTCCTTATTTGGAAAGCCAGCCTTTATGGTGAAAAATGAATGCTTACTGTTAGAAGAGATGAGATAAAGCTTATGGTATTTTATTTGTATTTGCTCTCACTAGTATCCCCCTTGTCATAGCCCTATATCAAATGATAAATTTGAATTTGGCTTAGATTATTAAAGCTAAAAGAGAACAGTCGCTGAGGGAGTAGCCCACACATCTATTACGTCATCATTGACAGTGTAAAGGCACAATTCAGGGAACTGAGGAAGCTCCGGTTTCTTCTCCCTTTTGGTCATAGAAAGGTCAAGCTAGTTTTCAACATTTTTCATGTATGTCATTCTCAACATAGCAACAGAATCTCTTATGGAAAACAATGTAAGTAAATGTCTCCACCATGCTACTAGTCACCTGATCAAAAGCCAATGTTGAAAAACACTTCTAATGACTGTCTCGTATGCATCAGTGCACCTACTAATGAGCTGCCAGGAAAGGCTTTGTAAAGCTTTGCTAAGATAGAGCAGGAATGGGAGAAGCCTGAGCTATAACTTCCCTGCTGTGATCCCTGCCGCTCTACTAACGGGGAGCCTAGACTGGGAGCTGCTAATGAGCATGCTGGAGAGAGTGTCCAAACCAATGCAGGCTGGAGACAATTCACCTGTCTGCTTTCAGACCCACGCTATGATGCATGACAGTAGGACACCCGGTAGTAGCTTTTCTTTAAATAATTTAAGTATTTATTGATTTTCCCTCTCCACCCCCATATTTTTATTTAGTCCTGCAATTCACTTTCTTTCCATGATTTCTAGCACCATCAGAGGAAAAAGAGTAAAGGATTCTTCCTGCTAGTGTATAATTACCCACACCCACATATACATAAGAAATTAATGTCATTATGTCATATAATCACAGTATGGATTATCTAATTAGTTTCTCTGTAGGGAAAAGCAAAATGTGGTTTTCAGAGGTGGTATTTACAAAAGTGAGGCAGTTTGAATTAATAGCTTTTTTTTAAAGCCCAAATCTGGCAGATTTGAATTAAAGAAATTCAAAATATGCTGTATGTTTTGACACTTAAAACAACGTACAAGGCATGAGTAAAAGACTTTTCTCTCCTAGTAATCTCTTGTTCCGCATCTTTATCCATAGGCAAAACCCAGTAGGATCTTTAGACAGAATGATTACTTAACTTGGTTTGTAGATATTCCTGGCCTATAAATGAAATAGTTAACTGCACGACACCTTTCAAGTTCAATGCTAAGCTATTGACATTACACATTTTGATGCTATGCTTCCTTTGAGTTTTCCTAGAGGCTATTTTACTAGTTAATTCCCCCCGTCAAACAAAATTACAGAATATAAACTGTGTAATTTCACCAATTTGCAATGCCACCGGTTATCCTAGGAAGAGAATCAACATCCCCATCCATTAATTACAACCCTGACTATCTCCTAGCATCCCAGGAGGCAGCCAGAGCGGTTCACATGAGCTAATGCTATCTGTCTCTTGCAGTTGCCAATACGCCTACGTTCCCTAGCTCACCCTTGCCTTGTCTCCGGTTGATACAACATGCTGTGGGAAATCGCAGGCTCCGTGGCAACTGGGGAGATAAGAATGCTGTGTGCCTCCGCAGCCCCTTTTATCCAAGGATCTCTGAAGAGTTTTATAAAAATCTATTTGTTTAATCCTCTGGATACCTCTGGAAGATAAGTAGTAGCTCAACTTCACAGCTAGAGGAGCTGAAATCAGGTAGCATTTACCTGCATCTCAGCCCCTGAACCTTTTTGGGTGTTGGATATGGTGCAATGAAGAACATGAATTCGGAGCCCAGTACTGACATTGTGGAGAGAAGATTGCAAGGCGCGTTTCTTGCTAAGGAATTTATGGACCCTTCGGAAATGGAGCTGTACATATTACTTTTTTCTCTCCTTTAAGAGTAAAAACTGGATAGAAATACAAAATACAACTCTTCTTGCTGTAATTGAACTACTGAACTGTCCACGTGAATTAACTGTCAATAAAATTGTTTTCTCAAAAAAAAAAAAGAAATACAAAATAATACTATCAGAGCTTAGGGAAACAATTATACACCTATACAAATCAGTACTCCGAAGAGCCATGTTTTAAAATTGTGTTTGTTAAAGAGCTCACCAAATGACTAAGGAGCTTGGGCATTAACTAGTAAAAGTTTTTAGGTTTGTTTTTGTTTTTAAGCAAATATCAATGTTGGGGCAACCTATTCTAGATGTAAAATCAAATTTATGCTCTTAAGGTACTTCAAATATAAGGGAAAAGGGGGAAAATAATTATACTCATGAGCATAAATGTGTCCTAGCTCTTCCTAAAAGTTTATATTTTAAGAATTTCATCTCTATGGTGGCAAAATATCATGGCAAATGTGTCTTTCGAGATGCTACCTGTGGAATTGTATCATTGCATATCCATATGAAATGGAGAGAGAAATTAATTAACACATGTTTTCTTATTAAGAAGTGATCTTTAAAAATACTATAGCATGATATAGTAAGGCCTGGACCCAGTGGATCCAACATTGTCCTTTTCTTATGGACCTTTACATTTTATTTGCAAACTTGTTTATATTTCAAAAGAAGTTTTGCTCTTTTAATTTTAGTGATCTATCATCTATCTATCTGGCAATACATTTGAAGTTCTTTCAAGTTGTGCTGTGGCTAGGCACTATCGAGGTGGGGATGAGTCACCGTGACCCAAGGAGCCACACAGGGAAGCACTGCCTGGTCTTGACGCGTGCTCACGATGGTTCGTATGGGTGAGGCCGCTGTTGCAGCTGCTGTGCCAACCCATCTGGTCGGAGGCCTTCCTCTTTTCACTGGCCCTCTACTTTTTCAAAAATGATGTCCTTCTCCAGAAATCGATCTCTCCTGAAAACATGTCCAAAGTACGTGAGACAGAGACTCGCCATCCTGACCTCTACGGAGCCTTTTGGCTATTTCTTCCAAGCCAGATGTCTTTGTTCTTTTGGCAATCCATGGTACTTTCAATATTCTCCTCCAGCACCATAATGCAAATGCATTTGCTTGTCTTTGGTCTTCCTTATTCAATGTCCAACTTTCACATGTATATCAGGCACTTCAAAATACCATGGCTTAGGTGAGGCGCACCTGAATCTTCAAAGTCATATCTTCCGGTTTTCAACATATAAAGAGGTCACTTGCAGCAGATTTACCCAATATAATGTGTCATGTCATCTCTCGACTGGTACTTTTATGAGTCAGATTTCTTTTTGATTGTGGTGGTGGCAAAGAATATTGAAGGTACGACGAATAGCCAAAAGAACAAACAAAGCAAGTCTTGGAAGAAGCACAGCCAGAGTACAGCACTTAGGGACCAACAAATTCAGGCCCTAAATAACAAGCTAATAATCAAACCACAACTGCAAAACAAACAAGCAACCCGAAACATGTCTTTCTTTTTCTTTGTCTTCTTCAGATTCGGGGGAGAAATGCAAGTAAAGCACATGGCTATCTTAACCTCTGACACCTACCACAGCATCACTCTCTGTGCTTTCTAAGGCTGTAAAGCCTTATGAGGGCAGATACTTTCGCTCACTGAGTAGCTTATACATTTGAACTCCTTGTGCAGTTAGCAGCTCAATGAGCCCTGAACATCACCATCAGGGGCAAGTCATAGTCTAGAGAATTTCTTGATAGGCTGTTAGCTCTGTGCCACCTGGGATCCATTGTGTAAGTCTCAAATGGACTGGTGCCTTACACCCAGTTTAAAAATGTTGATTGCTCACTACTATTAGTAAAACATTTTGAGCAAGTGTTTTAATATATGTTTTCTACTATATTCTCTAAAGTGTTAGGGGGCTTCAAAAATTCCATTATCTTTTAGCTCCATTTTTCTATTCACTTTTTAAAACCCCCAATGGCAGCATGTTATTTTGTTGTTGTTGCTTTTGTTTTCATATACCTAAAGAAAAAATTCAGAAGGATAAGAAAAAAAATTAATATTTTGTTAATAGTGTGGAACATTTTGATTCTTCTAATAATGTTAGTTATAATTAATAGTAAACCATATGTGATTGAATATATCTCCTATTTCTGAAATATTGGTTAAATGTTAAACGGAAAACCTCACTGTCATCCACTCGATGCCAACTCCCACTGACCGCACAGAACAGGGTAGAACTGCTCTTCTGAGATTCTGAGACTGTAACTCTTAACGAACGTAGAAAAGTCCCATCTTTCTTCTGACAAGCAGTTTGTGGTTTCAAACGACTGACTGTGTAGAATGATGATGGCAATAAATGTACAAATGTGCTTGACACAATGGATGTATATATAGAGTGTGATAAGAGTTGTATGAGCCCCCAATAAAATGATTTAAAAAAAAAAAAGAATATTCAGCCAATACAAATCAAATGACTGAGTCAATTTAATGTTTTGAGTAAATTTCCTTTAGATTTCTCTTAAAACTCCCTCCTTTGACAAATTTAGTAAACACATTAAGATAATAAGTATTTTGGAAATTAAACACTTGTCTTTCTATTTTAAAATAAAATGCTTTCAATATAACCCCCATACTCTACACATACAAAATCAAAGATAGTTCCATATTTGGTATAACAAAGATTTAAAAAAGCATTGGCTTTGTGACATACTAATCTAGAGCAATTTGCGTTTATGTTTTTGTTGCATAGTGTTGGATTCCTGGTGTACAAGGCACCGGATAAACATAAAAAGAACAAACAGAGCAATAAAAGCCAACATTCTTTTCTTCCCCGTATTAAAAGGCACAATATAATAAGAGGATCATTTGGAAAGTGATTAAGCACTATTCTTTGTCATAAGTTTCTGTAAGGAAAAAATTAATACTTATAAATACTTATACAATAATTAATAAAAGGAATTTAAATACTACAGTTATCACCCTTGGAAAATAAATGAATATTTCTTGCTTAGAATCTATATCAAAAGTAATTTCTGTTTATCAGTTTTTTATATGGGAAATTTACAGAATTTTCACTTTCACGCTATTTGATATACTTAACAAGTTCAAATGATAATGCAATTTTCCAATGACAAGTAAGAAAGTAGAACCATATCATTTCTATGTGACAGATGAGAAAATAGAGACTTCCGGAGCTGAGTAATCTGACCAACAAAAATACCAAAATGTATTAGGTAAATCTATTTAATACATTTTTAACTGTTGTTTCTACTGCCTCCCTGGGCCTACTTCGATTTCAAGAGTGAACATAGAGTATGTGTTAGTTTCCTCCTTTGATCATTACTAGATTCTACTTTGCTCCCATCCAAAAATTCATGAAGAAAAATCATGATTTTTCACATCGTGTAACACCATTAAGCATGTTAATTTATAGAAAGAAACTGTCTACAGAAGTCCTAAACTATCAAACACTTCATTCTGATATTATTTTCTATTTTAAATTGGGGGCATAAGTGCCTACCACTTAAAATTACTGTAAAAATTAAATGAGGTAAGACCTCATCACACTTACGTCTAAAAAACTGCTGAAGTGTTTTCTGTAAATGTGGTCATTTCAACCTTTAAATTTACATTTGTTTGTTGGTTTGGTTTTTCTTAAGTGCTCACCAACCTGATAGAAATACGACTTACAGAAAAAAAGTAATTTTTCACTGAGGATTGCCATAAATAAGTTTGTCAGTGCACCAAAAAAAGAACTCGTAGACATTCAACCATTGTGAGAGGTAACATCGAATCAAGAACCTCTGGTCTTAAGGAAATAAATCTAAGAGATACAGAAGGCATTAGTGAAAAACAAGACCCCAGGAATCAATGGAATTCAAATAGAAATGTTTTTATTAACTGATAAAGGACTGAACACACTCACTCATACATACTAAGACATTTGGAAGCCCGCTACCTGTCCAACCAATTGGAAAAGATTAACATTTGTGCCAATTCCAAAGAAAGGTGATACAACAGAATCGAGGATTTATCAACAATATCATTATCATCACATGCAAGTTAAATTTTGCTGAAGACAATTCAACAATGGTTTCAGCAGTACATCAACAGTAAACTACGAGAAATTCAAGCCAGATTTAGAGGAGGATTTGGCATGAGGAGTGTCATTGCTGATGTCGGATGAATCTCGGCTGAAAGCAAAGAAAGTCAGAAAGAGTTTTACTTATATTTTATTGACTATAAAACACATTCAAAACTGTGTGAATCACAACAAACTATTAATATTTTGAGAACAATGAGAATTCTAGAATATTTTATTGTGCTCATATAGAAGATGTATGCAGATCAAAAGCAGTTTTACTAACAGAACAAGGGAGTACTGAGTGATTTAAAATCAGGAAAGGTGTTCATCATGTGTGTCCTTTCACCAAATGTATTCTGTTTGCTAACTCAATAATCTGAGAGCCTGGAGTACATGAAGAAGAACAGTGTGTCAGGATTGGAGGAAGGCTTATTAACAACCTTCAATATTTAAATGATACAAGCTTGCTTGCTGAAAGCAAGGAAGATCTGAGGAACTTGTGGATGAAAATCCAAGATTTTAGACTTCTGAGTAGACCACAACTCAATGTAAAGCAAGCCAAAGTCCTCACAACTGAACCAATAAACATCATCATGATAGAGACACGGCTGAAGTGGTCAACGATTTCATTTTGCTTATCGCCACAATTGAAGATTATGGGAGCGGCAGTCAGGAAACCAAACCATGTACTCTGTTGAGCAAATCTACTGCACAAGATCTCTGTAACATTTTGAAGAACAAGAATGTGGCTTTGAGGACCCAGGCTCTCCTGTCCCCAAGCTGTGGTATTTTCAATCTTTTCACATACGTATGCACGTTGAGAAAGTGCTGCAATGTGCATTGGTATACAAGTTCTACTTGCGTTTCTGCATTTGCTCTTTCTGGGACTATCTCTAAGATGGCTATTCCTGGGTCATATGGGGGTTCTATGCGCCATTTTTGAAGAATGTTTTCCAATTGTAGCCTTTTACATTTTCACAAACATTTGATGAGGGTTCTGGTGTCCTCACCACCTTGCTAAGACCTATGTTTTCCTTTTCTGATTTTAACTGTTGCCATTTTCACCAAAGTGAGGTAGTATTACCTCAGGGCTTTGACGTGTGTCTCCTTAATTACCTTGAAAGGAACTTTAATGGCATAGTGGTAAAGCCTTCAACTTCTAGCCAAAAGACCGATAGTTCAAATGAACCAGCATTTCTATCTGAGAAATATGTGTCAGGCAAGCTAATGATTACAACCTTGAACACTCGATGGGGAAGTCCTGCTTTGTCCTCTAAGGACACTAATGGTCAAATCAAGTCGACAGCAATGGATTTAATGACTTGGAAGAGACCACTGGGAGTGGCAAATGGTATTCCCTTGACTGGTACCTAAAGTCTGGCAATTAGGACTTACCTCATAGTGCCTAATGAAGAAGAAAAAATCAATCTGCTTTCATAAATATTGTTGCCAAGAAAACCTTAGCACGTGTGATCACTGTTGTTTGGAGTGAATCTTGGATAATAGGTCTTTCTGGGGAGCTAGATGACATTGAGCATCTTTTCCTATCTGCTGGCTGGCCGTTTGAATATCTTCTTTGTGAAATGTTTCTTCAAGTCATTTGACCATTTTTAAATCATTGTTTATCTTCTCATTACGTTGTAGAAGATTTTCTATTGGAGTCATAATACACGACAGAGCTATTATTTACTTAATTTTGAACATTTTCCTGCACTACATTATACAGTCTTCACAATTTGCTGAAGATATTCTCAAATAATCACTATAATATTCAATGTTATAAGTCACTCACTGTTCAACACATTTCCATATGGCTGTACTGGCCTGGTCTATGATGAATTCCGAGTCAAGGACATTGGAGGGGGTCATAATGCATAGAGTTGGGCAATGTTCAATTCAAATGGTATATGGCACTTAAACTATGCATGTGCTTGGCACCTGTTACTTCCTGGATACATGGAACATGTATCTCTCTGGGCGGAGGTTACAGGCAAATGAATGCAGGGGATTTGGAAAAATTGCTGAGCTAGGCGGACATGTACCAAACATTGGATCAAGATAATATTATGGAAGTGTTTGGTAGAAAGCTTGTGTTTATGGAAAGAATGTTATATTTTATATTGA
>NW_022103900.1:11877512-11888389 GCF_000313985.2 Echinops telfairi
ATACCAAGGGCTCAAGTAGAAAGCAAATGTTTTGAGAATGATGATGGCAACAAATGTACAAATGTGCTTGACACAATAGAAGGATGTATGGATTGTGATAAGACTTGTACAAGTCCCCAATAAAATGATTTTTTTTAAAAGAAAGTGAGTCCCCTATTTAATATGGAAAACAATAGAAAAATATCTCCACAATTAATTCTCTTTGCTTTCTGACACAAAATTTCATTGCAATCAGTTTGAATTTCTCTTCCACTGATTCCATACTTACCCCGACACCCAATCAATCACATACACATGTTCTACTTCACAGGCCTTTCTCTGACCTTTACATGTGACTTCACACCCCTGGTCAGATGATTCTCACAGCCATTTTGATCAACCTTTTCCATAAAATGATACTAGAGTAACATATTTTATAGTTATTTATATATAGCACAAATTATTACCATACTCAAACATAATCTCTAGCACATTGGAAATTTTTATTCACATTTCTTCTTAGACTTTTTTTCTAATTTATTTGTGGATATACATGACTTCTCTTTTTTCTCGAATTTTCATCAAATTCTAGGAAATGGCTTCCATTATTTTGATATGTCTGATTCTATTCCACAGAGTATAGAACTCAGTCAGTTATTAAATAAACATGTATTAGCAGGCTTCTCTGTGCAAATCTGTTAGATGGAGAGGGCCTTAAGCAATAAATAGGGCACTTTTGCTTGGGACCTGACGTAGGGAAGATGTGTCTGTTACACTGAGTGGTAAGTATTACAGTAAGTGCTTGTGTTTAATGTACACAGCCAGTCTAAGGCCATCTTCTTTCCCTTGTGTTCTTGACTCTTGTTCATACAGTGTGTGTGTGTACACAGCTGGCACTTCTTATAAGATTAAGAAGCGGTTCCTCCAAAACAACACAGCATTTAATGTTTAACGCTGAACATACAGCAATGGTCCATGATGCATATTTGTTTCACAGTGTTTCTTTGTACTAGACTATTGAGGTCAACGCTCAACCCACGTTTTCCAGTTCCATTCTATTTGTTATTATCCAGAACATTTACATTTTATTGACATAGTGCACTCTAACTTCCCAATGGTGTTATTGACGTCATGTATCACGACTTTCCAATGATTAAGTAAGTAACAGAACCATATATATCAAGGGAAAGTGGCTAACTTCTTCCCACTGTCATCAAGTGGACTCCAACTCACACGGATGCTTTATGGCAGAGTAGAAGTGCGCCCGAGCATGTCTGAACTTGTAAATCTTTACAGGAGCAGAAAGCCTCATCTTGCCCCCACAGAGTGGCTGGTGAGTTCAAACAGCTGACCCTCAGCGGGGCTTCTTATGGTTAACTTGGTTGTGATTCCATAGTGCAAGTTATGGATCATTGATATTTCTACAGAAACAAAATCTGTGTGAGAATTTTGTTTTGCTTTCTTATTAAACTCCAAGTTAACAATGTGGAAATATTATATTTCAAATGTATTCTATATTATGATATGTAATGAAGAACTCAATTATTTGATCCTATTTTCAATATACTCTATACAGTATATGCAGCTCTTCTCTCAAGATGGCACCACTTCTTGCGGCCTGGTTGCATTATCTGATGCAGACACCACAGTGACTTATACTGAAATTAAGAATGTTCTTCACAGAATATTCATCTATCTGATGATGCGGATCACAAGTAGACATTTACACGAGACTGGCTGCCATCTTCTGCATGTAGCTGTCTACTGGCTTGAAATTACGTCTCCAATCTGTGTTCCTGAACTTTGAAAATAAATATTAGGAAGTAGAGAAACCATAAAAAATGAATGTTACTATCAGCTCCCCACTCTGAACTCATTTAGATGGCATTCACTTATTGTTCTATTAGTTAACGCCATAAAAATTAAGCCAAATATCCACTAGTATCTAAGATTCTAACTCATGGTGATCCTATACATAATTTCTGAAACTGTACATCTATAGGAGCACACAACCTCATTATTCTCCCACTGAGCAGCTGGTTCGTTTGAACCACTGACCTGTGGTGAGCAGCCCTAATAACAGCAACACCAGGGTTCTTTCGCTAACACAATAGAATAAGCTTTAAATTCTAGTTCTTAATCTACCAATTGCAAATGATTTCTACTGATTTCCCATTATGAGAGATAAGAAATTAATCTCATCAATAACCTGTTCTTATTGAACACTTTCAATGTTTGTGAGTTTCATTTTTATCTTTAGTAATATTAGTTACCATAAAAATTATATATGTCCTAAACCTTTGCTCTCTCTTGATTCATAATCAACTGATATCTTATCTTGCCTCTCCTGTGTGTAAGGAAGCATTTACACTGCCTCCCCTTCTCCGTCCCTCTTTGTTTGGTCCTCCAAACTTTTGAAATGTGCCACTAGTTTGATAAATTTATATTTTAATAAGCACATAAATATGCTCAATTTATATTTTACTTTTATTTATATTGGAATTTGGCCTCGATTGTTTGTATTTAGAGTAATTCTAAAGTGTATAACTAAACAATAGTGTTTGAAATTATTATTATAAAATAATAATGAGATTTGCAAAACAGTGATTGGTTTTGGAGAACAGCAGATAAAAGATTAAATCTCTGTATGTTAAATGACTCTATTGTCTTTGTGGTAGTGATCTTCAAGTTGAATACTGACTCGTGGAGACAGACGCAAAGGTGGCCAGATCCTATGCCATCCCCTAATCGGTTCAGATTGGACTGTTGTAAGCCATAGGATTTTCATTAGCTGGTAAAAGCAAGGAGAGCTTGAAACAGTTGCTGAGTAAGATCAAGGACTGCAGCCTTCAGTACGGATTACAACTCAATGTAAAGAAGACCCAAATCCTCACAACTGGACCAATAGGTAACAGCATGATAAATGGATAAAAGATGGAAATGGTTAAGGATTTTGTCTTGCTTGGATCCACAATCACTGCTCATTGAAGCAGTAAGCTAAGAGATCAAACAATGCATTGTATTGGGCAAATCTGCTCCACAAGACCATTTTATAACTTGAAAAGCAAGAAAGTTACTTTGAGGGCTGAGGTGAGCCTGATCCAAGCCATGGTATTTTCAATGACCTTCTATGCACATGAATGTTGGACATTGAATAAGACAGCTAGGAAAAGAAAAGATGTGATTGAATTAGGGTGATGTCAAAGAACACTGAAAGGACCATGCACTGCCACAGAATAAACAAACCTGTCTTGGAGGAGGTGCAAGCTGTACAGTCTCTAGAGGCAAGAACTGTGAACTTAATTCATGACAGTGGACATGTTGTCAGGAGAGACCAGTTCCTGGGCAAGGGTATTATGCTTGGTGAATTAGAAAGGCAGAGAAAAATAGGAAAACCTCTCAAATGATGGATTGACACAGTGGCTGCACAACGCACAAACAAACCTATTTCTGTGTGCACCACTAGGTGGGACAGGGTTTTGCTGCATTGTTCACGGGGTCTCTGGGAGTTGAAACCAACTAGATGCCCCTAACAACAACAAAAGGAGCACTGCAGCCATAATTTGGAATCGACTCAAAGACAGAAAATTTGGGTTTCTGTTTGTTTGTATGTTTGGTTTGCATTTTGTTTTGCTTCATAATAGACTTGGCTCAAATCAGAGACTACCAGAAAGTTCTGTCCTCGCATGCTATTGACTATACAAAGGTATTGGACACGGTGGATCATACACAATGTTATGGATAACATTGCAAATAATGCAGATTCCAGGACATTTAAATGTGTTCATGAAAAATCTGTACATATATGAAGAGACAGCCATTCAAATAGACAAGGACACTGTGCGGTTTAAACTGAGGAGAGATGTGTTAGGGTTGGATCCTTTCTATGTGTATTCAAACTCTAATTGAGCAAATAATCTGGGAATCTGAACTATAGGAAGAAGAACATCGCATCAGAATTTATTGAAGACTCATTAACAACCTGCAATATGCAGTTGATGAAACCTGGCTAGCTGAAAGTAAAGAGATCTTCAATTCTTACTGATGAAGAGAAAAGAAGGTTCCCTTCTGTATGGGCTACACCTCACAATTAAAAAAAATGATAGTTTTCATATTTATGTCATTAAGCAACATTACAATAAATACAGAAAAGATTGTAGTGGTCAAGATTTCATTATATTTGGGTCCAAAATAAATACTCAGGAAATCAGATAGCAGTAAAAATTGCTACAAAATATGTCTTTAAAGTGCTTAGGAGCAAAGATATCACTTTGAAGACTAAGGGGGTCTGACCCAAATCATGGTATTTTCAATTTCCTCATATATATGCAAAAACTAGATAATGAATAAGGAAGGTCAAAGAATAACTGATGCTTTTGAATTATGATGTTGGTTAAGAATATTAAATATAATATGCAAATGAACAAATTTAGATTGGGATGAGTACAGCCTGAATGCTCTTAGAAATGAGAATGATAGGACTTTATCTCACCCTCTTTGAATATGAAATCAGAGGGGACCACTGGTTGGGAAAGAACAGAGTCAGGAAAAAGGAGGAAGACCTTCGATGAAACAGATTGACATAGTGATTGCACCAGCATGTTTAACATAGCAACAATTGTGAGGATGACGCAGGCCCAGGCAGTATTTTATCCTGTTGTATGTATAGCCACTATAGTGGGTTCAGGAGTCCTGGTGGTGATGTGCTTGGCCTGCTAACCGTAAGGTCAGCAGTTTGAAAGCACCAACCTATCCATGGGAGAACTGGAGAGCTTTCTACTCCCACCGTCTCGGAAACTCACATGGGAAATTCTACCCTGTCCTGCAGGGATGCTATGAGGAGTCATTGACTAAATGGCAGTAAGTTATAGAACAGTTATTTCACCACAATAACAATTAAGAACAATATATATTCATATATGTGTGTGTGTACCTATACACATACATACACATATATATTGAGATGTAGGTAATGAATATGGCCCTTCTAGCCTTAATCCTTTTTGCCATAATCCCTGTTATGACCTCCATTTCCTAACTGAGCATTGATGAAAGTCAGAAATGTGCTATGGTTTTTTCACCTATTTGGCTTCGGGCCGTGGACACTGCCTTCGGCTTGCTTCTGCCTGACCTGTAGCTCTTGAGGTTTGAGTTGCGGTCTACCATCTGACCTGAGTTCACCAGCTTCCATAGACTTGTGGGTGAGGAGAATCCTCCATACAAACACCTGAGTTTTGGATTAGGGATTTAACTGCACCTACAATCATAAAAATCATTTCCTTAAAATGTCCTGAGTTCCATGAGACATGGCAGTGAACTGCAGATCCCAGGGACATGAGGGAATATGCTAAGGGGAATAGTGGAGGAAAAATGGATTAGTGTAACATCCTGGAAATTTTGGACATTTGGAATATCTTGAATTTCTAACTCCTTAAGACTAGGTTGGATTTAATTATATTATTGTAAAAGAAATTATCACTACACATAATAACATATATATTACATATATCATTTCCTTTCAAAAATTATTATTATCTTCTTATCCATATACAATTAGTTTTAAGATATCATTACAACACTGATATTTTTGTTTTCCTTTTCCATACAATGTCCACTTTAGAATTTTAAGACATACAAGGGGTTACGCTCCCCCCAAAAAATCCTGGATTTGTTTCAGAGCTATTTATTATTTTTGTTTTGACAAAACAACCTTATCACCTTTAAAGTACTCTCAATTACACTTAATACATTTGTTAAATCTGCTATCCCATTCTTGGAAACATTTTTCAAACTCATTTGCTTGGGTGGCTGACAGCACCTCCCTCAGTGTTTTTTTTCACCTCTTCTACATCATCAAATCTCTGTCTTTTCATGTCCTTTCATTCACAGACAAAAAGAAGTCACTCAAAGTGAGGTCAGGTGAGTAAGGTGCATGGAGCCAGAAAGACATACTGTCTTTTGCCAAAAATCGGTGCACTGAGATGGCTGTGTGAGCAGGTACATTGTCATGGTGGCAAAACCAGTCTCCTGTGTGTCACAAATCAGACCTATTTTGTCATGCACATTTATGCAATCTTTTCAATACATCTAAATAGAAAGCTTGACTAACAGTCTGACCTGGTAGAATGAACTTCAAATGCACTGAGTGGATATTTTCATCCGTTCGGGAAGTTGGCATATGTATAGAATGAAGTTTGTGAACGATCGACATTTCACCTTTTTTGAAATGAGAAAACCACTCCTACACTTGTGTTTCTCACATGGTGCTGTCCTTGTAAGCTGTGTTCAACATCACAGCAGTTTCTGGGCATTTTTCCTGAGAAGGAAACAAAATTTCACAGATGCACACTGTTCTAGTAAATCAGTCGTCACAAAAAAACAAGGTTCAAGGGAAAGTGCTCTTACGAAAAAATTCACTGTGACCAGAGAGAACCTTCCCAGGCTTTGCCACTGGGTGCACTAACTCAAGAGTGAGTTGCTAGATACTCAACTAGCGGGAAAAATGTGTACTATGAAAGCTCCACTCAGCCCAGCACAATTCCATTTTTGTTTTAATACCCCCTTGAATTGTTTACCTTTATATTTCTTTATAATCCCTTCAAGGGGTCTTCATCGAGGGATGTAATTTAAAAGCTTGCTTTGATATACATTATCTGCTTGGAATCATATGCTTGATTTGTGTCTTAATAACCTTCTCAACCACAATTTAGATTCTGGCTATTTGGGGATTTTTTGACTTCAAGGAAATGAATCTACACTATTATGTAAGACCTTTGGGAGGAACAGGATCTGTATTGCTAACCTTATTGCAATTATTCAGGTGTGTATTGTGATGTAGACCTTTAAATGAAATTTAACTGTAGCACATCCTTTGATCTCACTTTTTATATTTTATTGGGAAACTAGGGTGCAGGAGTAGAGTTTGGCAAATGTAAACTTTACCGCTAAGGAAAACTGCCCATTTAATGTCAAAGTTCTACATAGTATATTTGAACATATGGAATTGAGCTCTCACCGAGAAAAATGAAAAGAAAGATATAGTTTTCTCAAAGTAAAGTAAGCTTATGATATAAAACCAAAGCTATTTTCTTTGGGAACATGTTAATCTAATATGGAGATATAAATGGCCTTTATTAATGCAATATTACAAGAGAAAATTTAACTGAAACTTCCAACTTATACTTGCTTGACTATTGTGATTAGGCACAAAAGGGAGTTATTGGCACTGATTATTTATTGGGCCTGCATCCAAGATTCCAGGAACTTTTCCACTATTATTAAATACCCTTAGTTGAATTTTAACTATGACAAATGATCATTGACATATCTGTCTGTTTATAGTAATTGAGCAGGCAGTCTATAACTGCACGTACTATAGATTTGCTGTGTTATAAGAATCTAAGTGTATTAATGTCATTAGTTTACATTTCTGCCTTCTGATTATGATGTGTTGTAGGCTTCAGGAAACGATGTCAGTTGATTACTAAATCCACACAGAACATGTACAATGATCTTTTGGATTATTGCCACAATGAACGTGTTCAGAACATGAGGTATTTTAAATCTCTCTCTAATAGATTTAAGATTTGAAAATTTTGGTTCAAGGAAGAAGATTATGTAAATTATATTTCATCTTGGGCTAGTTAGTGCTTCTAAATTCAGTACCTCTTTTTACCGAAAATTGAGGAAACTAAATCAAATATTATTTTGTGTACATCTTTCTACTTTCATAAAGATTTACAGTCTCAGATATTGATATGGACAGTTCTCTGTCTTCTAAAGGCACTGTGACTCTGAGTCAATTTGACTGCAGTGAGTTTGGTGTTTGGTTTAGTTGTGTTAAAATGTATGATTGCAGGATTCGAAGTTGTTAAGACATATAATATACTTATGTTATTACATAATATAGAAACATACAAAATATATTTAAATTCGGACGTGTTATACCATGCAAACTCAAAATAATGAGTACAACCCTGGGTTAGTGATCAAGTTTTTCAATTAAAAACTCTTAAGATATGAAAATAATAATCTGTAACTTATCAAGGGTTCATGAGAGAGGGTTGGTGGGGGAGGGAGGGGGAAGAAATGGAGAGCTGATATCAGGGGCTCAAGTGGGAAAGAGAAAGCTTTGAAAATGATGATGGCGGCATATGTGCAAATGTGCTTGACACACTGGAAGAATGAATGGATTGTGCTAAGAGATGTAAGAGCCCCCAATAAAAGTATTTAAAAAAAAGAATGATGACAAATCAGAAATAATTCACTAGTCAAAATAGAGGTTTTAATCCCCCAAACCAATACCTGGATGTGTTATTTGGGTAGCAATGGATTTTACATACACATGAAGACCACTTATGTAAGAAATTCTTTGGGGATATTTTAAATTAAACAGTGTGATTTGACCAGAAAAATAAATAAATAAAAATTCTTCCAGTAATACTAATATAAAGCTCTGAAATTCTTCTGCAAGTTTGGCAAAATTCAATCATTTTTCAATGTATCACTATCTAACATAGTATATGCCAGGAAAAATGATTAATACCAGTTGAAATCAGCTAGTACTTCCATTAAGTTAAGTGAAATGGGAAATCAGTGGTACGAAAGGTGAAAAGTAAATGTCTCCTTCATGTTCTCTATCCGCTCATAAATAATGCAATTAGTGCTTTGACTTGCGTGCTCAGTGAGGAGAGCAGGCTCGCTCCTGGAGAACTTTCAGGCTGCGCACCTCCTCATGCTTAAATGTTCAATTCCATTCACATACTTTTGGCATGAGTAATAAAATATAAATATTTTACAGAATCGAAGCTCTAAGAAGGAACTGTGAAACAGTTGGTGTGTTTCTTAAAGTATTTTCCTCCAAATTAATTTAAATTGGCTCTGGAATAAACACTGAAAATTTGCTTAAGGACAATAAGAAAAAGGTAATTATAAACGGCAGAGCATCCCACTTTAGGGAGCGGTCTGATGGGGGGCTTGGTGTTCATCCAAGTTTTATCTAACAACTTTATTAATTAACTGGAAGAAGAAATAAACAGCATGTTAATTAAATTTGCAGCTGATAATAATTTGGAAATGTTGCCAACTCTGGTACAAACAAAACAAAACACAAAAAATGAGTGAAGAGAAAACTTGAATGGGTTGATATACAGTCAAAATACATAAAGGAAAAAATAGAATGAAATGACAAAGATGATGAGAGAATGATTAGAGGGAAGAATTCTAATCAAATACATTAATAGGCAATTTTACACATTTGTGATATAATAGGAGCCCTGGTGACACAGTGGTTAAAGTTCTCTACTGCTCATCAGAAGGTCCACGGTTCAAAGCCAACAGCCCGAAAGAGAAAGCAGTCTGATCCTTAAACACAGTCGGGGAAACCTTAAGAACTAGTCTCCTCTCTGAGTGACAGTGCGTAGTATAGACTAGATGACAATGGTTTGTTGTTTTGGTTTTCCTTTATGTTATAGATCAGCAGTTCTCAACCTGTGCGTCACGACCCCTTTGGGGGTCAAACGACCCTTTCACAGGGGTCGCCTAAGAAAATCAAAAACACAGATTTATCCTCTATCCATCTCCAGGCAGTCCACCCACATGCAGATACGCCCACATATAAGTACCCGGCGTGAAGACTTACTCATAAGACACCATGCGTCCAGACAAAATTTCACTTATTTATCATTAGAAATAAATATTTCACAATATAGAATTACATATTGTTTTGTGATTAATCACTATGCTTTAATGATGTTCAATTTGTAACAATGAAAATAAATCCTGCATATCAGATGTTTACATTAGGATTCATAACAGCAGTAAAATTACAGTTAAGAAGTAGCAACAAAAATAACTTTATGTTTGGAGGTCACCACCGCATGAGGAACTGTAGGAAAGGGTCGCAGCATTAGGAAGGTTGAGAAGCACTGTTATAGATCTAATTCACTGCCATCAAGTCAACGCTAGCTTAGAGTGAGCTCCCTGGAGATTTTCCAAGACTGTAACTCTTACAGGCGTAAAAAGCCCAGTCTTTTTCTCGCGGAGTCTCCGGCTGGTGATTCTGAACTGCAAACCAGGAGGATGGCAGCCCAATGCGTAACCACTGCACCACCAGGGCTCCTACAGATACTAATATGACAAAGAAAAAAGGTAGCTCGACTGTAGTGAAAGCGTACATGGCTATCTGTAGTGCTTCCGAATCTTAAGGCTATGGCCCGTTAATGAATTTCATCCTCCTAAGGAATCTCAACCACCAAGGGCAAGAGAAATATTCGTGGTTGAGATTTGAGGAGATTCTTATAACAATCAGGATAATCCAGGCCAGAGCATTGGTTATCAAATGGAGTCATGTTTAGGGTTCTCTACCTAATCTCCATTTACATACTCTATTACTAGCGTTTTATTGTTATCTACTCTTGAATGTAAACAACTGAGACTTTTCAAGATCTTACAGTGTTTGCTTTTTGAATGACAATTGTATGCATTATGTAGTATTAACCATGTGTACTGTCAGAGTGCTATTCCCAGAAATAGTTTCTATCTCATGATCCAGCCTACATAGCCATAAATAGAATGTTGAAGAGAAAGAACAGCAGATACATAGCAACCTACAAGAATACGAATACATAAAGATAATAAATAAATAAAGATCCAAGTAGTCTTGAGTCATGATATCCAAATACAAGAGCACGTCATGGAGTAAACTCCTAAAGTCGCTTCTATGGGGTCCTGGGGATGTAGTTGCTATGTCGTGGGCTGCTAGTCCTCAAGCTGTTCAAAACCGCCAGTCCCTCTGCAGAGAAAGTTGTGGCTTTCTACTGCCATGGGTACAGTCTCACAACACAGGACAGGACTATCCTGTCCCATAGGGTCATTAGGAGTCAGAATCAACCAGATGG
>NW_022103900.1:11889076-11911790 GCF_000313985.2 Echinops telfairi
CAGGGAACTGCTAAGGCAGCTGCACCCTGGTGCGACCATTACAAAGCAAGAGACCAGAGAACTAGAAAGGCGAGGCTCACCACCCATTTATCCCTCTGTCTTTCAATTAGCCCCACATGTGATTATCAGCCAGGTTGGCACAATTAACTAACTCACTGGCTATTAAAAGATATAGTATCTGGGGTCTTAAAGGTTGGTGTTAAGCAAGAGGCCATCTAGCAGGGAAGCAACAAAGCCCACATGGAAGAAGCACACCAGGCTCTGGGATCATGAGGTGTTGGCAGGAAGAGGTATCAGAAGTTCAAAAGCAAGCAACCAAATCGGTGTGAAGGGGTGTGGATGTAGTGGAGACCCAAAACCCACCTGTAAGATAATTGGACAGTCCCACTCAGAAGGGTCACACAGAAGGGATGATAAATGCTGGGTGTGGTATAGTACTGATGAACCATATAACTATCCTCTAGTTCTTTAATATTTCCTCTCCTTACTATTATAGTTTTTGTTTTACATCAGTAATCATGTTAGATTTGTGTATGTTCATTTGTCTATTTAAGATCATTAGGTACATGAAAGTCAAGATAGATAACCCTTCAGAAGCAGTCAGAAGAATGATGGTTCCCATAACTGAGGGTTTAAGGAGAGGGGAGGAAAAGGGTGTTATGGGGAGCTGATAGCATTGATGACTGTATAACTCCACTGGATGGGATCGAACAACAAAATTGTATGTGAATGCATATGTTGGAGTGTAAGATATGGCCCAAAAAACACCCAAAATACTATTATGAGGGGGAGGAAGAATGAGGGTTCCTGGGAGATGGAGTGGGGGAGGGAGGGGATAAAAGGGAGCTGATAATAAGGAGTTCAAGAAGAAAGAAAATGTTTTGAAACTGATTGTGGTAGTAATTGCACAACACTGCTTGATGTGATTGAACTATGGAATGTTATGATAGCTGTAAGAGCTCCCAATAGAATGATTTTTTTAAAAGCACCCAGTCGCTAACCAAAAGCCAGGTGGTTCCAATCCACAAGTTGCTCTGCATGAGAAAGACGCAGCCATGTGCCTCTGTAAAGAGTCAAACAGAAAACAAACCTGCTGCTGTGACTTGAGTAGAATCTGGCTCATAGGGACACTGTAGGCTGAGGCGCGTTTCTGAGAGTGGAGCTCACCATGGGAGTAGAGAGGCTCAGCAGTTGGCGGTTTCCACTCTTCACCTGGGGGTTAGCAGTCTCGTGAGTTACCACTATGCTAAACCCTACTATGTCCTACAGGGTCTGTACGGACATCATGCTACACTTTAAGTGTAGTTTGTGTGTTCATTTGTTTGTTTGTTTTGTCTTAAGGACAGAAACTGTATTTCATCATTTTCAGTATCTAGAGTTGTGCCTGACAGCGAATATATGCTTAGGTAAGGCGATTTGATTGAATGCATGCCGTATGACATGTTGGAAGCCTCTTTTTCTATTCATAATTCTGGGAAATTGAGCAGACTTTTACTTCTCTAAATCTCTATTCTTATTCCTAAAGTGGAGACAATAATATCTTATTTGATGTGGAATTTGATAAAGCAGGAATCCAAAGCACCGTCCTGAGCAGTGGAACTCTAGCCCCCTTTCCTTTCCTTTTTCTGATTTTATTTTAGGAATCTCAACAAACACAATCAGGGTGAGGATTTCTTTTTCAATAAAATGAAACAATCCCATGAAACATACTTTATATGTTAACAATTATTAATATGTTAAAGGAATAGTTGTTTCTAAGAAAACTGGGCTGACTCATTTAAGCCAGCTTATATTGACCTTGTGTGTCTCAATACTTAGCTTTTCTTTAAAAAACTTCATTTACTTTAAAAAATTTTATCCAAAGTCTATGTGCAACTCTCTATGCATTGTTAAGTAGGTATTAAGTGACCTACCTTGACTTCACATAATGATGATATGTGAAAAGATCTTCTGATTTATGTATTTAGGAATTTTAAGATAATTATTACTTAGAATACTATATGCCCACTTCATAAAACTACACATCACCATAAAATAACTGCATATGGAGTATTTAATCCTGAACTTTTAAAGATGAAAAGTGAAGGTAGTTACAATAATCATTATTTTCAATTTTATGTAGTTAAGTGGTTTTACACACAAAAAAATTAGCCTTCTAAATGACATAGTTATAATCCGTTAATGGTACCATAACGTGTTATTACATTATGCAACATAATTTCATGGATATTATATATGGCATTTTAGAAAGTCAGATAGAGTTATTAGAAGATACTCAAATTTTTCAGACTATATTCTTTTTAACCCTATTACTTAATGCAATCCTTGAGTGGCTTCCCTGCCTTTTGATAAGAGGCCTTTGTATAGATTGCATAACACCAGTTTAATTTACTGTTCCCCAACTTCTCCTTTAACATCTTATTTGTCGTATTCTTATTTTCAAAAGTATACTCAGAGTAAATTGAATGTTAAAGGGATCTCCAAGTCAAGAAGCAATTATGATGCAAGAGATCTAGTTTATAAAGAAGATGACTTTGGTTTATAATTTTTTATGACATAAATGACAATACAGGGTTATTCTCTGTATCTTCATGAACACCAAAAGCAGTGTTGTATTCCTCATCACTCATTACATTTTTAAAAAGGAAATAAAATGGTGTTAAAAAAAAGGAAATCATTTTTATTTCAAATACTTAACCTATAGCTAAAGTCATCACTTGTTGAGTACCATTTCTTGGGGACACGTGGTTAAGAACATGGCTTCTCCTTCATAAGACCATGGACTTCTCCTTTATACTGACCTGTGGTCAAAGTAGAGCAGAGATCGACACTTCATTATGATGCTAATTTTGGCAAACTGATCTCTTCAGTAATTGCATGGGGGTAGGGTTTCAATTTTGCCACATTCATGAGATTTTTCCATAGGTATGATTGTAGACTTGACAAAAGTCAAGTATCTCTGTTTCAAGACCTGCCTGGGTCCTGGAAAACTATGGTAGTAATGAGCATTTCAGATAGCGGAAAGTTAAAATTGGTAATGAAAACACATACATGGATGTTTTTCTTAGGCTACTACTCTAAGTCAATCTTTTAGAATCTCATCAGTTCCTAAACAAGATTCGTTGACCTGCAAAATTAAGAACTGACCAAAACATATGTGTGGATTTCATCTCTATTTGAGACTCTGCTTTCTTTCTGATAACTTCTTTTTAATAACTCCTTAGCTACTGCAATGTCCTTAAATTCTTTAAATTAACTCAAGAATATTGTTAAATCAATACTTATGTGAAGGATGCTATTTTGATATGGTTTGAAGTTGTTGGCACTTTCCTTCAAAGCTTTTATTTTTCTCTCTTTATACTTCTGGAAATGTATCAATCATATAGAAAGCTATTCTCTTGGGAGTTTCCCTTTTGTGATATTGTATTATGGGATACAACATTCAAAAATTACTTAAGTCATTTTAGCATTGTTTATTTTTCCCCCAGAAAATATTCAAGGAGTTGAAGTCACTTGGAACAGAAAGCCATTTGTTCTAACCATCTGTTCTATTTCTTTCAACATTGAATCCACATCATGCCTTTGATTTCAGTTTTTGTTAGATGTCTTGTGAAAAAATCAAATATAGAACAGTGTAGATTTCTGATGTACAAATGTGCCAAATAGTTAATAAAGTAAGTTACATTGACAGACTGAGAGGAATAATAATAATACAAGGTAGCTGAAACCCAGGAAGATCCCATTTATTTTAAATAAATCTTAACTCTTCCATAACTTGTATATATAGGTACCACCTATATCTTGCACCTCAGTTTTCTTGAGAAGCTTTTTTTCCTCAGGTACCAGAGTAGAGACTCCTAGAACTACCAGGAAAAAAAACAAACACTGAAGGAAGTTTGTCAGCAACATATTGCAGGGTTGAGAAGATATTGCATGTGGTGCTGCATACTAGAAGTGTGATTGTGTAAAACGTTTGTCTCTTAGGGCTTCTGTACTGCGAGATAAGGATTGAAAGTATATTTATTATTTCCTGTGGGTAAAAGGGAAAGTTTGTGTTCTGTATGAGGTAACATCCAGGTGAATATTTTTCCATGCATTATCCCATATAGCCTAAACTCCATTGGGACATTTGTGTTACATAGCAATTTAGCACAAACCCAAAAAACAAACCTGTTTGTGATAATTAAGTTTTGTTGTCATCTTGAATCGGTCAGGATTCCCAGTGGTTTGGCACTTAAGAATCAGTATGCCGTCTTGATTCGGCCAGCATTCCCAGTGGTTTGGCAGTTACAAATGAGTAATTCCCCACAAATGGATCGCTGTCGCAGTTGTTGTCATTAGGTGCCATAGAGTTGGTTCCAACCCACAGCTACTCTGGCACAACAGAACAAAACCCTGCGCACGCCTGCGCCATCCTCACAATTGTTCTCTCAGCCACAGTATCAATCTATCTGTTGAGAGCCTTCCTCTCTTTTGCTGCCCCTCCAACTTTTCCCCGGATGATGTCTTTCAACAGGTACAGGTCTCTCTTGACAACGTGTCCACAGTATGTAAGATGAAGTCTTGCCACCCCTGTCTCTAAGGAGTGCTCAAGCCATGAATCTGCCAAGAGAGAGCGGTTTGTTCTTTTAGCAGTCCATGGTATTTTCAATATTCCAGCACCGCAATTCAGATGCATCGATTCTTCTTTGGTCTTCCTTTTTCAATGTCCAATTTTCACATGCATGTGAGGCTAATGAAAATATCATGGCTTAGATCAGGCACCTTAGTCCTCAAAGTTAACATCCTCGCTTTTCAATTCTCCAAAGAGGGCTCGTGCAGCAGATTTACCTACTGCAACATGGTTTTTGATCTCTTGGCTGCTGCTTCCGTAAGCATTGATTGTGGATCCAAGGAAGAAAATATCCTTGAGATTTTCAGCTTTTCCTCCATTGATCATGATGTTACCGCTGTGAGGACTATAGTCTTCTTTCCATTGAGTCCTAATCCACAGTGAAGGCTGCAATCCAGGAGCTCCATCAGAAAGTGCTTCAAGTCCTCACTTCAGTGAGCACGGTTGTGTCATCTGCATAGCTCAGGTGGTTAAGAAGCTTTCCTCCGATTGCGAGGCCACGTTCCTCTTCATCTGAGCCCACTTCCGTGATGATTTGCTCAGCATACAGGTTGAGTACGTATATAGAGTGTGATATTGATGATATGGTTTGTGCATTCTGTTGGGCCACCCTCCTTTAGAATGGGTACAAATACAGATTTTCTCCCGTAGGTTGGCCAAGTAGCTGTCTTCCAAATTTCTTTGCATAGCTGAAAGGGAGCTTCCAGTGCTTCATCAGCTTGGTTAAACATTTCAAAAGTATTCCATCGATTCCTGGAGCCTTGCTTTTGGATACTGCTTTCAGTGCAGCTTGAACTCCTTCCGAACAACTGGTTCTTGCTCATGTGCTACCTTCTGAAATGGTGGGATTTCAGTTAGTTCTTCTCGGTACAGTGGCTCTACATATTCTTTCCATCTTATGTTGATGCTTCTTGCATCATTCAATAATTTGCCCAGAGACTATTTAAACATTGCACCTCTTGGCTTGAATTTTTTTTCTCGAGCTCTTTCAGCTTCAGATAGGCTGAACTTGTTCTTCCTTTTAGGTTTTCTAAATCCAGGGCTTGGCACGTTTCATTATAATATTGTACTTTGTTTTCTTGAGCTGTCCTTCAAAATTTTCTATTCAGCTCTTTGACTTCATTAATTTTTCCGTTTGCTTTAGCTACTCTATAATGTAAAGCAAGTTTGGGAGTGTCGCCTGAAATCCACTTTGATCTTTTCTTCTTTTCCTGTCTCTTTAATGACCTTTTGCTTTCTTCATGAATGCTCTTCTTGTTGTCCTCCCACAGCCTATTGGGTCTTTTGTCATTAGTGTTTAATGCAGTAAATCTGTTTTTGAAATGTCCTCAAAATTCTGGTGGAGTAGATTCAAGGTCGTCTCTTCTTCAGCTTTAACCTGAACTTACAAATGAGCAATTGACGGTCTGTTCCACAGTCAGCCTCTACCTGGGTTTAGCTGATGATACTGAGGGTCTCCAACTTCTCCTCCCAAAGATGCAGTCAACTTGATTTCTGCATGTTCTATCTGGAAAAGTTCATGTGCATACTCACCTTTTGTGTTGTTGAAAAATGTATTTGCTATGAACAAACCATTGGCCTTGGAAATTCCATTATACAGTATCCAGCTTCGTTTCTGTCAACAAATCCATATTTTCCAACTACTGCTCTAGTGCAATGTAATCACCTCCATCAGGGGTGTGCTCGGAGCAACAAATCTATTGTAGGAAGACTAGGGTGGGGTGCAAGACCCTTGTTCATAGCTCTGATCCAGTCAAGTGGTGCTAGAGAGTTGCTCTGATTCAATCAATGGAAAGGAAGTTTCCTGGGGATATCAACTGCTTTGAATGTAAGTAGATGCTCAGGGCAAAGCTAGCTTCCTTTTTGCTGAGTCAGGATCTTACGTCTCACTCTTTGACCTTTGGCTTTTTGAACCTGAGTCAAGGTCCTACTTTATTGCTTTATTGTCTGCTAATTCTAAGAGTCCTCTGTGGACTTCCAAATCTTGGATTCATTTGCTTCTGTGGCTACAAACCTGTTGTTTTCCCATCATCTTGGGTTCAACAGATACTCCCACCTAACGTCTCACCCATGGACTTGAAGGAGCCTATTTCTACAACTCTGTGAGCCATTTTCTTGATACAGATTTCTCTATATGTGTATGTAGGCAAACCTCACTGGTTTTGTTTCTCTGGAGAACCCAGCCTAGGATACCAAGACCATTGAGTTAGTTGTAAATAATAATTATAATATAGGACTGAGGGGTCTGATCCATAGATTCTTCAAGGCTGGAATATTGATGGGAGCAGCCTGACACATCTTTCTCTCTCAGATCACATGGTGGGCTTGAACTGCCATCTTTTGCCAGAAAAAAAAATATATATAGCCTTTCTTTTAACGTGAAGAATGGAATAATGAAAACTTTCTAATAGGAACAAGCCACTGATGTTTTTACTCTTCTTTCCTCTACACAGAGATTTAGAGGATGAAATCAAGTTCCTCATCCTGGGTTGCAATAATAACTAAATTTCTATGTTAGTAATGTTGCTGTTAAACTTGCTATCAAGTACTTTCTGACTCATATGACTCCGTATGTGCAGAGTGGAATTGCTCTATGGGGTTTTCAAGACTGAGCTTTCCGAAGCAGATTGTTAGGCCTTACTTCCAAGCAGTCTCTGGGTGAGTTTTGTTGTAAAGAAGAATTCACTCAATCTATAAAAATTAAATTTAAGCGAATTAATTTTTTAAAAAGAAAAAATTTTACAACCAGATGCAGGAAGATTGAAATGCTATCTCTAAAAGTTTCTGGCACAGATAAATACAGTTTGTATAACAAATAAATTATATATGGTTTTGCTTATTTAAGTTTTGGTTGATGTAACAAGTAGGATAGTTTATGGTTGGAAAGGTTTCCATGGCCCTAAATATTTTACTATCATGATACTGGAAAAATCACAATGTAGACTTTTCATCGCAGGTCAGAAAAATGCCAAAATTGATGGGAGACATGCTTTGAGGTTGAAGCTAATAATATGAATTAACACCAATGTTCCTTCTTTTAAAAAAGGTTTGCTAAAGTGAAACTTTCCAATAGTTCAAGATTTTGTTTTTATTTTTGAGACTCTTCTCCAAAATCCTATTAATAGAATAAATATTTCTTTGGCACCAATGTACAAGTGTTCAAACTTATTTTCTGAGGCTATATTCCTGTCTACATCCAGGCTTGGCCACAGAGAAAAAAATGTTCTTATTTATTTTTCCAGAAATTAATATAGCCCATAACAAGAGCTTATCAATATAGCAAACATGGATTTTTCAGACAAGCAGTTGGATGAGAAGAACCACCTAATTCAGCAAGCTACCATTTACAATTTGGCAGACTGTGGTGTCTTGGGTGTTGCTGGGATGATGGAAACTGGTACTGGTGTTTCAAATACCAACAGAGTCACTCATTTTTATTAAATGGATTTGAAAGATGTTGTATAGTTTAAGGTTACATTTTATAGTAAAATAAATAAAGTTAAAATTTTTTTTCATTCTAAATGGAACCCAAAATTTCTTCTTTTTTTTTTTTTAAAATCTAAAGACCAAACCTTGTCTGATATTGAGAGAGAGGAGTCCATGGGATTTGGGGGTGAAAAGCAGCTTTCTATTGCATGCTCTGTGGAATGCAATGGGGTATGGGGGCTTTCACTTAAGGTAATAGTTGGGAGATGTAGGCAGCGCCTCAAAAAAAAGGTGGATTCAAGCCTTCCATTGCTGGTGCCCTTTTTGCCAGCTATTCTGGACACCAGATGCTTCCCTCAGCTGTTGTGACAGTTGGGAAGGCTCTGGATCTTGATTCTTTTCATCATCCTGCTGGGCCTGTTCCTGAACTTTTGACAGTAGCTGCTGCTTAATGACAGCAAGGCTGTTGGTAAAATAGCTGTCGCCTGTGTTAAATGATCTATAAATCTGTGATCAAACACCGTGGAATGGAGAAAGTGGGTGTAGAGTTAAAGGTGGCCCAGCCACTTAATAAGATGAACCGCAAGGAAGAGCAAGTACAAACAAGACTTAACACCATGGTCATCACCGTGTAAAGACTTCCCTAGGACAACCAGGGGTGACCTGGCTGAGGCTTTCAAATGCAGCAGTCAGTGGCATTTTTATTGGGTCTCCGAAATCAGAGGGACTTCCCAATGGGTTCATCTTCCTAGCAGCCCAATGCTAGTTATCTGCTCTTCTCTACGTGGGACATTCTCTCGAATCGGTGTTGCACACAGCAGAGGATACCCTTTACCTTATGAAAATGAATCATTAAGGAGGGCTTATGTTTTACCATTTTTTAAAGATTTCTAAAAGGCTGTCCCCCCAAACTGGGTGACTATGGCAGACCTGAATGTAAGAAGGGGAAACCCACCAGCTATTTTTTTAATTGGCAAAATCTATTAGATTTGTACATGGAAGGGACAAGGTGAACTTGAAGAATTCCCCTCACCCTCCTTTGCTTCAACTTTAGCCAGGAGTTTTTAAGAGCCAGATGAAGTCTTATTTTTTAAAAAATCAGGCTTTTCTTCCTCTGATTAGGGCTTTGATGCCCAACCTTTTTTGCTGGTTAGGCTTCTGTTCACCCAGCAGCCTGTCTTCTTAAAATATAAGGAATAGATACTGAGAAGAGCAACCTGGCCTGTGTTTAATTGCCTAGTGGCTACTTTGAAGGTGTATTAGTCCAGATCTGCTTTAGCAAATGGCAATTCGCTATCAAGGAAACAGTAGAGACTTGAAGGAGGTCTTATGTCTGAACTTGGAGTTTTGTGTTGCTTGGAGGGAGCAGCCCTGGAGGCTAGACTTTAGACAGTGTCAATGGGAGAGAGAAACACAAAGCCAGTGGCCAGAAGATGAGCCCCTCCTAGCCTTATCCCACAGCCATTTGCTGGGCAGGCAAGGCTATTGCCATGAAATTTAAATGAGGTGTTTAAATTGGCTCTTGCATAAATTACTCTTTGCAGTGGTTCTCCTATTTGACATACATGCTGATTTCAGATCGGCCCTGCTGCCACATGGAATGTAGTTGATGTAAAACAGGTAAAGATTGAGAAAGGAGTATTTTAGGTTGGCCCAACGAGGAGGTTAAACTGATTCTCTGCTCCCACAGCTTACATGATATGTAAAATTAGATGCAAAAAAAAATCTTACATTAATCAAAAATTAAATCTGAGGTCTTCATTATTGAGAAGTAGGGAACTTACAAGTTACCATCGGACGACTCTCTTAATCAGAGCGATACTGGGTTCCACAAGCTTGCGCAGCTTCGTTTGAGGAAAAAGAGAAGAATTGTCACCACTGAAGGACAAAATGGGCCTTCAGAAACTGGAGATTATATCTCATTCCATGCCTCTCCTGACCCCATACTTTTCCTCTGTTGAGAAGTGGACATTGCCCACAATACAAAGAATAGGTTCACCCTTTCTGTCACATCCCTCCTTTGGCTACCTATCTCTTTCCAGATATAGCAAAGCTGTTCTTCCTTTCTGCCTGTTTTTGATTCCATACAAAAGCTCTCTGTGTGAACTTCAACTGCAAATAGCTGTGGAGGAGTTATTTTCAAAGGAGAAAGATGAGTTCTTTAGAATAAAGATTTGTTCCCTGAGTCATGTTTCACCAGTAACATGAAAACACTGAATAAAGGTGTATTTATAATTAATTTTTTGTTTTCTTTGATAAGTTAAGTCTCTTTTTTATGGAAATATGTAAGCAAAAATCATCCAATAATTATATATTAACTTTGAAGAAACTAGCGCAGTCCTTTATGTTTTATTCTCTACAATTTTAGAATACATACTCCTCAAAATATCTATTGTGTCTGCATACTTTAAATGTATATTAGAAAATTATTTAGAAGTCGATGTAATAATCCATCAAAACTATTTTATAGGTAGTCTCTAGTTGAATGGCATACAAGGATTAAATATTAAAGTGGTAAGAAGTCAGGTTTATTTTATAAGTTCTGATGGAATATAAAACTTAAGATGTCTTTAAATCCTGGAAAAGATACATATAGTCCAGGAATTATAAATGTTATGCAAGGTTCTCAAATTGCCTCACCTACTCTCCTCCTCCCATTTGAATTGTGGTATTAGGGACAATATTGACTGTACCCTGGACTTTTGGAGAAACAAATAAATCTGCCTTAGAAGATGTACAGCCAAAATGCCCCTTGACAGTAAAATGGTGAGATGGTGTCTCACGTATTTTGGACATCTTGTCAGGCAGAACCAGTCCCTAGAGAAGGGCATCATGCTGTGTAGTCAGCACAAAAGAGGAAGGCGATAAATGAGATGGATCGTTACAGCGAGTGCAACAATGGCCTCAGACTTAGCAACGACTGTGAGGAAGATAGAGGACTGGGCACTGGTTTCATTTGTTCAGAGGATCGCGGAGTCAGAACCAATCAGATCACACCTAACAACAAAAATAACTTCTCACACCACAGGAAGCTCTAAGGGAACCTGACTGATTAACTCACTTAAAGATTCATTAATTAATGTAGTCTGTCACTAAGTATTAATGATAATGTTTGAGTCTTTGAGCACCTGTTCAAGGCTGGAGATACATGGGAATCTTCGGAAGGAAGTCATCATGTCGTGGGAAATAACCAAAGCGCAGGCCATCAAGTGGAAGCCAACACATAGTGGCCTTGTATGGGGTTCCCAGGCTTTGTAACTCTTCATGAAAGCAGACAGCCTCATCTTTCTTCCTTGGAGTGGTTGGTGGGTTTGAACCACAGATCTTGCTGTTAGCAGTCCAATGCTTACCCAACAGCACTACCATGGCTCATCAGTGGGAAATTAAAACAGGATAAAATAATGCCAGCCAACGTGAGAGATACCAGAGTGACTATATTCATTCCCTTAGGCATTTGTTCCTTATCACAACCCAAAGCACAACTTTTAGATAATACGCTGTACTCCGGCTGAGCTGGAGGAACAAGGAACTCCAAGGGCAAGCCATCCTTAGTGGGTCCTATCACTTGCTGGTTGGATGTCTCAACTAGCGCCTCTCACCAACACATAAACAAGGGTGCTTATTTTCTTCTCCCCCAGAGCCTGTTCCCCTCAGTTTGTCCCATGGCACCCTCATTCATCAGTACCAAGTTAAAAGCTGGCATTTTCTTTGAGTCCTCCAATCATTACACCTCCATATATGGAGAATCATCAAGTTTGAGGACGTTTCTAAAACGTTCTAACCTCTAACTTCTATATACCTTATACATTATTTCAGGGCTTATTATTTCTTGTCCAGATTGCTTTAGTCTGTAATTGTTATAGCCTAGAATATGTAGTCTAGAGCATAAGTTCCCAAACTTATTGGACTTCTTGCCCTCTTAAAAATAAAATACCCATCACCTCCATGGCAATTAAAAACCTTTGTTTTATAGCCCATAATCCAGGAGAAAGCGTAAGTATCTGCTTTCGCAGATCCCCCTGCATAATCCCAGTGTCTCTGGGGGAGGGGTGGGTATCACCCACTTTGGGAAACACTGGTCTGGGTTATTATAGTCTATAATAAGAAATCTTCGATCTCCTTTAAAGTTAATTCTCTTTCTACAGAGACAAAAGAGTCACATTTTTAAAGGAAAGCATGCACATGTCACCTGCTTGTATAATATTTCATGCCTGCATGCAAAATACAGTACCCTTTTTAAATGCAGTGTATAAGCCCTCTGTTGCCTCTGAAGCCACATTTCTCATGTTGATACTGACTCATAGTGACCTGTAAAGAACAGAACAAAGCTGTCTGGTCCTATAGCATCCTCACAATTGGTGCTTTGTTTGAGCCTGTGACAGTTAGGTTGGGGGTCAAATAGGTTATAATTGTGGGAAGGTATGGGTGTAGTCCTACCTCTTAATCAAGACAAAGCCTACTGCCATCTCTGCCTATCTGTAAGAGTGGATGTGGAGAGCTGGCATCTCTCCCGCCACTCTTCTCCTTCCTAGTTTCTTGGAGCTTGTGGCTGGCTTCTGGGGACAATGACCCATGTGGCCCACCAATCTTGGAGGCTGTTGGCACCCCACCATGCTCTGGCTAACCTTGGATCTCTATGGCTTTGTACCCACTAGCTTGTGATCCATCAGCTTCCAACTTGGCCTTCTGGCTTCATCAGACTGTAGTGTGTGAGCCTCGAGAGGTATCCAGCTAGCATCTGACTCATGGACTTGAAAATGACTCATGGCCTTGAAAATGATTGGGCTGGGCTGTTTCCTGGATATAAATAAAATTCTTTCTTGATATAAAGCTATTTCTTATACATATAGAAGCATCGCTGGTTTTGTTTCTCTATAAAACTCAGCCTAACACTGAACATATTGTTGTAGCTCCTTTATCAGTTCATTTCTTTTAGGCTCTTCCTATTTCTTGCAGATCCTGTATTTTCACCAAGCATCATGTCCTTCTACAGGGACTAGTCCCTCCTGACAGCATGTCAAAAATATCCTAGGTAAAGTGTAGTCCTCCTCACTTGTAATGAGCATTCTGATGTACTTCTTCGAAGAACTGGTGTGCATATGCATGTGCATGCACTGCCACTGGGTCATTTCCAAATCATTGGGCCCTCCTGGACAGAGTGGAACTGTCCCTGCATGTTTCTGAGACTGTCATTCTTCACAGGAGGAGAGACCTTCATCTTTCTCCCACCGCCCATGCGTCCAAGGCAATTGAAATACTGTGACTTGGGTCAGGCACACACTAGACCTCAAGATGATTTCTTTATTGTTTAACATATTAGATAATCTCAGATCATTTGCAGCAGATGCCCATTGTGAGTTGTCATTTGATTTTCTTTGGCTACAGCTTCTAAAGGTGTGGATTGTGAATCCGAGGAAAATGACAACTTCAATCTTTTCTCCTCCTCCATCATGATGTTGCTTGCTGGTCTAGCTGTGCGGGGTTTTGTTTTCGTTATGTTGAGGTGCCATCTCTACTGAAGGATGTGGTCTTTGACCTTGGTCAGTAAGTATATCAAGTCCTGTTCACTTTCAGCAACCACTTATAGGTAGGGGTGGAGGTAAGGAAATATTATTATTAATATTGGTGATCATCAAACTGGCAGCTGGCCCATTCTGGATCTTAATATCGATGTGTCCTTTCGATATTTATGATTCACTAATTAGAATCTTGTTTAGTGCTGACGTCATCGTGTTGATCACCTCCACCCTTGTAATCTGCATGCAAGGCTTTAGTAGGTGCATGTCTGTGAGGGAGATTGGAGAGATGATACCGTTCAAAGAAAATACTGTGATTATAAATAAATAGCAATTACCTCTGTCTTAAAAGGTGTTACTCTTCAAATAAAAAAATATGAATTTTTTTATGAATTCAATAATGCTTCTTCAATTGAATTCCATTTTTTAGAGTTTCTCAGGTATATAAAGTTAAATAGGACACTCTTTGACAAAGTTTAATGAAATAACAAATCCCCATATGCTTTCCTGGTAGAAGAAAATAATTACCAGTGAAGAATACGTTCAAGTAAAAATTAAAACATTCAAACTTTTAGTCACAATGAAAGCAAAATACAAACATAGTCAATATCTCATAAATGATGGAATATTTTATTTTATGACCTTCAGACTTTATATGTCATATATGACCCAAAAGGAGAACCAGTTATGGAGATAGCTATCCATTTGAATAATTATTTTCTTCTGCTATTAAGTTTGTCAAAATAATATGTCATGAGTCAGTTCATCAGAGTAATAGCTATTTGGGTGGGAAATACTGACATGTTTTAAATAGCCCCAAGAACACTACTCTCAATCACTTCAACGCAAAACCTGACCATCTAAGTCTCTCTATGTTAAATTCTCATTTTTTCCCCAACCAAAATCAAGTTTCTGATTTTTCTTGTCTCCCCTTTTGGCCTATATCGCATTATAGATTTCAATAAATATTAAGAACTTCTTTTCGAAAGACTAACAGTTTCAGGCCACCCAACTGGGAATACTGTCTTCAGAAGGAGCACCCTCCAAGAGCCAGCCAAAGAATCCATGCGCGTTCTGGGAGGGGACCATGCAATGACAGCAAGGATGCCTGAGGAGAACGACCTCTGAGCACTACGCTGAGAAGTGCTGATCATCAAAGGGAGAAAATGAACCCACCTTGATCTTAAGGAAATCTTTTTAAGGTATGGGCCAGGTAAGGAATGCAGAACACATCAGGGATGGGGAAAGCAGGTTAGAGGAGGCTGCAGCCTAGTCAGAACTTTCGTTGGCCCCCAGGTAATAATTGGAAATGGGTTAATAGGCAGGCCTTAGTCTGGAGAAGTATGCTTCCTTCGAACAACCCCCCAAACTAAACCCGCCCTGCATCTGACCACCCTCCTAGTGACATCTCTAACAGGAAGGCCAGTGTGACCCTTCCTTAGGCACAGAGATGGGAGCCACTCCCTTGTCTTCCCCAGGGCTCCTAAGCTAGTGCTTCTTGCTCTAAGGTTTTGCTAAGTGGAAGTTTCTAGCCTCCAGGTTTGTTAATTCATTACAACTTGTACGCGTGCTCGAGTTCAAGGAAACTCGTCATCTTTGAAAAGCATACATGAAGTTATTTCGAACTAAATGTGGAGAGAGGATCTCCTTTACCAATTACTAATTATTAAAAAGTTACCAATTAGTCGGGGCTTTACCGACAAGGTCATTTCTTACAGAACCATTCAACCTAACCAGAGAAAATCACAGCTGAGAACAGAGCTAACAACAATTCTTCAGCTAAATTCTCAGGAAATTAATGCTTCTGTTCTCTCTCTCTCTATTTCGAGAAGGAGCGGTGTGAACGGCTCATCCTTGAACTCAGAGACTGCCTCCGAGCTCTTTGCAGAGAAAAGAAAAAAGTTTGATTGCAGTGGCAGGTTTGAACAATTTGGATGTGCACAGTATTGATTTCTCTCTGCATTTATTCTATTTTTGTGTTAGGAAACGTTAAGTACCTGGAGAGGGATGGCAAAGTGGACATTTTTAAAAACAGTTTGACATGATTGAAAGTCTTCTTATTTGTCAAGGTGTGCACCTGCTGTATGGGATCATTTTGTTTTCACATTTTTGTTCTCAACGGATGTCATATCCTTGAAATGTGGCAGCTTCATGTCTCTGAAGTATCTTTTTTAGTTTAACACCAGAGGAAGGCCCACAGTTGTGGACGATGCAGCTGTTGGGGGCCGACACGTCCCTAGGCGCTTTGGCTGCGCTTTATACTAATAAAACGGTCAGTGCAATGACGAACCTGTCTTGTGCTGTTCAGCACATGGATCAAACACGCTTCTGCAGAGAACCGTGGTCTAACCAGCCACAGCATTCTTTAGCCGTGTCTCCAAAGGTACCACCATCCCCAAGTGGGTTTCTCTGGCAACTGTTGAGACAGTGGAATTACCATTCATAATTGACCAGCTACTAGTCCCTGGGGTTTTGCTTCATCCGCCAAGCTTCCCAGTGGCCTGTGGAGTGTGCAAAGTGGTGGCCCCTCCCAGTTTCCTGAGCCCTTTGAGCCAGAGCCAGTGAACCACAGCCCCTGGTATTCTGATCAATGGGAGGATTTTTCCCCCTTCTTTCCAATTCATTCATAACTGCTTTGACTTTCTTAAAAGATGGCTATTCCAGAGGACAATGTGACTTGTTTGGGATTGTTCTGGGCCTTTCATATCCACTGAGCTCAAATTATGCTAAAACTGCTAGCTGACTTTATAAAGAGTCCTTTGGAAAGCAATTTGAAAATGTCACCTTTTTGCTTCCTCTACAATATCACCAAATGTAGTAAGAGAAATAACTTTCAGGCTACAGAAGTTTCTGAAGATATTATGCATTTGGAAGAGCTTTCAGATCCATTGACATAAATTATTTGTTATTACTTCAGACTTCCCATTATATTTCGCACCACCGAACGACACACTGCCTTGTCTTGCACCATCTCATGCTTGTTTCAATAGGTTTCAGCTCATTGTTGCAACCACTGTGTCAGTCTCTCTCACTGAGAGTCTTCCCCTTTTTATTTACATTCTTCTTTATCAAGCATGGTGTCCTTTTCTGAGGACTGGTCCCTGCTGATAACAAGTCCACAATAAGCGAGACCATGTTTTCTTATCCTGGCTTCTTAGAAGGGGGTACTTCTTAAGACAGATTTGTTCATTATGGTAGATCCACTATTCAGTGCCATCAATGCAATTCAAATGCATACATTCTTCTTCAGATTTCCTTACATATTGTCCAGTTTTCACATGCAGGCAAAGCGAATGAAAATACAACAGGCTGAGTGAGGTGCACCTTAGTCTTCAAAGAGACTTCCTTGTTTTTTAACCATTCAAAAATTTTTGTTTTCTTTAGGAGGAAGTGTAAAGAGGAGCCCTGGTAGCACAGTGATTATGAGTTTGGCTGTGATCCGCAAGGTCAGCAGTTCAAAACCACTGGCCGCTCTGAGGGAGAAAAATGGGACTTTCTACTGAATAGATTTACAAGTCTAAGACAATTCTACCCTGTCCTATGGGGTCCTTATGAGTCAGCATCACTCACTGGCGGTGAGTGAGTAACCCAAACACTTCCATGCTGTAGTCTTTGAACTTTATCAGTAAATGCCTCAAGTCCTTTTCCCTCTCAGCAAAGTGTGTCACCTGCATATCACATATTATAAATGAATCTTCTTTCAGTCCTGATCCTGTGGGTTTTTTTCTAATAGTTCAGTCCCTGAGATTATTTGCTCAGCAGACAGATTGAATAAATGTGATGAAAGGACACAAAGCTAACTACACTTTCCTGGTTTTAATCCATATATTAACACTTGGATTTGTTTGAATGTCTATGTTCAGGTCCATATGAGCACAGTTAAGTACACTGGAATTCCTATTCTTTACAAGGTTATCCATCATAATTATGACTTACACAGTTGAATGCCTTAGCATAGCCAATAAAACACAGGTATTGTTTTTAGCCAAGATTCATTTAAAATCAGCAATAAAACCCCTTGTTCCATGTCTTCTTCTGAACCTGGCTGTCATATCCTGTAGTTACCTGACAATGTACTGCTGCAACCATTTTTGAAATACTTTCAGCAAAATGTTACTTACCCATGAATTCGATGCTGATGTTTAAGTATTTCCACATTCTGTTGTATCGCTTTTCTTTGGAATGGGCACAAATGTGTATCTCTTCTAGTTGGGCAAAGTACCTGTCCTCCAAATTTCTTGGCATAGTAGGGTGAGGGCATCTGGTGTTCTTCTACTCATTGAAACTGTTCCATGGGCATTCGTCCCATCGATTTCTAGAGGCTTATTTTCCACTAACAGCTTCAACCACTTTGGTTTTGTCTTAAATAATTTTGTAGGGAACTCCTCAGCCCTTGAAATAATATTTCATAATTACCTTTTACAGATTTTTTGTGTAAAAAGCCTTGGCATCTGAAAACCTACTAGCCGATTTAGGCACTGTCATAACTATCACAACTATAGACTAACTCCAAATAAGATTGATATTGAGTAGCATATGTATTTTAAGAAACATCCAAGTCTATCACCCAATGTTTGATATAGGCATGCATCATCAAGATGCAGAATAACAAAACTTATTGCCATTGGAATCACAATTACTTGAAGGTTTATTACCATTTCTTTTGCATAATTCCATGAGTATTGATTTGATTCAGGTTGGTGAGATGATTCAATGGCATGTCTCTTAAATGCCATCAAAATTTCTACAATGTACAAATGTTAGGGATAGACATTGTACTGGAATTGCTAGACTTAGGAGAAACCGTCTGTAAACATTGACACCTGGAAGGGATTTTTATGAATTCTACTCACTGGAAAAGAAGCAGCAACAGTCCATGGTTGCCAATAAGGAGGCCTGCTGGCATAATGGGTTGGTTACAGATTGGGTTGATAGTCTCAAGGTCAGCAGTTCAAACACATCAGCAACTCGAAGAGAGGAAAAACAAGGCTTTCTGGGCCTGTGAGGATGGATATACAGCCTCAGAAACTCAAGGGGACCATGAAATTCTGTTCTTTAGGATCATTATGAATCATAATCAACTTGATGGCTTGAATGAGTGAGTGAATGAAAATGTTTGAATTCTCATTAAAGATTTAAAAACTGCACATGTGTCAAGTGAAGGTTATTATGAAGAAGAATTTTTTTTCCAACTAAGAGTTTGTTCAACTGTTTCACTGAAGATAAATGTACATAAGCACAGACCGGATTTTTCATGAGACAACACTGACATGCACACAATCTTCAGGTGGCGTCCCACTTCTAGAGGGCAGCTAACCACACCACTTGGAACGTTTCTGGTTCCCGCCAAAATCAGAAACCAAAGTCACTGCCATCAAAGCCACACCAACCTGCGACTCGTTATCGGAGTAGGACGTCTCATCTCCCCCGTGAAGTGGCGGGTAGCTGGGGTTTGCAGCCCAACGGGCAACACACGAGGCCCCAAGAGCTCCGGTGACTGCCCAGAGTCCTGCCAGGAACCCAATTTCAGGCCTCTGTCTCCCCAAGTGCTCGCTGGCCTTCTTCAGCATTGTCCATTCCAGAGCTCCTTCCCCGCTACCCACCCTCTGGTTACTGTGCGGACTCTGGCACGTTGTAAAAATTCAGTGCTGCTTCGTTTTCGCTTCATTGGCCATGACAGAACCAATTGAAATTGGTTCGAAATCCTGCTTAGAGGGCAAGTTGAAGTTGTCCGTAAATTGGATGTTCGTTACCCGGGGACTGACCGCCTATCCTCTTTTTGCTTACTATTGTCAGTTCCATTATTGATCACCAGCACCCTCAGAGGAAATGTTACCACCTATGGTACAAATCGAGCCAGAAAAGGAACTTAATTATCGCGGTTCCACAGCAGGACCGCTTTTTTCAAGACGTGTTCTTGCTCACTCAGTGGCTTGCCTGTTTCATTGATTCTGGGCATTTGGGTTCCCTGAGAATATATATGACCAAGTGCTCTTTCTTTTGCTGTTATGGCTTAGCATAGCACAAATCGCTGCAGATGTGAAAGTTCTTATTGGCATACAAGGAAGAATGACCTTACCTTGTAGTGCTACTATAGAAGCACAGTTTAAACCAGCCTTACGATTTTTGTATGAAACAAGAAGGAGCTAATCTTATGGGTCTTGACCTCTCTTGGGCATTTAAAGTATTGATGACAGAGCATAAGGCTTTTTATATTCCCTGCTTGTCATTTTCTTGGCCTTCGATGGTTTTCAACCCATTTCAGTGCATATGCCGTATTGACGTCCTGCATTGGAGTGGGATGCATCTTCTCAGCCTCGCCATCTCTGGCCTATTCTTCTGTCAGGACTAAGAAAAGAAACAATCTTCCATTCTGCATCCCAGAACTTGTTGTCTATATCTCCAATTCACAGTGACAAAAAATGCTATTAGAATATGTCCCCCTGCCTTCTTAATAACAATATCCAATCAATGCATTATTTCAAGCAACTGGTTGGTCATCCAATTTCATGGCTCAAATTTATTCATGAAACTGGATCTTCCTTAGAGGTACCTCTAATTTCATTTACAGCAGATGTCTCAAATTAGGTTTACATATTTTAATGAGGTTTCAATGAAGATTTCATCATTTAAAAATGTAAAAATTCTATACAGAATTAAGCAGGGGAGTATTTAATTCCTTATAAGCATATAAAAAAATCATTAAGGTTGTGCTATAAGCAGTATAAAGGGAAATGGAACAACATTAAATGAGAGCATGCTAAGGTATCTGCTGGTGGCATGGTTTGGAGATTCCTTGTACTAAAGACTACCTCTCTACCTTTGCCTCAGGGACACGTCATCCCCCTCCCTACATTCGATGGGTTTTAGATGTCTGCTTGGCACAAAAGCAACCACATCGAGGGCCAAGCAGAGTTTATGTTGTTGTGGTGAAAACGCTTTTCTTCACTGGGTTGCCTTAAAATGGTCTAGATTGGCAGACCCAATCAGATTTTCATCTCTTTTGTGAAGTGTGAATGGGACATTCAAAGAAAGCCAGGACACAATAGGGTGGTAAAGTTGCTGAGAGACAGACAGAAAGAAAGCAGTAATCAGAAACCATGGGTTTATAGGACTCTGGGTTAAGAAAACTCCTCAATAGAGTACAGCATAATGAGGGTCAGTTTGGGATTGACAGAAGGAGCTATAGATACAGAGACAGAATGACTGAGTTGGCATAATGCAAAACACTGGAGCAGGGAGGAAGGGGGATGTGTGCTGAGCAGACAACTTGGTCTCTTGAGCTCCTTTCACTCTGAGTTTCAAAGGCCCGTTTCACCCTGATGCTTGGGTGTGTGGTGGTGGTGATGCTCTGAAACGTGTCCTACCGCCATGAGTCAAATTAGACATCTATTTTGCTTTATCTGTTTTTGTCTTCTCCGTGAACTGTAGCTAATCAAGGTCTATGACTGTTCCTAGAAAATAGAATTCCTAGAAAATAGCATTAAAACATTTTAGGGGGAAAGGTAAATAACCCCCAGGTTCACTCATAATCCTATTGGAGAGAAGAATTATACATTTGGCAATACAAACAAAAAGTCCTTACTTGAAAAGTAAACAAACTGTTGGGACAAGCATTTGTCACACTGTGTTCTTGGGGACACTAAGTTGAGGCACAGTTGGCAACCGCTTTTAAAAATGAGGGTTCGGGCTGAGGATAATGTAGTGCATTTGGGAAGTGCTTATTAACTTATCATAGACCCTGTGCAGTTTTCCAGATAAAAACAAATATTATATGTTTTTATTTTAATTCCATCTGAGCAGCAAATAAAACCTCATCAAACTCTGTCTCCCTATATGGAGTTTTTAAAACCTTAATTTATATAAATGATCTTAATAACTGTGTTGCATCTTACAGAAGACAGGTATCCGTAAGATTATTTTAACATATTCTTTTGCCTCAAATGCTATGAAAGAAGGTCTTAGAAATAATAGTAGCCAAATTGGTTAATAAAAATTTCGTAGACACCAGTTTGCAAATTTATTTTTGTCTTTTTCCACCCACCGTTTAGTCATCTAATATAGAAGAAAATTGCCTGTGTACATTCGATATTCCGTTTAGGGGTCCTATTCATAAACTTTCTAAGCAGAAGAAATTTAAAGGACAGTAAGAGTATGATGTGGATATAGTTGTGTGAACCCCTGTGGGACATTGTAGTGAAGATTGAAGGGACAAATAGGGAAGTGCTAACACAGTGCTTCCAGCTTTGTGCATAACCGTGTTGTAAAGATTCTTGTCATAAAATATTAAAATACTGGATATTTTAGGATACAAAGTTTGACACAAAAAAGCACAAACACTCAAATTTTATATTTCAGTAACACATATGTGAATTAATATTATTTTCTGGTAAGTTCAAGTAGGAAATAAAAGATAAGAAAAATGAGTTTAATTATAAAAGGCATTAACAGTTTAATGCAAAGAGATTTTTAGGAAAGTGAGAAAAGAATAGTTGCAAAATTTTGTGGTATCTCCTTAATAAATTTATTTTACAAGAAAACAGTCAGTAAAATACTGGTGCATGCCACCTGTATTTGGTGGAGTGGCTTTCAACTTTGCAATAGTATTTATTTTTAAAATGGGAAGAGAAGAAAATCAAATTAAAATTATCTGATTGTTCAAGTAATAAATGAAAATTTTGAAAAAATTTGCAAAGGCAGTCAGTATTATAGCTCTCAGAAATATTGACTCATATTTAGCTATTTTTCCCAATCTTTATATATAAATGTATATGCTTTTACAGTTGTGATATTATTACAAAATTTTATAGCCTTTTCTTGAACAACGTATATTTCCATATATTAATATAAATTTTCTGATCCTTACTTTTTTAAAAATAATTTTATTGGGGCTCATACAACTCTTATCACAATCCACACATACATCAATTGTGTAAAGCACACTTAAACATTTGTTGCCCTCATCATTCTCATAACTTGCTTTCCTCTTGGGTTCTTGGAATCAGCTCCTCATTTTCCTTTTTTCCTCGTCCCCTCCCTTCCCGCTCCCCCCTCCCTCATGAACCCTTAATAATTTAAAAATTATTATTTTACCTTATCTTACACTGTCCAGCGTCTCCCTTCACCCACCCTTCTGTTGCCCATCCCCCAGGGAGGAGGT
>NW_022103900.1:11912654-11914565 GCF_000313985.2 Echinops telfairi
TCATGGAATGACCGTTTAGCTGAGCAAGGTGCTCTCGTATAAAGGGAATATGCGCGAGGAGGTCCAATGTCCACCTTCTACCCTACTACTGAACCTATAGATATATGCACATAGGTCTATTTCCCCCATAATCTTAAATATATTTACATATGTACATGTCTGTATTTAGGCCTCTATGTATGCCCTTTGCCTCCTACTCCTTTCCTCTATTTCCTTACACTTTCCTCCTGTCCCACTACCATGTTCAGCCTTCAGTCTGGTTTCAGTAATTCCTCTCAGTTACCTTGCCCTTGATTACTCCCTACCAGTCCTCCCATCCCCTCTCTGCCACTGGTTTTGAACCACTTGTTGTTCCCTTGTTCCTGGGTTGGCCAACACCCCCTCCCTTCCCCTACCTCCCACACTCTCATGTCCCTCCGGGACCGTTGGTCCCGTTATTTTCTGCTCACATTGTTTGTCCAGCCTATCTTATCTGGGTGGAGCTGCAGATATAGTAATATGTGCATAAAATTGCGGATGGCTTTGACAGCACCAAACAAAATGGCAAATAAGAACATGGTGATGACGGCAGCAACACTGACAAGCTAACAAACAAACAAGCCAATGACATGCAAAGTTTAAAAGAAGAAAACAAAGCAAAAAAAAAAAACTGAAAGAAAAAAAAAAGAAAAGAAAAGCCTGTTAATAGTTCAAGATCTGTTTGTTGACCTTTAGGGGTGTTTTCCTGAAAAGTCTGATGGGGTGCCACGTCCTGGCCCCAAAGTCCATCCTTTATACTCCCTCGGGACCTCCTTGCTCTGCTTCCCCCACCGCTCAATTGCACGCCTCCAGTGTTTTGCCTCAGTGCGGTGGGGTCAGTTCAGTCACACATCCCACACTGTGTCTCCAGTGCTGTCCCATGTAGGGCCATGGGTCAGTGCAGGATGTCATATCTCGCAGTGGGGTCGGCTGTATGGTCCTCTCTGTACATTAGGCCCTCTGAGCCGGGCTATCGTCCTCTGAGCTTGGTGGGCCAGGTGTGCTCCGCTCCTTTCTTCCTCCTTCCTTAGCTTCAGCTTCCTTCTGGGTGTGGTGTGGTAGGTCAGTTCCTTTCCCACATCAGATGATCTATTTTCATTTTCTGTGGTACTCCCTTCCATGGTGGGGTCAGGCTGATTCTGGTTAGGGCCAGCGTATGGTCCAATCTTTTTGTGGATTCCTCCGTGCATTACGTTGCCCTCCTGATTTGGAGTGTCATGGTGAGGTCTGTATGCACATTGCAGTCTGTGGGGACACAACCAATAATCTCCCCCTGGGTGGGTTAGTGCCCTGTTCCCCCCGTGCCATCAACTCAGTTTCTACCCACCCCGATTCTCCCTCCACCTGCCCCCCTTAGCCTTCTTTATGTTGGACTCTCATGTACCTCCCTAGGTGTGGTCTGCCCTTCCCCCAACTATCTATGCTTCCACCCATTTATTGCAAGATAGGCATTTATTTTTCTATTCCTGCAGTGCTGATTGTACTTACCTCAGGGAACTCATGTTATACCTGTCCTTTTGAGTTTGGCTTCCCTCACTTAACATTATTCCTTCCAGCTCTTCCCATGAAATTACGTGTTTCATGTGATCGTCTGTGCTTTTCAGTGCTGCATAGTACTCCATTGTGTGTATGTGCCAGAGTTAACTAATCCACTCACCTATCAATGGAAACTTAGGCTGTTTCCAAGTCTTTGCTATTGTGAATTGTGCTGCAATAAACATTGGAGCGCAGATGACTGGTCGTGTTTTATTAGTTGCTTCCACTGGGTATATGCCCAGTAGAGGGATGACTGGGTCATAAGGTAGATCAATTTCCATTTTCTTTAGGTATCTCCAGATTGCTTTCCACAGTGGCTGTACAAATCTACATGACCACCAGGAGTGGAGGAGGGTT
>NW_022103900.1:11915304-11920650 GCF_000313985.2 Echinops telfairi
CCCTTGTCAAAGATCAGTTGTCTATATGCTGATGGTTTTATTCCTGGGCTTTCTATTCTTTTCCACTGGTCTGAGTGTCTGTCATTGTGCCAGTACCACACTGTTTTGACCACTATAGCTGTGTAAAAGGCATTAAAATTGGGTAAGGCGAGTCCCCCAGCTTTGTCCTTCTTCTTCTTGAGGAGTTCTCTGCTAATTCTGGGTTTCTTTCCTCTCCATATGAAACTTCCCTCTCCAATTCTTTGAAGAAGGTTGATGGCATTTGAATTGGTATAGCGTTGAACTTGTAAAGTGCTTTAGGTAAGATTGTCATCTTTACTATGTTAAGCCTTCCAATCCATGAGCAGGTGATGTTCTTCCATATTTGGAGGTCACGTTTGGTTTCCTCTAGTAGGGTCTTATACTTTTCCTTGTACAGATCTTTAGGGATTTTTTGTTAAATATATTCCTAGGTATTTCAGTTTGTTCTTAGCTACTGTGAGGGGTACTTCCTTCGTAATCCCCTCTTCCATGGTCCTGTCCGATGTGTATAGAAAACCTACCGTCTTCTGTTTATTGATCTTGTATCCTGCCACTCTTCCATATTCCTTTATCACTGTAAGTACTCCAGCTGTGGAGCTTTTGGAGTTTATAATGTACAGGATCATGTTGTCTGCAAATAGCGATAGTTTCACCTCCGCCTCTCCCATTTGGATCCCTTTGATGTCCTTCCGCTGTGTGATGTTGTTAGACAGAACCTCCAGAACGATATTGAATAGAAATGGGGATAGGGGGCATCCTTGTCTTATACCCTTTTTCAGGGGGATTGTTTTTGTCTTTTCTCCATTGACTATGATGTTGGCCATTGGCCTTTCATAGATGGCTTGTATCAGCTTGAGGAACTTACCTTCCAATGCTATCTTCATGAGTATGGGTGTTGTCAAATGCTTTTTCTGCATCTATGGATATTATCATATGGTTTTTATCCTTCTCGATGTGGTCTATATTTCTTCTCGATGTGGTCTTTATTTCTCCTCGATGTGGTCTATATTATTGATGGATTTTTGGATGTTAAACCATCCCTGCATCATTGGGATGAATCCTACCTGGTCGTGGTGGATTACATGTTTTATATACTTTTGTATTCTATTGCCTAATATTTTGTAAAGGATTTTTGCATCTATGTTCATTAGAAATATTGGTCTGTAATTATCTATACCTGTGGGGTCTTTACCCCGTTTGGGTATCAAAGTAATGCTGGCTTTGTAGAATGAGTTTGGGAGTTTGCCATCCTCTTCTATGTTATGGAATACTTTAGGATCGGTGTCAACTTTTCCCTGAATGCTTGGTAGAATTCTGCTGTCAATCTATCTGTCCCTGGGGCTTTTTTTGTTGGTAGGTTATTGATGACCCTCTATTTCTTCTTTCGCTATGGATTTGTTGAGGTTCTTGATCTCTGTCTGAGATAATCTAGGGAGAGACTGTTTTTACAAATATTTATCCATATCTTCCATATTTCTTAATTCATTAGAATACAGACCTTCGTAGTGCTTTGTGATTATCATTTAAATCTCATTGGGGTCTGTTGTTATTGCCCCTGTTTCATCCTTCATCCTGGCTATTGATGTTTGCTCCTTTCTAACCTTGGTAAGCTCTACCAGCGGTGTGTCAATTTTGCTAATCCTTTCGTAGAACCAGCTTTTAGCTGCATTTATCTTTTGCATTGTTCTCTTGTCTTCTCATTGGTTTACCTCTGCCCTGATTTTTATTGTTTCTTTTCTCTTTCTATTGGAGGGGTTGTTCTGCTGACTCTGTTCTAGTTGTAGGAGGTTTTGTGTTAACGTATCTGTCATAAGCCTCTCATTCATTTAATGATATCAAGATACCTCTGATAACTGCCTTCGCAGTGTCCCATAAGTTTTGATACGTTGTATTCTCGTTCTCGTTAGTTTCTAGAAACGTCCTGAAATCCTCTCTAATCTGGCTTGTACCCATTCATGTTGCAGGAGATCATTGTTCATCCTCCAATTGGTTGCCCTTGCTTTTCTAGACGTCCTCTTATTAATCTCCAGCTTTATGGCATGGTGATCTGAGAAAGATGTCTGGATAATATCTGTGTTTGAACTTACTCAGGCTGGACTTGTGTCCCAGCATGTGGTCTATTCTTGAAAAAGATCCATGTGCACTAGAGAAGAATGTGAATTGTTTTGCATTTGAATGGAAAGCTCTATAAATGTCTATCAGGCCCTGTTGCCTAGTTACATGGTTTAGCTCTATGGCATCTTTGCTGAGCTTCTTTCCCTGCGATATGTCTTTCTGTGATAGCGGAGTGTTAAAGTCACCTACTATGATTGTTGAGTTGGTGATTTCTTTTTTCATCTTTTTAATAGTTTGTATGATGAAATTTGCCGCACCATTATTAGGAGCGTAAATATCATATGCTAACTTCTTCTTGGTTTACTGAAACTTTGAGCATTATGTAGTGTCCCTCTTTGTCTCTTTTTATGGTTTGGATCTTGAGGTCCATTTTGTTGGAGATTAAGATAGCCACCCCTGCCTTTTTTGAGTTACCATTTCATTGGTAAACTTTGTCAGTCCTTTATCCTTAGCATATTCTTGTCTGTGCGCTTAAGCTGTGTCTCTTGCAGGCAACAGATAGATGGAATATGTTTTCTGAGCCAGTCCTCAAGCCTTTTTCTTTTAATGTACGAATTGAGTCCATTGGAATTCAGTTACTATCACTATCTGTGGATTCATAGTTATCATACCCGGTTTTGTGTTTGGGGTCTTTACCTATCTCAATTCATATCAGTGTGCTGTGTTTGAGTGAAGATTTTTCTATCTTGTCTTATTTTCCATCTGAGACCCTGTTGTCCTGGTAAATTGTTGCTGGCATGTTGGCTTCTAGATGGAGATGAGCTATATGGTGGTCTCCTGTTTGTTCTTGGTGGAGGTTGATCCTCTGGCCATAGTGAGTCAGCCAGTATCTTCCGCAGGGCCAGGTGTCTTGCAGCATATTCTTTGAGTCTTTCCTTGTCCTGAAAGACCCTTATCTCACCATCTATCTTAATGGATAACTTGGCAGAGTACAGGATTCTGGGGGAGGCATTTTTTTTTCTTTCAGCTTTTGGAAGATGTTGCTCCATTCTCTCCCCCTCTTCATGGTATCTGCTGATAAGTCTGAGCATACTCTTACCTGCACTCCTTTGTATGTGACTGTCTTCCTTTCTCTTGCTGCTCTTAAAATTTTCTGTTTTTCCTCAAAGTTGGATGCTTTTACTATTATATGTCTTGGCGTGTTCTTCTTGGGGTCTAGTCTAGCTGGTGTCCTTTCTGCCTCCTGTATGAGTGCCTGGTTCTCTCTTGTTAGGGTGGGAATGTTTTCATACAAAATTCCTTTGCCGTCTTGGCTGTCGACTTGTGTGTTCTGTTGTGCTCCCGTAGACCTATTATTCAAATATTATTCCTATTCATAGCATCTGTCATTGATCTCAGGTTATCTTCTGCTTCTTTAATTTTCCTTTCTGACTGTCTTTCTTGGTTGCTTAGGTCTCTTTGAGTGTTCTCGAGATCACTGATACGGTTCTCTGCCTCCTCAAACCTAATCGTAAATTCTGTAACCTTTTGTGTGGCTTCTGCTACCTCCTCTGTTAGCTCCTGTAGTTCCCTTTGGTGGGTGGACTTCATCCCCTCTATTGTGGACTTCATCCCCTCTATTGTGGACTTCATCCCCCCTATTGTGGACTTCATATCCTCTATCATTGCATCCTTATTCTGGGTTGCTTCCCTCAGCTCCTGTGTTACTGCACGCAGACTTCTGAAGATTTCCTTCTGTGGCAGATCTGTATCTGTTTCTTCTATGAGAGATGTTAGCTCTGCTACTATGCTTTGTCTCTATGGATTTTTTTGTTGGGAGTGATGTGGTCTGCTGAATTTTCCTCAATCCTTTTATAAGCTTCATGTTTCTAAGAGGTCAGGGGGCCCTTATCTGTGTTACTGTTAAGGATTCTTTCAGGTGGCTGCCTATGATCTACTATAAGGATGGGTCAGACTGTTGTGTAATCAGAGTTCCCCGAAGGCTTAGTGATCAGCAGTGATGAGATGTTTTGGTGACTTGGGTCAGGGCAGGAGCCTCAGTGAGTGCCCCCAGGCTGATTTGACCTGGTCTGTCAGGGCACCCTTAGCAGCTCTTTTTTTTGTTTAATAAAAAAATTTTAATTAAAAAATACTTTAAAAAATATTTTGGGAGGGAAAAGGAAAAAAATGGAGAGAGAGAAAGAAGGAGAAGCTATAAAAGAGGAGAGAAAAGAAGTGATAACAGTGAAAGTGGAAAAAGAAAAGAAGATAGAAGGAAAACCTATAGAAAAGGGGCCAACCTCATAATTGCTTTTATATTTTAGCTCTTCAATGCAACCACTGTGTCAATCCATTTTATAGAGCACCTTCCTCTTTGTTGGCTGGCCTCTACATTATCAAGCATAATGTCCTTCTCCAGGGACTGCTCAGTCTCTCCTGACAGCATGTCCAATGTATGTGAGATTGCCTCTAAAAAGCTTTCTGGCTATACTTCTTTCAAGACAGGTTTGTTCTTTTGGCAGTCCGTGGTACTTTCAATATTCTTTGCCAACATAATAATTCCACTGCATTCTATTCAACTTTCACATGCATGGGAGTAGGTTGCCGTATCGTGACCAAGGTCAGGTGCAAGGAGCCCTGGTGGTACTGTAGTTATGTGTTGGGTTGTAATTTGAAAAGTTTTCAGTTCAAAACCATTTTTCTGTGAGAGGAAGATGGGTCTTTCTACTCTTATAAACACTTCCAGACTCAGAAACCCAACTGTCCTATGAATCAGCACATAATCCATGGCAGCGAACTCAATTTTGGATTGGGTAAGACTCACCTTAGTCTTGAATGTAATTGTCCTGCTTTTCAACACTTTAAAGAGATCTTGTGCAGCAGATTTACCTAATGCAGCTCATCTATTGATCTCTTGACTGTTGCTTCCCAACACATTGATGGTGGATCTGAGCAAGAAGAAATTCTTGACAATGTCAATCTTTTCTCTGTTTGCTGTGATGTTAACTATTGGTCCTGTTGTGATGATCTGTGTCTTTTTTACATTGAATTATGTAATATTCCATCACAATTGATTTAATATTTCTCCTACATTGACTAGCTTAAGTTGATTTTAGTACACCATTTGTTATTTTTGCAATCTTTAGGCTAGATTTCAAAGTAAAGGAAATATGTGTTAAATATCAAGATTTACAATAACTGAAATGCATATTTAACACATTTAAATTTTGTAAAAATTTATATTTTCTCTTGTAATATAGTACAACATTCAGTTTTACTCATTTAGTATTT
>NW_022103900.1:11921195-11926701 GCF_000313985.2 Echinops telfairi
TCTGTGCCAGTGCACATCCTGTGGTCCAGCCGGATATGCATGGCAGAATTTGGATCATGGTAGTGGGGGGGAGCAAGCATTTAAGAACTAGAAGAAAAATGCACATTTCATCGTTACTACACTACACTCTGATTTGCTCCTCTCCTCCCCACAGCCCTTGTGCAAGGGGATGTTCAATTTACCCCGGATGGACCCTGGGTCCCCACTCTGTACACCCCTCATTCTCAATGTTATGATTTTTTGGGGGGGTGGGGTTCTTTGATGCCTGATTCCTGACCCCTTTGCCGCCTTGCACATCTTGACTAAGTGATGTTTAGTGTTTATAAACCCTTGTCATCTTACAGGCTGGTGTGCTTCTTCCATTTGGGCTTTGTTGTTTCTCAGTTAGATGGCCCCTTGTTTATCTTCCATTTATAACACCATTTCTCTAGTCATCTCTTGGGCTTTCTATTTTTTATTGATTTTATGCTATGTTTTCCCATGCTAATCCTTTCTTTTACATATTAATTCACTCTTTTGGTAAATATTTTTACAGTTTATGATATTTCCATAAATAGAAGATTGATGTTTATGTTTCTTAAGTAATTAGTATTGCCACTGTGATCTTTTGGAGTCCTTGTGTGTTACGTATATATATTTGGAAGATCAGTTACTCATTGTGTTCTTATAGTTTTGTAAGATAGAAATTCTAGAGCTATAGAGGGACTAGTTATAGGATTTACTCTTTCTTTATCCCATAGCATTGTTTTTCAGCTGGGAGATAAAATACAATACCCTTTATCAAAACAGAGATTGGGGTGTCACTGTTGCGTAAGAGCTGAAATGTTAACCCAAAGTCCATGGCTCAAACCCACAAGTCTCTCCGAGGGAGAAAGATGAGGCTGTGTATTCCTGCAAATAATATATTTCCCAAGCTTCAAACAAAAGTGGACTCCAAAGTAAAATAATATCACCTACAACAAAACCAAAGAGCTTTGAACATGAAATTTTGTTCTATTCCCACACTCCCCATTGTAGGGTTGTAATGAGCTGGAATCCACTCGATGGCAATGAGTTTTTATTAATATGATTTATTCCATAAAAATAATCAACAACAATCTAAGTTGAGACTTTGCTTAAGAAAACTGGATGCTAGTCATCAAGGTTAGTTTGTTTCATCTAATTTATACTGCCATCTATTATAATATATAAACTTCTTTGCAGAGTTTGTTTCTGGACTATTGTTTTTCATTTCATTGTGCTAATTATTTATTCTAATCTCAATACCACATGGTTAACTGTAAAACTTTATGGAAAGGATTAAGGTTTTGAATGGAAAATGCCATAGGATTATCCTGTGTGTGTGTGTCTGTGTATGTATGTGTTTTAATATGTTTCTAACTACTAATGTCAATAACCATTATAATTTAGCTTATTGGACTCTAAAATAATACCGTTGGGATTTTCATTTGATTTACATTAGATATATACTTGGATTTCAGAAGAAAAATTATATCTTTAATAGATATCATGGCTATAGTAATTCACAAAGCCAAGATTTCTAGTTTTGTCTGAAAAAATTTTAATATGAGTACATCTATATATATGAACTGAAGTCATTGATAGTGGTGACAGCAGTGGGTTAGGAATTAGGAAACCTGGCACATAAGCCTGGTTCTTGATTTTCTACTTTTGTCAAACTGGGAACTAATTAGTTCATTGTTCTTTGGCTCTGCTCCTTTATTTGAATAATGAAGAAGTTGTGAATTAGTTAAAACACTTGAATAGTCACTAAACTCCATTCCATCTCGTGAATTCAAGGAACATCTGTGGCATTATTAAGAATAATTTTTTTATGGCCCTTCAGGCTACTCAGCACAGTATCTTAATCAGGCTACTCAGCACAGTATCTTAATCTAACTATACTCTTCCTCTCATTTTAGGATTTCTTTTCTAGGTAAGAATATATTCCAAAAACATGGAAAATTACCATTGCCAGATAGCATACCTAATTACTCGTGGAATGGGGCTGTGCATTACACTTATAAAACTAGCATCCCCGATTCAATTAGCTTTTTTAGCAACGTAACCCTACAGCTCATATATCTTACATGAAACGCCAGTATATTGATATTCCCTTAGTGGGAAGGAGAATATGAATAGCCAAAAAGGAAAATAAAGTTGTGAATTAAACCTAACTGGTGATGTGCTGCAGAACTAATTTATTGCAAAACCATTTGGTGACACCAAAATCCAACATTTGCAGTACATTCACAGTTATTCAGATATCATCTTAAACTCTGAAAATAATAAGGGCTTATAAACACTAAACATCACTTAGTCAAGATGTGCAAGGTGTTGTAACAAAACAAAACAAAAACAGATTCTCCTAGACTTAATGCAATAAACACTTCGTTCTTTCTCTTGGCATCAGTGTGGATTTGCAGAGAGTGCAGGTCAGGGGAGCAGAGCTCTATTCCATGTTGTCACCGAGGGAGTCTTCCTTTTCGGTGCCTCTAGCATTTCTAGAGATGTCGTTGTCTTTTGTACTTAGCAGGATAGCAAGAAAAAAGAGAGGAAGGAATAAGGATGATCACTCTTATCAACACAAAGGTGATGTGTGTGGGGGTGGGTGGGGGTGGGTATGACACATTACTTATTACTTTCCTTTGGCCTCAACTATGCAGTTCCACATAACTGAAAGGGAATCAGTCTAGTCATGTGGCCAGGAAGAAGAGAAGTGGATGGTAGCAAATTCTGCCACCGTCGGCCATTTCAGCCATAAATCAAACACTTTGCCTCTTTTACTCAACTAACAAGTACAAGGGAAAAACGAAAACACTCCTAAGGAGTTAGTGCTCAGTTGAATCATTGCATCCAGTGTGTGGAGCCTAAATGGCCATAGTCTACAGCAGTCTGGACATGGCACCTCCTCAAATGTGGAAGGAAAAGGCATGATTCCTCTTCGCCCTATCCGTACTAGGCAGACACTGTGAAATACCACCTCCTGCCGGAAGTTGGGAAGTTTCTCCTTTGGCTCTGATTAGGCTCTCTGGGAGGGATTCCTTTCTCCATTGTTTTGGGCATTCTCTCCCTGGCCTCTGGGAACTTATTCTCTACAGATGGTTCTTCAGGACCACACTTCAGGTGGAGTGGGCACTGGGGAATGAAGCCTCCCTGGAGACAGCAATTTTTTGCCAAAAGCTTCTATTGGAGCAGAGTTGTGGGCCTACTTTACATATTACAATTTAAACATAAGCTTTTTTTTTTTTTTTTTAAGTCTGAGTTCATGGTTTCTTTGAGAATGCTGATCAAACATAGTAGGCATAGACTTTACTTGCTTATAATTAATCCATTAGTCAGGAACCATAGTTGTTCCAAGGTGATTCATGAGGGTGATTTTGTTTGGGGTTTTTTTGCTTTTTTTCTCCTCTTGCTTCCCGATTTCAATTTAATGGTGCTCACTTCAGAGCAGCTGGACCGCCATCTGACCTTGGTCACTGGTTAAGTCCCTCTCTCCAAGTGCGAATTCTCTCAAGTCTCCATTGTTTAAAGCCTTTTACAATTCTGCCTCATGCTATTTGATATCTAGAAGCAATTTCCAGAATTCCTTTACTCGCTCAACTCTGTACCATTTCTGGTTGCAAGCCAGCCAACCAATGAGCTCCATGGCCCATCTCTTTCATCGGATGCCTTGTCAGAGTCCCCATAGTCTCACAACACTTATTAAACATATGCTTCTCTCCTGACACTTCCTAGAGTCTCATTGGCTCAAGGTCAACCTTCCAAGATCTCATAGCAGCAGTTTTACCAACTGTTCTACTGAAGATCATGCAGGCCTGCCATCCTAGCAGTCTCTAAAACTGATGGTTTCTTCATTACCTATTGCCAAGTCACTGATGCCTATTGGGAAGGTTTGTTTTTGTTTGTTTGTTTTGATGTTGGAACATTAGCATGCTACTTTTGGGATCATTTGGGTCGGTGTGTGTTGACTGTTTCAGCAATTTAATTCTAAACTAGCAAATGCTACAACAAACACTTTTAAATTCTCAATACCTTGAACCATTATTTGTTTTCACCTATCATAGCCTGGTGTGGTTGGCAGTAGAGCTTTATGTCATAGAACCCAGGCTTTTTCACTCATGTACTTCCACTATGTTCTCCAGGGTCTTGTTCTCCTCTGCAATAAAGCTATGGAGAAAGAAAGAAACCCTGATTTTGGAAACAGTTAATAGGTTCTTCTACTAACCTGAAGGTTGGAGGTTAGCCAAGGACACCTGGTGATCTACTTCCCCCAAAAAAGCCATTGACACCCCCAAGGCACACTGTTTTACTCTGACTCACACAGTGTGGGTCAGCTTTGAACCAAAGCTTTTCAAGACTACTGGTGAGATCTCCACTTTAGCTCCTTTGCTCTGTCTTGAAGACTATCCAAATTCCAGATGAAGGGAATCTGGTCCTACTTGGAGAAACTTTAATGGTACAATGAAAAGAGTGTGGATTCAGGAAGAGGTGAAGAATTAGATACAATAACCCTGCTTATTAAATTCACTAGGTCAGTGGTTTTAGTGGATTTTAGTTGTGATATAAGTAAACACTTGACATGTAGGGTGGGGGACATGGGGGGGAGTGTTAGATCCAAAAAGTTTGAAACCAAGGCTTCTTAAATTCAATTGATCTCAGTCTGAATCTCTAGCCAACTGGCAAATGTATGAACCTGAATAAATGATGGTTTTGGCAGGGGGGGGGCACTAAGTTTGGGGATATTCTCTAAAGCAATAGTTGATTGTTACATCTTTTAACAAGTTTGTGGGTTATTTTCAATAAGGATATTATTAAATTTTATTCCTAAAGGCAAGAGCCAAATGATTTTATTTATAGCCAGTGACCCTTAGATTCAGGTCATTTGCCTTCCTTCAGTTCAAATGCAGTTTATATAAGGATCTACCTTATACCATAGTTTAAGTTCAGAATAGCAAAGCAGAAACATTATCCTATTAGAAAATTAAGTTTTATTTATACTTTCTGTAATAGTTTACTAGAATGTACTTTAAGCATTGGCCACAAGCCACATTGAGACATTAAGTAATCACAATACTAACACATTTAAATATTCAGCTGGCAGCAAGGCCTACAATTATAGTTAAGCTTTCATTCTCTGTGTCTGCAATTACCTAACCAGTGATAAGGAGATTTTCATGATTGCAGTTAAGGGTTTAATTATGACTGAGTTGGATACCAGGACAGTTGTTAGCTAGATATCTATCCATCTCTATGGGTAAATTGGTCCCTCTGAGAAGAGAGCCTAAAAAGACAAACCCAAGTAGAAAGGGGCAGCCAATGGGTTGCATTATTCTGAACTCAGGATGCATTCTATCACACATCTGTCAGTTTGTTGTCCTGTGGTGGCCTCGCGCACAGCAGTGAGACTGCTAGCTATGCTATCAATGTTTTCAATACCAGCAGTGTCACTCCTGGTGCACCGGTTTCATCAGAGTTTCCAGACTAAGAAAAGACTAGCAAGAAA
>NW_022103900.1:11927600-11999611 GCF_000313985.2 Echinops telfairi
AATGAGGGCAACAAATGTATAGATGTGCTTTACACAATTGATCTATGTATTGTGATGAATGGTATGAGCCCCAATAAATTGATTTTAAAAAACTAGTAAATGAAAACCACAATAGAATATGTTGTCCCACATAGTGCTGAACGATGAGCCCCTTGCGGGCATTGAACATATAGAGTTGCCACAACAATGGGCTTGAGCAGACCCGTGATTGTGAAGATGGCCCAGTGTTGTGCAACATGTCCTCCTGTTGTACATGGGATCGCCATGAGGTGGGGTCACCTCCACTGTCAATGTATACAATAAGGAGACACATTGCAGCCCTATCTCTCTTTCAGTCGCTTCACATGGTGTGGACCACTAAATATCTCTGTGCCCTGGGAAGCTTGGTTGACTCAGGTGAAGTAGGTTCTATTGCTACATGTTTCTGTTCTAGAAATCTGGCTACTTGCTCCTTTACAAAGGGTGGACTAAAAAGTTCTTCCAAAGTACATGTGGCAATCCTTATCTCTAAAGAGCATTCTGACTGTCCTTTCAATACAAATTTGTTGACTTCTTGGCGGTCCATATTATTTTCAATATTCCCTGCCCAGACCATAATTCAAATGCTTCAAATCTTCTTTGATCTTTCTTACTCAATGTCTAACTTTCACATGCATATGAGGTGACTGAAAATACCATGGGTTGGGTCAAACACAACTTAGTCTTCAAAGAAACATATTTGTTTTTTAATAGTTTAAAGAGGTCATGTGCAACAGCTTTATGTAATGCAATATGTCAATTGATCCCTTAACTTCTGCTTCCATGAGCATTGATTATGGATCCAAACAAGATGAAATTCTTGGCAACTTCAATATTTCCTCCATTTATCATGGTGTTAACTATTGCTTCAGTTTCTGAGAATCTGCGTCTTATTTACATTGAGTTGTAATCTATACTGAAGGCTGCCATCATAGAATTTCATCAGCAAGTGCTTCAAACACTCCTTGCTTAGCAAGCAATTTTGTGTAATCTGTATGTCACAGATGGTTAATAAGTCTTCCTCCAATCCTGATGTCACATTCTTCTTCATCTAATGTAGCTTCTCTGATGGTTTGCTAGGCATACCAACTGAACAAGTATGGTGAGAGGCTACAACCCTGATGCACACCTTTCCTGGTTCTAAACCATGTAGCATCCCCTGGTTCTCTGTCCACAACTACCTCTTGATCCATGTACAGGTTCTCAATGGCTACAGTTGTCTGTTCTGGAAGGCCCATTCTTCTCAAGGTTATTGATAGTTTTTTATGATGCACACAGTCGAATACTTCTGCATAGTCAATGAAACACAAGTAAAATTCTTTCTTATTGCTGTTAGGTGTGACCAAGTCACCTCCAACTCATGGCAACCCTTTGGACACCAGAATGAAACAATGACAGGCCATGCTGATCCTTGTTGTTTGGCCCATTGTTGCAGCCACCATGGCAATTCATCTCCTTTATAATCTTCCTATTTTTCACTGACCCTCCACTTACCAAGCATGACGTCCTTTTCCAGAGACCTGTCTCTCCTGACAGTATTTCCAAAATATGTGAGATATTGTCTTGGCATCTAAAGAACATTTTGGCTGTACCTCTTACAGGACATTTTTTCTTCTTCTGGTATTCCACAGTACTTTCAATATTCTTCAATAACACCAGAATTCAAATACCTCAACTCTCATTCAAACTTCTTTATTCATAGTGACATCCAGTTGAAAAATTCTAAGAAATCATAAAGCCACCAGCTACTCCTGGGGATAAAGATGAGGCTGCCTGCTCCCATAAGACTTATAATCTTGGAAACCCTACATAAGGACAAGATGAAATGAAATAGACTGGAGACAGGGGTGGGTGGGAGAAAAGAGACAAATCAAACACTTTCAAGATCATGAAAAAGAACTGGAAGATAGGATATCACTTACTCATTCGTTTTATTTATTGAATGTTTCTGCCACTTTAACAGTCCATTTATAAATGTAACCGAAGGTGAACACTTAGTTACTTTCTTATAAGCCATTTGAAACGAATGGAATCTGAATAGGTCAGAATAGAATATCACTGATTTGCCAAGTTTGGGGGCAGGCATATTTGTTGGCTGATAATAAGCCAAAAATGTCATTTAAGAAAATTTGGAACTTAAAATTCCTCTGGCAAATAAGCAAGGATGGGGAGCTTGCATCTCACTTGCTTTGGACATGACACTATGAATAAAGAAGCGAGGGTGGGGAGACTCACCTCACTTACTGTGGACCTGGTATCAGGAGAGATGAGTCCCAGGAAAGACTCCCTGCCTGGTGACGTAAGAAGGCTTCCACAAAGAGGAAGAGCCTGCACACGGTGGGTTGACCCAGGAGCTACCAGAATGGGCGCAAACATTACGATCATGAGAACGACAGAGGACCTGCCAGTGTTTTGCTTTGCTGTACTGAGTTGGACAGACATTAAGACACCTAACAACAACAGCAACAACACGCAAACAGAACAACAAAAAAATACCTGAGGTAAAGTTTTATTCCAGAGTAATTTAGAGGCCTGGTGAATATAATGAGGTTGTCTGCTCCCATAAAGATCTACAGCCAAAAAAAAAAAAAGATCTACAGCCTCAAAGACCCTATATAAGTTCTCTATGAGTCAGAATCAAAGTCGCGGAAAGGAGTTGGTTTGGTATAGAGAAAACAATTAAGATTATGCTAGATCTAAAGTAAAATTTATAACAAAACAAAACTCACTGCCATGGAGTCATTTCCAATGCATAGATATCCTCTCTGACAGGGCCGAACTGCCCGTGTGGGCTTCTGAAATGAAATCTTTAAGAGAGTAGATCTAAAATAGAGCAAAGCGAATGTGATCTTACCTAAATTTCTGAAATATGTGCATATTGTGCTGCTTCATTGTTTGTTTAAGCAGGACAGCAGTGATTATATTCTAGATAAAAAATTCACAAGTTTTTGTTATAGCAAAAAAAGAAACATTATTCATTGTCCATATGTTAAAGTTATTTTAACAGAAATGTGTTGAACCACCTTTATAGCTCGAAGATTTTTTTCCTCTCTTGTGCTCAAAACTGGCCTACCATTTTAATTATGTAAAAAATGAATTTGGTGGGTTTTAGGACATTCGCACTAGGAATTTCAGGCCACAATAATATACATTTAGATTTTGTTTAATGTATGGTTTGGGTATGGCATAAGTAACATTCTCTTTCTTTTGCCATTAAAGAAAGCCCTAAACTTAATTTAAATTCAAGCATAGTAGAACATATTTCAAGTCAAAGGTTATTTAAGTTGAGAACAACCCAAATTATGATTTGATTCTATTTTAAAACATTTTGGTTACAATAGACTAACTTTTACAACAAACAAGGGATGCAGACTTGATCTCCTTTTTCGCATATAAAACTGAGGGTTCACATTTCACGTCAGAAACTTGCAACCTAGAATTAAATAAAGATGCGGAAAAAGATAAACCATCACAACTACAGCATAAATTCACATTAGGAAAATGACCAAACGGCCAGCAACAGTGACAGTCTCAGAAACCCAGGCCTACCGAGTACAAAAATGCCTATGAGAGTAAGGAGGCCCACTCTCGAAGGGAGTCGCCAAAGGTGGATGTCTTCTCCACTACACAATTTTTCAAAGAAGTAGGAAAGTGATCAACAAGATAAAATGATTGCTTTGCCAGTTTAATGTATTATCCGTTCCCTCTTTTTCTTTTCATATGCACTAACCTGAGCACCAGACATAACTAGCTGCTTTCTAGCACCAATTTATACCATTTTCAAAATAGCTCAAGATGGCATTTGTGGGTAACCATTTGCGCAAGGTCACACAGCATGTAAAAGGTGGAGGTGGGATTCATATCAGGTGCAGACTGGTCCCAGCGTGAGTGCACACAACCATGATACTTCCATGCCTCTGAAAGCGCTCAACAAACCATCATGTCTTTGTCTTTAGATAGGAGGATTCGTCTACAGATTTTCTTATTTGTTACAAAAGGATAGTGACTACCATTCACTAAACTAAACTCCAATTTCAGCCAACATAAATTGTGTTGCTATTGGGATGTGTTTCTCATACCCAAAAGAGGAATTGTGGTACTGTGGATCTGATAGAATTATATAGATCCAAATACATATAAATCAAGAGTTATTCTCTAACAGTTTTCCCTAGAAAAGAGGAGCCTGCTATATAATTGAACTTCCAAAATTTTATTGGAGATGCAAATTAGCCAAAAATTATAATAAGTGCTCATGTTTGATCATGTAAGAAGTTAAAGAAAATTTCTATGATTTTTAAGGAATTCAAACACCAAACTAACCAAATCAAATTCTTTTATAGAGTGTATTCCAACTCATAGACCCTGGAGGGCTGGGTAGAACTGCCCCTGTGAGTTCCCCATACTATAACTCTTTAGGGGAGTAGAAAGTTTAGTCTTTCTCCCTCTGAACAGTTGGTGGTTTCAAACTGCTGTCCTTGTGGTTAGCAGGCAAAAGGCCTAAATTCTAACACAGGTTTACTTACTACATCTAGAACTAAAACCTGTCAACTGTTCTACTTGTCATTGTACATAATTATTATTTAAATTACTATTAAAAACATGGTAGTGACGAATTACATTGCAGAGATCACGTGCTATAAAACTTCACTACTGAAGAACAAGCAGGTAGAGGTCATGTTAGCAGCAATAACACAAGAAATAAAGAAATCTGGAACTTTGCTAACATGCAAGTTTACTCGTGACAGGGTAAACGTTCCAATTATTGCACTGCATATTGAGTTCAAAGTGGTCTGTATACGTCAGTCCTCTAAAAGTGAAGATAAAGCTGTCTAGAAAACCTTCCCAGAAGATGAAAATATGATTCGACCGATAATGAAGAAATTAATGTTGAAGATGCATGAGAAGTATTTAAATAAAATAGTTCCATGGAATGTGAGAGTGGAAACTGTTTCTGAATTAAAACATCATTTTCTGTAATATGTGGCATTAACTCATATCTGTAATTAAATTTTAAAAAAGAAACACTGTGTGCATAGACATCTGGCTTTTTCATCTATCATCCTACAAGTTTATATACAAAGCTATTTGTGTGTGTGTGTGTGTGTTAATTATGCCACTTATCACATATAAAACTGACTGTGCAGGATCCTAAAGATTTCACATTTAGAAGTTGAGCAATGGTCCTAGGGTACAAGTAAGATCTGTTCCTAACGGTGTCGTTCAGAATGTGTAGGTCTTTGGTTTTCTTGAGTCGGACTACGGGAAGGAGCCATGGCGGCTTAGTGGATACTCACTGGTTACCACCTTCTAACCATAAGGTCCCCGTCCTGTAAGACGAAGATGAGACTTGCTATTCCCATCAAGAGTTAGTCTCTTAAACTCAGAGGGGCAGTTCCATCCTGACCTATATAGTCGCTATGAGTCGGCATTGACTTGATGGTAGTTTGGTTTGGGTTTTTAGCACAAGAAAAAGCTAAAAAGGCTTTTCAATGGTTTACAAGCTGCACTGGCAGTAAGGTGATGGTGAGAAAGAGTTTGGTGCAGCAGGGTTGGTTCAATAGCTCCAAAGTGAAGGCAAATTTACATAGCATTCAAGCTAGGTCTCAAACATGGTGTGTTTCCGGTAAGGTAGTGGTTACACTATGGGTGCCTTAGCCACTGTTCAAAACCACCAGCAGCTCTGCTGGAGAAAGACTGGGCTTTCTACTCCCTTGAAAAGTTCTGGTCTTTGAAACTCACAGGGAGTCACTATAAGTCAGCACTGACCGGATGGCAGCAAGGGTTTTTGTTGGTTTGGTTTTGGCTCTCCACAGTTCTGTCAATAATCCAATCCCACACCCCAGGCTTCTGAAAGGCTTGCGAAGCCTTCTCCAAATCTCCTGTTGCAGGATTTTTGACCTGTAAGATTTCTTGTTCCAGGGACCATGACGAATCACTGAAATAAAAAATAATGTCTGTCTCTTTCTGTTTTTCTTTGTCTGCCATGACCAAACGAGTTTGAGGCCTTGCACTAAAGGAAAATGTCCCTAAGTCAGATGTTTGTAACCAGGGGATAGCTTGTACTCTTTGAAACAACAGAAATCAAATTAAGAAACTCATTCCAAACGTTGTTTTTTTGTTTGTTGTTGTTTTATCTAATTCTGTATTCTGTTGAGTCCTATACAAGGTTAAGAACCTCAATAAATGTTAAAATGACAATATTGACTCTTCTATTCTAACTTGAACTATATGAGCCCTTTAATTTTGCATAAAATGAAAGAACTTCAGAAACTTCATAAGAAAATGGAATTAAAAGATAACAGAGTTTTACCATGATCACTTTGAAATCTACTCATATATGAGTACTTTTCCCCCTGTAGTATTTAACTATCTTATGTTTTAAGTGTCTCTATGTCCTATATATGCACATGTTTAAGTGAGTGTATTTTAATAACGTGAAACTGTTGGAAGAATCAGGATCGTGCTTTCATTCCCTGAATTTCTGTCAACTACTTACTATATACATTATGCATATACTTAGAATGATTGGTAAGTACAAAAGCAATAAAATTATAATATTCTGGAGATGAAAGAAAATCAGGCCATCTCATCTGTAGACCAGGCTTTTGGAAGAATAGTCAGTTGTTACTGTGCTCTGAAGTCCCAATTCCCATCACACAAAGCTTAGATGATAGAGTTGAACGGTCCCATAGGATTTCCGATTTGTTCCAGAAGTTGATCACCAGATTTCTTCTTCTGTCGATCACATGGTGACTTTTGAACCATTCACCATTCAGTCAGCAGCCTGGCAGGTCTACATTGTGCCACTCAGATACGTAAGCAATAGTCTATCATCTGAATATTTCATATAAGGATAGCTTTTTACAGATGTGCTACAAAATGTAGGTTTCTGTGCTTTAGCAGCACATCTTTTAGTCTGATTCAAGAAGAGGAACCCTGTGGAGGAATTTTAAAAACAGACCCCAGTGAGCAATGACCCTAAGGGGCAGAAATCATGAGTGTTATGAAAAGAGATTTAAGAAAGATAACAAATCTCATAATATTTTAAAATGCACAATAGATGATGGGAATTTCTTACTGGAGAGATGAGCAAAGGTAGCTTCGTGTGTGTGCATGCAAGTGTACTGTGTGTGTGTGTGTGTGTGTGTGTGTGTGTGTGTGGTGAATATATTTGTATATTGGAAATCAGATGGTGTTGGGGTTGAAGATTACAGTAAAAGTTCAAACTCATACATAATAGGAAAGCCATGGAGTATTTGGGGTTGAAAGGAACTCATTGATAGAAATAATTGCCACATAAAAATGGCCTTTAAATAAAATGATCCTCATAACTGAGGATGAACTAATGAGTGATGAACTAAGGCAGCCAGGAATTTGATCCAGCGAATCAGAATGAGGGGCATGTTTTTGTCAGTAAGTGGAAGTCCATTCCTGAGGTGACAGGAAACCAAGAATGCTGCCCCTATGAGAGAAGGGGCCGCGGGGGGATGATGTTGGGGGGACAGGAAACGACATATTGTGAAATGTCAATATTGCCCAATAATACTTTATAAATCCAACCCAATTCCAATCCAAACCTCATCACAATTCTTCATAGAAATAGGAAAATTAATCACCAACTTCATATGGGAAGGAGAAAAGCAGGAGAAATAAAACACTATTAAAGAACAAACATAAAGCACAACAGGAATACTCAGAGGTTTAACCTGCGCTTCTGAATTTTACAAAAGTAGCAAACATACAGGTGGTTCTCAAATTTACATTTTCTTTAAATCAAGAAAAATCCATCTCAAACTTCATTATCAGAATTAAAAAATAGAAATTAAAATCAGGCAAATATTTCCGAGAACTTGAACCGATTACACAGTCTCAAAGGGAAAGAAAGAAATTCCCTGAGGACTTTTGCTCCTCGGAGACGAGTCAGCGGTGCCACCTGGTGTTGGTCTGGCTGTCCTAGTTCATTACTGGTTTCATTTTGCTTGGTCTTTTGTTTTTGACTTCTATCAAACTCTGCACACAGAAGTAATTGTGGGTGATTTTCCATAATTTCAAATTAACAAATTGGTTCACTGAAAAAATAAATTATGGAACAAATATTTTAAATAGTTCTTGTTTGTTAGTTAATGTTGTGGGGGACACCCTGTTATAAATTAGTGCATTCTTTTGCTTTTAAATGTTGTCAGACATTATCAGGGTGTGCACACTCTAATATAAAACTCTAACTCCCACTAGTCAGTTTCTGCCATCCGACAAATATCTTTTAAAAATGCATTGATATCACTGATTCTTTAATAAAATTCATTGTTAAGCCACCATGTTATGATAACTAGCATAGTAACTGATCAAATCAAAAGATAAATCTTTTTATTATATTTACAAGCTCGTTATGGGAACTAAAAATTGATGATTATTTCTAATCACCAGAAAATTGGATTTCTTTCCATTAAATCCCAAGAGAGTTTATAGATAAACTTGAGGAAAAATAACTTAGACAATAAGTAAAACACAAGCCCTATTTATAAACTTACTTTTCAAAGTTATATAGAGACTTCCATGTTTCTGGATGCTTTGAATTAATTTTTTCTCCCTTAGAAAATTGTAGTAGCTTAAATAATCATTTGTGTCTTTCCTTTTCTGCCTGTTTAATGATCTTTAAATCTTAAATTTAGCCTGGAATTAAATTTGAAAATAAATGTAGCATATGTAGTTTATTTGGAATGCAGCATATCAAAATATTGAGCCAAGTCCTAAGATAATAAGGGATCTCAGTTTTTAACTCATTCAAGCCAGTATAGCCTTTTAATTATAAACTTAGAAATATGAGCATGCCTCTGTAGTCCTTATTTACTGCAAGAAAAGAAAATAGTACCTTAATTTTATTTGCATATAGTATATAGTTCTATATTTTAATGTCTTCTAAGTGCATGATTTATATATATAGATATGCATACATATTGATGAAATACTTGATATGATCTCAGTACTTGGCTAATGAGATTTTTTTTAAGTGCTCAAGATAATTAACTACAAGCAAAGTACCCAACTAATAAGAATGAATTTTAGATTCTTTATAAACTTTACTTTAGGCAACTTCCTTCTCATCCAGCACTCAAATCAAATACATTTTAATTTCCAGAGAGTTTAAGTATATTCATTAAAATGTAATACTCCTAAAACCAATTCAACAATATGCTTAATTATTTTCAGAATATCTCAGCTCTTCATAAAGACACATTTCTTAAATGACAAAGATTTTCTCACTATTGTTCAAAATGTCATGTATTTTGTTTCCATCATAAACATTGCCATTTCCTGGCACAATGCATATTTTGTCTGTTTCAAATGCAGTATTTTTAGGGAAAGACTGCTTAACAGATTGGAGAATACTACTTCGCCAGTGGAGAACTTAACTACATCATCCCACTACACCTAATTATAAAAGATGAAGGTTTTTAAAATTTGCATAATTGCAACTGTTGGTAGGGGTCAGTAATATATTTGCATTATCTACTTATGTTCCATACCAACACTTTTAAGCACCACTTAGGGGAAAAAAAGTCTGTCAAGTCAGATGCTTATAGGTGTCGGAGAATCATAACCTACAGTGTAGGGACTGCCTTTTGTGCCAATATTTCTGGGTTTCAATGGCTTTTTAAAATTCATTTCTAGATTTTGGTACCATTTCACTTCCGAGAATTTGAAAATAAAGTTTCTCTATCCAGCGCTGCACCTAGCAAAAGAGATGTACAGTGCCTTCAAACGAAATTTTTAAAGTTAGCTTTATTGAGCTGTGATTAACACGTCATACAATTCAATAATTCAATCATCTTAAAAAGGGTTATGCAATCGTCATCATGATCAATTTTTGAACATTTTCTCCCTTCTTGTACCCTTTGGTGTTGACTCCACATTTCCCACACCCTCCCCTCCTGTATCCTAGATTATCATCATTTCAAACACCCCAGTAACTCTTTCATGAATCCACCCACCCGGCCTCGCTGTACAGTAGAACACACGAAACAAGGATGAAAAAGAGGGGTGGGAGAAAGATTTCAAACTAAGTAAACTCAGAGGACATTAAAAATTCCAAATAAACTGAAAGGGAGTTCAAAGGGAGGTCCAATGATGAAGTGCTAAATTCTAGTCTAAGTACAGCTGCTCGAAGCCACTGTTCAGTGCTCTTTGTCTGCTATTCGGGCTGTCCAACCTCCTCATCTGTGGACAGCTGGGATTTACAGGGCACTCAGCTCACATCGGGACCTTAAAGATGGATTCTGGGCTTCCATTGTCCTCCATCGCTTTCTGAGAACCCGGTGTTTAGAATCTAGCACTGATACCATCCCCTCCTCTGGGTTTCGATCTTTTGTTTACAATCCTTGTAAAACACGCTGGTTTCTTCTGCATGGACCTACCTGACTCCTAGATTAGTTGGCTGATTGTTTTTTAAGACCCCAAATGCTATTTTTTTCCTGCTAGCTGGCATCCTATGATTTCTTCACCACACTTCACAAGGGTGATCTCCTTGTAAGGGTGAGTACTGGGCAGGACCCTGGCACAGAATTAATTGTTCTTATATTACAGCTATGATCAACTGAGAGCTCAAATTCCATTCATATAACTATTATACCAAATGCCTTTAAATCAAATCCTATTTATCTATTTTACAGTAGACATTCCATTTGCTATAATTTATAATAATATTAACAAAGACATCATTATCTTCGCAAAACTGAAAAGATAACCAAAGATAGAGATTGATCACGTAAATGTATCTTTCATGTACAATAAAAGAAGAGCGCTTAGTTTTTTATGAAAAAGCTTACATTTTCTGTTTCCCTGAAAGTAAGGCATTCCCCGAAAATAAGACCTACTTACAGTTTTGCCTCTCACTGAAATATAAGGCACCCCCTGAAAATAAGGCACCCCGAAGCTACTGTAACTCTGGACTCTGGACTGTAGTGGTGGGCATGCTGCACAGCTCACTGTTGGCTGCAGCGCAGCCAGAGTGGACAGGAAGTGCGAGATCTCTTTTAATAAAACAATAAGCAATAAATGTGTACTGTATTCTTCTTCATGGAGAAATAAGACAGCCCCTGAAAATAAGACCTAGTGCATCTTTGGGAGCAAAAATTAATATAAGACACTATCTTATTTTTGGGGAAACAGTGTAGTAACCTTTCAATATGATTTGCAGCTTTGATAAATGTGCCATTCCTATAAATTAGAAATGTTAATCTATAACCTTAGAATACTTCTAAGGAAATGTGTTTGCAATTCAATCTACACAAGCATTAAAATGTTACCAAAATTTAACTTTTGTGTTTTCTATTTTTTTCACTAGCATTAGTAAAAATAATTAGCAGTACTAATAAAAAATACTTGTTATAATAGAGTATCCTATTTTGTATTACACCAAGGAAAATAATAGTAATATATTCAATATTTCCATTATGGTTTTAATTTGCCTACTGTTTTTAAGTTTACATGCAGTCTCGTCTCAATATTTTGTCTCATAGGACTGTCTTCTAGTTTTAGAACACAGTTTTAATGTTTAGTTGAAAACTTCGATTTGGTATTTTAGTATAATTTAATAAATTTATTTAAAAGATTTATTTTCATATTCTGTTCTATAGCTTCCTCCCGAAATGTCTATTTGGTTTTTGTTGTTTACATCTTTTTACGAATTGAATTATATCCTGCTAATTATGCTTTATAGCTGGTGTAATAATGTTTAGTCTTTCTTAGGATGTTTACTCTAGGACTCTGTTCGACTTTCTAGTTATTATCCTCGGTAGCTGCGCTAGTCCTTTGCACAGCAGGTAGTCAGTATTGCTACTTTCTCATTACCAAATTAAGTGAGGAAGTTTCATTGTGGAGGCAAAAGAGATGAAGAACAACATATTTCTAAGAAGTATCAACCTCCAAGCTTTTTAATTCAAAACAAAATGTGGCAATAACAAAATCACAAACTTCATTCTCTCATCCAGTGGGAACACACAATCACCTCTGACAGATTTTGTTAAATATGTATTAATATGAGTTTTAAAACAGTATTAACAGCCAAATCATGAATTGAAATGGAAGACTAAAACAAAAGACCATTAAAAATCCACCAAGCAACCACAACAAAATAAACATTATCATAACTCATGCCAATGCCAAGCATGTGAAAACCCTGCTATACTCCAGGAGGGTTTTGAAAGCCTTCTTCTTCTTTTTTTTTTTTTTTTGGCAGTAGAGCCTAACTCTAACTCTAACCCTAACCCTACCTCTAACCCTAATGCTAGTCTTTTTTTCTGCGTAGTCTTTGGGTGGATTTGAACGTCCAACATTTTTTTAGCAGCCTACCACATTTACAGTTTTCACTACCTGAAGACTACAAAAGTTAAACGTGTCTATTATTAAAACAAACAACAACAACAATTCACAGCCATTGAGTTGCTACCGACCCACAGCAACACGATAGGACCTGGTGGGACTACACCAATGAGTTTCTGAGACTAACTGATTACAAGAGTAGAGAGCCCATCTTTCTCCAGGCGAGAGACTGGTGGTGGATTTGCAAGCTTTACAGAGCACAGCCCTGCGTTCAACTACTATGCCTCCAGGGATCCTATTGTCCATGACTAGAACTTGTTTTATAAATGAGAAATTGAAATCTCAAAAGATAAGGTTGTTTGCTTCAGAAGTTGTGCTAAATAAGAATGATGAAGCCTTGATTGTAATTTGGGTTTGCAGGCCTAGGTAACTTCCACTATACAGTATAAAAATGTATTTGTGAGACCAATAGGCTCATCAAGCCCTGCAAATTCTGTGACTTGAAGTTCCTAAGTCACTCCAGCTCAGATCTGCCATTCTTCCGAAGCCTCTCTCTAGTTTCCTTTATTACTAAGGCTCCTGTATCTTGTCTCCTAGTAGATATAAGGAGCTTTAAGGAGACACTACTGTGGAATTGTGTTTCTTTGGCATTAGGAGGTTTCTGGGCAGAAATATTAGTTTGTACAAGAGAATGTATCATTCTTGGAGACTTAGAGAAAACATTTAGGAAAGAGGGATCCATAAAAAAAGAGAGAGAAAGAGAGATTTATTTCCACCATGAGTCATACTTTGAAGGATAAGAGTCTGGTGGGCCAGATGATCAATTTTTCTACTTTTTGTTTGTTACAATCCAGAAGTAACTGGAAGATAATGTATCCAGTCATTACGCTGTATTCACAGAAAATGAAATAATGGCATTTGCTTACAAATCAAATATGACAAGAAGATACATTTCCTCTAATTAAGATTGCTTGTGGTACATTGGCAATTCCCAATATGTAATCAAAATGCCCAAGGAAGTGAGGGTGCTTTCGCTGGCTTCTGGCGAATGCATACAATTACTTTCTGTCACACTTACAGGAAAGATCCAGTCTTTTTCTTTTTTCCTCACTCCTGTTGCCCTGGTTCCCTTCCGTTTCTGCTCTCCCAAGTGATGTGTCTTCCCCGGCTCACATTTTCTGTAACTTGATTCCTTAGCACTTTCCAGGAAAGAAGGGTTTCAGGGAGCCTCAGGTTTTATGGTTAACTCCTTGAGAATAAGATAGGACTATTTAATCATGGTCTGCTTTCTCCGTTATAGAGGAAGAGAGGAAACAAAACAACAACAAAAATTGTCCTTGGCATAAATGTAGACTCTCATAACTAAGTATAAAGCAATCTATATTTATATTTCTCTAAGTATGCATTAAAAGATAGAGATAACACACTACTATACTCTGCTCGTCCATCATTCCGTGTGTGTCTGAATTTTTTGTGTGCGGTTATTAAAAATCTCAAATGTCGAATCTCCACAATAACACTTTTTTCAAAGAAAAAGTGCACGTGTGAGAATGTATACACCTGTGTGTCTCTGTATGAGTGTATTTCCTGTCCTATCTTCATTTGGATATTAACGGCACTGTATGGCTCTGTGTGGCTTCTCTCTTACTGCAGATTTTGATTTGTTGGTTGTTGAACTCTTGACAAATTTGGGGACACTGTGGCTGATCCACTTTATCCCTGCTTTGTTTGGGCAGGGTCCTTGCTCTCTGAAGCACTACTTCCCCATTTTCATTGACTTCAGGAAGAGGTTCATTAGGCTTGATCTCTCTTGGTCTTTTTTCTTCCTTCCCTTTCTTCTTTACTTCTCCACCCTGGATTCTGGGACTCTTTATTCCACGGGTCCCCTGTAGGTTAAGCCTCAGCTCTTATCCTCTCTTCTATTTAACTCACAGTCAGCGTTGGCATCTGTATCCTGTAACCTTCTATACGAATAAATAAAATCAGGTACCAGCCTCCCAAATCTCTTGGTCTGGCTGGACAAACAGCTTGACATGTAGCTGGTGTCACCGTTTCCTGTAACCTTGGAGCAAAATCTCTGCAGTGCCATTGAGATTCATCCAACGGTAGCTTTCATTCCTCGGGGTTTAAGTGTTCCAGGCACCTAAAACAGCACTGCATAGCCTACAAAGAATTAAAATCTGAAGAAAAACAGCTCATGGACACACATGACATGCTGAAGTAGGACAAATGGTTGTATAAGCAGATGGGGTAATTAAGCATTCCAGGGGGACCTGCGGCATGCAGGGCCTTTCAAGGGGTCCGTTCTGTCAGTAGACAAATAGGGTCTGAGCCAGTTTGAACAGCTGGACAGGTAAGTTTTATTTGCCAAGACTTTCCACTTCTCACTCTCTACATGCATGACTTTTGTTCTTTAAGAAATTCTGCATTTTTCAATTAGTAGGCACCTTGGAAATGCTTCGCAAACTGTCACTATCCAAAAATTACACTTCATGGTAGGGTGGACTATTACTCAGGCTCTTCCAAGGATTTGTTTTGTTTTTAAATGTGAGATACAAAGTTAAGCTATTCATATGATCAGTTCACAAACATTTCCCTCGGCATATCTAGGTCTCTTAATCTCGGTAAGTATTCTGATGGTCGATTTGCTCATTTACATATTTGTTGCTTCTTATCTTGGTACATCTCCAAATTCTCTGCTCCCTGAATCAGCAGTCACATGTAGAATAATAATAATAATCATTATTATTATTACACATTGGGCTGCTAACCACAAAGTTAGCAGTTTGAAGCCCCCCGGGGCTCAGCTGGAGATCGATTAGTCTTTCTGCTGGAGTAAACAGTTGTCATCTCAGAGACCTGCTGGGGCACTTTGACCCTGCCTTGTAGGATCACCACGAGTCACAAATGGCTTTTGGTTTGGCGTTCTTAAAAATTTGTTTCAGGTGCATTTTAAATTCAATTCATCATTATATAAGCTAATGATGATGTCATAGTAAATGCTATATTTTTTATTCTTCTTATTCAACACAATTGTATTGCTTTTCATAGTTACTATCAAATCAGGTCCAACTTAGGGGGATGGTGTGTATAACAGAACGAAACGTTGCTTGACCCTGAGCTGTCTTCAGAATCACAGGTGTGTTTGGATATCTAGCTGAGGCTGTCTTGCCAATCCATCTCATGAAGGGCTTCCCTAGTTTTTGCTGACTCGCCACCAAACGCAACATCATGTTCTACCATTTGACCACTGCTGTTAAGTGTTGCACAAAGCTCATAGTGTGAACTTACAGAGAGGGAGGGGCATTATTTCACCTCCCTTGCTCCCTGCAGGGAGGTTGAGGAAGATAAAATAACCAACTTTAAGGATAAAAACAAACAGGTACAGCATGTGATAAAAATCCTGAGCTACTTAGAATAAACAATACGAAGACTTAGATATTTTAGGTTCAAGGATATCATGCAGTACCAGGATCTGTATGTTTACATTTATTAACTCTTTCTGGTTGCTATTCTTACTCTACTATTGAACCCACGGTGCAACCTCAGAGAAGTTAAGTAAGCATTTAAGCAGCGTTTTCATGTATAAAATGTATTTAAAGACAGCTATCAGTTCAGATTACAGGACAATGGCAAACCACCTCCACATTGTGAGGATTTCAAGCCACAGAAGACAGTTCTTGGTGAAGTGACATACCCATCAAGTGTCACCTGGGGCTTCCTTCGGTGATGTTTTCATCCTTACTGCTCGATCCGGGCTGAGGAATTCGCCACTGCATAGAACATTTCTGATTAATGAGTTACAGGGGGAAAAAGAATTTGACAGTCTCCTACAGAGAATTAAATCCTCAGCTCACAGATAACAACTATATTTCTGCTCACATGTTCTTGGTTGTAACAGATCTCATGGCCTACATAACCACTGAATGCCAAAGTGGGAAATACTCCATGGTGCCCAGAAGCCGGAGATCCCCAGATAGGCAGTGGGCTGTCTACTCACGAGCACATGCCTCATCTGGCTGTTGTCAGGATGAAGTGGTGATTTTATATCAAGTGTCAATTAAAGTACCTAGACCATTATAGACTTGGAATAAATACTAGCCATTGCTTTCTAGACCTTGGGGATCCATTAATGCTTTCATGCTTCCTAATACTCCCCTTGGAACGCAGTGTTCTATTACTTCCAAGGATCCTTTTCCTGACCCTCCTCTGTGGTGCAGTGAAACATTGTACTGTGCCTCTTCCACCCAAGTCTCTGTAGCTGCAACCAAATGACCGGGTGGAGCTATGCGAACAGGGCTTGTGCAGCGCTGACAGAGGGGTTGGACAGTTTGTGTGACCACCCCTCTTGGAAGAAGAGACAAGAGAAGCCCTGAGAACCTTGGAAGAGAACATTCAAGAGCTCTGGCTGGAGGACCAGGGACTTCGAAACCAGATGTATCAGAGACTCTGATGCGGACACTTGGAGCGGCAGTGTTGAGAATGCGGGGTACCTGTTCCATATCTGACCCGAAACTATGGAACTATGGGACAGAGAGACTGGTGGGCTGACTCCCTGGCCCATGGAGACAAAAGCTAAGGGACTACATGGCTGAGCGACTAAGAACTAGAGAGAGATTTGGCTGCTCGCTGATGAGACCAATGACTATATCTTTACTGTTTGCTGATCCTGACTTGTGGTAACCTACTGACTTCCCTAGTAAACCCCCTTAATTGTGGATATTATCTGTGAGTTCTATGTGGCCATTGCAACATATTATTGAACCCAGCATCCTTAGAGAGTGGTGTGGGAGGGATGGCGGAAGTCAGAATAAGTAAAGAAGGGTGGACCCGTGCTTTGTAGAAATAGAGAAGCCAGAAGGGCTCAGATATGTTAACTTGCCATTGCCCTTTATTACAAACCCTTCAGCCCATGATGGCAACATCTCCTTTCTGTTCCAGGTTGAATTTACATCGCCACACTTAGAGTCTCTTGGCGTCTGTAGTCATTGATACATGGACTATTAGGTTTCATAACTTGAAAATTAAAAATGATCATCTGAATGCAATGAATTCCAAACTGGTACATATTTACAAGTGAAAGGGAGACAAAAACAAACAAACCAAAAATCCTGAAACTTGAAACTGGGGCCGATAGTCCAGTCCTACAATAAATCAGTGGGTTGCTTAACTATCTTCCTGTAGCCCTCTTTATTTTACTCACATGAATAAAAATATAAACCTGTGAATGAACTCTCACTGTAATCAACGGTAGTTATATCACTCACAGTTATAAAGGCAGAGTAGGCAAAGGGGGTCGTATCTTCCTATGGACACTTCTGATGCTGAGGATGGCCCAAGATTGAGTAGCATCCCTTTGGTTGTACACAGATTTACTAAGAGTCCGCACTTAACAACCAGGACTGCCCTTTGGGTCTATCTACAGTATGCCAGCTGCCCAGTCTGTCTTAGCCTGAAGGAATTCCTTATTTTTGTGAGATCTCAAACATAACATTTGCTTGACTCCCTTTCCCAACCACCTCCTTTTTTCCTTTGTGTTAGCGGCGCAACAAGGGAATATGCCACATTGTACTAGAATTATTTATTTACGTGTCTATCTCTACCATAAAGCTATGGGGTCCTTGAACACAGAGATCTCATTTCACTTGTCTTTGTATCCCCAGGAACCTTCAGAGACCTGACACACGGTAGGCAATCAATGTTTCTTGCACGGATGAATGCAGTCCTAGAAATGTAATACCTTAATTAAGGGGGCGAAATCTTTAATGGGTTGGGAAGCGGGTATTTCAAGCATTGTGGCAGGACAGCTGGAGGAAGTAGGTATTTCAGCCTGGCCTGTGATTTACATGTCAATCAATTTTTCCTGTTTACATTAAAATCCTGGATCTAATTGAGTTGTAGCATTGGGAGTCATTCGTTTTATAAGAATGACAGTGTTTTAACGCTATGTAATGTAGCTTCAAGTGTTCTAAAAACCATAAATATTTAAATAATAGTAATAGAAGTTGCTAGAGTGGTTCAGGACCTTTAAATAGCCATTTTTTTTAATGATCAAAACAAACCAAAACCTTGCATTCCTTACCACTTGCAAAACTGTGGATTTATCTAAGCCTTCCCAGGCCCAGCTGGGATGGAGGAAAACCTTAAAGAAGGACACTTTCTTAGTCTTCGGTGAGCAATCTGTAACTCTCGTTGGGATCTATTTTGTCCACACTCTGCCCTTTCCCTCCCACCGGGGTCTTCATTGTGACATTGGCCTCCTAAATAGCTTCCCTAGTGCCAGTCTCTATCTCCTCCAACCCATGTATCGTCCAGCCATTGGCTAGTTGTTCACAATGATGATAAAAGCATATAATCACTCTCTTGAAAATGTACCCCTAAGGTGGATCCTTCATGTGTAAAAATTAAGGACATTTCAGATGATTGAAAGTCAAAACCTCTCTTGTTTAGACCTCCCCTATCTTTTCAGATCCAAGTCACATTGCTTCTTGCTGCACTGCGACTCTTCAGACACATATTTCCCTGAAGACATGCGCCTTTGGAAACTCATCATATAAAAAAGTAACCTGTATTTCTTTCATTCCATTCTCCCCTCTTAAAAACAATTAAAACCCTAACTCTATAGGCTCAACTCCCAATCTAAATGACGCACTCTCCTTCTCCAGCTAAGTTTCTAGAACTGACTTACATGTATTCCTCCTAGAACCTGCTTAAGCTCCTACAATTTGTAGTTACAGAGTCTTACATTTTAATGAAATGTTGTAAAATGGCCCTTGTTATAGCTTCCCTTTGTAGCTTCCGCACACAGTCTTTAAAACTGTTCATTTTTTTGAGTGTGCTGGACCTTCAAAAGCTTTATCTTTCTCAAAGGAGAGCAATATTTCTAATTATTCTTTAAGTACATTGATAGTTATGAAAATATATAAAGAAATATGCTTTAGAATTTTTTTTTTTTTACAAAAATAGGCACCTTGATCATAAGCTCACAATTGCTAATAGTGGTTGAATCTTGTTTCTCTAGTAATCTTATTGTACAAGGTTCATATTGTTTGTAATAGTGACATCTGGTGGCTGACAGGTAATGTTACATGAATCCATCAATTTTAAGCCTTTAAAATATTTCTATTTTAGTAAGAGAACTGCCTTTGTTCTTATAAATTGGTCCTTAATCATTCTTTTTAAATTTAGAAAACTAATATTATATTTTCCTAATTTACCTAAGTCTCCATTTAAATATTGGAGGTTAGTAAAAAATAGGATGAATTATACACCTGAATTCTTCTATTGCCTACAAGGGTTGGGAACTGAGAGACTACATTTATAGCCACTTGTCATTTATACCACTTTATCTCTGTCCTCAACCCTTCCTGGAAAGACCTGATCTTTCCATTTGCGTATGTCATTATCTGTCCTTCGTATTTGGTATGGATCATCAACTCCTGGGGCCTCAGTATTCACATCTGGAAGATTGAAACTGGAGTGCTTTCATCTTGAAAATTCATGGAATGATAGGGACTTAATAGACAGTGATGGTTAATCACAATTAACCATCTTTTCTAATATTTGGCTTTGGTGGTTTGAGGATAGGTATTTTAAAAATACTAATGCTTCTTTAAATTCATATTCTGTATTTATGTAACTTCCATGCCCAGAGCACCCAATGGAATAAATTGAGATCCCCAGGAGTATTGGCCAGGAGCCAAGGTAATTACAGACATGTTATGGATAAATGAGGATGAGGTTGGGATCAGTTCCTCACCCTCCAGAACTGACTAAAGGGACCTGTCGCTCTAGGCCAGTTCATTGGGTTCCAATGGTGGCTAGAGATGATTCATTTGAATAATGTGGACGCTGACAAAATATTTGCCTCACAAGCTTCGTAGTAAGCCTATGAAAGAGAGAGGCCTAGAACCCGCAACTTCCATGAGTTCCACTTGGTTGACAGAGGTTGTTCCAGTTTGTGTCCTACTTACTGTCCCAACTCAGAAATCATATCAATTTAGATAAAAGGGACGATGGATATGGATCAAGCCAATGAAAGATACAGATTTATAAACTGGACTATTTACTTAAAAGTCATTTAGGGAAAAGATCAACCAACTAGGAATCGAGAGTAATTCAAGAGAGCATGTTTCAAGTAAAGAAGGGAATCTGTCTGGAGGGCAAGCTGTTCCTGGTGTCCCTGATCTATAAAGGGAACTTGAGATTCTTACATAAAAACTCCCGCTTGTAGACGTTGGAATTAATTCAGTGTAGGCTAAGGAAAATACACTCATGGGCTTCAAGCTTTTGTTCTCTATTTGTATAACCAATCCTTACCTGTGCCTGTGACTCCTCCCTCTCTTTTTCCGTCTAAAGCAGTTAACTAGCCAAATAAGCCTGAGCATGTCTATATGGAATTGTCATCCTGCATTTTCTCTTGTCAAACTCTTTCTAAAAATTGCAGGAAACCTGGCATTTCAGAACTTTATTCTATAAGCATCTGAAAGCATACTATTTCTAGGTTACGTATATTAAACATGTTTCCCACCAGAGATACATACTGCAGCTTAAATATGTGAAGATAAAAATACTTCTGATAATATTTTTGTTACTTAATGACTACAACTAGCCTTCACATATTCACCATTGATTGCCTGTTATCTGTTTAACATTTTCCAGATTAAAAGAAATCCTGTGTTCAACTGTTTTACTGTAGAGAACAGAATTCAGAACTGAAAAACAAAACAAAAGTCTTCCTTCAAGAGAGCAGAAAAGAAGCATGCATTCTCAGGCACCTGGATTGTAACGTAGCATCTGAGGAACCCTCTAGGGGATGTGTGAAAGTGAAGACTCTTAATAGAAGCTCAAAAACATTTCTTAAAATAAATGTTAGACCTAGGCTAGAAAAGAGTTTTAATACCTGGTGAAAGAGAGTTAGCCACAAATCCAACCACCTGATAAAATGCCTTCTTCTCTTCTTCTTTCTCTTGTTTGTCGTTGCTCATGAACAATGGCGGAATAATGATCCCCGGGGAACGAACAACACCTGAAGACCCCTGAAGGGGGATAGAAGGAAAAAGGAGAGTGAAAGCATCATCCCTGACAGCTGATTCAATACTGAAGCACACCAGAGCACTATCAATCACCTCCACACACTCAAATTGGTCATCGAAAAGAACTTGGGGATTTATCTTCCCCTGGAACCTATCCAAAAGCCACTATTTCTGAATGTATGACATATCACCAGGACTCATATCATTGTAAAATGATACGACTCGATTAATTTGAATGAAGATAAAATATATCTAAATTTTATGTCCTATAATAAGGATCACTTAGATGACACATTATTGGAATTTACGGAGGTTGATGATTTATTAAGAATGGGCTATGACCATGGTCTTAAATTGCATGGTGAAGAGAGAATAAACGTAAACACGCAGGATCATCTTGACTTCAGGGTAGCTTGAACTCCATCTAAAGATTATAAATAAAGTGTATGTATAAAAACACCTCAGAATGGGGTGACATTTTTGATAAATCATGTATTTTAATGAGAGCTTAGTCTATTGAATTTTAAGGGAACAAAGAATCCAAGTCTAGTGGCAATAGCAAGGGAAATTAAGTAAGCTACTTTAATATGTAAGCATAATTGACTGACTTAGAGTCTTTGGTATTCATTTGCTAATTCAACAAGCTAATTCTTTCATATGCTGAAAAAATTTTTTTAAAGTATTAAGAAGTCCCACTACTTCTCCACTCAATCTACCTCCATTGGTGGCCATTTTTAATTTTCTTCGTATCCTTCCAGTTTATACAAGTTTAAGGAAATATTAATAGCAATCTCTTTTGTCAAAAAGCAGCAAACTGTATGCACTGCAATTTATCTTACTTATAATATGAAGAGAATTTCCTATAAAACTGAATAATTTCTCTTCATGAGTGGCCCAAAGTCGAACCTGTCCTCTCATAGATGAATACAAATTCTATCCAAAGGCTTGCAGCTATCAAGAGTGGCAATATTGCTCCAATAATGACCTTGAAGATAAGTATTTTGTTCACATCTCTTTTTTCTAATAATTGATTCTAAAATAATAGGAATACATACATACATTTGTATTGGTTAAAGGGAAAAGAGAGTTCAGGATGGGGGGTAAGGAGTATAAACAATGTAAGAGAGAAGAGAGTGGATAGAGGAAAGGGGTAATTCACCAAGCAGGCCCTTCTCTGGATAGTAGATATTTTAGAGATGTTATCCTTTTTTTGTTCTCATATGACTTGTGATTCTGAAAATAAAATATTTAATTACTACCTCAGTGATAAATTAAAATAAAGCCTTGACATTATGTGATGCTCACCTACCCGATACAATTGCTGAAGACAAAATGGGTGTATAAGTAAATGTGGTGAAGAAAGCTGATGGTGTCTGGCTATCAAAAGATCTAGCATCTGGGGTCTTAAAGGCTTGAAGATAAACAAGCGGCCATCTAGCTCAGAAGCAACAAAGCCCACATGGATGAAGCACACCAGCCTGTGTGATCATGAAGTGTCGATGGGATCAGGTACCAGGCATCTAAGACCCAAAACAAAACCATACCCAAGGGGGGATGGGGGGATGGAGAGGAGACCCAATGCCCATCTATAGACAATTGAACATCCCTCTACAGAGGGGTCACAGGGAAGAGATGAGCCAGTCACAGTGCAGTAAAGCACCAATGAAACACACAGCTTTCCTCTAGTTCTTTCGTGCTTCTTTCCCCCACTATCATGACCTCAACTCTACCTTACAAATCATATTAGACCAGAACATGCACACTGCTACAGATAAGAGCCTGAAACACAGGGGATTCAGGATAGATAAACTCCTTAGGACCAACAACGAGAGTACAGATACCAGGAGGATTAAGGGAGGGTGGAGGGAGAAAGGGGAAATCAGTCACAAAGATCAACCTATAACCCCCTCTCAGGGTGACGAACAACTGAAAAGTGGGTGAAGGGTGACGGAGGATGATGTAAGATATGAAAATAATAATCTATAACGTATCAAGGGTTCATGAGGAAGGACAGGTAGGGGAGAGAGGTGGAAGAAATGGGGAGCTGATATCAGGGGCTCAAGTGGGAAGAGAATGCTTTGAAAATGATGATGGCAGCATATGTGCAAATGTGCTTGAAACACTGGACGAATGTATGGATTGTGATAAGAGATGTAAGAGCCCCCAATAAATGTATTTAGTAAAAAATAATAATAAAGTCTTGATCTTCTATAAAATATACAGGTAAATGAAGAGGAAATAACAAATTCATAATAGTTACTAATTGCTTAAAATATTATAAGCAATTTTTCTCTGATATACACCTGCTCCTCACGTAATAGCAACGATAGATTCCAAAGATCCATTGTTGTGGTGGTGGTGGTTGGGTGCCATCAAATTGGTTCCACTCAATAGCCACCCTATGCACAACCGAATGAAAGACCACCTGATCCTGGGCCAGCCTCACCACCGTTCCTACTTTGCGCCCATCATTGCAGTCACAGTGCCAATCCTTCTTCTTTCTTCTAGAGAGCCTTTTCGTCATTCGCTGCCCCTCTGTGATGTGAAAGTTGGTATTATATGAAAATGGAGATGACTACATTACATGACTGCCAATCATTACACAACTACTGTCTTGGGCCCACTCATGGTGGTACTATAAGACAGACTAGATCTGAGATTGCAAATCTTTAAGGAATTTGAAAACCTCATCTAACCCCTCACAAAATAGCTGGGGACTCTGAACTGCTGACCTTGTAGTTATTGGCTCAACTCGGAAGCCACCACAAATAGCAGGGTCGCCATGAGTCAGAATTGACTCAGGGGCATTGAATTGATTTTTGTTTGTTTGCTTTTGGTCTTAGGTTCGGCTCCATAAGGAAGGAAAACAAGTGAAGTGAATATCTATATATATATTTAAGGAGCTTCAAAAATATGGAAATCTGGAATATTTCCACAAACATTTTGAAGTCACTGTGTGTGTGTGGAGGGGGGGGAGTGTAGAGAGAGAGTTTTCAAGTAAAGGACTCCCACAGTTGCAAGTCACACAATGGAAGATAGCTACATCATTACATAACTGCCAATCTACTGAGAATGATGGCCTAGACAAATAGACCCCATACTTTAACCACCTCATTCCACCCCTTGCCAATGTGGTGCCAGTACTCACTCACTAATATCAAATGGATTCTGACTCATAGTAACCCATTAGGTTCCTATCCACATCTCCTCAAACCATGTATAATCTTGAAATAAAGACAATGATAAAGTCATACTTGCACACTAGCATGATACAACAAACACACTTACAACTGAAAAGTCACTAGCTCCATTTACATCTAATATTTTTTCTTTCTACTAAACTCACTACTATTGAGTCAATGCTGACTCACAGTGACCCCCTATGGGTTTCAGAGATGGTAACTGTTGATGGGTGGTTTTGAACTGCCGACCATGTGGATCGCAGCCCAATGGGTAACCACTCTATCCCCAGGGCTCCTTTGCTGATGTTTACTATGAAATGGCTTCCAAAAGTTCATGAAGAAAAATCCTATTATAGTTTAATTTCATTTATCCACAAACTTTTTGAAGCCTCTTCATGTGTGTACATACAAATATACATGGAACAAAATAAGAAACAAATGCTATAAGCAATTGTAGTTCTTATATCTGCAATTGGCAACTTAACATTTATATTTGTATTTGTCATTAGGATCATTTTATTAATTAGCTTCTTTTACTACCCATTCCACATTCCTTTTTCCCTCTGCAAGGACTTCATTTAATTATGTTTTGTTTGATATTTTGTCTGCTGAGGTGACCCAAACTTTGCTCCTGAAGGACTAAGACTATTCATAGTCATATCAAAATGGGGTTGATAGTTTTCCATTGACTTTAATCACAGGACATGGTAATCCTAAGAGACATTTTAAGATAGCTCCTGCTTTCTAAATAAACTCTTCATTACCTTCACTTTTGATTCCCCTTAAGTAATCAGAATCAATCACAACAGCCAATGCAGTAGCTCCCTTCTTCTCCTGGTGATCCAGAAGCATATGGGGCCCAAAGTGGTCAGGGGGCGTACTTAACTCCTAACTAAGTGAAATCAACCATTTGTCTCTTTGGAACTAAGACTTCTAGACACTCAGGGACAGGAGCAAACATCTCATGTGCACATTAGGGGTGCAGTGAGTGATGCCACTCCCATTCTCAACCTTTGAGTTCTGAACCCATGCGTCCTGGCAAGGGGAGAACCAGCACAGTGCACTGAACTCTGATGTAGTGTATACAGCTTCTTGGTAAAAACTCCCCCAACGCCCCAAGGTTATGACATATATATGACACTTTAATTGTGTTTTAGGGGACCATGCCATCATTTTCTCAAGCCAGCTGCTCCAGGATGATAAGGAACATGGTAAGATCAGTGTATTCCCTGAGTGTGAGCCCACTAACATGCTTCATTTGCTGTGAAATGAGCCCCTTACCTGAGATGATGCTGTGCGGTCCACCATGATGGTGCAAAAGCATTCTGTATGATCATGGACGCCAGTTTTGGTAGAAGCATTGGGTCCAAGGAATGCAAATCCATGTCTAGACTAAGTGACTTTTCCAGTAAGAAGGAAACCCTGCCCTTTCCATCCTAGAAATAGACCAATGTATTCCATGTACCACAAGGCTGCTGGCTGATTACCCAAAAGAATGGTTCCCGATCAGGGACTTAGTGTTGGTCTCTGCTGCTGCCAATTGGGGCACTCAGCCCTAACTACAGCGCCGTCAGGCTTACTGAGTGGAAGTCCAAGTTTCTGTGCCCTGTCCCAGTCTTCACGTTTGCTATCATGGCCACTATATGCATGACCCCACTGGGCAATGACAGGAATGGTCGGAGAAAGAGAGCGGCTCATTTCCACAGGTGGTGTCATCCTTTCCACTAAGTTATTAAAATCCTCCTCCACCAAGATCCCTTTAGTGATTATTCACAGGATAAACAAATACCTTCACTTCTCTGGCCCTTTCAGAGAGGTTGATCCACAACCTTCTTCTCCATGCCTTCTTATCACCAATTTTCTAGTCATGTTTCTTCCAACCAGAAACTCAGGGCCACAGTCCATGAATCAGTATAAAACCATACAACTGATTACTCCTTCTTCCAAGTACAGTGAGCAAATATGGGTGCTAATCAAAGTTTTCTCCCATTGAACTTCACCACTGTTCTTCAGGGAAGTCCCAGAGAGGAGCTCCAACGCTGCCACTGACTCCATAGAATGGGGCATGTACACCATGAACAGTGGTCTACAAACCAGGTCTGTTTTTGTCTTACTCCTAAACTGAACTTAGTCATTCTCCATGAGGCCAGAAGGGCAGACTAGGGAAAGGAAACTAATGTGGCCGGAGTCGGGACAAGGTGCATTTGCTCCTTTCCTCAGGTCACGTTTGACGTTGGGTTCTGCTCGATCCATATCTCATGCAAACCACTTCATGTAATGATAGAGAGTTCCCGTTCATCCATCTTTATGTCTCCATAACTCCAACAACACCCCATCGATTATGGGCAGCTTGGATAACATGGCGAGTTGGCAGTTTGTGATTAAGCATTCAGTCTCTTCGAAAGCACAGAAACAAGCCAGACATTTTTCAAAAGAAGAGAAATTATCATGATAGAATGGCTTTCCTTCAAAATTCTAAGGATCTGCACTATAATCCAATGTAGGGAACTACCAAGAACTCCAGCCAACATCTTTTATCAGGTACTGATATCTCAAAACCATTGGCTCAGCCAGATCACATGACCCCAGGCACACGGGCTTGCAGTGAGCGCATTCTGGGCCTGCTGCTGCACAGCCTTCTTTAACTATGGGCCCTCCGCAAAACCAGCCCAAGGTTCAAGATCTCATTTCTTCCCAATTAAGTCTCTCATTCTAACTTCAGACAGAATCCATGATTGGGAATGAAGTGCGCATTGTCACTCAGCCACTTTTATGAAAACGTTCTGCCTTACCGTTCCATCAATATCTGTTTTGCTATTACACGAAACACGGCTTTCTCCGGGGCATACATGGAAACAGGTCCTTTATGTTGCACTTGGGCTGTTCCACTGAAGCTCTGAGCTCATGCCTTTCTTTCACCACTTTGTCTAGTGCCAACAGTGTCCAGCAAACAACATCCCTTGTCGCTTGTCATGATGACAACACAATATTGTTGAAAAGTATCAAACATTCGATTGTCCAGAACCTGACTTCTCCTGAATATACTTTGTCTATTGTTGGTGATTTGTCGCTTAGTAGTGTTCTCTTTCCTACTGGAGGCAGAGATTGAGAACTAATTTAGAAGACTCATTGAGTTAGTTAATTGTGCCAGCCTGGCCGATAATCACATGTGGTGCTGGTTGAAAGGTGGAGGGATAAATGGGTGGTGAGCCTCGCCTTTCGAGTTCTCGGGTCTCTTGTTTTGTGATGGTTGCATCGGGTGCAGCTGCCTTAGCAGTTCCCTGCTTCAGCTTGCAAGATGGATTTCCTACAAGACATCCCCAAGGAGAAGCCGCATGGATCTATCCCGATGCAGCCCTGGGTGCTGGAGCAGCCATGTGGAGACCCCTGCCAGTGCTGAGATGCTTACACGTTCACTGACTCAGCTTTCCTCCTGCAGTCGGCATTATTGCCTCTGTTTTGTGAGGTGAAGGACTTTGTGGACTGGTGTTGGGTATGGGTTAATGTTGGACTTGTGGGCTTGGGCAGCATTGGGTTGGGATGTTTTCATGATGCACATTTTCTTTGCATAAAACTCTCTCTTATACGTGAGTTGCTGTGGATTTGTTTCTCCAAAGTACCTAGACTAATACACTCATCCTTATGATTTTGTTTCTTTAGACCTATTCTTGGTACCAAAGGCCTTAGGCTGAGTGTTTTAGATAAGGAAAATCAATTAAGTCCATATATAAGTACAAATATGAGAATATGTGTATATATATCACATCAGATCATGTTATGGAAGCAACTGCATCATTTCATCAAGTGGAAGATAACTACACCAATACATAACCACAGAATGGCATCATTATGTAACTGCCAAACCACAGAGAATCCTGACCCAGCCAAGTGAATACAAATCTTAAATGTCATAGGCAGCATTACTCTCACCTCACACCACACATTCATATCACCGTAGTCAGTAATGTGCAAAATAGTCAAATAGTAGATGTTTCACTGTTATCAGAAGTGTTAAATGTTGGATAACAAGACACTACCAAAGTGAGGAGCAAATGCACATATACATGGGGGTACCCCCCAAAATAAATTTTTTAAGCTATATTTAAAATTTTTTTTACAAAACAACCTTCAATGTAATTTTGATTAAACTTAATACATTTGTCAAATCTGCAATTCCATTCTTGGAAACATTTTTCAACTCATCTGTTTGGAGGGCTGACAGCACCTCCATCGTTTTATCCTTCACCTCTTCTACTTGATCAAATCCCTGTCCTTTCTTGTCCCTCTGAATTTGCTGAAGCAAAAAGAAGTTGCATGGAGTGAAGTCAGGTGAGTCAGGTGCGTGGGGCAAGAGAGGCATGCTGCTTTTTGCCCAAAAATGGCATACTGAGATGAGCGGGGTGCATTGTCGTGTCAAAACCAGTCCCCCGTCTGCCACACATCAGACCTTTTTTGTCACACACTGTTATGATATCTTTTCAGAACCTCTAAATAGGAAGCTTGATTAACAGTCCAACCTGATGGAATGAACTCCAAATGCACTAGGAGTCGACATTTTCATCTGCTCAGGAAGTTGATAGATGTCCAGAAAGTGGTTTGTAATCGATCGACATTTTATCTTTTTTTTTTTTTAATGAAAAAACCACTCGTACACTTGAGTTTTTCCCATAACAATGTCCTTGTAAGCTGTGGTCCACATCACAACAGTTTCCATCACGACAATTTTCTGACCAGGAAACAAAATTTTATAATTCTTAAATTGGCCCTCACAAAAAATGAAATTCAAGCAAAACTGCTTTTACAAAAACAATTCACCGTGACCAGAAAGAACCTTCCCAGGCGACACCACTGGGTGCACTAACTCAGAGAGAGTTGCTCTATGCTCACTTAGAGGGAACAATGCAAACTATGAAAGCTCCACTCTGCCCAGAGCAATTCCAGTTGTTTTGGGGGGTTTTTTGGTTCCCCCTCGTATACGATATATGTTCTTTTGAAAAATCCTTACACATATAATCTTGCCCATGGTAACATCCCCTAAAATAAATCACAGTATGAACTCTCCTCTATTTCCTTTCAACTGATTTTAAAGAACCCTGATGAAACTACACTTAAGAGGAGGAAGACATTCTTTAGTCATCCATATCTCACAGTGTAATTTCTCCCTAGTAATAACCATCTTTTCCACATTAATCTCTTGTTGGTACTAAGTTGTGGACCATTACCCAGTGAAAACCTTAGCTGAATCACATCATGTCCCATGGAGTTTCATCGTGTTTAAATTTTTTAAACTTGACACCATGTAGGAAAATGAAAGGTATTAAAAAAGCTAAAGCCCTGGATGTTTCCAAGATCTGACGGCTTGAGAGGAACTCCAACAGAGAAATAGAAGTAAAATGAAAACTCCAGAGCATTAGCCCGCCCATACAAGACTCTAATTGGTAGTCTTCATAGAGAATTTGTCTATCATGCAAATAACATATACTTGATTTCCTGGCTAAGTAAAAAAAAAGGGGCATAATCTGAAACTGTAATTTGTCTCAAAATTAAAATAATACTGATTTTAAAACCTGTTTTGGTATTTTGTAAAAGTATCCATTTTAATGTACACATTTATTTTTAAAACAGCTGCTACATATTTCTTCATTACCCTTTACTAGAGCTGTTGTTTAAATATCTACTTGAGAGCCTAGGTTTTCTTGGCAATTGAGATATTTTAATCCATGGCTCATTTAGTAAATTTATTGTTAAAAAGTCTTCTGCCTAAATGCAAATATTTCAAAATCCTTATGTGCAATAAAAGTGCATGATAGAACAGAAATGGTATATGCTTTTGAAAAGTTTTAAGATCCTTAGCTAATTGAAAACAATGAATGTTCCTGCTTCAGAAAATCTCAAAGAACTTCAAAATTACCTAGTTTTAAAACCCTGTACCCCTGTGAGGGATCATTATTATTTTGAAGTATACGTGACTTCTGAAAGCTTGGAGTCAGTGGTGAAGTTCAAAATAGAACCAATGATCTTGACTCTCAATTTGTGTCTCCAGCTAACCACATTAACTGGACAATTTTCTTTCATCTGTGTATTATTAATAACATAATACCCTGTGACACAACAGACTAATAGCCTCTTTGTAGAATTACCTTAGAGTTATGGTACATATTTTTAAAGAACATGTTATGTTCAGATATATATAACTGTCCGATAATTAAATAATAGCTGGCTATTTAGATGAGCGTTTTTTGCTTTCAGTAGGCTGAGTCTTATAAATAGATGTGGGCCACTTAGAACAATGATACATCTTAAATTTGCAGAAGAGAATTTAAAGAAAAAAGAAATGCCAGTTGTCTTGTCCTCAAAATATTTTAGGAAGAGGCAGATAACTTTCAGACCCTGTCTCTCTTTTAGGTGCACTGACGTCTGCCCTGAATCTCTTGCTGCCTCTGCGCACCAAGAAAATTAGTAGGTGGGCAGGAGTTGCAAGTTAGGTTATTCAATTTCAAGTCCAAGACTTATGGGTGTTTCAACTCACACTGCTTTGGATTAACCTATTTTCTGTTAGGTCTTCCAGTATGATGATAAGATTACAAAAGCCTTGTAAAAGTGTGCGGCTCTACGTTTCAGATGCTCCCCTTTCTTATAGCCATTGCTCTCACATTGACTCTGACTAAGACCCCAATTGCATCCAAGGAGAACTTTACACCAGAGGGTTTTCAATGGCTGATTTGGGGGAAGTCCTAGGTTTTCTGCTGAGGTGCCTTTGTGTGGACTTGAAACAAAACCCCACCTTGTGGTTAGCAGCCAAATGCACTCACTCTTTGCAGTCTTGGCAAAGCGCAAAGCGCTCATTAACTCTCTCTCTCTCCTTTTTCCCTCTGTTTTTCATGTCAGCTGAACCTCTTGAATGAAGATTTTCCTTAATGATCTCTCCTTTATATGCTTGCTTGCTTGGTTTCTCTGCCATTTGCTTCCATGACTTCAATTATTGCCATTATGGTTCATATTGCGCTTCTTCCAAAATGTTTACTCCTATCTTAACCTTGTTCCTGGGATCAATTTGCCTGTTTATCATTTTCTCGATAAACATTAGCAATGCATATTCTACATGTGCTAAGCCTGCTTTAGCTCTTCACTCTTGCAGGTATCAACCTCAAATGTCTGTGTCCACCTACTCTATAATCTCACATGAGCAATTTTTTTTTGATACTAACTTATAATTATATCTCAATAGGCCTTTGATCCCAACTAAATTGCAAGCTTCTTGTATAAGTTATCACTCATTTTTGTTGTCCCAGTGGAAAATCCCAATATAGCATATGCCAGAGACTCAATACATTGTTGGTAAGTGAATAAATAAGTGATTTGATCATTGGGTAAAAGTTCTGGTGAACTTTTGAGGCAAATGAAATGGAAGGACATTGATTTCTTGCAAAAAAAAAAAGGTTTGGTCGTGTCTTTTTAAAATTCCAGAGAAGAAATTATTTTAAAGCCACTCCACTAATATAGTAAAGCATTAGTACAATTTGCATTACTGTATGATTTGAAGATGCCATTTTAATATAATTATATTTTCTTTATGTATTAGCTTAAACACCAGGTGTTAATCTCTTACAGTCATCCTTCGTAAGGGATGCCACTCTGTTAATAAAGTTTAGGTTGCTAAAATGTTGGCTATTGATAATTTTGAAGGGAAAACATTTAAGACAAAACTATCGAATAGGGTTTGATTGTGCATTCATCCTAAAGGGGAGGTTCATGACCTAAGCCTAATGGGCCCTTTCCAAGTTGCAGGGGACAATTAAACGACTCAGCAGTGAAACTGACATTGAGGAGCAGATTTTGCCTGCCAGCCGCTCTCAGGGTTTGGATTTCACTGGATCATATTCTGAAAGGTCAGCACTGGCCAGATGACCAGTCCAGAACTACAGATGGCAATGTGGTCACCTGACCACTCTGCCCTCTCCCATCACCCACACAACCTGCTGCACAACCTCAAGTTCACTGAAAGGTCACAACAGGCCCTATATCATTACTAGAAATACCTTTATCCCCAGATATTCTTCTTTGCCAATATGTGGAGCAAATGCATGTGTTTGGCCTTCCAGCAGAAGGATAACGGCATGACACAGTTGTAAGACTTTCAGGGAGGCAGATCAGCTATGGGGAGCAGCTAAAGGGGTACATCTCCTCCGAAGAATATTCACATTCTGCAAATGAGATCAGAGCCAGGTATTCACCAGGAATATGGGCTGGAGGCAGCAGCCAAACCCAAGTTAGACCGGTTAAAAGCTGATTGCCCTGGTGCTAGTTATATCCTCTCCTTAATTTTGGCCTTTCTTTTGAACTAAACTGGAGAAAATAATAGTGTAGTCATTTTGACCTGCCACTTTTAGAGAATTGAGAAATGTAACATGTACGTTATTGATAAGAGACCTAGTGATCCACAGATATATCTTCGTAATTTGGGTGAATGTTTGTGTATACATTTCTAGAAAGGGTGGTGGGATTCTTATTTTTAAGCCATACGTGTTAGGCTGGATAAATAGGTAGGTGAACACCACTGGAGGTCGGCGCCCTGGTAGCATAGTGGTTACACACTGGGCTGCTAAGTACTGCAAGGGCAGCAGTTCAAAGCCACCAGCAGCTGGATGGAAGATGGGACTACTCCCTTCCACACCTACAGTCTGGGAAACTCACAGGCACTGTTCGGCTCCATCCTACAGGGTCTCTATGAGTTGGTGTAGACACCACCGGCAAAGAGTTGAGTTGAAAACATATTTTTTGCCCCTTAAGTCATTTTAAAGGAGACTCAATGGAGGACAGGATGACCTTAAGAACCTACCTGTCCATTGTTTATCTTGCCTGAATTTTGACAATCTTAGCAGGAAAAGCAGATGCCTCAGGGGCATTTGGCTGCTAAGCACAAGGTTGACAGTTTGAATCTTCACAGAAGTGCCTTGGAAGGGAGATCTATGATCTTCTGACAATCAGCTGCTAAAAATGTAGGAAGCACAACATTGCTCTGATACCCAAGGGGTCATTACCAGTTGGAATCAACAGCAACTGGAGACCCATAGCAGAACGGGACCCTAACTAACCTGGGATGTCTGAACCCTCTCTGTCTCAGAATTAGAAAATGTTTGTTTGAATGTGGTAGGGTTGCTACCTTAAACATACTCACATTTACTTTGTGTGTGTGTGTGTGTGTGTGTGTGTGTGTTTTCTTTCTTTTTTCTTTTTAAACATTTTATTAGGGGCTCACACAAACTGTTATCGCAATCCATACACACATCAATTGTGTAAAGCGCATTTGTACATCATTCTCAAAACATTTTCTCTCCCCCTAAACCCCCGACATTAGGTCCTCATTCTTCCCCTCCCTCCCCACTCCCCCCTCCCTCATGAGCCCTTGATAGTCTATAAATGGGTATTTTGTCATATCTTGCCCTGTCCGATGTCTCCCTTCACCCACTTCCCGGCTGTCCGTCCCCCAGGGAGGAGGTCACACACAGTTCCCTGTAATCAGTTCCCCCTTTCCTACCCATTCTCCCCTTACCATCCCTGTTTCGCCACTCACACCACTGGTCCTATAGGGCTTATCCATCCCGGATTCCCTGTATTTTCAGTTCCCATCTGTACCAGTGTACCTCCTCTGGTCCAGCCAGACCTTTTAAAAGATAAAACTCTGACAGTAGCATATTTTGGAGAGGATTAAAATTGCATTAGAAATTGGGCAGACATATCCATCTAAGAATTGTTCATCAGTGGGTCCCTTTTTGTCTGGAACAAAAGAGAAAGAATGAAACCAAGCATAAAGAGAAGAACTTTTTCTACAGGACTGACATTCTACATGAACCATGGCCTCATCTGCCCTAAGACAAGAAAACATGGACGATGTGGGGCCAACTCTTTCTACCATCCCAGTGAAGTCAACCCTAGCTTGATCCAGATAGAATGAGGGACAATGTGGAACAGAATTAAAAATCTTAAAATGTTCCAGTTCACTAGAAAAATCTAGACTAGATGAATCCCTCAGGCTTAAACCTTACACCACCTTAAACTGGAATTGCCCCTTGATGTCACTTGATGCCCCTTGATGTCACTATAAAGTTTTTAAAAAATGAAAACAGATGGAGTCATAAAATAAAGACTATGATCCATGAGTACTGTGCACCTTTAAAACAGTCATCCAGATGAGACCAAATGGCCAACAATTATTCTAAAGCAAAGCAAAAGAGGGGAAAGGGTCAGCAAAAACTGTTTCCTGGAAGCAACACATCGAGAATGAAATTAATGAGGATGTTCACGAGTCGTGAAAAACAGGGCCACTCTCACGGAACATGTTGTGTAATAATTGTTCAATGAGAACCTAATTTAATGTGTCAACTTCCACTGAAAACACAATAAAATGTTACTTAGAAGTAAGAAGTTGGGCAGAGAAACATCAGGGCAATATATTAAGACAATCGTTCAAAGTCTGTGGGTCATGTTACCAGTTTCTCTTAGCTACTAACCAAAAGCTGAGTGAATCAAACCCTCCCAATGGTGCCGCAGATGAAAAGATTGGCAATCTGTTTCCATAAATAATACAAACAGGGAAACAACACCCAAGTTTCTACTGTGTAACACACAGTTTCCATTAGTGGGAATTTATTGGATGTTGTTGTGTCTTGGGCTCATCGGAATCAATTAAATACCACATTCCTAGTTGTGTTATTCTTTAAAAAGGCAGACTGGTTGTGTTGTAGCTGTCTCTGCTTCAGCAGGGGATGTCATATACCCAAGGCCCAGCCTTTTGGACTTGACTCATTGAAAGTCAGTGAACTGAGATCATGGCCACAATTTAAGGCCTCATCTATGAGGAAGTTAAAAAGGCCTGATGCTAGGCTTCCAGGTCACACACACATGGTTTTATTCCAACTAAAGCATGCATGAGCATGGCTATGCAATTAATAGGTAACTACAGACAAGTTCTCACGGTAATAACCATGTCTTAGTCTCTTAAAGTGCCTTCAAAAAAAGGTACTTTTGTGTGTGTGTGTGTGTGTGTGTGTGTGTTGGGGGGGGGGGATGATTTTGACACCAGGGCTAATATCAAATTTTTAATAAAACTCAAGTGATCATATTGTAAAATCACTGAAGCTTTGTAAAAATTGCTGGAAATACTGACTCACATAAACAACCTTTAGATGTATCAAACATTTTGAGGGTTGGAGAGACCTCAAAATGAGGTCTTTGAAGACTAAAGAAACCGTGACTGGAAATCAGAAAATGGTAGAAGACCTTACAGTTACCACTAATGGGAGAGTTATGGAATCTCTCACATGTTTTGGCATCTTGAATTTTAAGCTACAATGATATTCGACTGTGTTGATCAAAATAAACTATGCATAACCTATGAGAAGAATGGAAATGCCTGACAGCTTCATTGTTCTCACACAGAACGTGTACATGGATCAAGAGGTGTGAGATATAAAAAGGCTTTTCCCCAGCTTGTCTCCCCCAAAGATATGTCAGACCTAGAACACTGCTTGCAACTACTGGTAAATGATTGTCAAGTTATCTCCCTGAAGGCATCATCCATTCAGAGCTATCAGACTACTGTCAGGTCCGCAGTAAGGTGGGGCTCACTTCCTACTGTTAAGGAGAGTGGATTGCTTCCCCTGAAAGCTTACAAGAAATCAAGTCTCCAGCTCAAGGACAATCAATGAATCTAGGATCTGCCCATCTTGTCACATGCGTACCCTTAATCCCTCCTTTTCCTATAGCGTGTACACCCCTAGATTGTCCCCTCCCATTGTTGTATTGCCTATCGTACAACCCCTTCCTGTGACATATGCCATTACCTGTAATCAGGGGCCTTGCACACCCCCAAAGATATGTAAGCCTTGGTTAGAAATAAATCACTCACTCTCTCCTGCCCTATGTTCCCGCACCTCCACATGGACCACCAAAAAGGGCTAAGGTGAGCATACTACCATGAAATGTGTCTGACTCCTTTATTTTACTCTCTCTCCTATCTCTTTTATTCTCTATGACTTTTCTATAATATTTATATATCATAACTGTACAATTGCGCCTACAAACTCATGATAGTGCTAGGGGCTGGTCTCCTCTCACAACGAAGCAGTTGTGCAAATAGAACCAGAGAATACCACAGAAGATCAGGAAAGGTATGCATCAGAGTGATATCCTCTACCATATTTATTCAGTCACTGAGCATGGGCAAATAATCAGGGAAGCTGATTATATGAAGAGGAATGCCACATCAGGATTGGAGAAAGGCTTATCAGCAACCTTTGATATGCAGATGACCCAGCCTCGCTTGCTGAAAGTGAAGAAGACTTAGAGCACTTACCATTGAAGATCAAGGATTGCATCCTTCTGCTTGGATTTCAACCCAACATAAAGAAAACTGGAATCCTGACAACTGGACCAAATAGTAACATCATGATAAATGGAGAAAAGATTGACGTTGTCAAGGATTCCATCTTGCAAAAATCCACAATCAATGTTCATGAAGTAGCAGTCAGGAGATCCAAAGATGCCTTGCATTAGGTATCTCTGCTGCACAAGATCCTTTTGAAGTATAGTTTTATGTATATGAAACCAATCCAAGATTGGTAAATCTATGGAAACAGTAACTGGATGGATAGTTCCTTGGGGTTATCACAGAGGAGGTTCAAGGAAATGGGGAGCTAATAACGTTGAGTACAAGAATGAAGAAGACTTCTAAAACTGATTGTGGTGACGATTGTACAACGCTTCTTGTTATGTTTCAACTATTGAATTGTATGATACATGAATTATAGGCCAATAAAGACTGTTGGAGAAAAAAGCATTGGAAAGTAAGGGTGTTACTTGGAAAATGAAGGTGGCCTGACCCAAGCCATGGTATTTTCATGCCTGTGAAAGATGAACATTGAATAAAGAAGCTCGAGAAAATCCGATGCCTTTGAGCTATGGTATTGGTGAAGAATACTGAAAATATCATGGATTGTCAAAGAACTGACAGATCTGTCTCAGAAGAAATACTATCAGATGTTCCTTAGAGGCAACGGTGGAGAGACTTCCTCCCACGTACTTTGGATATGTTATCAGGAGAGACCAGTCTCTGGAGAAGGACATCATGTTTGGGAAAATGGAGGGGCAGCAAAAAGAGGAAGTCTCTAGGTGAGAGGGATTAACGTGGTGGCTGAATCGAGGGACTGAAGCATAAGAACAGTTGTGAGGATGGTGCAGGCCTGGCTGGTGTACGTAGGTGCTCTGAGTTGCAACTGCCTTGATGGCACCAAACAACCACAGCATTTAGACCTCAGTGGGCTTTAGGCTTAATGGGTACCAAAAGCAACCCACCAAGGTCAGCTATTTCAAAGAGCTTACCTTTTAAGCCAGATCAAAGCTAATGAAGATGATTTTAGGAAATAAGTAATAACCAGGAATGAATCCAATTATGATCTAAATAGCAAGATCCAGTCAAAACAGTGGTTTCAGAGTGGATCTGCTGGGTCAGTTGAATTCAAGATACAAAGATCAACTCAGAGCCCATTTTGTTTTGTGGTGACTATTTTTCGAGAACAATCAGAATCAGCTTGGTAGGTATTCTCCAAGGGCCAGAATGATCATTGGGGATTATGAAGAAGTTTTGAGGAAATTGAAAATTTCTTTGGTACAAAGAAGACCAAGGATGTCTTGCATCGTGACCGTGTACCTGCTCACTCTGCACTCATGGAAAGCATTGGCCTTGGAGCATTTGTTTATTGGGGGGTGGGGGAATCCTCTCCCCATTCCCCACACAGCCTCAATCTTGTCCCAGAGACTTTTCCTCAGACCCAAGGAGCATTTAAAAGGGACACCATTTGCATTGCTCAAGAATGGCCCAAATTATGATTGTGACACCATGTCACGTGAAGAACTCAGAGTTCTTTGTAGAAGGGTCTGTTGGTATTGTGTGTGCCATCCAGCAGCTTTGAATTGTCATCTTTCTGCCGCTTTACTTCAGTGCTGCAGTTATTTCTCATTAGGTGCCATTGAATGGGCTCTGACTTACTGCGACTCCATTTCCAGCCAAAGAGAAAACATCACACCCCTACACCATCCTCACTATACTTCTTATACTTGAGTCTATTGTTGCAGCAACTACAGCAATCCATCTCCTGGAGAGGCTTCCTCTTTTGCTGACCCTCGACTTTACCAAGCATACTGTCCTTTTTAAGAATCAGATCTTTCTTAAGTATAAGAAATGAAGTTGTTCCTTTCTGGATTTTAAGGAATATTCTCCCTGTACTTCCTCCAAATAAGATTTGTTTCCTCTTCTGGCAGTCCATGGTACTGCCAACATTCTTAGCCCACAAATATATCAATTTATTCCTCATTGTTCAATGTCCACATGCATGTGAGGCGATTGAAAACACCATAGTGAATCAGGCACTCCTTGATCCTTAGTGACATTGTTTTTCATTGTTCAACATATTAAAAAAAAAGTCTTGCACCGCAGATTGGCCAGTGACTCCTTAAATGCTGCTTTCATGACTATTTTGAGTTTGGATCCAAGTGAAATAAAATCCTTGAAAACACCCCATCATTTTAAGAGGCAGCATATGGTCGAGAACTGATGATATCGAAGAAAGAGGTCCAAGATGCACTGAAGACATTAGTGAAAATAAAAGACTGCAGGAATTGACAGAATACCAATGGAAATGTTTCAACCATCTGAAAAAGCCCTAGAAGTACTAACTACGCTTAGCCAAGAACCTTGGAAAGCCAACGGAAATGAATCCAGCTGTATTCAAATTCCAAAGAAAGGTGAGCCAACTGAATGTGAAAATTATCTAACAGTATCATTGATAGCACGTACGAATAACAATGTGCTGAAGATAATTCAAAAATGGTTACAGCAGTGCATTTATGGGGAACTTGCAGAAATTGAAGCCGCATTCAGAAGCGGACTCGGAAGGAGCGAAATCACTGCTGTAGTTTGATGAACGAAGGCAATAACAGAGATGCCTTAACTTGTGTTTTATTGACTGTGCAACGGTATCCTACTGGGTGGTTCATAACCAATTCTGGATAACATTTCAAAGAACGACAATTCCAGAGCACTTATTTGTGTTCATGAGGCCCCTGTACATGGACTAAGAGGCAGTTGTTCTAACAGAAGAAGAGAATCGTGCATGGTTTAAAATCAGGAAAGTTGTACACCAAGGCTGTAGCCTTTTACCATCCTTATTCAATCTGCCTCTTAAACAAAGAACCCTAGAAGCTGGACAATATAAGGAAGAACATGGCCTACTAGGAACTTGCAATAGGGTTATAATCCAGCATTGCTTGCTGAAATCAAGGAGGGCTTGAAGCACCTGCCAATAAACTTTAGAGACTGCAGCCATCAGTGTGGATTGCAACTCAATGTAAAGAAAACAAAAATCCTTATAACTGTACCATGATAAACAAATAAAATATGGAACTAGATATCTAGAAATCAATTCCTTTAGTCTCTAAATATACCCTTCACACTGACTCTGCCAAGTTTTCTCACAAATACAGTGAATAAGCAAATAATTACTCTTAGAGGCTAGATTTTAATTGTTCTAAATAGTCATTTTCTATTGATAGGGAAAATGTTTGAACTTAGAACCTGGGTGCAATTAAAAAAATATAGAGAGGAATTGAGAATTTTTTTCACCAAAACAATAGAACTTAACATTGGTTTTTCCTGCAATGAATCAATTTAATTTCCTTGTTCAGCATCAGCTAAGACAATAGCAGCATCTGTCTTCAGTAAATACAACCTTCTCTGAAAATTCTCAGAAAAAGCTACCCAAAAGCCATGAAAGAGAGGGCAGGTGTCCAGTCCTCCCAGCCTCCAGTTGCTTTGGCTGTGCTTCAGGTCTTGGGAAATTGAGAGATGTTGATTGGCATGGTAGATGCAGATCAAAGGGAAAAGCAGAGTGGCCTGTTGTCTTGCTGATTGTGTCCTAGTGAACACCTCAGACTCCTTGAAGCAGGGGGCAGCTTGAAAGTTGTCTCTTAGAAGCCACAAAGATACTACAAAGGTAGAATTTACATCTTATGTTTTTTAAGCTTGAACACAAGGCAAGTTTCGCAGCATACACGAATAGTGGACAATCTTAGAGAAAGAGATAGCCAGTTGTTGCTATTTTTTAAGGGTCCCCTTGCAGTATGGGGACAGTCAGCATTCCAAGTTGCTTATGTTCTTTGGGTAGCACCTTTCTGCAGCGTGACTTTCTGAAAATTCTTTCCAGCATATGGACTTAAACCATTCCTCCTCTGGATTATCTCTTGAGCTAAAATGAGGCTCGTATTTACCTCTTGAGGCTTGAATTCTCATTTTGTGTCCAGTCAAACACACACCACCACCACCCCAATAGTACTCACACGCATGTCACTGCTTCTGTCACCATAACATTTTCCAATACCTCAAGTCACTACCAACATTTTGGGCAAGGATTTATTTGTCCCAGGGCGACTCTTGGAGATGCTGACAGGGCCATACTGGGCATTCCAACGCCCTCTCGCTCTCTCTCTCTTTTTTTTTCTGTTCTGTCCTTTGCACTTCAGGGACATTTTGTTTCCAAAATGGTGCTTCATGTGCTTAAAAGTGGTCCTCTGGAGGATCCTCTAGAAATTCTTGAAGTGTGAGCTGACCTGTCATAGCTCTGGCTTTTTGAAACCAACCCCCCACCTTTTTTTTTTTTTCCACCTGTTTCTTCACCTTTTTTCCCCACTTCAGGCATCCCTCCAGCCCCACACAACACAAGTCTCACTTGCAGGGTCAAGCTGTCCTTTCACAGTGAAAAGGAGCTGATGAAAATCCTTCACACTGAGGTGTTAAGAGCTTAATGATGAATACTCCCCGGAGGATCTTCATTTTGAAGGAACTTGCCTGGAGATGTTATTGATTTACACAGAGAAATTGATTTCTAATCCAGGAATTTCATCAGGAGAAGGGAAAGAAATGTACTTGGGTGAAGAAAAAACACTTTTTGGGGGGGCCGGGGGATTCTCCCAGACTTTAAACAGAAGCAGTCACTGAGTTGGCCTCTGATGAGGTGGCCCAGATTATGGAAGGACATTTGACTCGTGTACTGCTTCCTTCGGATCGAGAAACCCGAGGGGGAAGGAGAGAGACGGTCAGGAGGGCCACAGAGGAGAGAGCCTACCAAGACAGCTGGACAGGTGCATAAGGCTCACGGTGCCGCAATGTCCAGGGAGGCCAGCTTCCAGGATGCTTCCCCCATGTGCGTCTATAGGGATTGCTTGCTGGGTTCATATGGCCTGGTGCGGCACGTCTGGAGTCTGGCAACTGAACCCAATTAAAATGAGTCACTATTATTAACAGAGAATACAAATCAAAAGTGTTCTTTAAGCAGTATTGACCATATCGGTTATAGCAGCTTGGTCTTGAATATGCTTCCTGGGTTTAGAAATGGGGAGTATTTATACTTTTAATACAGATCCTAATTCCTGTTATTTTCCTGATGGCCTAATTGGTGAAAAGACTTTTTCTTTTCTTTTCTTTTTTTAAGTTTCATTTGATAGCGTTTATGATCCTAAAAGGAAAATGAGCTGGGGCAAACCAAAATCACTGTAATCTGATATCCAAGATGATTCCCCAAATTAGGCACCTCAGACCCATCTGAGTTGATTCTGACTCATAGGGACCCTACTCAGGGCTTCCAAGACTGGAAATCCTGATGGGTCAGATAGTCTCCTTTTTCTCCAGTGCAGCAGTTGGTGGACTTGAACAACCAATCCTGTCACTAGGAGTCGAAGGCTTACCCAACAGCACCAAAGTACCAATAACACTGATAACATTGGTTTAAGATAATGACAATGATGACCTGAAAGTATTTTTCAGAGAAGGGGGAGCAAGCATAGAAATTTTATTGATTTACTCTGGAGTACACAATTAGCAAGTGCCCTTAATGGTGGCCTGGGTTGAGGTTTGGGCTGCTAATCTTAAAGTCTACGGTTGGAGCTCACCAGTTGACCTGTGGGGGAGAGATCCAACAGATTCTTGTATCAATCGATAACTTTGGAAACCCTATGGGGCAGTGGTTCTTTGTCCTCTAAAGTCATTTGGAGCTGGTAGCTACTTGCCCCCAGTGTGACACAATTAGCAATTGGCAGAAGCAGAAGGAAGAAGAGTAGTCACTTTGTAGATTTCTTCGGCTGCACCCTGAGCTACGTGTGAATATTGCAAATGCAAGATTTCCTAAACTTCCATGATTTTCCATCGTCTTCGATCTGCCCCTTTCTGTCAGTGCTATGGTTGTTACTTGTTTTAATGGACCATTGAGTCATCTATGACTCACAGAGACCTTAGGTCCTATGGAAGGAACCATCACTCCATCCCGAGCCACCATTTTGTTAAACGGTATCCTTATGATCCAGCTGAGCTTTGACCCAGAGGCTCCTGAGTCATTGAGAAACACTGGAGTCTAGGGAACTACTCGCTCTTTGACGGTGTTCTCTCAGGGCTCTTACAACTCTTATAGCATCCCATACACCAATTGTATCAAGCACATTTGTACATATGTTGCCATCATCATTTCCAAAATGTTTTCTTTCTACTTGAGCCCTTGATATAAGCTCCTCTTTTTTTCCCCTCCCTCCTCCGCCCTTCCACCCTTGTGAATCCTTGATCGGTTATATATTGTTATTGTTGTTTCGTATCTTAGACTCTCTGTTGTCTTCCTTCACCCACATTTCTATTTTTGTCCTGTTTAGGTGGTGGTGGTGGTGGGGCTATATATCCAACCTAGTGATGCGCTTCCGCTTTCTGCCCCTTCCCCCTCCCTGATCATCCCCCTACCTCCATGATATCACTTCTCCATGACTGTTGCTGAGGGGTTTATCTGTCTTGAATCCCCTCTGTCAAAAGCTCTTATCTATACCAATGTGTGTGCTCCGTTCTAGCCACATTACTAAGGTAGAACTGGGTCATGGAAGGAGGGGGAAGCATTCAGGAACTAGAGGAATGATGTGTGTCCCATTGGTGCTATACTGCACCTTAGTTGAATCATCCCTTCCTTATAATCCTTCTGTGGGGACATATCCAATTATCTACTGATGGGCTTTGGCTCTCCACTCCAACCTCCCTCATTCACATTCTCTTACTTTCAATGTTCTCCTTCACAGAAGGACAAAAGCCTTTTCATAAGTGAGCATTTTAGGGATGAATCATTCTTTTCTGTTATTCCTTTATTTTCTTTTTTCAAACGTTCAATTTTTTGAACAAATATGAATTATATGTTATGATGTTTAATTTATAAGTTCTTTGGCTTCTTTTCCTACAATTAAACTCTGGGTCTAGAATTACATATCTACTTATAAAATCTAACATATTATAGTTTCTATTACATTATGTGTGTGTGATGGTACATAGACATTATGTATGTGTGTTATAATTGTCGGATTCCAACTCATAGTGATCCCATGTGACAGAGTGGAACTACCCCATAGAAGGTTTTTGGCTGTGATTTTCATGGAAGTGGATCAGAAGGTCTTTCTTTTCAGGAGACATACAATGGATTCTGAGTTCCTTCATATATGTGGTTACCTATATGCATAAAAAGGGGTACCCCCCCAAAAAAAACTAAGAACTTATTTTCAAAGCTATATATTTAAGTTATTTTACAAAACAACCTTATCGCCTTCAAAGCACTCTCCATTACACTTAATACATTTGTCATGTCTGTGATTCCATTCTTGGAAACATTTTTCAATCTCATCTGTTTGTATGGCTGACACCACATCCCTTGTTTTTGTCATTACCTCTCTGCTTCATCAAATCGCTGTTCTTATCCCTCCACATTCATGGAAATGAAAAGAAGTTGCACGGAGCAAGGTCAGGTGAGTCAATTTTTTCTCAAAAACTGGCACATTGAGATGGCTGCGTGAGCAGGTGCCTTGTCATGGTGGCAAAACCAGTCCCCTTTCTGTCACCAATCAAGCCTTTTTTTGTCACACACTCTTGCACTATCTCTTCAGAGCCTCTAAAAAGAAAACTTGATTAACTGTCTGACCTGGTGGAATGAAGTTCAAATGCACTGTCCCCCTCACATCAAAAAAGCAAATGAACATTGTCTTGATCTTTGATTTCACTTGACAAGCTTTTTTTGGCTGTGGTGAAGATGACATCTTCAACTGGCTTAATTGCTATTGGCTTTCAGGGTTCTAAGAATAGCAAAATGTCTAATAACCAGTGATGAGCTTGGACACAAAGTCTGGGTCGCTTGGGAGCTGTCCTTTCGAAGCAGGGCGTATTACCACTCTGGGCTCTTTCTGCTAGTCCCTCAGAACCCAAGCCATAAATTTCGCAGTGACAAATGTCTCATTCTCAAATCTTCTGTTAAAATTTGCTGAACCAAGCTCCAAGGTACTCCAGAAAACTTCCCCGTATCTTCAATGGCTCGTCATCTGTCTTTGAGCTGTCGACATTTTCATCCGTTCAAGAAGTTAATGGACTTACAGAAAGAGGTTTGTCATCAATTGACATTTTAGCTTTTTTTTAAAATGAGAAAACCACTCGCACACTTGATTTTTTCCCCTGTAGTGCTGTCCTTGTAAGTTGTGTTCAACATCACAACTGTTTCTGTGGCATTTTCCCCTTGCAGGGACCATAATTTCACAGCTGCGGGGAGTTCTCTTAAATTGGCCATTACAAAAAACGAGGTTTGAGCAAAAGTGCTTTTATGAAAAATTTCACTATAACCAGAGAGAAACTTCTGAGGTGACGCCACTGGGTGTACTGACTTAAAGCAAGTTTCTGGGTGCTCACCTAGTGGGGAAAATGGATACTCTGAAAGCTCTTCCCAGCATAGTCCCCCTCCTATGCACGTATCTGTACAGCACTGTGTATGTGTACATGTGCATAAAGTTTCCCTTCTCTCCTAGCACATCTCCTAGGCCCAGCACTATCTCTGAAGCACAAGGGAGCCTAGAGGTTGGAGTTGAATCCTAATTCTAACTCACAGCAGGTTGGCTAATTTGCCCAATTTACTTCTCTTGATTCTCCGAATTTCTCACCTAAAAATAAGTAGCAATCATATTTATTTTTCAGAGCTATTTCACATTAACAGATATATGTCATTATGTAGAGTCTAGCACAACACATGTTGGTTAGTAAACAAGTAAATAAGTATTTCTTATTATAATTTTCACCAGGTTAATAGACTTTCAGTACTATTACTATTATCACTATTGTCAGTTCTCTGATAGTCATAATTCTGCTCACTACCTGTATTAGTCTAGGTACTTTGGAGAAACAAATCCACAGCAACTCACGTATAAGAGAGAGTTTTATGCAAAGAAAATGTGCATCATGAAAACATCCCAACCCAATGCTGCCCAAGCCCACAAGTCCAACATTAACCCATACCCAACACCAGTCCACAAAGTCCTTCACCTCACAAAACAGAGGCAATAATGCCGACTGCAGGAGGAAAGCTGAGTCAGTGAAGGTGTAAGCATCTCAGCACTGGCAGGGGTCTCCACATAGCTGCTCCAGCACCCAGGGCTGCATCGGGATAGATCCATGCGGCTTCTCCTTGGGGATGTCTTGTAGAAAGTCAATCTTGCAAGCTGAAGCAGGGAACTGCTAAGGCAGCTGCACCCGATGCAACCATCACAAAACAAGAGACCCGAGAACTAGAAAGGCGAGGCTTCACCACCCATTTATCCCTCCGCCTTTCAACCAGCACCACATGTGATTATCGGCCAGGCTGGCACAATTAACTAACTCACTACCATAACAACCAAGACTCTAAATAACTTCCTTGTCTATAGAATAACAGGCATATGTAATATACTTGTGAGGACTATGAAAGATAACCCCTTGTTTTATAACCCCCAATCACTCCATAATTTATAGGGGAAAGTGGCATAATACTCGTAAGAATTATGAAAGATAAGCCATATGAAATTGTCTTATAATAAGTTCTCAATTAAAGTTAGGTACGGTCAGGTCTTTGGATGCTAATATAACCATTGTATAGACTTGCTCTGCCCACTTCTTCTTTTTCCTGTTTCTTGCTTCTTAATTAGGCTAATCGGCCTAGTTCTTCATTCCTAGGAGAAATAGCAACCCCAGATGTCATGGAAGTGCTAGTTGTACCTGAAATGTCCTTTGTGGTTCTCACCAGGTCATTTACCATCTATAAAGCTTGGTGTCTTGATCATAGAATGAAGTGTCTAAATGGGATCCTGAATGATCCTTTCCCCACTTTGATACAGACATGATTCTCTAGAATGGAAGTCATAAAACAATCATCATCTGCTGCAAAAGCATGTGACTGCTGCTTTGCTTTCTGGGACCAATGTGAAACAACCCAATCACATTTCCTGTCGAAAAAAGGAACCTGGAGGCCAAGTGCTGAATGCTGCATGCCATCAAGTAATCTCTGACCCACAGCTGCTCTCCGGAGCAGAATAGAGCAACCGCAGAGGGGTTCCTCTGCTGTAAACTTGTGGAGACAGGTCCAGGGCTCTGCTAGTGTGGAGTGTCTTGCTGCTCTAATTTGTGTATGTGCATGGGTATTTATATGTATATTTGTATAAATATGCATCTATATTTGTAAATGTGTAATTTCCTTTCCTTCTTAGCATATCCCCTAGGCCCAGAGTTATCCATTCCCATATGTCCCTAGCTTCCTATGTTTCCTATTTCCTAATATGACTAGAGGGTATAACATCAACATAGGCACATACAAGTAATGTATACAAATATATATGTAATGTATACTGTGTATACAAGTAGATAAGTAATGCATACAAGGGATACATTACTTGGGTCACTGGCTTGTACAAACACTTAAAGACTGGATTACTAGCAGAAAAATTGCCATCCAGAAGCATCTCAAAAGAAAGGCCTGCCAATCTGCTCCTGAAACCTCACAGCTCGGAAAGCCGAGGCAACACAGACCCATGCTGACACACCCGGGCTGCCATGACTTTCAATGGGCTCAAAGCCAACAAAACACAACAACAGATATTTCTTAGATGGTGAGATCTCAGAGTGTAAGTCATTCATTTTGTTAATACCATAGCCAATTCTTTCAATATTAGGATAGATCTGATTATAATCAATAGAATCATAATCACATATGCCTTATACAATAGTTTTGCCAAAATACCTATTGAATAAAAAGCATTTACAGTTACTTGCTCTAATACATGGTGTATGGTGACATCTATAGGGCATTATGTATGAGTGACCCTCAGCTTAAATCTGGATTCAAATGATGTGATAAGCTTTTACTGGGAGGAAATATGCATTAAATGGAGACAGTGGGGGGGTGGGAGTGGAGAGACAAAGAATAGTATTAACATTCAAGGTAGGTGGGGTCTTCCTGAAGAATGAAAGGTGTCCAGGATGCATTCCAGAGAAGAAATAGCTTTAAATAACCGGCAAGATCGCTGAAGAAGAAATAGATTTCCATGGACCCATATTATGGGTATTCCAGGCTAGACAAGAGAAAGAGAGTGACTAACCAGAATGAAGAATACGCATAATAAACAAACAAATAGGGCGGAAGCAAGTCTTTATTTGAAATATCTGCACAATATAAGTAATATATCGCTTAATTCATTAAAATAATAATGATTTAAATTGTTGTTATAAATTACACGTGTGCTATATACTAAGCCCCTCTGGCGCAGTGGGTACAAGTTGGGCTGCTAACCTCAGGGACAGCAGTTCAAAAGCACCATCCACTCTGAGGGAGAAAGATGAGGCTTTCTATTCCTGGAAAGAATTACAACCTCAGACACCAGCAGTGGCAGTTTTACCCTCTCCTTCATGTTTGCTATGAGTCAGAATGGACTCACTGGCAATGAGTGTGTGTGGTTGTGTGTGTGTGTGTGTGTGTGTGTGTGTGTGTGTGTGTGTGTGTGTTGTCTGTGTTATATGCCATGCCATATTCACTTCCAGGATGTCCATTCTGACTCATAGTGACCTCCCATGATATGTCCCAAGTGGAAGCGCTGTGTCTGCCACATCCACTAACACCGTGGTCACAGAACGTGGAGGCAAGAGCAGTGGCTGGTGGCCATGGGTGTGTTTCCAGGTCCCAGGCCCATTGCAAACTCCCCTTGTTTGGAATGATAGATGAGAAAATGTCATAGCCAAATCTAGGTCTACAATTCCTTAACTATGCCTTTAAAGCAGTGGCGACTTTCCCCCACTTTGATGATTTTATGATCAGCAGTTTACTGGATTTGCAACCTTGTGCAAAGCACTGTGTCTCCGTGCCTCAGTTTCCTCCCGTACAGTGGCAGGTGTTTGGACTAGATGACTTCTCAAATGTCAACCCCCAAATGTAATCCTACTTCAACAATATATCACATCCCAAAATCCAGTTGGGCCCTGGATGAATTGAATAGAATGAACAAAATCACTGAAACCTCAAGAATATAGATTAAATCCAATAGTCATTTGATTCTGACCCATTGCAACCCAATAGGCAGGGTAGGAAGCCCCCCGTGAGTTTCTGAGATGGCAATCTTTATTGGAGCAGAAAGTCTTGTCTTTCTCTGGTGGAGCCGCTGGTAATTTCCCATGGTTGGCCCTGAGGTTAGCAACCCAAAGAATAACTGACTCCCCCATCTGGGCTCCTTTGAATCAAGATCAAGGCCTGTTTATATTAAATATGAATGTGGACCTCAAGAGGCTGTCTGGCCTTCTCGATTCTCGCACCCACATCTCCTCTCCCATTGTTTGGTTGGTTAATGGGAGTAGTAGTAGAAAACACAGTGTCCGTGAATGTCATATGTCTCCAAAATACCCCACTTCTGATCAAAACTTTGAATTGTAAGTATAAATTGTTGACTCTATTTCTGAGGCTAACAGCCTGCTGTCTCCAAAAGTCTTTATAGTATAACCAGAGCTCCCTTAAAGGACGGCCTGAAGTTTTGAAACAGAGCTAACAGACATTGTTCTTGTCATCGGAAGTAACCAGAATGATAAACTGGGTCAATGCTCAGTTCAGTGGCTTGAATCCACCCAGAGGCTCCACAGGATAAAAGATCTACCCCACAAGACTACAGAGTAGGAAACTCTAGTGGGTAGGTCTACTCTGTCATGTAGGGTCCTTAAAGGTGGGAATCCACCCAACCATCACAACATCCCTACCTGAGAAGAGCCTCTTTAATAGAGTGGGTCTCACTTCGTGGGGAAGGCCGGTGGTGCAGTGTTTTCAGGTTGGCTGCTCTGTGGATGAAGAAAGACAGGGCATTGTACTCCTCAGAGATTCACGCAGACAGCTCTGCCCTATGCCGTAGGGTCACAGTGAGTGGGCTCGATGACAGTGAGGGGTTTTGTTTTGTTTTGTTTTGTTTTTGTTTTTGTTTACTCCACATGAGCCAGAATTGAATTGATAGCAGTGAGTTTAGCTTTTCAGTTTTCAGGCTACATATGAATTTTTCTATCTCCCTCCTTGAGAAAGCTACACATTGCTGCAATTTCTCCAGATTCAACAAAATCTCTTTTACCTAATGTTTTCAGTAGAAGCCCAGTATAAAATCCTTTTGATAATAAAGACCATTTTATTGGGCTCATGTTATTTTGTAGAAATTATTAAAACTTCAGACATACATTCTCACTTAACCCTTATAATTCAATAAAGGTTTATTATCTTCTCATAAATAAAGAAAATAAAACTGTGAGATTTTAACATACTAAACTCAAGACTGAACTAAAGATCATGAACTCATACCTGTACTGGAAAAGAGAGGTTTGGGGGGCAGTGAGAGAGAGAATATAAAATGTTCAGTCTAATTGGTCTTGTCATTTTGATTATGGGTTCAGACTTCCTTATCTTACTTATATTATAACCTAGTATTTAATGTTATGATTAGAATTTCTCTATAAAAAATGGCTTAGTTAAATTTAGGGCCACAAGAAAATGTTTTATTCTATCACTGGTGTGGCTGGTTTGGAGAAAATGTCCTATAAGACTAAGAACTATCATTTGCTGTTAATAGAAGCGAATGCAGGAGTCAAGACACATGAACTGAGCTAGCCGTATTTATTTTGAGGGACCAAGTGTTAAAATGGACGAACATCTTGATAACATGGAGGAAAGTTTGACTCTGTCAGGGATTTCATTGTACTTGGATCCAGACTCAATGCTCATGGAAGCAGCCATCAGGAAATCCAACAACGAATTACATTGGGCACATCTGCTGCACAAGACCACTAGAAGGTGTTCAAGGGCAGAGATGTCAATTTGAAGACTAAGTTACGCCTGTCCTTGACATTTTCAAACACATTTATATGTATATGAAAGCCGGGCAAAGACTAGGGAAGAGTGGGAGGAAATGGATGCATTTGAATTTTCGAGGGCGATGGATATGAAAGGACAATGGACTGTCAGAAGAGTAAACAAATCTGCCTTGGAGGAAAAACCGCCTGGATGCTTCTTAGCAACTAGGACGATGAGTCTTTGTCTCATGTACTTTGGACAGGTTATCAGGAGAGACCGGTCCCTGGTACAGGGCGTCACCTTCGGTGTTGTAGAGGGTCGGTGGAAAAGAAGCTCCTCCGTGAGATGAAGTGGCGCACGGGCACCACAGTGGGCTCAAGCGTCACCAGAATGGTGAGGATGGGGCACCCCGGGCCGTGTTCCCTTCTAGTGTGCACGAAGTCTCCTGAGTCAGGACCACTCAACGGCATTTTAACAGCAGCAATACGCTAACGCACTCCGTGTTGTATCAGAAGTATATTAGCTACAGCTCCTCAACGTTCGTGGAGGCAGGAAAGAGTAGCATTCAGAAACAGGATGCCATGTTAGCAGAAAACACTAGAAATATCATATGATCATCTCTCGATGCAGATAAAACAATTCAAACAATGACACTCATTTATAATAGTAAGCTTTACAAAACAAAGAAAAGAAAGGAAATGCCTTCATTGGAAGATAATGTCTTTTTAAAAGCTGTATCTGACATCAAGATCCTTGGCAGTGCAGTAGGTAAAACACTGGGCTGCGAGCCAAAAGGGTGGTTGTTCGAACTCACCAGCAGCTACAGCTCCATGTTACATTTCCAAATTGTCATTCCACAGCATTTTTTAAAACCGTGCTTAAGTTTTAAATAAGTTTCTCTGGAAAAGAGACAGAGGGAAACATATATGAATTATTTAAATCAAGAGGCTTGAAAAATACAAAAGTAAAGGTGTAGAGATATTTCTATATGTAACCATCTGTATATACACTACATTAAACTGAAGTTTTTAATATCTCTAATTCTAATTCATTACTGTATGGATTTCAGTAGTTCTCCTCCTCCAGTTTGGAGCATATCTTTACCTTTCTATTGGCAACAGTAAGTCATATGCTTCATTGTTAAATTCTAGTATCCACGTATATCAGCATTATTGAGCTGCACCGCCATGAGAAATAACTTTATATAGTAGGATACAGAACTAAAGTGTGAAGTTTCTTTTTGCCCACACTTTTACAGATTATCTATCCATCTATCTATATTACCCATGTGCACAAATATACACGGTAATACGCATGCATATCTTGCATTGCTTTATCACCTGAGAGGACCTAAAAGAGACGCTATCTGAGGACCCCCGAGCAATGGTATGGAAAAAGGGTTGTTTTTAACTAGGAGCCACAACCAACCGCCGTGTAAGCACCAGTCAGAAAATCAATTGACATAATGGATTGGACAAATCTGTTGCAAAACTTCTTTAAAAACAAAAACAACCCTAAGATGTCCCCTGGAGGACTGAGGCGTGCTCGACCCAGGACGCGGTGTCTTCAGAGGTGAAAGCTGGACCGTGCGCGCAGATGACCAAGAAGAACGGATGCCTTTGCACAACAGGGTCTGCGAGGAACAGTGACTGCACCAGGGATGGTCAGAAAAATAAACGAATCTGCCTTGGAAGAAGGTGGACCAGAACGCTCCTTACGAGCAGTGGTGGAAAGGTTTCATCTCTCACATTTTAGGCATCGACTGTGCTGGCGGCACGTGACTAGGCAGCCTTCTGTTCTGTTAAACCGAGTCACGACGAGCCTTGTAAGGAATCTCCTTAGAGGCAAAGACGGCCAGACTTGTTGTGGACTGTTGTCAGTAGAGACCAGTCTCTGGGACAGGCCACGTGCTGGGTAGAGCCGAGGGCGGTGGGAAGCAGAAGGCCGTGGTCAGGGGGATTGGCACCGCGGCTGCACCCGGTGAGCAGGCCCGCTCGGCAGCGTTTGTTCCGCTGTGCATGAAGTCGCTGTGAGTCTCATGAGACAAGTTGCAGAATTCCTCGTCTTTTTCCCTCTGCTTCCCCGGAACTGAGGACAGACTGCTCTTCCTTCCGGAGAGGTTTGTCCAAATGCATTCTGTTAGGGTTCCAGGACATACACGCAGGGCTGGAGTCTCAGACCCGCATTTTTCAGTATGACTCCGATTAAATCATCACATCACTTCTTTGGCTATTGTGACGGCGAGGTTCCAAACTGGTTTTAATCCCTGGATCTTTCCTGAGGAGAAAGAATTCAGCCAAGAGACACATCAAGCCGCTGAGCACATGACAGCTTTGTTTAAAGTGAGAACCCAGAAGTTCAACAAAGCAGAGGGACGTTGGAGTCCACGTGCCACTCTAGCGGGCAGCTGCGCAGAGAAGCTGGCGCACCGCATGCACCTGCGCAGTGGGTTTCCCTGTTATAATCTCCCTTCTCCTATACGAACCCCTTCCGGAGGTGTTGAGTCCGCTGCTATGGAAGTGTCTTGCAGGTCAATTGCTCGTGCCCAATATGAAGTTCCCTTCTCCCCGGACCCTCTGAACGATCTGACGACCTGATGAAGCCAAACTGACGGCCGTGTGTCCATCCCACTCATAGTCTGACCTGACAGCATAGGGTGGGAATGCCCCTGTGGGTTTCTGAGATGGCCACTCTGTACAGGAGTCAAAAGCCTCGTCTTTCTACCTCCGAGTGGCTGGTGGTTTCGAACTGCTGACCGCTATGTCACCAGGGCTCCTAACCACCTGATGGTATCTTTAGAGAACTCTGCACTATAGACTTTTGCACCAGTCCTTTCTCTCTGTGGAGGACTCTTTTGCTCATACGTTTGGGCAGTCACTTGGCACTGCGGCTGCACCCCGTGAGCTTTGCAATGCCTTTTGCAGCCATCAGAAGGCGCTGATCATGTATGACAGAGGACAGACCATATCATGCCGAAAGCTGTCCGTGGCCTACTGAGTCAGACCAGGCATGCCTGTAATGCAGGCACGTCCACTCCTGTGCTCTGTACTCCTAGAACATATCACAATATGTTCTCTGTAGATTCATCTGTGTCTCCCACTTGTTCACCATCTTCGTGAAGACAAAACATGTACCACTACCTGATTCCCCAATGATAGACATGCATTAACTTTTTTGAATATTTGTTGCATAAAATAATTATTCCTTCACACGCTGACAATGGATGCTTATGGAAAGGCAAGTGGCTGCCATTTTCCATGAGTCTGCTCTGTGAGTAGATTTTAATTGTTCAACATCTACTTTGACCCTTGCCTGACCCCAGAGACTTAGAGCATCTACCTATCCTGTCCTGAAACCGGGTTCCTTGAGCAGCTTCTCTCCCTCTGTCCAGACCTGAGACTGCCCGCAGCCAGGAACCTGCATCATGGTTTGAGATGAAGGAAATGATCATGTGCCAGAAATCTCTGGTTTAGCAGGATCATTTAAGAGGTGATGTATCTTGGTGGTGTGTTTGTGCAAAATGTTTTTTCTCTTTTGTCTTTGTGTTTGAAGTAACTCTATTCCCAGGCATATGCACACTATTTGGAAAGTGTCTATTTCATGTTAATGCTAAGTTCGTGAAAATAACACATTTTCAGACTCTTGAAATCATATACAACCGTCAAGGGCTCCAGAAGGCAGTCCAGAGTCCAGAGGGACATGTGTCTCATGACCCCTGCCCTCGCCGTCCCCACTGCCATGCAGACAGCAGCCCGGGTCTGATCCTTTGTCTCACTTCGGAGAGACAGGATTGTAGCACTAGAGGCCCGAGAAACGAGTGTGTACAAGCCTACTCCAAAATCTGAAGTATTTGTCCTACCTTATGTATATGAAAATCTATATTTTATTAACATTGTCAGACGTGCTCCTTGATTCAACCATCATACCTTCTGCTCACGAAAACACATCGTACAAATAAAAACTTAAAAGCAAGAAATAATCAGGTCTTGCAAGCGTTAAAGCAGACGTTGCTGTTATTTGGGGTCGTCATGTCATTTCTGACTCAGAGGGACCAGATGTACAACAGAATGAAACACTGCCCCGACCTCACAATTGCTGTTTAGGCTCATTGATGCAGTCACTGTGCCAATTCAATTCCTTGAGGGTCTTCCTCTTTTTCACTGGCTTTCTGCTCTACCAAGCACTGATGTCCTTCTTCTGGGACTAGCCTCTCCTGACCACATGACCGGAGTATGTGAGGTGTCATGCATTAGCTAAAGCAGTTACCTACTGCCATCTGGTGGCAGCTTCCTAAATTGCAGCCCATAGTGTCAAAATGAAAGTGATGTCTTTTCACTCAGCAGTTCACACTTTCAGGGAATGGAAGAGCAGATTGCTATGAAATCTGGGGCAAGAAATGTATTTCTCCAATAGGTATGAGGTTGAAGTTCACACACTGTGCTTTTAAAACATAAGTGTTTTATAATCCTATCATCACATATTCTACTCACTTGTAATTTCATAGCTCAAATATCTTCCAACAGCATTTTATTAGGTGAATAAATACATTTATTGTTATTATATTTACATACTGCATTGACCTTTTCATCAATAAAATACATATTTACCTGTAGTTATTCTCCTTTCCTTAAGTAAACATTTATATTCATATAGCCCACAATTTTCTTTTGATTATTCCATAATATGATTTTTTTCTATCGTTTCAAATTTTCAACTTGTCCATGTCCTTATAATTAAAGTTTGGGACGATCATGATACACCTACCTATGTCTCTTTATAATGCATCCGATAGTCTTGGGCAAGTGGTCTGTGTTTTCTAGGGTTTTGAAGACCACTACCCTGTAATGCCACGGGCCCGTGCAAAGTCATCGCTTGCCTTCATCAGCGATGGCTTTGTTCTCTCCTTCTTTGGTTCAAGGCTGTGCCAATGAGAACTGGACACTTGTTATATGAATGGGACACTCCTTATTCTACCTTTGTGCCCGTGTCGACTTCCCATCTTGCAGTCGTGAGGGGAAGGCAATGCCAGGCTCCACACTGCAAGCACAATCTAAAAATGCAGTGAGTAGAGGCCAGAGAGTGAGGCAGAAAATAGACAGTTGGAAGGTGTGTGTAGTTACAAAATTCTGAGAAGTGACTGTAGTGTGACTAGAAATTAATGCATCTTTTACATTTTCCTGCATATTCTGGAAAATTATAAATGGTACTCAGTCCCAATATTTAGACAGCTATCGGAAACTCTATCTATGGGAATCATGATAGATGATAGAAATCCTGGTGGCAGAGTCGTTAAGAGTTGGGCTAACTGAGAGATCATTGATTGAACTCATCAACTGCTCTATAGGAGACAGAGTGGCCATCTTCATCTATAAGATTATCGCTTAGAAATCCGATGGAAGCAGTTCCCTGGTGTCCTATACGGTCGCTATGCGTGAGAATCAACTCACCAATGATGTTTGTTTACCTTTTTTGATAGATAATGCAAATGTATATAGACACGAGGTAACTGTCATGGAATGAACAGTATTGAGACTGTACAGAGTTAATATTGACATTATTTTAATATAAAGAGGTTTCAGTAACTATGGTGTTATAATTAATAATAATAATTACACTGCATTTTTCTGAAGATGGAAACTAGGAAGTCAGCCAGGAATAGTCATGACTATATAGAAATTCAGATTCCCTTACCTGAGTAAAAAGAGAAGGTACCTGCATGCTACAAAGTACCACCCTATGCATTGAGCAGATGATCCACATATGCTTCTCTGCCTTCTATTGGAAAGAGGAAAAAGGAAAACACATTACTGATGAATATAGACAAGCTATATAACATACACCGCAAAGTATCATAGGGTTTGCTTTAATCCTGCCTGTAATATAGATAGGAACTTGACCGAGGTCTGATTGCTCCAGAGGTATCCTTGTTGGTAGTCACCTCAAATGAAACAGCAGACACCGTATGTGGAGATGATGCAAAGATAACAAGAATTCCCTAAGTGTAAAAGAGCAGAAGAAAGAGGAAATGTGAGCGCAGGGATAAATGTACAAACTGCCTCTTTGTATGTCTTAATGCGGCTGATGGGACCAAAGCGAGGCTCAAAGCAATCTAACACGAGTACCTAGTCTTCCCTGCTGCAAATATGGAAGGGTTCTATAGTAAGAATAAAGAGGAAGGGAAATGGATGACCTTTCTCAGAATAAATAAATAAGTAAAATCTAAGCAATAGTAACTTTATCCCTAACATAACTGTATAGGAGTCCTGGTGGTGTAGTGGTTATGCATTGGGCTGTGATCTGCATGGTCAGCAGGTTGAAACCACAAGCAGTTTCATAGGAGAAAGACTGAGCTTCCTGTTTCTGTAAACGGAAATCCACAGGGAGGTTGCTAAGGGCCAGCACTGACTCATTGGCAGTGAGCTTGGTTTGGGGGTATTTTTTTGACCTAATTTTATGCCAGAAGCAAAATGTGCCCCTAGTGCAATCCACCCTTCACAATGTACCCATAGTTTGCTATGACCCACACAGTCAAATGCCTTAGCATGATCAATAAAACAAAAGGAAACATCTTCCTGGCATTCATTGCTTTCAGCCAAAATCAATCGGTTGAGAGCAATGATATCCTGTGTGCCACATTCTCATCCAAATACAACTTGGATTTTTCACAGCTCAAAGTCCATGGATTCCCATCAATAAACTTTTATTTACATGTATTATTAATGCTATTGCTGCATAACATATGAATTATGTTGGGTCACCTTTCTTTGGCATGGGCACAAATATGAATTTCTTCCAGTTGGTTGGCCAGGTAGTTCTCATCCAAATTTCTTGGCACAGATGAATGCTGTGGAAGGTTTCTTTTTTTAAATATTCTAATAAAAACTGAAGAATATTTAATTCTTGGATCATTCTTGTTGATAATGGCTGCAGCGTGTATCACTTCATCTAGTACCATCACTTCTCAATTATATGCTACATTTTGAAATTGTTGAAATTCCATCAGTTCTTTTGGGGGCAGTGATTCTCCATCTTCTTTGGATGCTTCTGCATCGCTCAAAAGTTCGTCCAGTGGATCCCTCAACATGGCAACTCATGACTTGAATCATTTCATCATTTATTTCAGCTTTTGATATGTTTTGTCTGTTTTTTCCTTTTGGTCTTTGCACATTTTATTATAATGTTCTACTTTGTGTTCTAGAGCTGCATTAAATTTTTTCTGTTTAGCTTTTTTACTTCACCTTTTTTTCCATTTGCTTTATCTCTTCTATGTTCAAGTGCAAGTTTCAGAGTCTCTTTGAACATACGCTTTCTTCATGTATGTTGCTCTGGGTGTCATTCAGAGTTCAGTACATCAAATCTGTCCTTGTGATGTTCTCTAAATTTAAGGTGATATTAGTGGGCAATGTTCAAGGTCATACTGTGACTCTGATGGACTTATTTTAATTTTCTTCCACTCCAACCAAACCTTAAATGTGAGCAATCTTCATTTGTTCCACAGTCTGCCAATTAGCTGATGATATCGTGCTTCTCCATGAACTCTTCCCACAGATACAGTCAATTTGGTCCATGTGGGTTTTTTCTGTCAAAGTGTACTTGTATAGTTTGTGCTGCTGAATTTTTTGGCAACGAAGAAGTGGTTGGTATTTCATAGTTCTGTCATGTGGCCTCCAGCTTGTTTCTATCACCAAAGTCACATTTTCCAACTACGGATCCTTTCCCTTTGGTTTGTTTGTTTGTTTGTTTTTTGCCTTCCACTCACCAATAAGTATCAATGCATCTTGATTTCGTAGCTGATCAGTTTCAGACTGACAAAGTTGGTGGAATCATTCAGTCTCTTCATTATTAGCTTTAGTGATTGGTGCATAAATTTGAGTAATTTTGCACTAGTATATCATTTTCCACATAGGCCTAAAACTATTATCCTTCCACAGATAACATTACACTTTAAGATAGATTGAAATTTGCTTTTCGAGGATAAGTGCAATATGATTCCTCTTTAATTTGTCATCCCTGGCACAGTAGGCCATATGATTGTCAGTCCAAAATAACCACCACCAGTGCATTTCAATTCACTAATGCCTATGAGACCCGTCTGTATGCATTCTATTTAATTTTGACTTCCAGTCATCCTAGATTTATACTTCGCACAATTCCACATTCTTATATTGCTAATGGCTGATAGCTCCTGTTTGTTCTCATTGTTAGCTGTGTCCTGTCATCACAGAAAGGTCCAGAAAGCTACTCCATCTGCAACTTAAATGTTACTCTCCTTTGAATAGGCAACACTTCCCAAGTCACACTTTGAACGCCTTCCCACTGACTCACTTCATCTGGAACTATATCAGGCAATGTTGAACTTTGTTTTATAATGCTTACAGTGGCTAGTCTCTCAAAAGTGAATCACCTATTTTTCCTTCTTTGTCTTCAACATGGAGTCACCCCATCAGTGACTCGGCCAGTATTTGAATAGTGGTTTCTTGGCTTCCAGGTTCACAGCGACAGAGAAGGCAACACAGAAAGACAAATGTACAGAAATGTGGTGATTAATAAGTATAAAAAGAAGCAAATTGAATGGAAAAATATCAAGAGAAAAGACACCAAAGAGAACCACACCTAGAGGAAAATCAATGATAAGATCCAAGAATAAGTTAAACAGTATTGTTACTAGGCTTCTGGTTCATTAATGCAAGAGCTTGCTCAAAACAAACTGTGACACTGATCAGTGATTGGCTTTTGACAAGTTCTCTCAGTAATACACTTGTCTTAGTCTCAATCCCAAATCCCACTACTATCAGGTCAATTTGTAACTTATAGCCACCCCATAAAGGGCTTCTGCAAATCTTTATGGTAGAGAAGAGAGATACATCTTTGTCCTGTGGATTTGAACTACTGCCCTTGCAGATAATACTCCAATACCTAACCCAACCAGGGCTCCTTTTAGTATCAGTAATATGTCTTTAAAAGAAAGGATTAATTCAGGCAGGGGCGGGGGCGAATATACTAGGCCACTGGAAGAGATATCAGTTCAGAAGGTTATGGTGGCTAATTTTTCAGATTCTAAAGAGGTAATCTTGATAGATATTCTCAAAAAGCAAAGGATACTCACTCGCAGAGCCCCAGAACTAAACCCACTGTCATCATCTGCACTCTGACTCAAAGAAAACCTGTACAGGTTTCTGTCAACCTTTATGAGAGTGGACAGTCTCATCTTTCTTGTTAACAGTGCTTGCTGTGTGTGAACAACTGACCATGTGGTTAGCAGCCGAATGTCTAGCATACAGCATCACCAGGGCTCCTATAGATGCTCACAGGGCCTTATAACAAATATGTTTCCTGAAAATTTAAAACTTCATTTCTGAGGAAAAGGTCAAAAACCCCTCACCCCCCAATTATTTTTTTTTTAATAATGACAACTCACCTGATCATTCTTTGTGAGTATCTGGGGCTATTCTACAAAAATTTCATTGGGAAAACCTTACCCCATTTTCCTATATAGCACCGAACTTGCCCCTGTGGGCTTCTTTTGTTGTTGTTGTTGTCCAAACTCAACAAACATTGAAAAGGAATGTGATCTGGTTCCTTGAGGGTGCCAACATGACCATTTTGATGTGCTGTGCATCTAAGAGTGCAGAACTCTTGGGGAAGGGTTACAGAGATAAAAAGACCACCATGAGAGGTTTTGTTGACATAGATGGAAGATGGGTTGAGAAATAATAGTTCCAAATTTTGATATTTTATTGATGTGATTGCTACAGTACTTTTAACATATCCTCAGTGAGTACATAAAAAACTAGAAACTATATCTTAAAATATAATAATTTAAAATTATTAAATGTACTTCATAGCTATGGATTCATAAGTTGTTAAAATATGAATTTTAAGGAAATAGAAGAAAGAACCAGGAGACAAAGGATATTTATAGAGGTCTAAATACAGACATGTACATATATGTATATGTGTGTGTGTGTATATATATATATGTGTGTGTGTGTGTGTGTGTATATATATATAGTTATATATATAGTTATATATATATAACTAGAAGGGGATAGAACTATATATTCATATACTGTGTTAAGAATTAAGGTTGCAGATGTACATTGGACCTCTATTCAAGTACTCCCTCAACACAAGAACACTTTGTTCTAACAATCTGGCATTCTGTATTGCTCACTTACTCAAATGATGGCTGAAGACAAAATGGGTGCATAAGTAAATATGGTAAAGAAAGCTGATGGTGCCAGGCTATCAAAATATATAGTATCTGGGGGTCTTAAAAGCTTAGAAATAAATAAGTGGCCATCTAGCTCAGAAGCAAAAAGTCCACATGGAAGAAACACACCAGACTGTGTGATCTCGAGGTGTCAATGGGATCAGTAATCAGGCATCTAAGACCCAGAACAAAATCATACCCAAGGTATGGAGGGTAGGGGTTCATGGAGCGGAGACCCAATGCCCATCTGTAAATAATTGGAGGGGGTCACTGGAAAATAATGAGCCAGTCAAGGTGCAGTATAGCACAAATGAAACACAAGTTTCCTCTGGTTCTTTGGTGCTTCCTCCCCCCACTATCATGACCTCAATTCTACCTTACAAATCAGATTAGACCAGAACATGCACACTGCTACAGATAAGAGCCCATAACACAGGGAACCCAGGCTAGATAAATCCCTCAGGGCCAACAATGAGAGTAGACATACCAGGAGGATTAGAGAAGGGTTGGGGGAGAAAGGGGGAATCAATCTCTAACCCTCTTTCAGGGGGATGAATAATGCAAAAGTGGGTGCGGAGCTACGGAGAATAATGTAAGATATGAAAATAATAATCTATAACTTATCAAGGGTTCATGAAGGAGGGTGGGTGGGCGAGGAAGGAGGAAGAAATGGGGAGCTTATAGCAGTGGATGATGGCAGCAATATGTGCTTGACACACTGGATGAATGTATGGATTATGATAAGAGATGTAAGAACCTGCAATAAAAGTATTTAATAATAAACAAATATGCATTTCAGGCAAAAGAACCAATTGAGAAATCTGTGGAAGTGAAAATGTACGTGGAATGGACACACACTATTCAGCCAAGTTGTAACCATTCACGCATTCAAAAAAGAAGTCAGGGGGAAAAATAGAGGTTAGTTTGAGGATGATCAGTATAATATTATACACAAATAAACAGTAGTTTTTCCTTTTATCAGTTTGAGACACAATTTGCAAGGAAATGTTTAAATAGAAATATAGACAAGCCACTTTCATATTTCCTCAACTAATGTATTGATTTCATGTGTAGCACATAAATATGAGTGAGAATTTTCACCTGAACTCATGTAGTTATAACTCACTTGTTCAGAATTTGTAATGCAATGAAGACCAAGTCTGGAAAAAAGACACGAGCAAAATAAGTAATAGGAGCTCTCAGGTATTAAAACCTTCCAAAATGAAGCTGTATGCTGCAATGGGGAAAGTAATGAACCTCATCAGCCATGATGCCTTGGCCAATCTTATCATCTCTTCCTAATCTCCAGATATAAAATTATCCCTTAGAGAATGAAGAGAGAGATAGAGAAATGTATGTGAAACAGATATAAATGACATTAGTCAGAAGACAAGACTTTGAAAGATGCAAAAGTTGAGGTAGGAGGTAAATTTTTAAAATGACCCTGAGACTTTTATAAAGTCAATGATGGGAACAGTGGGTATGTGTGAGAAAAATGATATACTAGGACATCATCAATTGATAGTCATATTGTTACTGAAATCTATATATTTTAGCTATTTTTAGAACCTATGAGATGTGCTCAGAATTTAGCATTTTTAGATATGAAATAAATTGCTGAAATAGTGGAATTAAATGTCAATCTGAGGAAGAAAATTGAGAGAGAGAAAGAAGAAACTATTGAAATCAATCTTTAGAGGAATATAGTTAGGAAACATAAAGTAAAGTTTTAAATCTCAGATACATGAATGTTAAACACCTTAGTAGTCTATGAATGACTTAGTATATGCAGTACTCTACACGTAGTTCTACTTAAAAACATTTACTAACTTTATGAGTAATTTAAACAGCTATATCCTGGTTTTTTAGACCATAGCAGAGTAACACAGATAATTAGAGAATTGAGGCCGAAGTCATGGCTGTAGGTAGGCTGAAAGAAATGACAATAACAACAAACAATTCTATGTGAGGGAAAAATTGGTTGTACCAACAACCCATTTGCTCATGAAAGGACACCCAGGTTCCAACATGAAGCATGATTGACAATTGTGGTGATGCCCATGAATCATTAAAAAATGAACACAAGCTGAAGTCCCTTTGTTTTATTTGTATGTTAATAGTCACTCTATAGCACAGTGGTTCTCAACCTTCCTAATGCTGTGACCTTTTAATACAGTTCCTCATGTTGTGGTGACCCCCAACCACAAAATTATTTTTGTTGCTACTTCATAACTGTAATTTTGGTACCGTTATGAATCATAATATAAACATCTGATATGCAGGATGTATTTTCCTTGTTACAAATTGAACATAGCCTCAACTGAATATAAAAAGACCGATCCTATGGTACAGATATGTTTTTTATTCAGTAGTTTATAAAGTACATGATTTTACATTTACCCAGTAATTATAATTCATGAAGTGTCCTTTTATCTCCAATACTGCTGCTGTCAACGCAGCAGCTGCTTTATACACAGTAGCTGCTCTCTACACATGTGTGACTGGTCCGCATAAGTACATTATGGCACCAGCCCTGTCACGTAAACCTGTATTTGTACGGGGTGTATGTGATGAGGTTGATGTATAGATGTCATCACGCCGGGTACTTTTTTGTGGGCGTATCTGCATGTGGGCAGACCTGCCTGGAGACAGAGGAGCGGTGTCTCAATTTTCCGATGGTCTTAAGTGTCCCCTGTGAAAGTGTTATTTGACCCCCAAAGGGTTTGTGACCCACAGGTTGAGAACTGCTGCCATAGCAGGACAAAAAATACATGACAAACATCAAACTCTTTATATTGGGGTGGAGGAAGAATGGGAAAAGGACAGAGAAAGACAGGATTGATTACTTAAACTAGGTGTACTTCTTTATTTGAACAACTCTTTCCAAATTATTACAATATAAAAGGGAAGCCACAATTACACTTGGTAATAATTTCCTTTATGTGTTCTTCTGGATCCAACTCTCAATGACCCAACAAAATCAGCACCAAAGTATGAATATGTATACATATTTTTAAGCAAATAATGCTCCCATGTAAACAACACACCATTGCAAGTCAAACACATACAAACGATAATTCTGAAACTCTGAGCTTTAAACATCTGATGAAAAAGTTGACCAAGCACTAACAGGAAGAAGAAACGGAATGAAAGCAGTGAGTGGCTTTATTCATTTCTGATAAAATAGATTTTAAGGCAAGAATTAGCAGGAGAGAAAAAGAAGGTTACTATATAATGATCAATGTGTCAATCCAGCAAGAAGTTATAAGCTTAGTAAATATCTATGAAAGACTCCCCAAATACATAAATCAAACTTTAACAGAATTGAAGAGAAATAGTCAACTCCACAATAATAATAGGAAAGTTTAATGCACTATTTTCAATGACAGACAATAACTAAAAAGAGATTACTCATAGAAGATTACTTTATAGAAGATATAAACAACACAATCAATGAACTTAACCTGAGGGGAATAAACCTGCCTGATCTACATTTTCTAGCACACATGGGTTGTTTTCCAGAGTAGACTACATTTTTAAAACATCAAAATATTACAAAACATCTTCTTCATTACAATTCAAAAAATTAAAATTCAACAAGATGGTTAAGGGTAAGATATCAAACACACGGAAACTGAAAATACCATCCACAAAAAGTACTTGGTAATAGAAAAAATTAAAAAATAAAAATTTGTCTTGAATCAAGCAAGAATGAAAACACAACATACCCAAACTTTTGGGATACAGAAAAACAATACTCAGAGATCATTGCTTTAGCAATAAATTCACACATCAAATAAAAAGAAGAATCAAAATTAACACCTTAAGTCAACAATTTGAACAATTAGGAAAGACTAGGAAAGACTGTAATACTCCCTGCCAGCAAGTCAATTCTGACTCTAGTAACCCTGGAGACAGCCTGGAACGGCACCTGTGGATTCCGGAGGCTCTGAACCTGTATGGGAACAGAAAGTTTCGTCTTTATCCAGTGTAGCAGCTGGTGGGTTTGAACTACTGATCCTGTAGTTAGCAGTCGAATGTGTAGTCCACTACTCCATCAGAGTTCCTTGGCCATGAATACAGGCACTGAGGGAAAAAAGTAAATAATAAAGATTTGAGCAGAAATAATTGAATCAGAATAATAGAAAGAATCAAAAACACTAGAAGTTTCTTTGATAAAATGAATAAAATTGAAAAAAATTAGAAAAGTTAATAAAGGAAAATAACAAAATTCAAAGAAAGAACAATAACAAAAATGTAATGTGTGATATCACAAAAGAGACAACTGAAATATACCATAATATGATAGTCAATTATAAAAAATTGTACTCCAACTTATTTGAAAACCTAGAGGAAATGTTCAAATTCATAAAACCACATTAAACTAATGTAGGCAAATTTGAACTGAGCCATAATAAAACAATTTGAATAGGTTATGACAAAATTCCTGACAAAATAGTGTTCTCGCCCAAATGACATTAGTGGCAGATTCTAACAAATATTCTGAAACATGCTGATACCAATTATACTCAAGCTTTTCCAGATAATAGAAAAAGATGGATTATTACTGATTCGTAGGAGTCACACCATTAAAAAAAAAATGAACTCAAGGTGCGTCAAAGAACTAAAAGTAAAACCTAAAAATAAACACAGATTTAGGAAAAGCAAATTTGGCATGAACATATCATACAAGTGAGTAATCTCTAAAATTCATAGAAAAACTGAAGACCACCACAACAAAATGATAAACATTAAAATTAACAATGTGGTTAGATGTATCAGTAGGGAGCCCCTTGGAAAGTGGCATGAGAGACTCTGGAGCAGATAACTGAAAGAAAGCCCTCTTGGTGGAGAGCAGGTGGGCCACAGCTTTATTCAATTCAGGCAAGAGGGAAGGGTTTTTGTATTAGCCAAAGGGATTTTATATATATACTTGGCACATTAAAAAAAAGGCCTTCAGCCAACTATTTTCCTCAGGCTTACTTAAGTGGTTATATAATAGGGTTATTACACATAAACAGTAATGAAAGTTTTCCCTGAGGCATTTTCTGGTGGAAGCGTGTAGGTACATATTTGTCTATTGCTACACCGTCTTAAACAGGTTCGCTACATGCCTTTCTGTTAGGTCCACAAGATGCTTCATCAAAGAAGACCTCCAAGTGGTTGCTAACTCCAGGTCAATAGTTCAAAACCACCAGCCCTTTCCACTGGAGAAAGATAAAACTTTGCTTCTTGTGAAGGGTTATAGTCTCAGAAACCCACAAATGTAGTTCTACCCTGTCCTATAGAGTGTCTATGCATCAGTATCAACTCAATGAAAGTGAAATTGGTTTGATTTAGAGGTTGCTTGCATCCTTTGGCTCATGGGCCCTTCACTCATCTCCAAGGCCCATGGTGTAGTTTCAACAAATCCCACTCCTTCTCTTCCTGTTGTTATCTCTCCTCTGACTTGGAGCTCTTCTGCATCTTCCTCTCACTTTTCAGGACACTGTGATTGATTACCTTTCATCTACTCAGATAATTCAAGACAATCTACCAATAAATAATACACATACACACGAAAAAGTTGGAAATAGAAATACCATATGATGCAGTAATGCCACAACTAGGCATATATTATATAGAAATAAGAATCCATTTTTAATTATTGTATCATATTATATATAAATAAGTATAAATAAATACATACATGTGCATATCATCACAACATGACTCATAGTAGTAAATAAATAAAAATAACAAGAGTACTCACTCTTGTGTGAAGAGATACACATACTCTGGCATGTACACCCAATGGAATGGTATACCAATTATACATGAAATGAAGCATCTCATATCATGGATGAAGCTGAGGGATATTTCCCTTTGCAATCCAATGGACTGACTCATAGAAACCTAGAACAGTAGTTGTTTGCGACCCCTTTGGGGGTTGAACGACCCTTTCACAGGGGTCGCCCGATTTATAACAGTAGCAAAATTACAGTTCTGAAGTAGAAATGAAAATAATTTTATGGTTGGAGAGCACCACAACATGAGGAACTGTATTAAAGGGTTGCAGCATTAGGAAGCTTGAGATACACTGTTCTAGAGCAAAATAGAACTTGACCGAAGGGTTTCTGAGACTAAATATTTACAGTAGCAGACAGCTAATCTGGTGCGTTTGAATGATTGACCTTACCATTAGCAGCCCCAAGCTTAACCACCTGTGCTTCATAGTTCCTTTCGAGGATCTTATGCTCAGTAAAATGGTTTAATTACAAAGGGTAAATATTTTATGAAACCACTACTATAAAAAGTCAAAAACACCACAATAAGATGCATTCTTTTATGGTTACCAGAAATGGAAGAAGAAGGGAGGAAAAATCATCAACTAAAGATTATATGCATTTTAACTTGTGTGAAAGGAAAGGGAACAGAAAATGAATGAGTTTAGCACATGACTGTGTTGGCCTGGATAGACTAGAGAAACAAATCCACAGAAACTCATATATATATGAGAGAGTTTTATATAAATGGTAAGTGTACATTGTGAAAGCATCCCAACCCAGTGCTGTCTAATCCCATTAGTCCAACATTAGCCCATATGTCCGACATCAATCTACAAAGTCCTTCTCAATCTCATGAAACACACACAATGACACCAACTGCAGGAGGAAAGCTGGATCAGTGAGCATGTAAGCATCTCAGCACAGGCAGGGGTCTCCACGTGGCTGCTCCAGGGCTGCATCAGGGTGGGTCCATGTGGCTTCTCCTCAGGGATGTCTCGCAGGAAGTAAGCCTTGCCAGAGGAAATAGGGAACTCGCTAAGGCAGCTGCACCCTGGTCCAACCATCAGAGAGCAAGAGACCTGAGAACTAGAAAGTTGAGGCTCACTGAGCCATTTATCTCTCCGCCCTTCAATTAACCCACATGTGTTTATTGGCCAGTTTGGCACAATAAACCTTAACTATCTCAATGACCAAGGCAAAGTTAGATACTGGGAGTTGCACAAAAGTAAGAGACAACAAAGATAAGTACTATTATATGTACAATCATTCAATAACTGTAATAAGTAATTATCTACAAATAGGTACATGCAAACTAAACAGATATGGGGAGGAAAATAGAAGTCCATCCATGAATATATATAAGTATAAATCAAAGCCAAACTCACTTACATTGAGTCAATGCTGACTAATAGCACTCTGTTTATGGGAGTAAAAAGCTCAGTCTTTGTCCTGAACAGCTGGTGTTGCTTTTGAACAGACCACCATGGAGATATATAATGCAATGCACATATATAAGTATGGCAGAGAATATTTCTACATATATATTTGTATGTGTTGCATGCAAATATATCCAAGAATGTAATAGAACACACAGGGAACAATGTTATTAAAGCTTATTCCAGACACCTGGAATAAATGAGGCACTGTGGTTGGAGGCTTCACAATATGGTCTCTGGGGATATCAAGGTCAGTTAGCTTAACAGCCCACAAAGACAATGTTCTACGTCCTACTTTGGTAATGAGTGACTAGCATCTCAGAAAAATTGGAGTGGTCATATAAGATTCAACTCTTGGTCTCTCTCCATTTGGATCAAAGAAGAGTGGGGGAAAAAAATCCCAAATCAAAGGGAATAAAAGGGTCCAAAGAAGTAATGGACTACATGAATTCCAACCTCTAAGAGTCTAGGACAAGAATTAAAAGATGTCCAGCTATCACTGTTGATAGTCTGATCAAAATCACAATAGATTGTCTTTGACAGAGTAGGAGGAAAAAGATAAACAACAGTCACAAAACACAAAACTGAATGCAAAATTCAAGTTCATTAAAAAGAATAGAACAAATGATAAAGGCTAACGGAATCCCCACGATGGTGGCTATTATAAATCCTTCATACCTAGGACTAAACGCTCACCCAGGTATCAGCTTTCAGTAAAATAACAGACGCGCATACCAAGTGAGCAGTGTCACAAGAGGGAAACATAGTCCCCAGAATAATCAATCATACTAGAACAGGGACTTCCGGCAACATGGTGACTAAGTAACACTTACTCCACAGGGACTCCACAGAAATCAGCACAGAATAGTCACTGAGAAGGAGTTCCACACTACTGGGTCACAGGAAGAGCATCATAAAAGATAAGTAGGCACAGATCCACTAGGTTTTGAAGAGCTGTGAGCTTCTGGCTTACCACTGTGGAGGCTGTCTAGGGCATAACCTTAGCCCAGACACAATCTCGGCCAGCACCGGCATCCTTTGGCTGGCTCAAGGACTTTGCTTCAATACAGCCACAGCTTGCTGCCACCTCTGGGCAGGGTTTAAACCCCTCAAGCCCCAGAGTCAGGCGATCGGGGCTCAGCTGTATCTTTCATTTGTCTCTGTTCTATCTTTCCCCCCACAGTTTGAGCAGGCTGGTTTTTTTTTTCCCTACACTTTTTCCTCTCACTTGCCACACCGGCCTTCAGGGCATTCCCCTTGCCTAGGGTAATTATATCTGCCCTCCATCCAGCTTGAGGCTCTCCACCCCCTGTGGAGTAACATGCAACTGGGGAAATCCTGCCTACCTTCCACCAGAAGGGAACACATGCCTACCCTCCATGGCCCTGCAGACAGCCTGAGGGAAGTCCCGTTGACCCTTTGGGGTGTTCTACTTCACTGGGGGACCCTCTGTCCACCTTCCACTACACTCCACGTGGGTGAGGGAGACCCTGCCCATCCTCCATGGCCCCACATGGCTGAGGGAACTTTTGTCCACCTGATGTATCATGTACCATGATAGACCATGTAGACCTCACATGGTCTAAGGCAGCTCCAACAACACTCTCCAGTGATCTATGCTGCTGTGAGAACCTCTTCCCGAGCTACTTGGCAGTCTAACCAATTAGTGAAATTCTGCCCACCTAAGTGGGCACACCCACCAGCACTCTGCAGCACCCAGTTGCAGCAGGCACTTCTGAAATGCCAAGCCACCGTGGGCTACACCACAACAGCTTCGTGTGAGATCATCCAGTGCAGCACCTTCCTCGCAGGTCCACAACCACCCAACCAGCCTCCCCAGAGAGAATCATCCAACTTGTCCTCCAAATAACAGAATACTGGTTGGCTAGGGAAAGAGTGAAACCACAGGAGGATAAAGAAGTAGCCTAACCCCACAGAGCAATTAGCTGCAGGCAGTTCAAAGAAGCATTCCTACAAGTGTCCCAAAGAGAGAGGGTGGTGCTCTACGACTCTTTGGAAAATGACACCAGGCTCCTCTAAAACAACACAATACAAACAGCAATCAGCCCCAACAACCTCAACAAACAAACAGGAGGAACAAAAGGAAATGTTGGAAGAAGTCCTGAACCTAATGGCATGCATAGAAGAAGCAGACACTGATCTGCCACAGAAAAGACTCTTCAGAATGTTGCTTGGAGTCATACAGGATATGAGGGAATCAATACAGAAAAAGGGATGAAATGATAGAGGAGATAAAGGCCACACACCAAAGGGAAATACAAGACCTAAGGGATGAGATATCAAAAGCCAGTAGCAAATTCACAGACATTGCAAACAGACTTGACGAAGCAGAGAATCACACCAGTGACCTAGAGGATAACCAGGTAAACTTTATAAAATGGGAAAAGCAGTCAAATAAGATCATCAGAGAAGAAAACCTGAGATGCATGTCTGATAAGATGAAGAAGGCAACATGGAATAATTGGAGTACCTGAACAAGACACAAAAAGAAGTCAATGGTAAAAATTGTAAGGGAATTCTTAGAGGCAAACTTCCCCAGCTTAATGAATGAAAATCAGGCAACCATTTAGGAATCTGAGAGAACACCAGCTAGACTGAATCCCAAGAAGTCACCAAGGCATATATTTAAATTATCCAACTTTGAGGAAAAAGAGAAATTCATGAGAGCAGCTAGGGAAAAACAAGCAATAAACTATAAAGATATGCAAATAAGAATATGCTCAGACCTATCAGCAGGCACTATGAATAAGAGGAGAGAGTGGAGTAACATATTCCAAAAATTGAAGGAAAATAACGTAAACCCCAAAATACTCTATGCTGCTAAATTATCTATCAAGATAGATGAAGAAAGAGTCTATCTACCCAAACAAGGAAAAATATAAAAAGTATGTAAAAAAAATAACCCCAGACCTACAAAGATCCTTACTGATGCAGTATGGGCAGAAGAACAGCACTCACCAAGCACAATTAAGAGACAACCACGTAGAACAACCCCACCCAGAGGGAAACAAAGAGAAAACAGCTTCCCAGATAGCACTGGTTCAAGGTTGGAAAAAGGCAAGATGAACCACATACATGCACAAATCACTGATAAAAAACGGAAGTAGGAAAACACCCAACATAAAAGGTACAAGGTGGCATCACAGAGTCCACAGATGAATTTAATAACCCTGAATATCAAGGCCAAGGTTAGCAGACTGGCTTAGAAAACACAACCTGTCAATCTACTGCCTACAGGAGACACAACTCAAGATTACAGATGAAAATAGGCTGAGAACCAAAGGCTGGAGAAAAAGATATCAAGTAAAGGAAATTAAAAAAAAACCAGGATCTGCAATCCTAATCTCAGACAAAATTGATAACAAGAGATAAGGAGGGGCACTATATAAAATGCTCAAGGGAACAGTAGACCAAGAACCAGTGAGCATAATAAATATATGTGCACCCAACGAGAGACCATGAAATTTGTCAATCCAATACTCCAAAAAGATGAACATAGAAATTACAGGCTCAACAATTATAGTAGGTGACTTTAATACACCACTCTCTGAGATAGATAGATCACAGGTAAAGAAGCTTAACAAGGAGGCCACCGATCTAAACATTACAATTAGACAACTTGACCTGATATTTTCAGAACTCTACTCCCAAATGCAAAAAGTCACGTTCTTTTCAAGGCACCATTGCACATACTCGAAGATAGTTCAGATGCTGGGACACAAATTGAATCTGCATAAATTCAAGCACATAGAGCTCATACAGTCTTTTCTCTCTGATCACTATGCCATTAAGGCTGGA
>NW_022103900.1:12001236-12002395 GCF_000313985.2 Echinops telfairi
CATGTTTGTGGATCAGAAGACTCAACATAGTAAAAATGTCAGTTCTGCCCAAGGCACTGTATATGTTTATTGCTATGCCAATGCAAATACCATCATCCGTCTTCAAATAACTGGAAAAACTGATTACCAACTCCATATGGAGAAGAAGGGAGGCCAGAATTAGCAGAGAGCTCCCTAAGAAGAAGGGTAGAGGGCTTGTTTTACCTGATTCAGCACCTATTCTACAGCCATAGTGGTTAAAAAAGTGTGGCATTGGTAGAATGACAGATACTCAGGTCATTGGAAAAGAACTGAAAACCCAGAAATAAAATCATCAGCATACAGACAACTGATCTTTGATAAGGGTCCCAAAAATATCAAATGGGAAGCAGGTGCCCTCTTCAACAAGTGGTGCTGGAAAAAATGGATATCTATCTGCAGAAAAATGAAGCAAGACCATTACCTCACTCCATGCACAAGAATAAACTCAAGGTGGATCACAGACCTTCAGGTAAAACCACAAACTATTAGGGCAATCAATGAGGGAATTAGGACAAACCTGAGAATTTTGGTGCAGGGAATACATAGACTATTGGAAATAGGTCACCAAGAGAGTAATAAGAGAGCCCACAGACTGGGAAAACTTCTTTAGCAATGACACACCAGACAAAGAACTTATTACTAAAATCCACAGTACTCTGCTAGCTTCCAAAAAGAAAAAAAACCAAAACTAAACTAATTGCCCACTGATGAGGTGGGCAAAGGACCTGAGCAAAAGTTTCACAAGGGCAGAAATGTGAATGACAAATAAACATGAAAAAAATTTCCTGATCATTAGCCATAAGGGAAATGCAAATTAAAACAACTATGAGATACCTCCTAACACCCTCAATGATAGCCCAATTCAAAAAAATCTGAAAGTAACAAGTATTGAAGGGGCTGTGGTGAGAAAAGAACTCTCATCCACTGCTGGTCGACCTTTAGGTATGTACAGCCACTATGGAAATTGATTTGGCGATTATCTAAAACACATGGAAATTGAGCTACCATACAACCCAGCAATTCCCCTACTGGGCATATACCCAGAAGTGGCAAGAAGCAAACCACAGCCAGACATCTGTGCTCCAATGTTCATTGTGGCACAGTTCACAATTGCAAAGAGTTGGAATAACCCAAATTT
>NW_022103900.1:12011279-12012239 GCF_000313985.2 Echinops telfairi
AAAAAAACAGGGAAGAAAGAATAGATCAAAGTGGATGTTAGAAGAGATTCTGAAACTTGCTCTTAATTATATAGTGGATAAAGCAAATGAAATAAATGATTAAAAGAAGAGATGACCAGATGAACAAAGAGTTGAACAGATAATTTCAAATGAAAAGAAGACAAAGTAAAATATTACAATAAAATGCACAAAGTCCTAGAACTAGAAAACCCAAAAAGAAGAACAGTCTCAGCAAATCTTAAAAGGAATAAAGAAAAAAAATCAAGTTTCAAGTTGCAAATTAGAAGACCAAAGGCAAAATATTGAACGATGCAGGAAGCAAAGAAAGAAGATACAAAGGATACAGAGTCACTGTACCCAAAAGAACTAGTTGGCATCCAACCATTTCAAGAGGAAGCATATGAGCAAGAATCAGTGGTACTGAAGGAAGATCAAGCAACACTGAACTCATTTCCTGAAAACAAAGCTCCAGGAGTTCATGGTAAACCAACTGAAATGCTTTAACAAGTACATAACACACTGGAAGCAATTACTCATCTGTGTCAAGAAATTTGGGAGACATCTGCCTGGCTAACCAACTAGAAGAGATTCATATTTGTACCTATTTCAAAGAAAAGTGACCCAACAGAATTCTCAAATTATAGAACAATATCATTAATATTACACGAAGGCAATCTTTTTCTGAAGGTCATCCAACAGCAGTTGCACTGGTACATTGACAGGGAACTACCAGGGGTTCCAGCCAGAATTGGAAGAGGATGTGGAACAAGGGATATTACTGGTGATGTCCGAACACAGAGATTTCTTCTCTGAAAGCAGAAATGACCAGAAAGTGGTTTCCTTGTTTTTGTTATTGACTATACCAAGGCATTCAACTGTGTGCATTATAAAAAACTCTGGATAGCCTTGGAGATAATGGGAATTCCAGAGCATTTCATTGTGGTCATGTGGAATTTGTAC
>NW_022103900.1:12013927-12015855 GCF_000313985.2 Echinops telfairi
GTTTCTACTCAAGCAGCATTCATCTTGTGGGAAACAGACCCAAATGTGCATTAATTTAAAAAAAAAGAGTTCCTAATCACATTAGGATCCGTATTCTGGCAGCAGATGGAGAGGAATCAGTCGGTGCGTGTTCAGTTGGAACTCTGGAGGCAGCCTACAGGGACTGAAGCAAATAAGCAAAAAGAAGGGGCCGGATCAGTGACTACCCTTTGAAGTCAAAGTAGCCATTAGAGTTCCAATGACATCACTGGAACTGCATGTACTAATATTTGTTTACCATCAACCCCCTGCTGCCAGGTTTCAGTGTATGCTGAGAATTTTCCCATAACACCAGCAAAGACTCTTGAGTAGTTCATTAAGGCTTCTCACCTCTTCCTTGCTCACCCTCATTTTTGGAGGTGTAAATTAGAGAGGCAGATGTACAATCTGGGAAGTTTTCCAGCAATATATTTAGAATGTGGAATATTCAGCACCGTGGATGTTGAGCAAAGCTCTTCAGTCTACCACACATCTAGCCATAGTAGCAAGGAATCTCCCACAAATGGCCCTGGAATGTTTAGTTCTGGAAGAAAATAGCAACCTTTGTCAGGGAAGGCCACGGTTGTTGCTTTTTGAAAACTGCATAACAGATCATTATTTCAGATGATGGCAGAAAGTCATGACTTTGATTGAAGTCTAGGAGGTCCGGAGTTTTCTCTCTAAATCATATCAAGCTGAAATACAATAAGAACATACTTATTAATGATGACTGCTTTCCAATAAAAAAATGGTTTCATGTATTTCATCTTATCTGAACCTTACAAGATCTCAAATCGATAGGGTAGATTTTATTTTTCCAAATATTGCAGAGGGAACCAGATTCAGGTTCAGTAGTTCAGCCCCATGCCATAAAGATTCATTGCATTTATTGGGGTGGTGGTGTTAGGTCTCTTAATCTCTCTCTCCCATTTTGGTCTAAGCATTCAATAAATTTCCAGGAGATTACTCAGGAAAATCCAGAAGTAATCCAGAACTCTACACTCATCTAATTTCCTCCAACATCTTCCAAATATCTTGGATAAGCAGCAACTACCCGAGAAACAGAAATCTCCGGACATGAATGGAGAGATTAAGGGCAGATTCATAAAAAGCACTGGAGGCAGAGGAACTTGTTCCCAGGCTGATCTTCAGTGCATAGAGATCTGCTTCCACTTCATACTTTTTTATTTTTCTAGCAAAACGGAAATGCTTTTTAATTTCTCTAATCAATTAATTTATAAATAGCCAAGTAGCCCTGCTAAGGAAAATTATTCTTTCGGCCCTTCAGGTGGACAATTTTCAGATGGCTTCTACATTGCTCTTGTGAAGTTCCCGTTTGATCGATGCCAACTGGGAAGGTGGACACCATCTCAAGAACGCCCGCTTGCCGTGATCTGCCCTTTCCTTGATTTTCATTCTTCTCCATCTTTCACTCTTATTCTCTGACCTAACTTCCAACATAGACCTTTGGAATACAAGCCCTAGTTTCAAGCTCTGCTTTTTCTAGGGGACCATCAGGTTAAAATTCATGGGAATTAAAGGCTTTGGGTTTTATGTAATCTAAATTCTTCAGTTGGCATTACATTTTAAAAAGGATTCAGTATATTGTCAACTCCCCCCAAATTAATGTTTGCACCAAAACACTTTAGGAAAGGAAGGGACTACCATATGCCTCGAGCTTTGCAGGGAGCCCGAGCAAGTAGAGTCCAAGTTTCCATTTCTCACAACCCACATCGCGAAGCTGCAAGACCGTCTTCAAGTATTATGTTCCTTCCATCTTAAGTGATCAAAACTCCAGAGAAGAAGGAAAGGAAAAGGCCTCTGCCCTGCAGGGTTTATCTGGACACAAAGACAACCCCCCTTTCAATTACATAGGTCCCTGAACGGTTTACCTGGACACAACGACAACT
>NW_022103900.1:12016671-12018055 GCF_000313985.2 Echinops telfairi
ATATAGTATCCCTATTTAAACAAGCAAAATCCATTCAACTTTTTAAAGACATTTGCTATTTTTAAAAGCTACCACTAGATGGTATGCAAATACTCTCCTCAGTGCTACCTCTACTGATTTTAGATTTCTAGACCATGCCCCCTACTAACATGATGTTTCTGATTTGAAGTTATTCATGTCTGAGATGAAGAGTCGCAAGCAGGGAGGGTGTGTGCATTAAGTGTTTTCAATTAACTTTAGTTCACAGGGTGAAATGTGTAGCCCTACCTATGAATATAGGTGTTTGCACAGCACAATTTATACTTTAACTTTTCCATTTCCTTTCCCCTGTCTACATAAGAAACAATTATTAAACAATAATATTTAAGGGTTCTTTGCAAGTAATACATGGGTTTCTTGCCTAGAAATTCACTGGACTTCTAAAGAGATGAATATCTGAATAAATTTTGTATTAAAGGTATTTTGAAATCTTTTAAGGTTTTTCTAAAACCGCATGATACCAAAATCAAGTTTCCAAATATAAAATCGAACAATAGTCAGTAAAAATAAAAATGTCAAAAAAATAAATAAATGAAAAGGTCTACTATATATATTATTTAAGCCTTTTAATGGTTACATACAGCTTCCAACTCGACCTATTCAAATGTATTGCTTTTCAATCCATGTGAAGGTGCTTAATATGGTTCTGTCTAATTAAGATTCTGACTTGTTTTCTTCCAACTCATGAATGAAATTAATGAGTTACTATTCCCAATGAGAGAACGATACCAATCACTATATGATAAATCTATGGTGAGGCCAAGTCTTTCTAAAAACCAATTACTATGTGAAATATAAATCAACTCTCGCTCCTAATATTAGCTAGTATGTTCACCATCACAGCTTCTTTATTTCTGTTGTAATGTAGGAAAGCCTCTGTGTAGGACTTATCTATCAGCAGTTCAAAATCATGTCCTCCCACTGGCCAATCGGATACAGGAATAATGAAGCTGAATCAAGCAGAAGGGAGTCAAGCAATATGAGTTAGAATGAACATATTAATACCTGATGAGTCTCCACGATATTGAAAATTCAACTATCACACCAAGTCTACAGCAAAATCCTGCATATCAGTGTAAGTTTAGAGGTAAGAAACTTTAAATCTGGTTAATTATTTAGCTATTTACATATACTTATTCAGCTATAAATATTACATAAATATTTGCAGTTACATACACACCTCCATAAATTAAAAAGAATCTCAAATTACCTGAACTTTTTAGTACACCTGGCTCAGATAGTTGAGTTTATCATCATCCAGAACTTCAAGTTCATCCAGTTCAATGTGGTTTTTTTTCCCTCAAGAATTTTCTAAATATTGACCTTTTAAACTCATATTTGATAT
>NW_022103900.1:12018286-12025606 GCF_000313985.2 Echinops telfairi
CTTCTTGATCTAATTTCTCTTTTACTGAAACATGGTAGCAGGGGAAGGTGTACCAATCTCTGTTGTTAGGTCTCATCCAGTAAGTGCCAACCGACAGTGACCTGACGCAAAACAGAACGAAACGCTGTCTGGTCCTGTATCATTGAACAAGTGTTGTTATATTTGAACCTATTGTTACCACCAGCTCCTAATTTTTAAGTAATGTTCTGGTTGTATTTTTTCTAAGACATACTTGTTTGTTTTTCAGGCCATTCATGGTACTTTCAATATTCTTTACCAACACCATAATTCAAATCTATTAGTTTTTCTTTTGCCTTCCTTATTTATTCTTTATTAACCGTAGTAAAATTGACTTTGATCCCATTATTTTTATTTCTAACTATATGCTATTTAACTATAACCGCTGCAATTTTACATAAGCATTGCTTTTCTGACAAATTACCACTTTAATTTACCAACACGCCATTTATTACCTTTTCTGAGATTTTATTCTTATTTCCCTGGATCTGTGAGTTACATTTTATCTTGTTGAACACATTTTACTTTTGAAACTTGCTTGTGTCTTGGACTCTGTGAGTCATTAACTTGATTCTTATCCAATCATTCTGATATTATATCTATTTATAAATCTCTTGTATTTCCCTTTCCTTAACTATGAATGTTCCTCATAGATCATTTGTTTTTCTATTTATTCTCCTCTTATTTATTTATGCATCCACTCATTTATTTCGTACCTCTAGCATATTAGTTGTACAGTCTATGTCAAAATCAGTCATTTCTTTTAGTGATATGGTTCTACAGGAAGAATTAGCACTACAAAAGTGCTTGGGTGGAAATGGGAAAGAATGCCGGGTTTAGAAAACCATTCTTTTGAATAGAGATCATTACAAATATAAGTAATATTATCAGAGTAAAGCAAATAATAAGAATCAAAAAGAGTACCCCATGTAGAAGGAAATTTTATGAGATACAAGATATCAAACCCCAAGAAGAATGGGCCTCACTGTCTTCAAGTCCATGTGGAGTCACACAGCCCTACGGGAAAGGGGGGGACTGCCACATGAGCTTCTGAGACAGTGATTCTCTAGGAAAATAGAAAGCAAGATATTAGCGCTGTCTAAAAGTCCATTCCAATGTCATTCTTTCCATAACAAAGGAAATTATAGTAAGTGTTCGGTGGAGAAATTAAACATTGCCTTGACTGGGAGATAAAACGAGCATCACAAACAGATAGATGGGCAATGTCTGCCTCCAGATGTTATGTCCTGATACAGGATCGTGTAAGATGCCTGCACCTGAGCTTCCTTATCAACAAATTGAAGATACGTCTTATGAATCAAAAAATACACAACAGTAAGCATTCAATAAACGTTATCTTCTTCTTCCAAAGCCTCCCATATTAGCTGCCATACAATTTTTCTATCCTTTTTTCTACTGTTCTTCAAAGTAATTTTTTTCTTCAAATCACACATATGTCTTCTCCACAACTAGGTTGATAGGTAATATTATTTGCTGGATCTTGCACAAAAGTACTGATGTATATTTGTTATTGACTTTGGTGTGCGATTATTGCATGCAGTGCATTTTGTCTCTACCTGGTGGGGGTATAGGTGAGAGAAAATACTCTTTAATCTGAAGCAGGACTGTTGCTATAGATACCACATTTCCCTCTATGTATTAATTTTTTCACTTCTTTCTACAGTACCACAAAATTATTTTGAGACAAATATCAAGCAAGAATGTCAATAAATTTAAAGGACAATATAAATTCAAAGCTTCTGGACAATTGCTCTTATAACAATGTTGTGTTCCCAAAATAACATTGGAAAATATTGGAAATCATATGCATTGATTATGTTCAGAAGTATGAATTAATGATAAATTTTATAGTGAAGTTCTTGTTCAATTTTGCATGGAAGAAACAGTTAAGCTGTTCAGGCTGAATGTACAATTCAATTTATTTAAATAATCTTGAAGTCTTATCTGTTAAATTAAATTTGCATTGAAAAATCAGGTGTGTTGATAATGCTGAGAAATATAAATCATGATAGATTTTAAACTGAAGTTCTTTTCCAATTGTGTATAAGAAATAATAAGGCCTTTAACATTCAGTGAATTTTTCATTCTATATAAGCCAAATTGGAAATGATTTTTTACATTAAAATTTGTCAACTTTAGATTTCTGATTTAGGGTTCAACAAAAGAATATTTTTGTTATTCATGATAGCATAGAATTTGGGCTCATGAAGGTATATTATTATTATCTATTAGAGTGTGAAATGATGAGGATGAATATTCATCCAGTGGACATTGGGCCTCTCTACTCAAGTACTCCGTCAATGCAAGGACACTTTGTTCTATTAAACGGGCATTCAATGATGTTCACCTTCCCAACATGATCACTGAAGACAAGGCGGGCACATAAAGAAATGTGGTGAAGAAAGCTGATGGTGCCTGGCTATCAAAAGATATAGCATCTGGGGTCTTAAAGACTTAAAGATAAACAGCAGCCATCTAGCTGAGAAGCAACAAAGCCCACATGGAAGAAGCACACAAATCTGTGTGATTACGAGATATGGATAGGATCAGGTATCAGGCATCAAAGACCCAGAACGAAAAATCATATCATTGTGAATGAGGGGAAGTACGGAGTAGAGACCCAAAGCCCATCTGTAGGCAACTGGACATTCCCTTACAGAAGGGTCACGGGGTGGGGCCGAGCCAGTCAGGGTGCAGTATAGCACTGATGAAACATACACATTTCCTCTAGTTCTTTAATAGTTTTTCCCCTTCCCCCAACTATCATGATCCCAATTCTACCTTATAAATTCGGCTAGACCAGAGCATGTACATTGGTACAGATCAGAGATGGAAACACAAGGAATCCAGGACAGATAAACCCCTCAGGACCAATAATGAGAGTAGAGATACCAGGAGGGTAAGGGGAAGATGGGGGAGAAAAGGGAAACTGATCACATTGATCTAAATACAACCCCCTCCCTGGGGGATGGACAACAGAAAAGTGGGTGAAGGGAGACATCAGACAGTGTAAGACATGAAAAAAAATAATTTTAAATTCTCAAGGGTTCGTAGGGGAGGGAGGGGAAAAATGAGGTGCTGATACCAAGGGCTCAAATTGAAAGCAAATGTTTTGAGAATGATGATGGCAACAAATGTACAAATGTGCTTGACATAATGGATGGATGTATGGATTGTGATAAGAGGTGGAGGAGCCTCCAATAAAATGATTTAAAAAAAAAAAGAATATTCAACCAATACAAATGGCTCAGAGTCAATATTTTGAGTAAATTTCCCATAGAATTCTCTTAAAACTTCCCCCTTTGACAAATTTAGTGAACACATTAAGATAATAAGTATTTTGGAAATTGAACACTTGTCCTATTTTAAAATAAAATGTTTGCAATATAACCCCCATTCTCTGCACATACAAAATCAAAGATAGTTCCATATTTGGTATAAAAAAATTTTTAAAAAGCATTGGCTTTGTGACATACTAATCTAGAGCACATTTGCGTTTAGGTTTTTTGTTGCACAATGTTGGATGCCTGGTATACAAGGCACCAGATAAACATAAAAAGAACAAACAGAGCAATAAAAACCAACATTCTTTTCTTCCCCGTATTAAAAGGCACAATCTAATAAGAGGGTCATTTGTAAAGTGATTAAGCACTATTCTTTGTCATAACTTTCTGTAAGGAAAAAATTAATTCTTATAAAATAATTAATAAAGAGAAGTGAAAAACCATTTAAATACTACAGTTATCATCCCTGGAAAATAAATGAATTTTTCTTGCTAACATTCTATGTCAATAGTAATTTCTATTTATCAGTTTTTCTATATAGGAAATTTACAGAATCTTCACTTTCATGCTATTCGATATACTTAACAAATTCAAATGATGATGCAATTTCCTCATGACAAGTAGGAAAGTAGAAGCATATCATTTCTATATGACAGATGAAAATATAGAGGATTCCGGGGCTAAGTAATCTGACCAACGTCATGGGGCAAGTATGACAAAAATACAAAAATTTATTAGGTAAATCTATTTAATACTTTAAATACTTATTTAATAAGTTTCTACTTCCTCCATGGGTCTACTTAGAGTTCAAGTGTGAACATAGAGTATTAGTTTCCTCCTTTGATCATTACTAGATTCTACTTTGCTCCCATCCAAAAATTCATGACAAAAAATCATTATTTTTCACATCGTGAAACATCACTAAGCATGTTAATTTATAGAAAGAAACTGTCTACAGAAGCCCTAAAGTATCAAACACTTCATTCTGATATTATTTTCTATTTTAAATTTGGGTCTTAAGTGCCTACCATGTAAGATTACTGTAAAAATTAAATGAGGTAAGACCTCATCACACTTACGTCTAAAAAACTGCTGAAGTGCTTTCTGTAAATGTTGTCATTTCAACCTTTGAATTTACATTTGTTTGTTTGTTTGTTTGGTGTTTTTTAAGTGCTCACTAACCTGATATAAATATGACTTAGGGAAAAAAGTAATTTTTCACCGAAGATTGCCATAAATAAGTTTGAACAAATCACTTCATTTAGTTACTTGAGAATAGGCATATTTTACACTGAAAATTAATAATAATCTAGTGCAAATCAAGCATGAGCTTATTCAGACTTTGCATTTGCATTTGAGGAAGAGTTTTGGTCCATTTAATATTTTCAGATTCCAGTAATTACAAGTTTTGTCTAAGAAAATTACTCTCCAAATACATGTGACAAGCTAGTCATAGAGTATGACAAAAAAAGCAAAAGAGCTTTTCTAGAACAGCCATATACTGGAAGCAGGCCACATCCCTCAGGAAATTAATTTTCAACTAATGGCTGTTCAAATCACATTTCAACATGAAGGTGATTACATTATATCAAGTATCACCATCAGGAACTATTATGCCTAACCTGCCAAACCACTAGGAATCATGACCCAATCAAGTTGACATACAACTTTAACCATCACACAGATTTATATTTTTTCATGACCATGATAAAATCAAACATTATTGGGCATGGGTGGTGGAGTGAAATTTCTTCATAAGACTCTTCCATCCAGGCCTCTGAGGACCTATGCAAATAGGGAAAATATCACACGAATAAAGGGGATTGATCCATTTTAGCTATCATTCCCCTGGCTATTTGATGAGCCATCTCAGCAACAGGAGAGAGAAATCCCAGGACCTATGGAAGTGGAGCACATTTGAGATCTCTATCTGAAGTAGCAGAGGCAAAACCCAGGGGTGACAACATGGAGACCACTTTACAGGGCAAAGAAGCCAGGCCAAGGCTAGACAGATGCAAAGAGACCAAAGAAAAGAGGAGTGGTGGTGAGACTAGGAGCTTGTGAGTCAAAGCAGTGGGCTGGCTTCCTGGCTCACAGAGGCATACACCAAGCAACCACACGGCCGAGAGGCTGAGCATCAGAGTCTTGGTTGCCTGCCAAGGAGAGGTGATGTTGTGGACCAGTGAGTGTATCCTTACTATTTCCTGACCCTGACTTGTGATGAACTGTTAACGTCACCAATAAATCTCCATAGTTGTTGAGTTTTGTCTCAGTTCTGTGTGGCTAGTGCAATGAATTATTGAACCTAGTGTGAAAAGTAGATTGTCCCAAGAGTAATGGTTGGTGTCAACGTAGGTAAAGAGGGATAGTAACTGGAGACGTATTGGACCCTGGCCTCATCACAGTAAGGAGGTCAGAGGAGGTCAGATATGTACCCCATCATGCATTTTACTGCAGCATGCAAATAAACAAAATTATGGTTATCTAAGCTCAAGAAAAAAGACAGCCAATGCAGATTAACCTCAAGATAGATGTTAGATGTTTTGATTGTCGAATAACTAGTTTCAATTATCTGTGTTGAATAAAAGAAGATATTATCGAATCTTCTATCATGTAGAGATAAATTATTAAAGCAGAGCCCCTCCTTCAAACCATACACAAAGATCAAGGATTACAGACCTCAATGAAAATTAAACTTTCATTATAAAACTTTGGGAATATCATTATAACCTTGAGGGTATGAAAGGATTTCTACTAAAATAAAAAAATAAAAAACTATAAGAGAAATGATAAATGCAATTGCATTAAAACTATATGTAAAAATTATGTGTAAAAAATGCACCAACCCCCCCCAAAACCTTTAAATTTCCTCCTATAATTAATATTTAACAATAAAATAAAGTAAGTTTATAATGAAGGATAATAGAAAATATATCAAATTTATAGAAACTATTAAAATGACAATGAAATAATAAAATATTCATTTAAAAATGAACATTAGCTTTCAACAAATAGTTTATGAATGAAGATAGATGAAAGACAAATTACATATTAAAATATTTTTGGTTATCCCAAATTAAAACCACAATGAGTTATCAGTTCATTACTGAAATTTCACAGACTGGCCCTACTGAGTGCTAGAAAGAAGGTGTAGAACCTTCATACATTCTAACATATCATAACCACTTTGGAAAAAGCTTGGCATTATTGTATAAACTAAAAACCAAGCAAATTATTTGACCCAAGCTTACTCTCCTCTCCTGGGTATTTACTTGCTAAAGAGAAAATATTGGTACAGGAACATTTGCATTCCTTTTTTCATAATGGAAAAATATTGATAGCAATAATGTATCAACTAACAAGAGAATGGAACACATTGGGATGTGTTCATGACTGAAAGACTGCAAAACATGAAAGCACACAAAGTTGATAAACTCCACAACATGGATTAGGCTAAGGATTTCAGAAAGAAATAAGCTGCAAAGGACTATATATTTAAAACTTTAGTATATGAAGTTCAAGAACAAGCAAAATTAAAGATGGTGATAGAAAGCAGGTCATTTACCTTTGAGGAAAGCAGATTGGCTGTAAAGGGGCATAAGAAATTAACTGAGGTGATGAAAGTATTCTGTATCTCAAATATATTTTTTTGTTACAAGGGTGTGTACCCTTGTTACAGCTTATTAAACTCTACTCTTAAGATTAATGCCTTTACTATGCATGATTATATCTTTTCCTAAGTCTAAAGTCATACAGAAACACTGGCTAGCAATCAGTCTCCAATTCTATTCCTTCCATAATCCCATTCAAACAACCAGCAACTTCTTGAAAACATCCAATTTCTTCATCTGCATTGCCCCACATCGTTTTTGAGGTTATCATATGCCTCATACGGCTCTCTGGAATATCTTCAATTTTCTCTCTGCGATTTTGTTGGAATGGTTTTCTTTCATTTTTAAAATTTTCTTTCACTTTTGTTTTCTTTTTCATCATTTTA
>NW_022103900.1:12027827-12028776 GCF_000313985.2 Echinops telfairi
GTATGTAGGAGATTCCAAAGAAGATGGAAAGAATACTCAGAGTCACTGTTTCAATAAGAATTGGTCAACATTCAACCACTCAAAAAGGTAGTCTATTATCAGGAGCCAAGGATATTGCAGGAAGAAGTCCAAGCTGCACTGAAGGCATAGGCAAGAAGAAAGGTTCCAAAAATTAATGTACCCCAACTGATAGGTTTAACCAAACTGATGGAGTACTGGAGGACTCACCTGTCTGTGCTAAGAAATTTAGAAGACAGCTACCTGGCCAATTGACTGGAAGAGATCGATATTTAGGCCAATTCCAAGGAAAGGTGATCATATAATGCATAAATTACTAAACAATGCCATATAATGTCATATGCAAGTAAAACTTTGCCAAAGGTAATCTGAAAACTGTTGCCACTGTTTATCTAGAGGGAACTGCCAGAAATTCATGCCAGATTTAGAAGAGGGCATAAAACAAATCCGATGTCATTGCTGACAGCAGATGAATCTGTTGAAAGCAGAGAATATCAGAAAATCTTTGTTTCTTATTGACTAGGCAAAGGCATGCGACTTTTTTGTTATACAAAGGCATAACAAACTATCGATATCATTTTGAAGAATGGAAATTCCAAAGCCCTTAACTGTGCTCATGTGAAAACTGTATGTAGACCAAAAGACAATTGTTGGAACAGAAAAAAATGGGATATTGCATGTTTGTTTTTAAATCAGGAAAGCTGTACATCAGAGTTGTATCTTTCCAGCACGTATATTCAATGTGTATGCTGAGACAGCAATGAATGAAGCTGAGGCACTCCAGGAAGAACAATGTGACATCAGATTGGAGGAAGATTCATTAACAAACTGGGACATAAAATGACACAACCTTGTTCACTGAAAAGGAAGAGAGGCACTCACTGATGAAAACCAAAGTCTGCTCCCTTCAGTGTGGATTATCATTCAATGT
>NW_022103900.1:12030701-12031737 GCF_000313985.2 Echinops telfairi
TGTATTTGGAAATTTTAAAACTAATATTTATTTAATGGTTTCATTTCCCCAATACCTTTGCCTCTGTCATCTCCTTCTGGGGCTCTGATTACATGCATGTCTTACTCCTTGTTACTACTGAAGTGATCATGAGTCTCTACTCATATTTCTCAGAATGTTTTCTCTCAGCAGTGTTGTTTGGATACTTTCATTGGCTTGTTTTCTTGCTTGCTGGTTCCTTTTCTTATATGTAAGCTGTTGATCTAATGCACAGAATTTTAAATTTTCAGATATTTTGTCTCTGGAATTTATAGTTTCCAGTGCTTTCTTCTAAAACTCTCCATCACTTTTCCAGTTTTACTTATCTTTTTTCTATAATCTTTTAAATATATTTGCCATAATGATGAGGTATAATGGTGGCAAAGTGGAGAAGTGCTTGACTATTAAATGCAAAGTTTAGTATTTCAAACCTACCTACTACTCTAACGGAAATAGATGTGACAGTTTGCTTTTGTACAGATTTACAGTCTTTGAAAACCTATAGGACAGTTTCTCCATCTGACAGGGTTGTTAGGAGCCAAAACCGATTTGACATCACTTGTTACCATAATTATACTATAGTACTGACTGCTAATTACAATAGTCAAATAGCATATCAGTTTATTTTTAGTGAATTCAGTTCCATTTTTTCACATATCTGGGTTTAAAACTATTTGAACTGTGTGCAAGATTGCATAAGTTCTAGATATATTATCTTCTGGAGACTTCTGTATTTGTTCTACCAGGCAGTGAAATTACAAACAAGTCTGTTTGATCTTTAAGATTATTTTTAGACTTCCTTCAAGTGGGTACATTTTGTTTATTTACTTACTTACTTTCATTCATAGGGCAAACTTTTTACTTCTGAGATGTAATCGTTACATCTAAAGTGTAACCTTCATGTCATTTCAATGGAGACCTTGAGATAATTACCAACTCATTATAAATTGGCAAAATTCACACACAAATCCTGGCTCCGTAGCACTGGGAAGCTGTTAGTATCTCAGCAAAACTCTTT
>NW_022103900.1:12031895-12033921 GCF_000313985.2 Echinops telfairi
GATCCTTAAGCCAATAAGAGGGTGATTTTCTTCAGCTCTAGCCAGGGCATGCCTTGTAGAATTGGCTTATCCTCAAGGTGGGTGGTGGGGAGCCCATAGGGGTCTTATCCTGGTGGATACAGTTTTTCTTAATGTTTACATCTCTTTAGTTCATGTCAGCTCTTTTGTTACATTTCAGTCTCCTTAAATATATTTATTTTGTCTACAATTTATAGTTATCTGCATGTGGATTGCACCACTACATGAGGGGCTTCAAAAAGCTCATGGAAACATATTATCTTTGAATTCCACTTTTTTCACGAGTTTTCAAAGTCCCCTCATATGTTATTCCATCATTACTAGAAGCTATAAGGTTCTATAAATTCTTATTTGTTTGGCTTGAATATTTTAGTAAGCTAGGAACTCTTTAAAATATTTTACTAAAATTAAGCTCCTCTATAATCAAAGTATCTCTTAATCATATTACTGTTGGTACAACAAATGATTAAGTACCTCAGAAATTAGATATGCCAATATATTACAGTCTATCAGTAATTATGCAATAAGCATGCTTAAGTTTACCAATGCAGATGCGTAAAAGATACCAATCAGGAATTTTAAGCATCTTTAACCAAATGTTCACAGAAAATAAATGAATTTTAACTTGTTTATATTAATGTACTTATTTAAAGCAAAACTGAATGTCTTGACAGAGGATCTATATTTTAGTCAATATGAATAATGAACCTCAAAGATATATATATGCTGCAGTTTACAAATAAAATTCACATATTCTTACTGGATTGATTTTTTTTTCAGTCTTTGAGATAGAATCTCAGGATCTTTGATTAATGGATAACAAAATTAGTATGTCAAAGAGGTTAAAGTGATATTTCAAACAAACCACTAATAACAGATAACTAAATTCAACTTCTGGACTCAGATTTTCTGTCTACTGATAAAACTTTGTTTCCACTAATTCATAGTGAGCTCCTCAATTGGGCCCCAATTAATGCTGCTTTAGATCTCAATGTTCTTTGTGCAAGTCAAATACTTTTAAATCCTTTGGTATACCACAGAACAACATGCTAATTGGTGACACCCAGAATTTTGATTCTGATTTATTTTAAATAAACAAAGGACAAAATACATTAATAAAAAGCCAACTAACATATAAAGGAGACATACATTGGCATAGCTCACCTTAGAATATATAGAATTGCTGTGAGTCAGAATCGACTTGACTTAATTTAAATTAAAATAAAATTTTTAATTTAAATTAAAATTTTTATTTTAACTGTATTAATTGTTCCACTGCCTCATGTATAACTTAAAGAACTGGTGCACATCATTGTAGTCCATTATCCAAGTGTGTGTGTGTGTATGTGTTTAAATAGTGATCAACCACAAACTTAACACAATCTATTTGCACTTATAGTACAAAAATTTTGTAGGGCAAAAGCAAACCACTTTAAAAATTAATTATAAACTTACATCTGTCTTTTATAACTTCCAATGTTTTATATCAAATATGAAAACAAGCTAAAAATCTGCTTGTCATCAACCTTTACTTCTAATCCTAGAATTAGATAGCTCCTCAATCTCTAGAAAAATAGGATTTTATTTCTGCACTTTAAATTTAAACTACTCTTGGATTTTGAGCTCACACTTAATGGTAAGCCCTAATTAAATTACAATTAGTTCTTACGATGTGGCTCTGCTAAATATTTGCCTTCATGCAAAGACCTCTAATGATTTGAGCGCTGTAGCCATGTTTGGTGAAGAAAGCAGATGGTGCTCAGGTATGAGAAAGTATAACATAGGGGCTCTTAAAGGTCTGTTTTAAAATAAACAGCCAATTAACTGAAGTTTCAGCTAAGTTAATATGGTAGGATCACACTGGCCTGTGTGATCCAAAGATTGCAAATAATAAAATCCAAGAATAGAAGAGATATTGCATTAGGGCTTAAATTCTGAGCACCCAGTTGGCAGAAGGCTATGCATGACAGAGTGAAAACCCAAAATCCATTTCCAGAGTACCCATTAG
>NW_022103900.1:12034824-12036262 GCF_000313985.2 Echinops telfairi
AACTCTTTAAGATATATTAACTATTAAATTTTACTGAATATATTATATGTCCAAAACACTTGAAAATTAAGTTATTCTTTTAAATCACTTACTCTGAAAATAGCACATTAGACTTTTATGCTCTCAGTTCTCAATAACTAGTGATATTTTAGATTATTATTGGATTCTCTTTCCATGTGACTCTTTAAGTTGAAAATATGACTTCTTTAAAATATCTATAGGGCTTCTCACACTTCTGTTATAATTGCAATATTGCTTTAATTCTGAAATGTTCGCTTCAGAAATTGAATCATCATCTGAAAAGTGTTTTCCTTGCTCACATGTGACTGCAGAGGGCAAACTCTTTGAAAAGCTTATCTGTGATTCTTGTTACTAGGAAACCATATCCCTAGATTAAGAATCTCTTTCAAAATTTTGATTCATGAAGCACCAGCTCAATATAGACACATAGACATGCTATACATACATACATACATACATACATATATACGCATATCAAAACATATTTACACATAAAGAAAAATTAAGTTAAATTACAATGAGTCTTGCAGAGACGTGTTTTAGCACAACTAGTTATACTGAACGCAGATCACTTCTGAGATGTCAAACAAGCATATGATGAAATGTAGATCTTTTATTCTAGAGCGAGGAAATATCCAGAATATATATTTATACAACAAAGCAAGCTAAAATTGAAATCTTTCCAATTTTGGCTTATTCTGCATAGGAATTATGCACAGAAGATAGTGAATTGAGACATCTGGTTAGCTTGTCAGAGCTGAATTTAGATATATTACAAAATTTATTTGCTTCTTCTTAGGAGAGTAAAAGAGACATCTGAGTATCAATGTAGTTGAATTTTTGAGATGTAAAAAGAATTTCAGACCAAATTTCAGTCAAATTTTCTTCCATTACATTTTTTGATAAAATTACAGAGAAGCACGTTTTTTAAAATTGCATAGAGGTGGAATGTATTCACTCAAGTCATACTGTACAGAAAATGTCTCCTTGACAAAACTTACTCTAAGATTAATTCTACGCATAGGAAATTACCAAAAAAGATAATTCCTCTGATCCAGAGGTGCCACTAGCTTTTGTAGACGAGAAGGAATGCTCCAGCAACGTGCATTAACTAACTGAGCAGAATGGTCAGTCACCCAATTGTATTTTGAGGAAGCACATTAGATGAATAATGTTTAACCTCTCCAGATTTCAAAGTCAAGTTGGGCAAACTCTCTCAGTCCTCAAGGAGCTTGAGTGGCTTCCCTGTTACATTTTTTGAGTCAGGAAGGGAACAAATGGTATTACATACCTATCTGTGCCTTAAGCTGTTCTCTCATCACTCTATCTCCCTTGCTGTTTCTCCCTTCTTCCCTTTCTTACTCCTCTTTCTCTCTATCTCAGACACACACACACACACACACACACACACACACAC
>NW_022103900.1:12037133-12044858 GCF_000313985.2 Echinops telfairi
CTATCATTCATAGTCTTCTATAAATAAGGTGTTCACAATTTAACCTCTGATACCATTCCCTTTTTAAAATTTAGATTTCATTATTTACAATCATTGAATCACACAGATTGGTCTGCATCTTCCATGTGGATTTAGTTGACAACTCACTTTGATGACTGCTTGTTTTATGACAAGCCTTTAAGACCCCAGATACTTTTTCATCTGATAGCTGGACGCCATTTAATTTCTTCACCACATTTTGCTATAGCACCCATATTAACTGGGATGTCTTCATGAGGGTGAGCATCAACCAGGGTCATGTCATAAGAATTGATTGTTCTTAGGTTGGGACTATAATTAGTTGCAAGCTCCAAATGCATTCATATATCTATGGTTAATATATGTTTCTGGTTCCACTTAAAGACATCATTGTTCCTTAAAGTTAGGGAATGTTATCAATCATCCCCTGGGGCATCATTTCCACTGGCAAAGACCCTGTAGGACAGTATTGAACTGGTGCCGTGAGTTTCCAAGACTACAAATCTTCACAGGACGAGAAAGCCTCATCCTTCTCCAGCAGAGTTTGCTGCTGGTTTCCAACTGCTGACCTTTTGGTCATTGATACGCATCAGTAGTTTCATTAGTCTAGCCAATGGTATAGAATTGAAAACATTGTTGAGAAAAAGAAATTATATGGTACAGGCCAGCTATGAACTGCAATATGTGGATTGTTGATTTGCACAGATTAAACTCTTAAGTGACTGGACATTACTTACACAAGCAATAGGGGTTGGTGAGAGGGCAAAATTTTCAGTAATATTCACTTACAAAGATAGAGCCATGCCTACCAGAATAATACGTGTCATAATCAAGAAAGGAGGACATTTGAATAGTAAGTATATGGAATTTCTGGATCACCTTTCATCAGATACCTTCAAGGCAAGAGATTCTCACCCAAGTCCAACATCTGCCAGTTCTATACCCTTGGGCTAGCTCTCATCTGCTGCTTCTCACACAGAGAAATTTCAACCTTAAACCCAAGGGCTACAGGTGAGTTTGAGGTAAAGCCCAGTTCATTTAGTGGGATTTCCATGTCAAGTCTTTCTTGTTGTGGTCTGTGTAGGAAGTTGTGTGCTTCACGAAAAAGAAAGTCTAAAGTCCCAGTAGTCTACAGCACATGGGCTGGATGGCCAAGGGCTGCATAGAAACAAACTATGTGGAAAGTGTCCAGTTAGTACCAGGAATATTCTCTCCTTGGGTTTGATGTAACAATGGCAAGCATTATTTCCCAAAGGAAAGTTGCTCTTCCCTACTAACAGAAATGAGATTGCCTTCTCTGAGACACACATGCCTCCCTTCCCTCACATCTTGACTTGAATCTCCAGAAAGATTTCTGTATCACTCTGGTAGGAGTATTGGATTGGGTGACATTAGCACACTTTTGTATGGCAGCAACGGAGTGGTCTTCTCCTTTGCCCCACAACTTAAAAAAAATTGACCCCCACCCCTAAGGTGAGGTCTACTCTGTTGAAGTGATTTTGAACATGTGCCTATACAAGGGGTAATATATGTTTCATGGGCACAAGGCAGGCTCTCTACCTCATTGGTTAGGAGACCAGATTAAATTACATGTTGTGGTAGCTGGGATCTGACTTCATCCTGGTCTTTATCTCATAGTAGTGGACTCATACAATATTTGTCCTTCTGTTATTGACTAACTATACTCAACCTAGTGGTTTTCCAGTCTCTCCAGGTCTGGGTTTTTTCATGGATTCATCACTGTTTTTAGAGATGCATAGTATTATTTCATTTTGTGTATGTACCAGAGTTTCTTTATCAACTTTATCAACTCTGTTTTCGCTTTCCTGATTTTATTCCAGAATGTCTTAGAATGGGTTCTGTAGAGAAGCAAGGCCAATGGCATCTCTCTCTTTCATCTCTCTCTATCTCTCTATCTCTCTCTCTATCTATCTGTCTGTCTATCTATCTGTCTATCTCTCTATCTCTCTGTCTGTCTCTCTGTCTTTCTATCTATCTGTCTATCATTTTCTATATCATCTATTGATCTATAATCTATCTGAAGAGAGGACTATATATATATATATTTAAAATAATATATATATTTATAAAATATATATATAAAATAATATATATATTTAATGATTCACACTGTTGTACAAGTAGCCAAGTATAGTCAAAGTCTAGGCATGTTCCAAATACATGTGTCAGATATTAAATTGGAGAATTTTCCTGACTCACAGAGCTTCAGGGACAGATGAAACAAAAATCAGCACTAACTCCCCAGGCCAGTGACTGGACAAGAAGATGAATCCAATGTCATCCAACCAGATGAAAGACATGAGATGGCTCCCAACAGCAGGCATGATGGCAGCCACTGTCTCAAATCCAAAAAAACAGAGGTCAATGAGCCAAGTGCAGGATCCAGACCCTGAAAAATATCAAGCAATATTTCTACAGTGTCTACTTACAAAGGAAGGAGAGCATACCTCTCAGGGAATTTTCTGTCAATTGCATCCAGGCAGCAACTTGACTAAGGGTGTGCATGCCACTTTAATCTCCTTACAACCTCTTACTCACTGTAGATCCCATTATGGAGCTGCTTTCATGACGGGGACTTACTAGACTTTACCATTGAGACAACTGGGCCACCAAGTTGAAACAAAACCTATCATACTGGTTTTCCTATTATACAGGACACATTTATACTTGAACGAAAAACAAGATTCTGTCTGCTCTTATAAATATTTACAGACTTGGAGACTCTATAAAAGTTTAAATTCAGCTTGATGATAATGGGTTTGGTGTTCTGGATGGATTCATTCCTCAAATCCCTAAAGGCTTTTAAGCAACCACATTCTTATTTATACTCCAACCAAAAAACAAAACCACCCTCTGTGGTGGAGGCCCCCTGATCCAGAGACAAAGAGCTTCCCTCAAGAGAATGGATGGATCTTGAACTATACTGGGGACACATTTTTCAGTGAGAAAGCATGCTAAGTACTTCTGAATATTTGTATAGGTTAGTTAAATTTGAAAATTGAAATAATTGAACATTTGAAAAATATTCAATCATTTAATATAACTTACCTACCCATTTCTTTCTTGTCAGATTAAGAAGTACATTAAAGGAATTAAGGTTCTAACAAAAAGAACAAATTTGAACCCTATTCTAAGGCAAAAAATACCTTTCAAGTGTTTCTGAGGTCTTTTGAAGTAAAAAAACCTGATTGTATTAAATGTTTCAGAACTGACTACAGATGTAAATCCACAGGGGATTATATGCATGCACACACACACACACTACATGGATGTTGCCCTTTTAAATTTAATTTTATCTTTTAAGATAAATTATGGCATAAAATATACAAGAAATTTGATAGCTCCAACTAAATAAAAATTTTCATTGCACAAATTAAAAACACCATGAGCAAAGTCAAGAGATAATTCTATTCCCAAAATAGGAGATAATATTTGCATAACAAATCATAGATTACTAAATAGTATCCCTAATGTACTTTTAAAAGGGGTAAAAGATCAACAATTTAGAAAAAAAGATCAAATGATATGAACAAAAAAGACTTCTGCACAAAACATATAAATTGCTTTTAAACATTAAAAATATCCTCAACCTGCCTCATAATCACTAACTAATGTGTGTGCCATTTCGCATCTACCTGATGCGATTAGCTTCAGAGATCCTGACACCATGCTGTTGCTGAGGTCATTATGGCAACAGAAACCTTCCCATATTGCTGATGAAGTACAAAAATGTATAACTGTTTTGGACTTCAATTATTTTCCCATAAGAATTCCTTAATTGACTCAGTAGCCCCATGAGTAGAAAGTGGTGTCGCAGTTGTTACATGTTGGGCTGCTGAGGCAAGATCCACACTTCAAAAGCACCAGCTGCTCAATGGGAGAATGGCAGGGCTTTGTGCTTCTATAAAGATTTACCATTTCAGAAACTCACGGGGGAAGTCCTACCTTCTCCTGTAAGGTCAAAAGAAGTTGGCATTGACTCAATGGCAGTGAGTTTGGTTTTAGTTTTGGTACTCTTAACATCCAGCCCAAACCAAACCAAACCAAACCAAACCAAACATAATTTCAGAAACATATCCACCAGATTGATTAGACACAGTTACAGTGCTAGCTAGGTGGCAACAACTTGCGAGGCTGGGGCAATGTTCTCTAGGAAGCTGTATACGCTCTAAACCAGCGGCCAATATATGGAACTGTGTCTCCAATAGCCAGAAGTCATGGGTCCAGGAACCAAGGGGTGGAAGCTGCAGTGACACCATTCACTATTATTCCTAGTGATCCACTTGCAGCAGCTTTGCTTCATGTCCCAGCAACCCTACGTGCTTCAGGTCCTGGTCCTGAAGGAAGGTACTCTCCCACCAGGGAACACAGTATGGATTCCACTGAACTGGCAGCTGAGAATGCCCCCTGGCCACTTTGCGCTTCTCATACCTTTGGATCAACAAGTCAGGAAAGGTGTCACTGTACTGAGTGGTGTGATTGATCCTAATTACCAAGGAGAAATTGAACTGGTGTTACATAATGGAGGTAAAGGGGAATATGTCTGGAATCCAGGAGATACCATTGGCCATCTCTTAGTGCTACCATGCCCTGTGATTAAAGTAAATGGTAAACTACAGCAACCCAATCCTCACAGGACATCTAATGACCCAGACCCATCAGGAATGAAGGTCTGGGTCACCCCACCAGGCAAAAAACCACAGCCAGCTGAGGTGCTTGCCAAGGGCAAAGGTAATAAAGAATGGGTAGTAGAAGGTAGTTCTGACTCCTTGATCAATTGAAAAAGCAAGGTTTGTGATTGTCAGTTTATTTTCTTTATATGTGCTTATTAATATCTTTCCTTTGTTCATGTATGATGTATCAGACACAATTAGACTCAGTGTTTTCATCTATATGCATGGTAGATCTTTGATGTTAAGTATAAGTGTGAGTTCATTAATGTCTGAAAATTATATATGGCTAAAGAATTGTGTATATAGGTGCCAAGTTGGCAAGGGGTGGATTGTGATAGGTAGGTTTAGTGTGCTACCCTGGCTAATGAACACATGTGGAGTTAATTGAAGTGTAGTTTAATTGAAGGATGGAGAGATAAATGACTCATTGAACCTCACCTTTCTTGTCTCTTTCTCTTTGATGATCAGACCCATGTGCAGCTGCCTTAGCTGCTTCTCTGTGTCAACTTGTGAGCTACACTACTAGTAGGACACCCAACCCGTGGACTGTGCAGCTGTAGTTTGAGGTTCCTTTAAGATCTGCTGTGCCATGGTACTGGTGCATACATCGCTTGAGCTGAGGACTGTTGGACCCTGTCATCCGGCTGACTGTTGGTGACCTGCCTTGCTGTTTGCTGCCTGAATTGCCTACAGAGGACTCAGCTGTCTGCTTCCTTGATTTGTATCCAGCGGCCCTTGTGACTTGAAGGACTACCAGTGTATTAGCTGTCTCATGGAAGTGAGTTGCACTAAGCTATTTGTACTGATCTATAGACTAATTAGCTGTTTATTTCTTATTTTGTATATATGTATAAAATCATAAGTGTCCTGGTCTTGTTTCTCTAGAGAATCCTGTCTAACACACATATTGTATCATTATTTGATAGCAAAATATTAGAAACATAAAACACACATGTAGATGGGTTAAATAAACTACATCAAATCAGCAGACATGATAAGAAGGGTGATATTTCTGAGTCAATATTGCATAATTGCCAGGATCTATTGTGAAGTAAAAAAATATGCCTATTATTTAAAAGGATCACTATATATGCTCATATATGTGTCCTTTAATTCCTATATTTTCAACAAATACAGGGAAAAAGCAGATAAATAAGATGGTAACATAGAGAGAGTGGTGGGAGGTGGGTGAATTGAAAAGGGTTAAGAGTGAGATTTCTTTGAATTATTGTTTTTGGCTTTTGACCAATGTAAGTAATTTACAAATTCAAAAGGTAAATTAATTGTAGGAGATTTTTAAAATGTCAACATCATGAATTACTTAAGAAATAGCCTACATTATGCACAATTAAAGAACTGTTATATTTAACTATATTAGGTGATCATTCATAGATTCAAAGATTTCAACAATGAAAATGTAAAGAAGATGAAATTGTAGCAATAGGGAAAATTTAAGTATGGACTTGGTTTACACGTCAACAGAGAAAAAAGTCTTTGTAATTTGAGATTAATTTATATGAACTACATAATCATTGAATTGACTTAGAAACTGTGGTCTGATTTGGCATGATTGACAAAAGAATACATTTTATGTGAAACTCATTCTGAAAGCATAATTGGTGAATTTTCTCGAATAAAAGTACAAATATGTTTTATGGACTAAATATGTAATAAAAGATTAATAAATACTCACTTTGGAAAGTGGAAATGACCCACGCTATAAAATGGAATCCATGATCAATTAATTCTTCCTCATAATAATTTATTATAATGTTCTGGCATGTACTAGTCCATGTTTTTGTTTTCTATGGTTAGTTGTTTTTTTTCTGTAGTTTGGCTTTTTTTTCGGTGCACTATAACCTACATTTATAACCTACATTTCACATTATAACCTCCATTTCACTTAACACAACACCATTTCCAGATATTCTTTCCTTTTCTTCTGCACCCTCAGTTATGCAGACAGAGCCGTTTCTTATTATGTGGCTCAAACTCTGCATGGTTTTAATTCTCTTCTTGATCGGGGAAGGAAGACAATTATGAGCTTGTTAAATTTACTTTCAAGAAGATAAAATATGTTCTCTGCATTTGTTCTGGGTTTTGGTGCATGTGATTAAGAACAAGGAAATTCCAGTAAGACAAAAATAATTAACAACTCAGGAAATGGCCATTTAAATAACAAATGAAGTCACAAACCATGGAATAAAATCTTACTAATAACTTCACATTCACCTTATCACCTTTCTTTGTAAACTATTAAGTACTTATGATCATTAGCAAAGACATACAACATCAAGTGGAAATGATTAAAATTATAACTGTCAGCATTGGATGTTTCTTGGCTACTCTTTGTACTTTGGTTAAAAGAAATGGAAAAGGTTTCACATTTAGACAGACGGAGGCGTTGAGTTAGGGCCTGGGTGAGATCAAGGTGTCTGGCTAAAACGGACTCTCAAGTTCAGAGTGGGAACATTGTGAGACTCTTACTTCTACTTCTTGCGTCTTCCCACCACACCTGAAATGACTCTAAGACCACACCCCTCATCCCCACAGTGCTCACACACTTCGTAGTTTTCATGTGGAGCTGTTTCTTAAGGGAGAGGAGATTTTCTTTCCACTGGGACCAGATAAGCACCATGTCCTTGCTGCCATAGACACAAACTTACATACGAAACCATCCAACTTTAAGTCTATGCTTCATTTAAAAAACAACACCACCTTGAAAATGTTCAAGGTATGTCCTAAATCTGTCACAATGTACTCGATGCCCTCACTTTGAAAATATTTGGACATTCAAACCTTTTTATAACGTATGTGTGTAAACACAAGAGGCTGTCTCTGCAGATTGTAGGAAACACAGAGCAAGGTTTCTATTTGTCGAGGCTGCCAGCAAAACATAATGTAAAGATTCATCAGTTTCATTGTGTCTGCATTTTCATTTTAACTTAATTAACTGCGAAAGAAGCAATAACATCCCTCTCCCCTGTATCTTCATCAGGCATATCACTCACAT
>NW_022103900.1:12045426-12067977 GCF_000313985.2 Echinops telfairi
AGCAGTGAGCTGACACTAAGAACACTTGGGTGGACAATGCAGGACTGACCAGTGTTTATTCTACTGCACTGAGGGTCATCTTGAGTCAGCACAGCGTTGAAAGCACTTAACAACAAGGGGCTCAAAAGAGAAACCCACTCAGAGACAAGTGAAACCCCATGCATCCTTGGAAAACCTGTTTCGGCCAAACGTTGATCTCGCCGGCTATCAATGAGCAACAGTCAATTGGCATCACTCACTGGATACTAAAGGTCAACACTTTCTTTAATAGACTTTTGGTCAACTGTCTGTATACAGACATGATTTTATTGCTTTTCTATCCCTACTCAGCCTACATTATCCAGCAATAACGTAGTTTAGATGGTATGAATTGCAAAAGAAAAGTCTTGCCAGAGGCGGTCTGGTCATTTGGTCCGAGTGCAGTCCGTGGAACTGGCAAGCTCTGTGAGTTGTGCTCCGTACTCCTCGTGTTCCTTGAAAATAATTTGTTGTCAAATCACTCTGCACACCTAGGACCCATGAATCATTGTTTAGGTTATTCTATGGTCAGAACACACCAACAAGGTGGTGTGGTTTTTATTTAAATAGAAATCAGCAATAAATATTGTTCTTACTACTTGGATAATTGATTTGCTTTGATAACTGTTAATTTGATAATGGATCTTTCATTTTAGGAAGCATTCAAGTTCTCACACTGGTGAGAACCTAATTCATTTCATATTTTCTCTAAGCCTTGAAGGCGCTGACTAGCTTTGGATCAGGTTTGGAGTATTCACTTATTGACTAAAATAATTAAGAAGAAATGGGTAGATATACTGCTTGGTTCCATAATTTTAGAATACCACTTCTCAAGCAAGCTTCTGAATGTCTAATTCTAAACACGTTTCCCTTCCCATAAACTTGAATTAGCTTCGTATAACAAGAGTATTAAAAAGCCCTAACTCTCCCCCCGCCCCCCCACCCCCCGTCTACTACTATATTTTATAATTAATACAAGTTTCTAGCAAAATAGTACACTGCACAATTCTAAACATTAGGCAGCATAGTGGTTAGTCATTACCCTGCTAACCATATAAGCAATCCGATAACCACCAGCTGCTGTGGGGGAGAAAGACCAGGCTGTCCACTGCGGTAGTGGAGTGACCATCCGGGCAACCACAGTGGCAGTTTGCCCCTGCACTGCAGTGTTGCTATGAGTTGAAGTCATCTCAATAGTAGTGAGTGTGGTTTTTGGTTTGAGACTAGAATAATCTTTCCTCTTCCGTGGCTATTAAACTGGGCAGCCAGGAAAGTTCAGGGGCCTCTCAGCTGTGGCCAATGGAAGTGGAGATCATTACTTTAGCATACCATATAGAATTAAGGTGCTGCACTAGCCAATGCAGCAAAAAATAAGAATGATTTATGAGAAAACTTTAAGAGAACACTGCTCAGTTAGTAGGAGATCTAGTCTCTTCTGTTTCCCATTTAGCCACCATATCACCTATGACAACATTGCCCCTTTTTTCTATGTATTACTCCTCTGGAGAAATAATGCCAGAAGACATGAACTATTACCATATCTACTTGAGTATAAGCCAAAATTTTCGGCACATTTTTAATGCAGTTTTTGTGGTAAAATTAGGTGCCTCAGCTGATCGTGGGGTTGGCTTAAACTCAAATATATATGGAAGATTCTTTTTAATGCCATAAACAAATTGATATTGTTTTTTTAGGATCAATGTTAATATGGATGTAACCAAATATTTGTCATTTATAAAAATATTATCTGTCTTTCTTCTCAAACTTTATTTTTATTTTTCTTGAAGCACATCCTTTAGATACATTTTTAAATGCAGTTCTCTTGTAGGTAAATGCTCTTCCTTTTATTAAAGTAATTATTTATATACATCTTAAATGTAAGTTAAGGGAGATTCACAATCCTAAATCTGCAGGTATTTTCTTTCTACAAAGTTCAGTTGCTTTCCCACTATGTGTGGCTTCTATGGTGGTAGAAAAGTTGCCTTCGCATTCTCATTGTGGAGGGTGGATTATTTGTTCACAATCTACCCTCTGTCTTCCTTTCAGTATACTTAATAACGTTACCTGTTGGGTTGATTTTTGGCAGCTATAACACACTCATGTCAGACATATATTTAGGGGTTGGGGACAGAACATTTATCCTACTCAATTGACTTGAGGGGTCGAGCCCTTTAATTCAATTAAAGAGGTATGTTTGGATCCCAACTCTGCTTCTGATGTGGTTATTCCCAAGCCCTAGCTGTTGTGACATAAATTTAACCAGCACAACAGTTTCTATATATTGAATACATTCTTTAAATTTTGTTGTCTTCCTCATCCTCATTTCTTGTATAGTTTCTCCTTATTACCATAAATTCACTACCCACAATGATTCCTTATCTACTCTTTGAAGATGCTCTTGCCAATTTGGTCCCATGTAGGTGATTCTGCACACAGAACACTATCCAAGGTAGCCATCCATGCTTTCCTCATTAAGCTAAACTATTGTTTGACTTTAAGAATTCAGAGGGTGTTTTTTTTAATTTGAAGTTTGAAGTTTATCCCAGGATAATCATTTCAATGATACCTCCAACTTCATGACTCCAGGATATCTGGAGTCCCTGAGAATTTAAAAATTTCCAAACTTTGATCAGGATTTTCTATGGAATCTTTGATCAAAATGTTCAGTAATAATATTCAGGTACCAACCATTCCTGACTCTGTGGCACAGGAAGCAATGGAGACGATTAGCCACACATTGTACATCTTCCTCTTCTTGCTGACCCTCTCAGCTCCCATGTTCCAATTTAATAAAATCAATTATTATTCATGAGAAGGCAGCTTATAAATTTTTAAATCTCCAAGTATTACACAATGAATTGGGAGGTAAAACAAAAGTAGGAGTACACCCTTCGAGCAGTTAGGGATATCTCATGAAGCTGTGGCCCTAAACCTCCAAATCAAGAAACCCATGATGTGTTTGATTGTACATAAGCAGTCTCAGCACCGTATCTTGTTTGTTGTTGACGATGCTGGAAATTTGTCTATCATACAAGTTTTGCTAAGTGAACTTTTTACAGTTTTATTAACAGCTTACTATATGCAAATGAAACAACCTTTCTTGCTGAAAGTAAGGACTTGAAGCACTTGCTGATGAAGATCAAGGATTCAGTGTGATTTAAAACTCAATGCAAAGAAAACCAAAATTCAAAATTGGATCAATTTGTAACGTCATGATGAACAAATAAAACTTTGACATTATCAAGGATTTTACTTTGTTTAGATGCTAAATCAACATTCATGGAAATTGCAGGCAAGAAATGAAACACTAGATTGCATGGGGAAATCTGCTGCTCAAGACTTCTTCAGAGTGTTGAAGACCAAGGATGTCCTTTGGGAATTGAGGTGTGCCTGTCCTAACATTATTTTCAATAGCCTCATATGCATGTGAAAGTTAGACATTAATTTAAGGAAGACAAGAAGAATCAAGCTATTTGAATTATAGTGCCGGACAAGATTATTGAAAATACTATGTTGTTAGACAGAAAACAAATCTGTCTTGGAGAACACACAGACAGAATGCTCTTTAGAAGCAAGAATGCTTTTCAGTGCTGCATAGTACTCCATTGTGTGTATATGCCAGAGTTTACTAATCCACTCATCTATCAATGGAAACTTAGGCTGTTCCCTGGGAGATGGTCAACAGAAAAGTGGGTGAAGGGAGACGTTGGGCAGTGAAAGATATGATAAAATAGTAATTTATAAAGTATTAAGGGTTCATGAAGGAGGGGGAGCAGGGAGTGAGAGGAAAAAATGTAAAATGAGGAGCTGATTCCAAGGGCCCAAGCAGAAAGCAAATGTTTTGAGAATGATGAAAGCAACGAATATACAAGTGTACTTTATACAATTGACATATGTATGGATTGTGATAAGAGTTATATGAGCCCCCAATAAAATGATTTTTTCTAAAAAAGAAGCAAGGATGGTGAGATTTTGTATCACATATTTGTGATGAAGGAGACCAGTCCCTGGAACATCCTGCTTACTCAGCAAAAAAGAGGAAGACACTTAAGATGTCTGCAATAATGGGTTCAACCAGAACAGCCCTCATAAGAATGAAGAAGGACCAGGAAGTAGTTTGTTCTGTTGTACATATGATATCTGTCAATTGGAACCAATTCTATAGCACCCAACAATTGAGATAAAAACTACGGACTGTAATCCCATATTCATGACCACTTCTCTAGATGGTCATGTCTATGAACAATATGCAAAAGGCCTCTTCCTGTATGTATTTTTTCCACATAACGTTAACCATGCCGGACTCGGATTTTGAGGTATATTGTGGCATTTAAATGGTCCTAAATACAGTAGAAACCCGGACCTTGATGCTAACCTGTTCTAGAAGGAGCAGAGGCAATGAAGTCAAGGTCCCAATCAATTTTTCCCATAAGAAATAACTGAAAACGGATTAATCTGTTCTCAATCACCACATTTTACCCTAACCTGGCCTTTTTATACAAAACATTACACAGAAATTTCAAAGTAAATAAATTCAGAGTTAAAGAAAATAATTTAAATAAGAAACACAACAATAAAAAAGTTCTTAACAACTACAGTATGGACCCTACCTTGGGATTGATGAGGATCTGGATCTGTGGATACGGATGTTGAGAGGAGTCATTGTGTGGAAGGGGAATCCCCTTGCACAAAATCAACTATTACCTGCTTTTCAGGAGTTTTTTTTTTCCCCCCTTCTTTGCTTTTTTTCACTAGGACCTGGCTGGCTTTCTCTAAAAACAAAAAACAACAAACCCCAACTGTCTAATGTGGTCTGCTGTTGGCGTTTCCTTAACTGTTTTCTAAAAGGGTTTTACTAAGTTATCATCAGCAATATCGATAACACGGTTAATCAGTTCCACATCATGATGATTCTTTTCAAAAAACTCTTTCTTAGGACCCATGTTTGTTTGTTTTTTGTTTTATCAGAAAACCGTACAAAAAGCCACAAAAACTATAGCAAAACGCTTGGAACACAGCTGCAAAAGGTTTAAACAATGCGTATTAACAACGCCAACTAACGCCGAGTGACTGGAACACAAACTGCTTTTGTTTACAAGAATCCTGGGCGTCGGGTGGGATTCCAATGTTTTGTAAAAGCTCTGATGCAAAATTTTCTCTGCATTTTGCATCAAAATCTGATATGTCGGCTAGTAGTGGGGTTCTACTTCATTCAAGTTTGACCACCAGTGTAAGTTATTTGAGGTATTCTCTGTTTTATGCATTTTGTGCTCATATAAAATAAGTAACTTTCATTAGATGCAAATATTTCTATCAAAAAGAAATCAAGCTCTGGGCTTACATCCTTTTACATCAGAGAGTAATATATAACTTGATTCCTTCACTTGGTTAACATTAGACATTATATTGAAAAATCTGCGTTCCGTGTTATCTATATTTAGTAAAGGCTAACACTAATCCTCAGTGTGACAATGACCTTTTCTATGTTTCTTGGTTGAAATTAGATTGTATTGAATCTTAGTGTTTATTACCATTTAAATGAGATATTTATGAAAAAAAACCACTGCAAGAGTGGAACATAATATGTTGTAATGAGTAAGAGTCCTCCATTTTGTGATAATAGTGTGGACGTTGTTACTGTGTGTCATTGTGTGATTCCAATGTATGCCCGTCCTATGGCACAGAGTAGAATTGCCACATAGGATTTACCAGGCTGAAATCTCAGTTTACAGAAGCAGATGCTAATTTTTTTTCCCACAAAACAGCGGATGTGTTTGAATGGTAGCCTTTCAGTTAGCTGAGCACGTAATCACTGGACCATAGGAACTCGGCCCTCTTCATCTCTCACTGCCGTTGAGTTGATTCCAGCACAGGGGACCCCATAGATCAGGGCAGAACTGTTCCTGTGGGTTTCAGAAACTGACTTTTCTTATGGCCTATTTTTAATTAATTAATTTATTTATATTATTAATCATTTTATTGGGGCTCATACAATTCATCACAATCCATACATACATCAACTGTGAAAGTACACTTATACATTTGTTGCCCTCATCATTCTCAAAATTCGCTTTCTGCTTGGGTTCCTGGAATTAGCTCATTTTCCTTTTTTCCCCTCCCCATTCCTTCCCACTCCCCTCTCCCTCGTGGACCCTTAATAATTTATAAATTATTATTATATCTTATCTTACACTGCTCTGCATCTCCCTTCACCCACCCTTCTGTTGCCCATTCCCCAGAGAGGGGGTTCTATGTAGATCCTTGTAATAGATTCCTCCTTTCTACCTCACTCCCTTCCCTCCCCTTATCGCCACTGTCACCGCTGGTCCTGAGGGGTTCATCTGTCCTAGATTCCCTGTGCTTCCACTTCCCATCTGTACCACTGTGCATCCTCTGGACTAACTAGGTTTGCAAGGCAGAATTGGGATGATGGTAGTTGGGGGGAGGAAGTGTTTAAGAACTAGAGGATGGTTGTGAGTTTCATTGTTGCTATACTGCACCCTGAGTGACTCATCTCCTCCCCACTACCCCTCTGCAAGGGATGTCCAGTTGTCCACAGAGGGACATTGGGTCCCCATCACGCGCTATCCTCATTCACAATGATATGATTTTTTTTAACACACACGCGCACACACACACACACACACACACACACATGCCTTTGGTGCTTGAAGCCTGGTCCCTTCGGCCCTTCATGATCACACATGTTGGTGTGCTACTTCCATGTGGGCTTTGTTGCTTCTGGGTTAGATGGCCGCTTGTTTATTTTCAAGCCTTTAAGTCCCCAGACGCTAGAGATCTCGATAGCCGGGTACCACCAGCCTTCTTCACCACACTTACTTATGCACACATTCATCTTCAGGGTTTATGTGGGGAAGGTGATCACTCAGTGATGGTTTTTGTTCTTTGGTGTCAGCTACCTGATCCCTTTAACACTTTTTGTTCACACAGGCTTGTGTGCTTCTTCTCTGTGGGCTTTGTTGCTTCTGAGCTAGATGGTCGCTTGTTTGCCTTCAAGCCTTTAAGACCCCAGATGCTATATCTTTTGATAGCCAGGCACCATCAGCTTTCTTCACCACATTTGCTTATGCACACGTCTGTCTTCAGCGATCATGTCGGGAAGGTGGGTATCATGAAATGACCGTTTAGCTGAGCAAGGTGCTCTTGCATTAAGGGAATGCACATGAGGAGGCCCAATGTCCACCTGCCACCCTACTACTAAACCTATAAATATATGCACATAGGTCTATTTCCCCCATAATCTTAAATATATTTACACATGTACATGTCCGTATTTAGGCTTCTATGTATTCCCTCTGCCTCTTACTCCTTTCCTCTATTTCCCTAAGCTTTCCGTGGAAAGCCTCTTCTTTCTTCTGTGGAGCCACTGCTGGTTTCGAACTGCTGAGTTTTGGGGTCGCAGCCCAAGGAGTAACTACTACACAATCAGGACTCCACTGACAGAAAGAATACTCCCTCAAAATATCGGTGCCCTTGGGTTGATTCTCAATCCTAGTAACCCGGTAGGATAGAGTAGAACCGCTTTCTAGTGTTTGAGAGAATGTAAATATTTACACTCCCATGGAGAAGTGGTAGAAACTAAAAATATCTGAGATTGGTTGAATAGAGTTGTAATTATAGAAAATCATACCTGCAGAGATATTGCACTATGACAATACCTTTATTTTATTTTTAATCAGATATAAGGAAATCTAAGGACTTGCCTCCTTATTGCAGATTTTTTATATAGAAGTGAAAGAGTGTTTAAATAATGGCTTTAGATTAGTTCTCTCAAGCTGAAGTTGTTTCAATTGCATAGCTTAATATTTTTAAGCTAACTGAATATCAGTGGAGAAAATGAGGCAGTCTATGTATTTCGCTTTCAACAAGTCCCTGTCATTGATTTGATTCTGATCGTAGAAATGCTGTACAGTCAATCTTGATTAGCCCCATCCTCCCCCAACCGAGTGTCTGGTGAGATTGCACCTTGGGCTTTCTGCCCAAACCTGATATCTAGCCCCCAGCACCACCAGGGCTCCTTAGACTTCACCGTCAGTCACCCTTAATGGAGAAACAGTCTCTGCCGTGTTCACGCTTCATCTGCACTATGAAGGAGAGAAGAAGACACATATACATACATATTCTCTACTGGCTACTGTGAAATATAAACAAGATATAAGAAAAGAAAAATGTTTCTGTGGGTTTTGGGAAAGTGGTGTCATCGATAAAAAGTTAGCTCAAGGATTGATGAGAAAGAGATTTTATGGCAAGGGGAGTAAAGATAATTAAACAGAATTTGAAGGGAAAAGTTTGATTTCCTTTTGAAAATATGTATATCCTTATTTAAAAGTTGGGGCCCAAACTGTTAGGAAAATAGTCCCATGATCACAGAGCAAATCAGGAGTGCTGCCTGGATTTCATGTCTGTCAAACGACTTTGCCAAAGAGAAGTAAGTGTTTTGACCTGGAGACTGGGAAAGACATAAATATAATAGGCCTCTTAAAACTCAGTTCTCCAACCTAGTCCTAGATCTCATTCAACTTTGCTTTTGGCCTCATTCATTTATACTTTGCAGTATTGTTTCCCTTCCACTTATTTCTCATGATTTAATAAACTAAAAGACTTGATTTCAATGTTCTCTGGCTACTGCCTAAGCAACATTTTCCAAAGGGACTAAAGACGAAGCCATTGAAGTGCATCAGACAAAGTTTGCCTGCTTAATTAACATTTCTAAAGAGTATGATGGGAAGTTTTCCCCAAGTTCGTGGCTCAGTTGTTTCACAGTCTGGAACCAGGGTGGTGTACACACATTTTAGAACCACAGAAATTGTGCACTGTCTCTCATTCTTATTTCTATAAACCACCTCCTACTATTTTCCTAATGCTTGCTTAAATTTTCTACCTGATTCATCTTTTCAACCTCTCTTCCTGAAAATATTTTTTAACAAAATATGGTAACTTTATCTTTGTGCATTGCAGAGAGGACCTTTATTATTGTGATTTATACAGATATGCACACATCAACACAAAGGTTAGTCAAAAGTACTCTATTAGGGTTTCATCTCAAACATGCATGCTTTTATTCCAAACAAACCATGTTTGAACATAATCTGTGATCAATGGATGGTGGCCGATGAGTTCGCTCATTAGGGTAACTTTAAAGAAAAAAAAAAAGATCGTATCAAGACAGTGGATTTTTTTCTTCTTCAAATTCATAAAGAAATGTTCACAATTATCAGCCATTTTAGAGCAGTAAAATACAATGCGATATCCTTGCACACCAGCGTTGTTCAGCACCCCAGGAAAGAACACCTGCTGACGAAGGTATGGCGATGCCTGAGTCCTCACACACTGCTGGGGGGATTGTCACATGCTTTGGATGGCACCGTGGCACTTCCCTACAAGCTTGGGGAAATCGAAATACCGTATGACCCAGCAATTTTACCTCTAGGTATAGATCCTAGGGAGAGAGGAGCTGTGACACAAATAGATGTATTTGTGCCTACTCGCTTTCATGACAGAACTAGCCACAATGGCACTAAAAAGAAGAAAAACAACTGACTTTCCTATCAAGAGAAGAGTGGATACATAAACTGTGGTATACACACACGATGAGATATCTGCAACATTCAAGAATAAAAATCTGTGAAAGAACGCATGACATTGACGATGCTGGAGCGTATTGTGCTGGCTGAAATTAGTCACATAAGAGCGGATATTTTATAAGATAGTTATTATACACCAAAAAAAAGAAAGGGTCTTCAAGGGTTTCCTGGGGTAAGAGAGGAGAAAGGGTAGACAAAAATACACACACAAACAAAAACTTTGGTTTCCTGGGCGCCTGCTAGGCCAGAGAAACTTCAGAGCAAGAGGTCAGCTCAGAAGGAGATGGAGATTGTTTGAAGGGATTCCCAAGGGGCAATCTGAATAGATTTTCCTCAAAAGATACAGGACAGTCACAAGTATGGATTGGGAATACATTGTAAGGAAACTGAAAACTGCATTGGTATGAAAACCCAAACAAAACTAACCTACGGCCAGTGAGTTTCTTTTGATTCGTACTGACTCTATATCCCATTTCTGAGCCTGTACATGTTTAGGGAGGAGATAGTTCATCTTTTTCTTGCAGAGCTGTGGTGGGTTTGAACCACTAACTTTGAGGTTAACAACCTATCATTCCTCCAACAGTGCTGTCAATGTTAGAAAATGGCTGGGAATTTTACACTGAGGATTTTGGGCTGCTGCATCCCAGCAGTGCACCCTCTCATTTTTCAAGGTCGCAATTGTTGTTGCCCTTTGAGTATTGCACTGGGAAACCGTGCCCCGGGCACTCTCAGACCCTATCTTGCCCCTTTAAACAACTTTCCCACATACGTCAAGGAACAATGCAAATGAGCAAAATCTGAGTTCTTTGAGAGGGCAAATAATGCCATTTTGATGTAATGGATATCAAAGAACATAGAATCTTTCAGGGAAGTGTTTAAGCAAACACTGTCTTCAGAAGTACGGAGGCTATGTTGAGAAACAAAATATTTACATTTCACATTTTAACATGTACCATCTAGTGAGTGACGTTTGTTACGCTGATCGTGTTGTACAACCATCATGAATGGATGTTTCTGAAAACTTCTATCACATTTAAAAGAAGCTGTGTGCCCCTAAACAACGACTTCTTTCACCCTCTCTCCCAACCCTTTGGGCCCACCAATAAACATCTATCTATATACATTTATCTGCTCCAAAGGCTTCATATAAGTGGGCCACATAATATTTGTTTTTATGGTTTTGTGACTGTCTTATTTCCCTCATCCTATTTTAAAATTTTAATCTGTGCTGTAGCATGTATCAAAACATCATTCTTTTGTGACACAGTAAATATTCCCTTGCATGTCACATCACATTTTGTTTGTATCTTCATTTCTTGATGGACATTTTTGTTGCTTCCATCATTTGCTTATTATCAATACTTCTACAATGAACATTGTTCTGTTTATATTTATTTGTGTTACTGCTTTGAATTGCTTTGGGGAAAATCTTTAGGAGTAATACTGCTATTTCATATAAAATATCTTACAGCTTGAGGAACCTCTAATTTCCATAGCTGCTCTTCAATTTCACCTTCCCACTTGTAATAGATGAGTCTGATTTCTTTATATCATTGTCAACACGTCCTATTTTCTTCTACTATTTTTTCTTTTTAACTCACTGTTGTTTTGATTTGCTTTTGATTAATCATGATGACTAATGACTAATGACTAATGATGTTGAGCATCTTTTTGTGTGTTTGTCATTCATTTTTATTTCTTTTTTGGTGAAATGTAAATTTAAATTCATTGCCCATTTGTAAATTAATTTTTATTTTTAAATTCTAGTTCTTTTTATATTCAAAATATTAAGCCATTCCCAGATATATCATCCCCCAAAATGTTATCCCACTATTTAAGTTGTCTCTTTACTTTGTTTATAAAGTCATTTGATGAACAATATTTTTTCATTTTGATGAAAGAATTCAAGATTCAACAATAAAAAAATCTGTCAGTGTTATAGACCACTGTGTTAGTCAGGGTAAACCAGGGAAACAAGTCCACAGAAACTCATATGTATAAGATAGAATTTTATATAAAGGGTAAGTGTACATTAAGAAAGCATCCCAACCCAGTGCTGCCCAAGCCCTAAATCCAACATCAGTCCATATGTCCGACACCAATCTACAAAGCCCTCCTCAATCTCACAAAACACACACAATGACACCAACTACAGGAGGAAAGCCAAATCGGTGAGTGTGTAAGCATCTCAGCACTGGCAGGGGTCTCCACGTGGCTGCTCAGCACCCAGGGCTGCATCAGGGTAGGCCCATGTGGCTTCTCCTCATGGATGTCTTGCAGGAAGTGAGCCTTGCCAGCTGAAGTAGGGAACTGGCTAAGGCAGCTGCACCCTGGTCTGACCATCAGAGAGCAAGAGACCCAAGAACTAGAAAGGCGAGGCTCAAAGAGCCATTTATCTCTCCGCCCCTCAGTTAATCCTACATGTGTTTATCAGCCACGTTGGCACAATAAACCTTAACTATCTCAACCACATTGATAGAATAAGCACATATTCACCTCAATGGACATAGAATAGATGTTTTACAAAATCAAACATCTTTTTGTGATAAAAAGTTAAAATTTTTAACAAATTAGAAAAGAAGGAGAATTTCTCAATCTGACAAAGAGCAATTGTGGAAAAGGCCACAGTTAAGATTTTACTTAGTAGACACAGAATAAGAGTTTTCCCTATAAGATTGAATATAAGACAAGGAAGTCCTTTATCACCATTGCTATGCATTAATATACTGGCAGCTCTAGCCAAACAAATGAGACAATGAATGAAAAAATATATGCATATATAGATCAGCGCCTTCAATGTAGTAATGTTTATTGTAAATTGTTTTTAATTACCATATATATTTGAGTATAAGCCTACCAGAATATCAGCAGAGGCACTTATTTTATCACAAAAACTGCATAAAAAATGTGCTGAAAGCTCAGCTTATACACGATTATATAAGGTATTTTACTTATTCATTTAATTTATTTATTTGGGTTTAGCATACTATAGAACTAGTGCTTCATGAATATTCATTGAGTTGAATTCCAATTCATAGCCACACTATAGAACATAGTCAGACTACTAAGCTGGAGGACTTCCAATGCTCTAGACTGTATGGAAGGAGATAGCCTCATCATTGAGGGGCTGATGTGTTTGAATCTTTTGGCTAGTTGCAGAGTGCATATTGCTGCACCACCAGGGCTGTTACTGTGCTTCTGTACACATTATCTAAAGGAAATATTTCTATAACCTGTATCGGGTTTCTTTCTTTTTCCGGATAAAAATAATAATAATAATAATAAAAGATTGTACTGAAGCTCTGTCTGGGGCAAAACATGAATTCAAGTATTTAAGCCAAGGATAACAGTACGGATATTCTGCTATAATCTGAGAAAATGTCTTAAAGACTTGATCCTAGGTGTGAGGCTTCTTTGTTTCTTATGTTAGGGTTAAAAATATGTTTGAGTTATAACTGAGTGGAAAAACAATAATATAACTGGAATTGGTTCATCCTTATTTTTCTAAGACACCTTGAATAGAACTTTTACTCGGTAAAGATTTTTGAGGTTATTTTTACTTAGAGATTCAAACAGTAACATTGATCTATTAATAATTTATGCAGCTAACTCTTAAAATTTGGTAGTTAGCTTCCTCGCACCTGATGTCTTTTTCCCAAAATGGAATTAAAATCTGACTACCATGTGTTCTCAGTTTAAACGCAGATATACACATGCATACACAAGGATTACAACACGATTGTTTTTAGGCCTTATGCTATGTCTGCATCAACTAGAAATTAAAAGTTGGTAAGAAAAATTGAAAAGCCAGAAAAATTATGTTGGAAAGAATATTTTTCCAATTCATAATAAAATAGTATTTACTTCTAAGTACTGTGTTCTTGATAAATACCTAATTGTCTTCATTCATAAAAGGAAATGTGCTTTACTTTTATAATCCAAACCCACAGCCATGGGCTCATAGTGAGCTAGCCTATAGGACAAAATAGAACTGCTGCATAGGATTTCTGAGACTGTAAATAGTTATGGAAGCAGACAGCCTCATCTTTCTCTTATGGACCATCTGATGGGTTTGAACCACCAGTCTTGAAGTTAGCAGTCTAATACCTAACCCACAGCACCACCAGGAATTTCTTTTCTAGATTCTTATAAAATGAAGGTTGTGTATCTTCTCTAGGCTGAACTACATTCAAATAAATGTGTGCATTCAAATTTATCTTTCAAGTCAATCTGAGTCTAGACATGAAAATTGGTGGCAGGGTCAGGGTGAGTCTTCTTATAGATTTTCAATATGATATCAATCTACATGAAAAATGGCCTTCGTCAAAATGTATTAAGGTATCCCAACTTTCAGAAAGAAACATTAAGCACAGTAAATTCTGGGAGCACAACCTAGTTTTTAAACCTCTCCAATGGTAGTAAAATTTTTACAATTAATATAGCACCAAGCCCATTCAAAGAGCGTGATAGTAGGATCTGTGAAGACCTTCCACGGTGGACATTAGGAAATTAGTAGGGGTGACCATGGCTCAACAGACTACATTTCTTCTTTGCTCTTCTTCCAGCTCCTACGGGGAAAAACCCACACAGAGATGCTATCCAAAGTCCACTGGGACTTGCCTCCATCTTTTCATGATGATGTGTGAATGAAAAGCTGAGTGTGAAGCATGTGTTAGCTCAAAAATGAACTCAAAGTTAGAATGGATATCATAAAGCAGAACCAAAGACTAGGAAATTTCCTGAACAGCATTCTATTATCTGATGCCAGCATTTTGGATTTACATCATAGTTTTATATCTGAAACTCAATATGTGTCCAAATACTTTCTCTTTCCCTTCTTCATGAGGTCATTATAACAAGAACAGGAGGCATTCTTTCTATTGCAAGAGAGGTCACCTTGCACCCTGGGGTTTAGACAGAATCTGGTCCTGTGCCATTCCACAGTTAGCAAGGTGATCCCACTGTGCACAGATATTTGGGCTTCATAGTTGCCAGTCTCCAACTTTGGAATAGAATCCGTGAACACTAGTGCAACCCTTCACCACTGAAACAGCAAAGCCCTGTTGAAAATCTTTCCATCCAATGCTTATTTGAAGCAATTCCCAGCAACGCACCCACTCCTGTAATGCGCAACATCTGAATCACAGCCACACACAGTTAATCTGAGGGAAGTAGGAGACAGTGAAGAGATAGTTCCCAGATAAGCATGAGTTCTGTACAGTTTCTGAAAGATGCTGCTTCTACTGGAACCAGAAGAGACGAAATTCCTTGGATAATATAGTCCTTCAAGAGGTTGGAAACAGCCGCTGTACTGTCTTCTTAAAAAATGCTCTTTGATTTCAGTAAGAAAAAAAGACATCATGCCAATAGGTATCAAACAATAAGGAGACTTTATTTTATCGAGAATGACACAACCATACTTTAAAATTTGAGCTAGAGTCTATGAATAGGGGGTTGCAAAATGAATCCCACAAGAGCGTTCGCCTGTTTTAATTTGAATTCATCTCTAACATTTAAAATTTAGATTTCTTCCAATGATCCAATTTCTGCCTGTCTTAAAAATTGGGGAAAAAATTAAAACTGAGCTCACATTCCTGAATTTCAATAGTTGGTGAAAGTTTATTGCCATAATCTCCATATTTTGTGAGTCAACTGGACATTTAAGGTTAAAGGATGCTCTCAGGGGTGCTTGAGTTGTAAGAACTAAGAGATTTCCCCAGTTACAGAGCAACTGTGTGATATTGAGAGGCGTATCGAGATACATTAGGTACATTTTACACATTGTGATCTGTCTTTAGTTCTGCATGTAATGCCCAGAAGGCAGATCCATGAGAAGGCTCATTAAACCCTAGGAAATAAACAACAAAGCTCGCTTGCAAATGCCTGAGCTTTTATAAACCCACACTGCGCCCACCGCCTAATAAACACTTGGAATGACCACTCACATGTACTTGCTGTGACATTCTCAAAAGCCCTGGAATTTCAAGGATGGTTCCAGTGTCCTTTTCGATGATGACTGTGATGCTATTCCTCTTGAATCAGTCATTCCTGGCCATCATAAACCGTACGACTGCCTGATTCAAGATGGCCGATACAGTCCATTTCAGCTCAGTAACACCTAGGATAGCAATCTCTCTGTGTTCCATTTCATTTTTGATGATTTCCAATAGTCCTAGTTTAGTACTTTACAGATTTCAAATTCTCATTCTTAATAGAGGTTTTCAGCTGTTTTTTCTCATTTTGAGTCATGCCCTATCAGCCAATGATGGTGACGAAGGCTTTACTTCATGCACATCCTTATGAACCACTTTACTTGGAGAAGGCAGCCCTCCCTCAGTCATACTGTGAGTACCTCCCAACCTGAGGGGCGCATCTCCGGGCACGGTCTGCTGCTCTTTATGAGGCTTACGTATCTGACAATGTTTCAAAGCTCTCCATAAGGTTTGCAGTGGCTAATTCCTCTGAAGTGAACAGCCCATTCCTTCTCCCTTGTCTGCTTAGTTTGCAAATGCTGCTGAAACCTGTTCACCTTGGGTGACCCTGCTGCTATAAGAAATACCAGTGACATAGCAACACAGCATCCCAGCAACACACAAGCCACCACAGGATGACAAACTTGATAGACCAGTGATAGCAATGTCAATATAGAGATTAAAAAATCAACGACAAACATCAAATCACTACCATCGAGCCACTTCTGATGCATTGCGGCCCTAATGGGGAACCAATACAGGGAGTATATCTAAAATTTTAATTTATAGAACTTAGGTCATAAATAGTGTTGTGTAGAAAAAGAGAAGCTTCCTGGATTTTTTTGTCATACTTCAATTCATATAGTCATATCTTTTCCTCAGTAGTGAAAAATTGATTTTTTTCAATTCAAATTCACTCAGTTAAAGAATTCATCAGATAATCCCAACATGTCTTTAAATTCTAAGAACATTCTCTTAACGTTCAAGCCCCTAAAACTGACCATTTTCTACAAAGGAATAATAATGTCTATTTTCACTTGTAATATATTAAAAAAAAGTGTGTACATTGTCACTGATCAAAAACGGAGTGTTACATTTTAAAGGCCATCTTGAGAAAAAGGAATCTCGGCTGAATATACAGCTTAACTCCTTCAGTCTTGCTGAGTTTCATTTGTCTGTGCAGAATGCTCCCTTTTCATTCATCTTGGGAAAAGATGCCAGTGTTCATTACATGTACTTTTTGTTACATGAAAATTAACGTGACAATTAAATAGCATTCCACTAATGTGAGTAAACAGAACCCAGCAAATGCTAAGAATAGTAAAACCACAAAAGGAACTCAATATTCCAAAATATATACTGGAAACTATAGCTTGAAGTATGTTATGGAACTTTTGAAAGGACTTCAAGAATTTGGTAGAAAATTCCATTAGCTTTCAGTTCCATCGTTCTATGAAACTTTTGAAGCCTCCTTGTATTTCCAGTATCAGAAAAATATATAAAGAGTTGCATGTAGAAATTTATTTTGGTACATAGACTGCAGTTTTATTTATATGGCAATGTTGCTAAATTTAGAAATTTTCTCTTCTCTGTTACCAGATGTAAACCAGTTTTCTTGGAAGAAAAGTAAGATTCTCTCTGTAACCTATTTAATATTCATTTTTAAGTTTAATTTTACCATAGAATTCAGTTATAAAATGAGTTTTTTACAGCCCTTTGCTCTTGAAGTGATTTGGTTACTAAAGCACGACGTACTTTTGCTACTTGAATTCTCTCACATTTTAGATGCTTGCAAAAGATATATATTTCCAATTCTAGATAAAAACCATGATTGAATTTTATTTTAATATAAATATAATGTTCCTTACTATAGAAAATAAAGTATGTAGAGGCTTTTTCTTTAAAAGGTAGATTTTGTCATTCTTAAAATAAGGGCACAAAACCATAGGTATGCAAGTTAATAGGATTAAAAAAATACCTTTATTGGCATATACTTTGTATGTTCCACATTTTATACTCAATTATATTAAGAATATTTGTGTAATCATCACCACAATTTCAGAACATTTTCTTTTCATAATCATTGTTGATGGCTTCCCATTTCCCCCTACCATGCTCTTAGGAAATTATCAATCCAGTTACTCTCTCTGTAGATCCATCTATCCTGGATTTCATAAACAGACAATTCTAAGAAACAAAAACAGGAAGCAAGTAAGTAAATAAACCCCAACAATAATGACTGGGTAAAGAATAGAAAACCCTAAAAAAAAAAGCAGAAAATATTAAAACTGAAACTTTAGAATTTCAAACTCACAGCCATTGAGTTGATTCCTTCTCATAGTTCCCTGACTCCCTCGCTGGGTTTCCGAGAATATAACTCCTTACAAGAGTAGAAACCTTCCAAGCTGCCGAGGGCTTCAAAGGGGACATCCAATGAGAAGGTATTGTATTTTAACCTAACTACATCCGCCAGCATTGACTTTACTGTGCTCTCCAATAGGCTATTCCCAGCCCTCAACTATGGTCAGAGGGAATTCTCCAGACTTCATCCTTGTACGAACCCTGCACATGGATGATAGCCTTCGGCAAGGCAGATGGTCACAATTTCAATAGGATTTTGATCTTGAGGAAGTTACGTGGAGATCTGGAACTTCAGTAATATGGAGGTACCAAGATGTGGCTTCACCGACAAAGTATTTGTGTGTACCTGCGTCTACGTTTTCATGTACATTATCCAGCACCACGCCTGGCATATTTGCTCCCACTTTACTTGGATACCAATGAAATGGAACTGAATACTTACAGATATAAAACTCACTGCTGGTGAGTGAATTCTGATGCATGGCAACTCTGTAAGACAGGGGAGAGCTGTCCCCGCTGGGTTTCTGACATTGTAACTCTTTATGAGACTAGGCAGTTTTATCTTTGTTCCACAGAGCTGCTGCTGGGGTCATTTTCTTCCCCTTTTTCCCTCTTTACTTTATCACCTGTTAAATTTGTTGGCTTGAGATTCGTTTCAGTCTAAAACCATTAGTGTTCTGGGTATACCTGTGTAGAGGAGGGGAGACGGTGGGAGGAGGTCAAGTTTGAGATGAAACCATAAGAATAAGTCTCCTCTCTCATAACAACATCCTTGGCCAAATAAAAGTTTGAAGCCCTTGGGAGGGGCAATATTGAAGAGGCCTGGGAGAAAAATAACCCATGGTGATTTTATTTTAAGGGTCTCAGGAGGTGGCAAACCTATGGAGACATGATTGCTAGGTGACCCCTAACAGATAATATCATAAGCCACTCCCAGAAAGGACCATTCCTTATTTGAAGCTTGGCGGTAAAGAAGGCATCAAAGAGTCATGGAACCTGAAGATGTCAATCCCTCACGGAACATGGGCAACTCGAGGGTCACCAGGAAAGTGACTGGTACCTCCATCCCTCTCTTGTGCCTTGTTCTGTATAGTAGCTCCAGGAATTGGCAGTTGCTCCATAATCTCAGGCTACTGAAGGTGTGGCCCATAAGGTTACCTGAATTAAATTTCCATCAAGCTTATTTAATGTAGAAATATAGACAACTAAATTTGTAGACTAAATTTCACACTGTTTCTATATTATGGAAAGGGGAATACAAAGCAAAGGGAATCCCAGGCAAGAAGAACAGTCCATGGAAAGGCCAAAACATTGAGATGAGCATGTTTATATTGTGCCTAGAGATTGGCATGACCCTTAATACAAAGAAACTCTAAAGCAAATATGGTATCAAATGTGCCCAATTAAGAACTAGCACATGTTGGCAAATTACCCTTTTCTCTATAATGAACCTGTATAATCAAATCTAGTGTGTGCAAAAATATCTGAGACTTATTATATTTTCAAATGTTCTTCATTCATTCCTATTTACATATGCTGCCCCAGATTTATAATCTAGAAGTCCCAAATGAAATGACATTCCTCTTTGCACTCAAATGGATTTTCATTCCTGGGCTCTTCTGCATCTCTTCTATTATAGCACACTCACAGCCAGTTGTCTGAGTCAAAAAATACTCTGCAAAGGTCTCAATATTCTAATCTAGAGCTATCTGCAGAGTAGACCCTTCTATTAACTTGTAGTCAGAAAATGATGGTTCCTATCACCATAGTTTTAATTGTATTTCCTTTTTCATCTGGTGCACCAACTGTATTTCTTCTATGCAAGGCATCTCTTTCTGAAAAATGTTTGACAACTTAAACGTTTAATACATTTTCTCACCTCTCTTACTCCCTAATGTACAATTTTCATTTGTAAAAGCTGTCTGCAATGTAGCCCCTAAATTATTGCCTTTCCCCCTATTTTGTATATGGTTAGCACATGCTGACCCTGTCTCTTTGCCTTCATAAAAATATGCCTGGATTTCTACATGTATATTTGAGCTTCATTGATCTTTTTGCTAATGCCATTACTTTTTATTAGTGGTTCAAACTTAGTTAGATCCCATGGCCTCATCATGATATGAATATAAGAAAATGTTTTTTCTCAACCTATGAATGTACATTCTCATTACTTAACTATTTTTTTATGGTGGATGTTGCTTTTACATTTTACTTTTTTTATATATAGCGTTAGGCAAAACATTTCCACAAATCTTCCCAAATAAAGTACAGGGACTTTTTAAAGTTCTTGTGACAAAATTAAAGGGATATGGCAGGGTTCAACTCCATCTTCACAGAAATAGAGTAAGGCCAATCAAAGTCAGGCAATTTATCAAAAGTCATTTAACTGATAGCAAATTAAAAATGAATATATAGTTTACTCTGAGCATTTGTTGGCCAAACTTCTGTTTCTCAACTACAACAAGATCACACCACATGAATAGAAAATTAATCATAAATTCAGATTGTAGAGGATTTGCATCTTAAAATAACTCAAGTGAAATTCTACTTAACTAGCATCTGTTCCCACCCACCTCCTCTTCTGGTTTTCTTTCCCTGTAAGTAAGTGTGATTGGGGACATTCCTCAGTTTTCTTTTGTGTTCTACATCCTAACTCAAGATTTAACGTTGAACTTATGATGTGGGATACATAGTTCTGTAAGGAACAAACTATGCATATCTGAATTGAAACCATGCTTTTTAAAAAACAAGATATGCAATTAAGCTAATACTTTCTTATGGTAACATTATAACAAGGTTTCAATGAACATGCATGTGCATATTTTTATTTTAGTCACAAATATGGTTAGTTTGTCAAATATATGGCTTGCTCATTTGTGTTTTCCTTTCCAGGGTTTTATTTTGTTTGCATTTGGCACAGACTGTGGATCAGAAGTCATCCACACTTAGCACCCCTTTCCCCACTAAACATCAACAATCAAGGCTTGGGACTTGTAATCTTGCACATCTATACTTCTTTTTGAAGTTCATTACCATTTATCACCAGTCATTGAGGTCTACAGCACAGATATTAAGAAGTGCCAGTAAATATGCTCACCATGCCCAGGGCTGCCAGTAATAAACAATGGGCCTCCATATGCACTCTGCCATGCTTACCCCAGAGCACCTTTTGTCTTTGTCAGTAAGCAAAGGCAGCAGGTTTGGACATTCCTGAATGCCACTGGGGTGGCATGATGGTGGAAAGTACAAGGAGGTGCTTTGTTTAGTTTGGGTTTTTTTTTATTGATTAATAAATACAAACACAGACTTCAGCTCCAAAGGAAGCTTGGGCTTACTCAGTAATTCATAAATAAACGCGTGTACGTCGTTGCTTCCCGGTGGCCAGCATTCAGTTCTAGGTATGAGGATAGACTGGGGTCTGAATCCAGACTACGACTCATTTTCTTTTAACCTCCTAGATTACCATGCAGGAAGTCCAAAGGAGAAGAAACAAAATGTAATGTCCTGGTTTTTATTCTACCTTTGACACACTTGCTAGTGATATCAAAATGATTGATTCAGGCCTAAAACAGAACAAAATAACTCCAACTGGCCCAAGATTCAGATTATTCATTGCAGCGGGCAGCACAGGCTGCTGTGGTGTGAGATTATATGTATATAATCCATACATATAGATCTATCCACATATATCCATGGATTTAACGGAAATATGACAGGGTATGTTGGCAAAAAGCCAGGATGGAACTATTTACATAATAGTGAAAATGAAGCTACTCATGCCAGTATGGGCCTGAGGTGGCGGTGGTAGGGAGAACGGGGGACGCGCAAGGGGTGCCAGTGGGAGTGACTTTCATTTTCATGGTTCTATCACAACAGAGCAAAAAGATATCAATAATTAACCATGTGGGTTAGAAAACCTACCGCTATAAGACCAAAGTGCAGAACTATTATGAAAAGACATTAAAGTAGAAGTGTTTGTACTTGGGTCTATTGTAATAAGTATGTATTATTCTTTTGCTACAGTACATGTTCATAGCAAGGGTCCCTGCTTCTACAAAATAAAAGCAGTTGGGGGCTGAGAGGCAGAGAGCATGAATGTTTCAGGAAACTTGCATCAATGTTAGGCTTTAGATTCTAAAAATGGACAAATTTTCTTAAGATATTTTTGGTGTTATTGATCAGAGTCAGATGGAAATGACCTACAAAACTTTTCTTTTGGCACTTCTCCCATTAGAAGTATCCCCAAAACGAGCTGTGCCAACAGACTAAAGTTAGTACAGCTCAGTCTCAACAATCTAATATGTATTGAGTTGTGATATTGCCCAGGAACAGTGACAGACACGATCCTAAGTGTGTAATGTTTACTATTTTGTAACACAACCACCCTAGTAATATTACACATCTTCCAATAAAGAAAACACAATTTCTCCAAATAACTCACATTGATGGGAAGTTATATGAATCATTGTTCCATCCAAAGAAGCTCATTTTTCATTAGCAAACTACATCATGCCTAGCTTATCAGATGCTATATCAATTAAACCATTCATGTAAAGTAAAACAACTCAACAAACTGCATTATATTAACTAAATCA
>NW_022103900.1:12068330-12073562 GCF_000313985.2 Echinops telfairi
AAATCAACAATAGCAAAATATCTCACTTAAAAAATGAGTGAAATATCTGAGCATATACCTCAACAGAGAATATATGCAACTAGAAAACAAACATATAAAAGTATACTTAACAATGTTTTTCATCAGAAAAATATGAATTAAGATGAAATATCTGTCCTTTTGAAAAAGACAATACCAATTGCTGGTTAAGAAGAAATCAAAATAACTCTCATTTATTGCTGGTGGATATGCAAACAAATTGCTCAAATATTTTCGAAGATAAATTTGGCAATTCATTACAAATCTAAGCATGATCTTAAAATATGAGCCAGCAACCAGACTCTTCAATATTTACCTATCTAATTAGAAAGTCTTTGTTTATATAAAAATTTGTATGAGAATATTCATAGCTGATTTGGTCATACTCATCAAAAACTAAAGGCAGCCAAAATTCCCTTCAACAGGTGAATGGATAAACAAATAGTGGTACATCCACATATGAAACCATTCCAGCTACATGAACAGTCTGATTTCTTGCCAGTTCACACAACATACACTACTGAGTTCATTACATATCTCCGGTTCACTCATTCTTCTAGTCATTCATTAGCACATGATGGCATAATAGTCTCTCTACCAAGAATGCCGTCCACTCCTCAATTATGGGAATTTCCACTTACCTGGAAGAGCCACCACAGATAACACAATTGCTAGCTTCTAGGATGCCCTGAGTCATTTATTGGGAAGGGAAAGGTGAAGGAATCCATTTATGGGTGCAAATAAATGATCTGTGCTGATATAAACTTTAGATTGTTAAAAAACAGAGCAATCTTTGACCACCAGTTCCCATGCTTCTTTCTTAAATGTTTTTATTCTTAATCTTAACCTTTTATGCTAGTAAAAACATGTCCCTAATATTTTTTTAAAGATGATCTTGGAAAAGTAACTTAGAAAGAAGCTTAAAGATATTGCCACGTATTCATTTGGTCACTTTTAAGAAGATTGACAGTTTGTTGTTCATTTGGGTAGCTCCAGGATTCCATTTTAAACTTTTCCACAATGTATACCCTGAAGACTTACCCAGGCCTGGTAGCAGACATGCTGAGTTTATACAATTTGATTCACTTCAGTGCACAGATGTTCAATATACATCATGGAAATATACAAATTGAAAATCACAATTCTCCCCTTGCTGCTCTTAAGGGACTTATAAATATCCAGGATTCTTTTCAATCAGATTTCTATCCCTGCTAAAATCTTTGAGACAGTTGATCAATGGCTGGGCGCCATTTGAAAATCCATTTCAATCCCCAAGGAAGGCATAGCACTGCATTTTCTTTTTATAGAACTGGGAACATCTGAAAAGCCTGCACCTACTTACTTTGATTTCTTGTATAAGGATGGACCTATTTAGACAAATTGGACTACAAATTTAGACTGAAAGAAAGACCTTGATTTTCAAGCTTATAAAATGTTTTATAGTCACAACAGATCTCTGCAAAACAAAGTTATAAGTTAAATACCCCGAAAGACCTTAATAATTAGATGAATTGTTACTGTGTTAGCCTTGGTTGACTAGAGAAACAAATTCATAGACACTCCTATGTGTATAAGAAGGAGCTTTATATCAAAGAGTGATTGTTTATTAAGAGAATATTCCAACCCAGTCTAATCCAAGTCCTTAAGTCTGATATTAGCCCATGTATCCAATACCAGTCTATAAATTCCTCTTCAGGCTCACAAAACACATGCATTGATTCTGAATGCAGGAAGATCACAGTCCAATGGGTGAAAAGTATTGTGGATCCAGTGATGGAAGCATCTTAGTGCTGGCGTGGGTCTCCCTTTGGATCCTCCAGCACCATGCTCTGACTCCATCAGTGAGTCTCCATGTGGCTTGTCAACAGGAATGGCTCACCAGGAGAGTGTGTGTCACACCTTCAGGGAGGAAGACAGGCATTCTCAAAAACCTCTGGAGAAGGCCATGCCCACACAGTGGCCTCATTGGCTACGACCTGATTGACAGGCTAGACAACACCCCTTTGCAAATTGACAGGAGATTATGTAACTGTGACATTTACTAAAATACAGACACACAAAAAAGTAATTCACTGGTTTAATTTGGCTATTGTTAAATTTAAAATAGACTTTGGCAAATCAGAGAAATTATATTCTTCCCTTACCTAGTTCTGCAGTTATGGATATTAGCCAATGCTTACCTTGTTATTACTGATTACTATGCTTGCCTAGTAGTGGGCCTCTTGAGATTTGAGTTACATCATCACTTTGTGATTCTCTTGAGCTATGAGTTATAGACATGGTAAAATGATAGAAGCTCAAGTCCTATCACAAAGTTATTATACTGATATATCCTTGGAATAGGTCATTTGATTTTTTTTTATCTAGCTTTCTAGATGATTTTGAAATAAAATATGAACCACTGTCTTAGCATGTAAAAGTACCTCTCATCAGATTCATAAAAGAAATATATTACTGTTTTTATTAGCATCCAATATGTAGCTGCCATATTTGTTTTACACTTCTCTATTTTCATTTCTTCAGAATTTCACTTCACATTACTACATCTATGCAATAGTAAAAACAGAGTGAAATATGGAATTAAAAATTCCACTGTCGTTTCTCAAAGGCTTTAGGAAATTTTGAGAAAATAGATTAATATTTATTTTAGAATTATCTGTTTTACCTATGTGTATGTCTTCCATTATAACAGATGAATATAGTGATTTATGTTGTATTGATTCTATATAAATCCTAAAGTGATAAAATTATTATAGAATCCACTGGGGACTCAACCACAATCTCAGAAGTCATCTTTATCCTCTATTTGCAGATATGGAACCTAAATGTTTTGTTTTGTTTTTTAATTTTCAAATAAACTTGCACTTTGTTGGGTATCTGCCATAAATGAATACAAGCCTGCAATGTAATTATGGCTGTCATCCTACAGCAAATTAGTATACTGTGAGCATGAAGACTTCTTACAGTGCTTACTTAACTGGGTCTGTTCTAAAACATGATTGTATTGACAACCAATTTGAGAGACGAGTGGAAATCTGGGGGAAAATTGCAAGAGGAATGTTGGAAAGAAGTGAGAAGAAAGGAATCTAAAAGACTTCTGGAAAAGATTATCACACAAGAAAGTAAAAACATGTCTTTTTTATTTCAATCGGGAATAAAATTACGAATATTTAAAAAATTGATTCAGAACGGGTGTGGTCCTAATTTCTTAAAATTTTCTCACACGAAGCACACAATATTATGCCTTGTCTCTTTGTGTTGGTTGTACTTTCTGCTTAGAAGGATCTTCTCATCTTACAAGGCTCTCCTGACTTCACCTACAAGAAGGGTTGTCTTTCTCTTGGCTTCTCAAAGCGCTAAACATAAAAGGACCTGTGGGTGGCCACTCTGTCTCCTCTAACACTGAGATCCTGTTTTAGTCACCTTTAAAGTCTGAACTTTTCCGTAGAATGCTGCTTACTAGGGCTTTAATAGCTATGACCATGTGGATGGAAAGTGTTAAGTCTTTTTTCCCAGATAGATGCCTCTGGGTGGCATTAATCTTCCGGTGCCTTACATATGGTGATGCTTAATAAATGTATGCTGAATGAATGAAAGTGAAATGAAAACAAACGAGCAAGAACCTTTTGATTAAAGAATTGTCAGCTAACAGACAAACATAAAGAAATTACTGGGAGAGGAATATCAAATCCCTTTTCTTTGTTGTTGGTATTAGTGCCATGAAGTCTTTCCAACTCAGTGCAACCTATTTACGATTAGAAAGTGTACTACAATAAATAAAAATGCTTTTCTTAATCTTTACCTTTCATGGGATTAATCAAAGAATCATGTATGGAATTCCTATTCAGGGTAAGGAAGGAAAGTGTGAAATAGCTCAGAACTGTAACCTAGATTCTTATTTTACCATTGGTAACTTTACTCTGGGAAAGAATTACTTACATATTTTATGTCTCAATTTCTGTTATTTTATGGGGAAAATGAATGTAAAAATAAAATAACATAGTAGATCTACAGTGGTTAGTACCATGCCGTACCCTGCATGCAGAGAATGTTTAATAAGAGTGAGCAATAAGACCAATCATTCTGTCTTATAGCTTTAACGAGTACATGATATTTGAACAAAATGACTATAATACAAGGGAGATAGGGAAAGAATTAAAACACACGAAAAGATAAAAAGATACAGATAACTATTTCGTGACAAATGCAAGGGAGAAAACAGTAGTTTCATGACACAAGGAAAGATAAAGTTCCAGGACAACCCTGAAAGCAGAAATAGTGCATGCTGCATCAGAGATAGATTGACATTGGATTTGGTCTTCAAAGTATCAGTCCCTGTGAGCATATGTCAACCTGCATCCCAGATGGAAGAGACCCTGAGAAAGGACGCTGAACCCCAAAGCTCAGTATGCGTGAGTGAGAGCATAGTTCCATTGTATTTCATAAAGCGCCCTGGGAGGAATTCGATTGAAATGCTACATGCGTCTGTAAAAACTAGCAAGTGGAGGGCCTTCATTTAGTTGACGGCTTTTCCGCACAGGTGAGCCTAGCAGGCACGTTCCTTCCTAACTTGAGAAGCCGTCCCAGAGGTGGTAACTGGGATGTCAATATCACTGTCTTTTCAAAATGCAATGAGTCAATTGGTGTCTAGATCTGGTGTCTTATTCACAAATAAATATTCAAACAGGCCTGTCGCATGAACCTAACAAGAGGTGAGATACAGGCAGTATTGAACAGAAGCAGCCTCTTCACACTAGCGTCCCCAGCCTTTTTCTAAAGGGAATGCTGAGAAAGTAACTGTGCTTAGAACTGACGTGAACGAGCACAGCTGTCTCTGCGCCTGAGTCTGGTGGCGTCTCTATCCCTACCCCCTTCCGTGATTCGGAAGAGATTGAAAAGCACTCTCATCACAGGGACTTGATACCCGATAAAACTGAAATAAAAAAATAATTTTAGGAAAAAAAAGCTCAAGGTCTATTTAGATAGCAAGTAAGAGGTACTGCTATTAACAAATAATACTGAATTAATTCGATAATGCTATGTATTTAGATTTATAAGTTAAAATGTTAAACAGTTACAGCACTGCTAACATTAAAACTGAATTTTTGAACTTGAAATGAGGCAATTGTATATGAAATAGCTATTTTAGCCACTCAGCTGTGTTTTGGCATGTTTGTTGGGTGCTTCCAGGTCACAGGAACGCACAGGGACCCT
>NW_022103900.1:12073662-12092115 GCF_000313985.2 Echinops telfairi
GAGTAGATCACCTACGACATGCTCTCCCACGGAGCATTGTGTGGCTTTAAATCACCAACCGTGAGGGAAGCAGCTGAGCACTTTACAAGGGGCCACTAGGCTTCCTCTTCTAGAGAATAGAAACACACTTTCAAAACATTTCCTAGGAATACAGCATATTTGATATGCTTATTTTTTTCCTTTTAGGAAAGTTACATAATTTTAAATATAACCATTAATTTCAGGTGTTAGAAAAACATCCCAGAGACTGTGGGCTATATATTGCTCTACATTAAAAACTCAGATAACTGAAATATATGGGTATAAATATTTATCGTTATTGGTGTACATGTTTAAGACATAGGTATCTATTTTAAGGCATATATACATATATTCAGATGTGTTTGTTTAAGATACATGTATAGAGTATATATGTATAGATCTTCATCAAGATAGAAAGGATTTATCTATATATATGTTAATATCATATGAAAAATAATCTTACATAATTAAGAATTATGCATGCTGTGCATATAAAAAAGAAAGCCTATTTAAGATGCCTCATTGAACCCGTAACCCTCCATGACTTCCATAATGATAGGAAACAGCTGAGCTCCTGGGAAACGGCCGTAGCCTTGCTCCTGAAGGGAACATTGCCAGGTATTGCAGGTATTATTCCCAAGGCGAGCCCTTTATCCCTGGCAGATTTGCTGACGAATGTGCTAGACAGCATTATTGACTTTTCTAATTAGGCAGCTTTCATATTTCCAAAATGCACGTATCAATTATTGACATCATCAGAATGACAAAATGCCAATACGATTTCACCTCATGAGCGTTACCTAAAAAAGATACCCAAACAACTAATTCAACAATGACCACCTGATGAAGCAGACGTTAGATGGGATCCACAGGCCAACAATAACATAAAAATAGGAACAAATGGAGGAGTCAATTAGTAAACAACTAATTCAATCTTTCATATAAAATATTAGCAGATCACCTGAGTCTCTCAGAAAGGAAAGACCCAAAGTGAGTTTCTGACCTGTGGTTTGAATTATTTAATGAATTCTGTGATCATCTCATTTTCAATGTTCTGCAGATATAAGGCTTATGGTATTATTTAATTGGACAGCTCACAAACCAGTAATATTTTAAAATTAATTTTGGTGTTCTAGAATATTGAGTGACAATTTCTGTTATGAAACAATTTATGTACAGAAGTAGTGTCAAATTTTATCTTAATTGATAAAATATACTGCCTGTGGAGACATGTGACTCTTTAAAAGGAAAATCCCAACTCTTTTTTCCTTTCTTTCGTTCTTTGAATAAAATTATCTATTTCTGGTCTGATTGCAAAACAACATGAATTTGGCTAGCTTTCCCCAATGAATAAATTACTTCCTAAGAAAAATGTGCACACTTTGGGACTCTCACTGAACAAACTGATAATTTTGTGACTGTTTATTTCTCCCAGAGCTCAGTCCTCAGAGCTTGTAAGCAGAATTAGAATGATTATTTAGTAAATCATGTACTATTTCTTGACATTGTATTGTTGTATTCTGAATGTGTGCATGTGCCATTTCTGTTAATATAAATTTTATGAAGACAGCATGCACACATTATACACACACATATTACATCATATATAGATTATTGGGGGAAATAATTAATCTATCTAGAGAAGTTTAATAAATAAAAAACAGAGATAAACATATTTCAGATATTCTACTTTCAGCCAAGACCTTTATAGGTTGAAAATTTAAGAAATTGCAACGTTGGCCACTGCTAGATCCCTAGCATTGGAAGCAATACCTAGACCATAAAACCTAAACTCATTGCCATCAAGTCAATGCTGACCAATAGCAACCCCATAGGACAGGGTAGGACTACCCCTGTGGGTTTCTGAGACTGTAACTCTTCGTGGGATGAAAAAGCCACCCTTTCTCCACTAGAACATAGTGGACAGGTAACACTTTTTGAAAATGATTAATGGATGACGTGGTTAAGAATAAATGTCGCAGAAAACAACTAACTCCCTTGACTCCATTCTCTAAGTTGTGTAACCGTTTGCACCAATTTCCTCGGTGTCCTCCTCCATGCTCACAAACTCACTGCCTGTCTAATCTTTGAAGTTGTTGTCCGTTTGATCCGATTATAGACAGATCCTAAAAGAGCATAATAGTCGAGGCAAATATTCTTTACTAGTTAAATTATTGTTTGGTTTTAAGAAGACTTAAAGGGATATTTTTAAGTATTACCTTAGGGCAATAGTTTTGGGGATTCATCCAACCACCATGACTCCAGGAAGTATCAATACTGCAAAAATTTGAAATTGTGTTTGCATCCCACACCCATTCCTTTGATATGGATTCTTTTGTCAAAATGTTCAGTAATGGTATCCAGGCAGTAATGGGATTCATACTACTAGTCTGATTTCTGATGGTTCCTTTCAAGCTTTTAAAACCCTTAGCAGTACACAACTAACAGAAGGGGGTAGAACAAAAATATTAAACTTATTGTTAGGCTAATCAACTGGAATGTGTCAAACCAAATGATCAAATCACAAGGAAGTGTTTAATTAATATATAATCTCACTTGGGGCTGCTTCTTATATTTGTCATCATCAATATACCTATTAGACAACATTTTCAACTCAATTTTTTACAAGTTTATAACTTAGTCACAGAAATTACAGTAGTCAGATGTGCAACCCTACCCACAATCAATGTAATTTCCCCATCTGTATTCCTTAATCAATAGCCCCCTCCCTCCTTCCTGTCCCAGTGACCACTAGTAAACTTTGGCCTCTAAATATTTACCACCTGTTCTCTTTCATTTGTCCTTTTATGGCCGACTTATTTCTCTCAGTATAATGTCTCCAAGCTCCATCTATATTACAGCATATATAAAAATTGTATTTTTCTGACCAGCAAAGTAGCACACCATTGTTCTATATGCACCACATTTTGTTATTCTTCATCTCTTCAGGAGTATTTATCCCCCCCCCCTTGGGCTATTGTGAATATACAAGAATACTGGTATACAAATCAGTTTGACGCTCTGATTTCAAGTATTTTTGGTCTATAACTGTGAGTAGAATCATTGGGTCATTTGAAAATTCTATTTTTAGTTGTTGTTTTTTAACTGCTTCACCATTTTCCACAACAGCTTTGTCATAGTACATTCCCTCCATTAATAGGTAAGTTTCTAATTTCCAAACATCCTCTCCAATGTTTTGATTTTCTATTTTGGATTCATTTGTTTGTTAATTTCAGCTAACCAGGTGGACGTGAAATAGTCTCTCATTGTGATGGCACTCAATATTTTTAAAACAAATGAATCAAAATTGCATAAAATGCACCACAGAAGTTCATCAAATAAATACTGAAATATCACTACTGTATTTCACTATAATGAAGTAATTGAAGACTTTAACAAACATAACTTCAATAAAATGGTGGTAGAGTTCAAACTATAAGGAAAATAGAGAATTATAAACTGTGAGTGATTATTTCCCTTTAAAAATTTAACCAAAAAAATTAGAGAACAGGTGCTAAGATTTGAAAAACAAGGGCTTCAGAGATGAGTGCTTGTCAAGAGTGACAACCCTGTAGATCTAAGGGCACAATGGGTGAGAATCAAGTAAATGTAAAATGAAGCACAGCAAGGAGAATGAAATCATGTGGTGGTAATTTTTGGATAACAGTAACAAAGTTATCCAACGTCATTGCTCATCCTACTCTAAGTTCTAACATGGAGTGTGTGATCCCATGGGGTGTGCTTGTTGCGTCTACTAGTCTTTCTGTCAAGGAGCCTCAGGTGGAATCCATTACCATCTATTTGTTAGCAAGCAAGAGTTTTAATATTTTGCATCCAAGGAATCTAACTAAACTAAATCAATTACATCTACACTAAATGTACTGATTGTGGTGATTAGCTCTGCTTTCTTGTGTGGTTTGGTTTCCCATTTTTCCCTATTCCCTGTCCGAGGTAGGCAAGCCCAAGAAGCAATCTCATGATCTGAATTCACACTTGAAAGAAAAATGATTGGAAACGGTCAGAAAGGGGGTTAGTACAATCTACAGATGGAGAGCTCATTATGCTTTAGTCCTGGAAACCCCGAGAAGTATGGTGAAACCACTGCTCCCTCTTATGAGAATAATTCTCAGTCATCTAGAGATCAGATTTGTTATATATACAAAACTTCTGAGTGCTTTATAACAAATATATATGTATTATAAATATAGATATGTATATTTATATAATTAAATTTATTTGATTCAGGTTTCGAAACCAATTTGATTTCCATAAAATACATAATTTGGAGCTACTTGTTAGCTCAAATGAAAGTTTCTTTCTATGCTTACAATTAAATTTCTTTCATATGCTTGTTTTCGAAGTGGAAAATAACACTATTTTAAATCTCAAATTTTCCTCTGTTCCCTCTCACCTCTCTCCTTTCCTCCTACTTTCTCGCTTCCTTTCTCTGTCTCTCTTTTCCCTGAACTGGATGACTTTTTGGTGATTATGTTCCTGTTTTGTTTTGTGTTCCTTCCTCTACACAGCTAGTTTTGAGAATGTTTGAATACATTCTTGACTAGATGTAGTGCTTGCCAATAAACGAGTTGTAGGTAGACTGTTATGTAAGTTATTGCTGCTCCGCAGGCTGTGAACATTTGGAGCTCTGTCATTGACAGTTACAGATATTGGGAGCTGTTTTATCTAGACTTACAGGATGTCTCGGTGGATCCTACTCGGTGCCAAAATAACCTGGTGCCATGCATGTACAATATGTCTGTGCTAAAAATTCCTATGAAAAATTTGGATGAGTAACCTCACAGGGACAGTAACTGGGATCTGCTATTTTAAAAACAGAACTAATGTGGTTGTGTTGTTGCTTTCAAAGAGCAAAGACTATATTATGACTAAACACACTCCATTGCTCCACATCTCCGACATAAAACTTCAAGTCCTATAGAGAATACTAGCTTACCACAGAGATTAAGACGCTTGCTTCAGGTTTTGTTTGGCTGTTTTTTATTCATGGTCACAGCAATAGTATAAACTAAATTCTCTCCTAAAAGTATTTTTTACCAAAAAAAAACCCCGTGAGTGTCATCATTACATAATTTCATGTCAACTTCATAAATAAGTGTAAGGGTGGGGTCTAGCCTGTCAATCAGGTCACAGCCTAATGGATACCTCTTTGTAGGCGTGGCCTTCTCATGAGGAGTCTGGTAACTTCCTCTCTTTCTCCCTGGAGGTGGGCCAAACTCTTTCTCTCCCTTAGTCTTCCTGTGGACAAGCCATGTGGAGTTTTGCTGAGACCTGAGTGAGCCATGTGGTGGAGACCTGTGGAGACAGCCCTGTGATGCTTCCACTGCGATTGGCTCCACAAGAGTTTTCACCGGCCGGCCTGTGATCTTCCTGCATTCGGTATCATTGACAGTGGCAACATGAGTCTGAAAAGGAATTTATGGACCAGTATCATACATATGGGCTAATATCGAGTTTATGGACTTGATCTGGAATGGGCTCGGATGTTTTCTCAATATTTAATTACTCTTTTGATATAAAACTCTATCTTACACATATATGAGTTAATAGATTTCTCTAATCAACCCAGACAAACACAGTAAGCTAGCTAATCAGCTTTCTAATCAATGATGTAAACCATTAGCTAGAAAGGGGTAAGAAAGTATGTGTCAGTGCTCCTCAAACGTCCATGTGCCTAAAGTCACTGAAAGGCTTATGAAAATTACAGTGTCATGGTACCCGTGTCATACCCGCTGAAAGAGCATCTCTTGGTGAGGAGCATCTCTTGGTGAGGAGCCTGTAGTAGAGAATTTTGATGATCACTCTCGTTGAATTTGATGTAGGTGGTCCTAGAGCGCACTCCTATACATACTGTACTTAGGCCAAGGTTGGAACTTTATGGGGATTCAGTAACAGGTGGGTTTTCCACTTAGTTGAATTTCCTTCTTTCTTTCTTTCTTTCTTTCTTTCTTTCTTTCTTTCTTTCTTTCTTTCTTTCTTTCTTTCTTTCATTCTGTCTGTCTGTCTGTCTGTCTTTCTTTCTTTCTTTCTTTCTTTCTGCTTTTAACTTCTATTCATTTAAGATAGTTCGAAGGGATTATAAATAGATGATCATGAGCCAAGATTCATAGGTAGAACAGAGATTACAGACTAGAAAGGGCTGGGGTACCAAATGTCCTCTTTGATAGGACACAGAGTGAATAAAACACCCATGGGAAACAACTGACCAGTGAATGGAGGGGAATTAGGTCATTCCCCAAGCAGAGAAACTCACCATGTTAATTATCTGGGGAAATGACCTAATTTTTCACGTTTCCTTGTCAGTGGCAACCTGACCTAAAATTGACCTCACTGAATGTAAACCAAGTATGTTTAGTAGTCAGACAAATGCCAGTGCCCTATGGTGTTCTCAGAATATTTGTTTTAGTCTTTTATTGGCTTCCCAAAATATCAAATTGAATTTTGACAACCTTAAACATTCTGAAGCCTTTTTATTATCAAACTTGAACTTGTTGTCATAGAGTCATTTCCAACTCATAGAGCCCACAAAAGAGAGGGTTTTCAAGACAAACACTCTTTTCGGGAATAGCAAGAGTCTTTGTTCTTCTGAGGAGTGGCTGGTGATTTAGAACTGCTGACCTTGTAGTTGGCGTTCTACCACTAATCACTATGCAAAAAGGGCCCCTGACTTTTTATATAAGTTATGTTCTTTGTACATCACAAAAGTATAAGACAGGCCTTTAGGCTTGTAGTATTGCTAATGAAGGTGAAAGCCCAGAGAAATTTTGGTATTTGTTATTTGGAGGGCAGATATTAACACATAGGTCTATGACATGTTCAATGTTATAGGTTTTGTGGATCTTTGAAAATTTTGCCTTAATTGTCATTATTTATTAATATCTATATCAATCTGAGAAAATTTCCCATTACAAGTCACCAAATCCATTTCAGTCTGGTGAATAGCATTACTGCAAAGTGCAACTTTGTCCCGATGTTCAAATGAGAACCTGATACTTCCCTCCCTATTTTAGCACCCACTTACCTATTTCACTCTCTTTGCAAGCATAGCCTTGCTAACTAGCTACAAAGCAGCAGAAGAACCTGGGGCCAAAGCTTTCCGTTTACTCCAGCAGGAAGAGAAAATGATTTGCCCTGTCTCAAGTCAACACCTGCACTGAAATCAAATCAGCCTGACTTGGATCTTGGGGCCATTTGTGGGGCATTGTGAGTGGTTTGATTATTAGATTAATTCCATCAGGCCTCACACTTAAAAAATAAAGCCATCCTCCCCAAAAAGGCGTATATGAGAAACACACTGTTTTTCAGTCCTTGAGCCCCAGTGCTGAAGGACACCAAGTCTCTAGGACTCAGAAGTGACTCCAGGGCAGTGTTTTTTGGATTCATGAGCAAAATATTGAAAGACAGAAAAAGCATCAAGAGACAATGAAGGGAGGCCACATAATCTTTGTACCCAAAAGAACTAGAGCTAGTTGATGTGCCATCATTCAGGTGTTAGTAGATGATCAATACCCAACGAAACTGAAGGAGGAAAACCAACCTACCAACAAAACACCAAGTGAAAACCCGGGCTGGAAACTAATGGAAATACAGACTCATGCAGGCTACGAATTTTTGAAGCCACTTACCTGGGCAATTACTGGAAAAGATCCATTTTTGTACCCTTTCCAAAAGAAGGTGGTCCAGCAGAATGAAGACATTATCAAACTATATTAAGAATTTCACGTGCAACTAAAATGTTACTGAAAATAATTTTAAAACGGCACCAGCAGTACCTTGACAGGGAATTGCCAGAAGTTAAAGCCAGATTCAGAAACGGAAGTGGAACATTGCTGAGGCCAGAAGGATTTTTGACTGAAAGTAAAGGATAGAAGAAAGAGGTTAATGTTTGAGTAATTATAAAAAGACATTGAACCGGGTGAATTTTAATAAATTATGGATAACATTGCAAAGAAATTGAATTCCATAGCACTAAATTGTGCTCATGTCGTACCTGTACATAGATCAAAGGCAGTGGTTTGCACAAGACAGGTGAATACTGCATGTTGCATGCTTTCAAATTAAGATGCTGTGTGTGCCCTTTCACCTTACTTATTCCATCTGTTTGCTGAGCAAATCTGAGAAACGCGGTTATATGAAGAACTTCTTTTTTTAAAATCATTTTATTGGGGGCTCATACAACTCTTATCACAACCCATACATACATCAATTGTGTCAAGCACATTCGTACATATGTTGCCATCATCATTCTCAAAACACCTGCTTTCTTCTTGAGCCCTTGGTATCAGCTCCTCATTTTTCCCCCTCCCTCCCTGCTCCCCTCTCCCTGCTGGAACCTTGATAATTTATAAATTATTATTTTTTGTCATATCTTACACCATCCGACATCTCCCTCACCCACTTCTTCACTGTCCATCCCCCAGGGAGGAGATTACATGTAGACCTTGTCATCTAGAACATCACTTCTTGATTGAAGGAGCCTTATTAACAACCTGCAGTATGTAAATGACACGAACTTCCTTGCTGAATGTGAACAGGACTTACAGCACTGCATGATGAAAAAGTACATAATACACCTCAATGTAAAGAAAGCAAATATCATCTGACTGGATCAATATGGACCAAGATCATGATAAATGAAGAAAGATTCAAATTGTAAAGAATTCCATTATTTTTAGATTCACCACAGATTTTATTATGCTGATAAATTATAAGATATCACAGAATAATTGGTGTGTTCCTTAAATATTACTATATTAAAAAGTGTAAATTTTAGTCTAAAAATTTTAAGTGTATATTCATATTCTAAATACCCATATTGTTGCATTATGTATGTAAGAGTAATACTATATACTGCTCCTACCTACATTGATGTCTTACTTAAACTTGACAGCAATCATTTGCATTAGTAATAATCATCCCCATAAAATAAACTAGGAAATGAAGGCTGAGAACAAATAATTTGTCCAGAATTACACGTTAAATAGTAAAGCCAGTGTTCAAGTCCAATCAATGGTAGCAGTTACACATACACAAAAATACCTTTTAAGAAAATACTTTATAAATTCAGTTTAAGGAAAACAAAAACGAGGCCAATACATTCTGCTTGTTTTTCATTTTAAAAATTTACATAATTTTTGTTGTGTGTAATGTGTACAACAAAAAAATAGCGATTCAACAATGTCTACATGTACAATTCCATGACCCTGGGGGCATTCTTCATGCTGTACAGCCATCACCACTATCGTTTTTAGAAGTTGACCAAAAAATAAGTGAAAAATGTTGCTTTTATTGAATAAATAAAAGAATTAATACTTCTCTTAACTACCACTAAATACTTCAGTCTTATGATAAAACATGGTCTTATTTTGTCAAATGTAAGCATTGGGGGAATTCAATAAAGTGGAATTATGTGTACTGGAGAAATTCAACATTATGAAACCGCAGTCTTTTCAAATAGTCTTTATAAGTGGAAAGTAAACCCAAACCCAACCCAACCCACTGTCATTGAGTCAGTTCCAATGCATAGCAACCCTGTGTAAGGTTTCTGAGACTGTGAAGCTGTTTTGTTTGGCTTCCTTTAGATTGAATATTGGGCAATGATTTATAGAAAAGATCATTAGTTTTATATTGAACTATTCATACATATATTGTTTTATCTACTTCATTACAATTCCTTTCATGGGGCATCACCATTATCACCACTTGCATGTTTTTCCTATCTCCATTCCTCCTAACCCTTCTGAACATTGTCCTTGGGGAACATTGCCTCCTGATAAAAATTGGTCAATTATGTTAGGGTATAAGCACCTCACTGGTGTTACTGTTTCTCTCATAAATTTGTCCTTTGTTTGGCTAAAGTTTGAACCACAAAGGTGAGTTCAGTTCTAGACCCAAAATGTAATGAAGTATGACATCTGGGAGGATTCTATCAATCTCTATCTAACTAGCTGCCTCGTCTCTCCTAAATTTGAATTTTATTCCATATTTGTCTCCCATTTTATTAAAGATCTTCTAATGCACTCCCGTTGAAAGAAGTGGGTAATGGTATCCAGACACCATCCAATTCTTCTCATCTCGGGGTTGTGGAGATTGATGGTCACATGGTTGATTAATTCCTTGAACTAGTTGTTTCCAAGGAAACAATCGGTGTCATGGAAGCAGCAATCAAGAAATGAAGTGATGTATTGCATTTAGCAAATCTGCTGCAATATATCTCTAACATTTTGTTTCTGTCATTATGATGTTAGGTGTCATGGCATGCGTGATGAAGGAGACACTGCCCACTCCTGCACCATCCTCATACGTGGTCCTGTGCCTGAGCCATTGTTGCAGCCCTGGTGTCCCCCATCTCCCTGAGGGCTTTGCTTTTTGTTGCCTCATGTCCTCTTCCTTCATCACAAAGTCACCACCCTAACATTGCCAGATCACCTTCACGAACTCCACTTCTTTAGCTCTGCCATCTCCTGTCTCTGTTTTATCAGGGATCTTGTAAGGATAATTTCCCCACACAGAGAGATAATCCAAGAGAGTCTTTCCACTTCTAGACCCTGAAATTAATTACATTGGAAAATCCCGTTTGTCATTTAAGGCAACATCTTTCCAGATTTCAAGAATTATACTTTGGGCATTCACTGCCACAACTGTCATCTACTCATTAAATTGCTTATGTTGAAAATGAATTGAACATATATGTATAGCTATATATGAGAGTTCTCAATTCTGCTTCATTGATCTCAATGTCTACTTTATCTCAACATCACAGTTATGAGTACTGTAGCTTGATTTAAAATGTTGAATTAATGTAGTATGAGTTCTCTAAGTCTATTGTACATTTTCAAAATCAGTTTTGCTATTCCAGTGACTGCATTTAGATAGAAATTTGAAAGCAAGTTTTCAATATCTACATTAATACCTATAACCTTATTTAAAGATAATTTGATAGCCATATTGCATTGTCTGGCCATTGAACTTAACATACAAAAGGGTCAGTAAAATAATATTGCTAGCAGGAGTCCTCTATATGCCTGTGCAGGTCTGTTAAACATGTTTATGCAGTAAGGGGATTGCTGCCGCCGACGAGTTCTTTCAGTAATGAACTTGTTTTAAGTTTATTAGGCTGCCTTAAAAAAAAAAACGGGAATCTATTGGGCCAGTGAAGCTCAGGGCAGAAAAGCCAACATGAAAAGTTTTGAGGATGTTTTGGGGTGACTCCTGAGGGGTAATCTTTTGAGACTTTTTTTAAGAACACAGGACAATCAAGTGGGCTTAATAATATACAGGCTCCACATGAGCACACAAACTCGAACCAAACTCACTGTCATCGAGTTGATTCCAACGCATAGCAATCCTGCAGGATAGGGGAGAACTTCCCCCATGGGTTTCCAAGACTAACTTTTTTTTTCAAAGTAGAAAGCCTCACCTTTCTCCCACGGAACACCTGGTGGTTTGTAAATGCTGACCTGTGGTTAGCAGCCAAATGTGTGACCACTACCACCAGGGATCTGAGCACAACTAAGTGCTCTGGAATTCCCCCTCTCAATGTAATCCATAGTTTGTTTTGATCCACACAGTTGAGTGCTTTTGCATACTGAATAAAACACATGTAAACATTTTTCCTAGTATTCACTGTTTTGAGCCAAGATCCACCTGATGTCAGCAATATTAGCCTTTATTCCACTCCCTCTTCTAAATCCAGCTTGAATTTCTGGCAGGTGCCTTTCAGTGCACTGCTACAATTTTTGTTGAGTGATCTTTAGTAAAAATTTACTTTATCTGATATTGATGATATTTTGACAATTTCCACATTTTGTTGGGTCACCTGTCTTTGAAATGGGTAGAAACATTGATCTTTTTTAGTTGGCCAGGTAGCTATCTTCCAAATGTCTTGGCATAGATAAAGTGTTTATTTCCAGAATTTCATCAGCTTGTGGAAATATTTCAATTGGTATTCTGTCAATTCTTGGAGCCTTGCTTTTTACCAATGCCTTCTATTCAGCTTGGACTTCTTTCTTCAGACCCGTCGGTTCTTGATCATATTCTATCTTTTGAAATGGTTGAATGTTGACTTTTTAATGCTTCCTGTCTCATTCAATATTTTGCCTCAATATTTTTTTATATTATAAGTTTGGAGTTTTTCTTGAGTTCTTTCAGCTTGATCTATTCTGAGATTTTCCTTCTCTTTCGGTTGTCTAATGTCAGGTCTTTGAACACTTAATTTTAATACTTTACCTTGTCTTCTCAAACTGCCCTTTGAAATTTTCTGTTCAGTACTTTGATTTCATCATTTCTTTCATTTGTCTTAGCCACTCCATGATGAAGAGCAAAATGCAGTGTCTTCTGTCATCCATTTTGATCTTTTATTTGTTTTCTGTCTCAATAATGATCTTTTGATTTCTTCTTGTGTGATGTTCTTGATGTCTTCTCCCAGTTTCTAGGTATTCTGTCAATAGTGTTTAATGCAGCAAATCTGTTCTTGTTCAAAATTTAGGGGGGGTATACCCAAGGTCGTTATATGGCTCTCACTGGACTTCTATATTTTCTTAGATTTCAGCTTGCAATGACATGCGTGTGTATATTGATAGTCTGTTCCACAGTCTGTTTCTGGCCTCGTTTTGACTGCTTTTGAGCTTCTCCATCAATTTTTCCCACAGATGGAGTCAATTTGATTTCTGTGTGTTCCATCTGGAGAGATCTACCTGTACAATCACTATTTGTGTTGCTGAAAGGGTATTGGAGATGAGGAACTCATGAGTCTTACAAAATTCCATCATATGATCTCCAGCTGGTTTCTATCACCAAGGCCATATTTTCCAACTACTTTTCCTTTCTCTTTGTTGCCAAGTTTTGCGTTCTAATTATCAGTAATTATCAATGCATCTTGATGCATATTTGATCAATTTTAAATTGAAGATGTTGACAGAATCCTTCAATTTTTTCCTCACTAGCTTTAGTGGTTGTGTGTAAATTTGAATGATAGTTACATTGACTGGTTTCCTTGTAGATAGATTTCAAGTATGTGTATAGATTGTACTTCAAGATAGATTACTATTTGGGAGTAAGGATTTTCAAATGTGATTGTTGTTTGCCTATTTCTCCATTTAATTCTGTCAGTTTTTACCTGCATAGAAAGTCCAACTGTTACAAATACATTCTTAAGTGTGACTTACAGTTGACTATTTTGAATTTATAGGTAAGTTGGAACAGGTACAAATGGTTCGTATTTAGCCTTTGTTTGGTGCAAGTAATGGCTGGAAGCCTTTACAATGATTTAAATGCTGTATTTGCAGCAAGCAAAGGTGGATTATGATGATTTGTTGTGAGTAGGATTTGGCTGGCTCATTTTAAAGTGAGGACAAATTTGCATAGCATTACAGGGTAAGTACCAGTTATCCTCCTGTTGGATCCAGAGACTATTTACATTTTGAAAATATGTTTTAAGCAAATCCATTTGCGATCTATATGTTATTTAATAAATTTTCTCTTTTAACATTATGAAATCTTTTCTCTTTACATTTCATAATACCCTTTATGCTGCAACTTCATTCTTAAAAATAGTATTTGTTTGGTCTATAATTTTTCATTCTTTTACATTCAACTTACCAATTTCCTTAAGTTATGGCCTTAATAGCTAGAATATGGTTAGGCTTTGAGTTTACTAATTTTATTGACTAATCTATCTCTGACTTTTAATTGCATTATTTATCAATTATTTCGTAAAAATTTAAATGGTGGGTTATAGATCTTATTTTATTTGTAAACTTTCTCGTCTGTGTTTCCTTGTTTCTTATTTTGTACCTATTTTTTTAGATTTATTAATTTATTACATCCTTTAAGTTTGGTATATGGGCTATTTCTCTAGACAATTTTAGTTTTGGTTAGTGTTTATTATGGGTAATGATGTCCACTAAAACTATTATGATGAAAATTTTTATTCTGCATAGGTACATGTGAATACTACACTTTTGAAATGTGGTGAGTAAGATAAAGGAGCTGCATTTTAATTTTATTTGATCTTAATAAATTATTAAGTGTAAATTGCCACATTTAGCAAGTATATAACATATTGGATACCACAGCTCTGGAGACTGTAACACACATCCTGGCTGTTTCACTATTTACCTAGAATTAACATATTACTTTGAATTAAAGTGTATGTGTACCTATAATGTCACACATATATCTTTATACATATGCATATGAGTAGGCCAAAGAATATTGCTAAAAATAATAGAAACATTTGTTTTTTTTAAATATATAAAAATATAAAGCTAGAGGTGGACCAGTCTGCGTTTGACCTCCTGGTTAGGGGGGAAAAGGGGAAGAAGAAAATATATATATATATATATATATATAACACGCTACTGTTTCTCAACATAATCTTAATCTGGATTTGTACACTCTGAAGATCTATGCATCTCTGCAGGCGGTGTTTCCATCTCTCCAACCCTGCTGCAGAGATTTTGCCGTGGTCGTTGTAAACCATGACAAAACGCCAGGATTGACATCTTTGAGGGAGTCCGATTACATCCCTTCTTAAGGTCCCTGAGTTGGCCTCCTGGTTACAAGTCGGACTGTGGTTCCCATGACCGGCAGTGATGACCAACCAGCAGCTTCGCAGGAGCAAGCCTGGGCTTTCTAGTTCCGTAAGCACTTATGATCTTGGAAACCCACAAGGGTTCGCTCTGAGTCAGCATTAACTCTTGGTTTGGTTGCAAATTTGGGGCATAAAAAGAAGTGGGTAAGATCAGAAATTTAGGGTGGAGTGGGCAAGATTTTCTTTACTAGCCTTGATGAATGAGCAGGTACATTATCAGGAAGGGGAAAAAAAATCCTCCGTACATTTTCTCACCAATCCCGTTTTGAATTTTCTTAAAACAGCTTCCTAATAAATCTGCATGCTTGTGCTGTGTCCTTCAAGACAATGGACCAATACATTTGGGGAATCCCCCAAACAATCTTCATTACCTTCTGAGCGGACTTCTGGAAGGTAATTGGCCCAGCAGATCCCCGTGGCGGCCTGTTTCGATGAGACCTTTTTTGAAAGACGCCCTGACAAGAAAAGATGACTGTCGGACTGAGCGTGTCTGCATCTGTGCACTGGTTGAGAAGATGTGTTTGAACTCGTTTTACTTGGAACAAATCCATGCATACATGAACTGGAACTCTGATAGCAACACATTTTTGCTTCTTTCCCTCAATGTGTATGTACGCATATATAATTTAGAACGTCGTTTAATTATAGCCAGAGGAAACAATTATAATTTGTAATTGCTCTAATTCATAATTACTCTATTATTCACCATTTTTCATGCCTTTTATTCCTTTCTGGTTATTTTGTTTCTTATAATGTCATTTCCCTTACAGCCACTATATATTTTGAGTACCTTCCCATTTAGGAGGCTCTGTCTTCCAGAACTTTAACAGGTGGTATTATTCTGTCTTGACCCATAAACTTTTCAAGGGCTGATTTTGAGATGCAGATTTCTTTCTAGTCTGTCTTAATCCTGAAGCTCCGCGGGAGTCTGTTAGTGCTGGATGACCCTGATGCTATTTGAAACACTGGTGGCAGAGCTTCTAGAATCACAGCAGCATGCTGTGACAAACTGACAAAACGGGGCTGGTGTAGGAATGTTAGGATTAGTAGGCAGTTCAAACCCATTATAAATAATTAGCTTATGATAAATACTAAATCATTAAAGAAGTACAAAATTTAGGTGTATAGCACGATGCTAAAATTGGATTTTTAGACTGAGTCTCACATCAAATTTGCCATTCCACTGTTTTACGGGATAATTTCAGTTACTTTATTTAAAAATTTAAAAAGGGTATAAATAATAAATAACTTTTCAATGTTTTATCAGATTCTGTGAAAAATAAGATTTTCTTCCATTTTTCTGTCAACAATAAAGTGTCAGGCAGCAGTCATTGTATGCAACCGCATCTGTAAGCACATACAAAAATGTCTTTAATGATATTCATGAGGAACTCTTGGTTCACCATATACGTATTCTTCAAAACCTCATTAAACTTTGAAAAGTTTCTGCAACCAACTTTAACTGTCAGAGAGCAGAATAATTAGCCATTTCACCTTGCCTAGGGAGGCTCAGTTTCATAAAACCAATTGGAACTTTTGCAATATGTGTGCAAATTTTTTTGCTGGTTTGGTTTCTATTCATAGTTTTAGGAATCAAAATGAAATTCTTGTAATTAATCCTATAAATTTTATTCTAGCAAAAGGAATTAAATAAGGATATCATTCAGTTTAGAGAATGAAAGAATAAGCAACTTAGTGGGAACACTGGATTTCCCAAGTATGCACACACTGTAGTCCAGTGTTTCTGTTATTTAAGTCTGATCCTTTCTTCTGGAGCATTCCCTTGTATCTTGTGCTTATAAGTGAATGGATGGTTGGCTCTGGAGGGGATTAAAACTAATTGTGTGGGGAAAATACTTTTACAAAATTAAACATTTATTTTTAAAGATAAACTGTATGCTTTATGTGCACATTATAATCTCTTGAATTACTAAACCCTGTGAGTATTTGGAAGCCATACTTGATTTTTGCAACTCAACGTTGTTTACCAAAGACACCAGAATTATTCTGCAATGAAAGCTATCAGGGGAAAGCGATTTGAAATGCATGTTAGCTATGGATGGGCAGGGGATGTGTGTTATTGATTTGTTAGTATGTGGATTTGTTTCTTTGTTTTTCAATTGTATGCATTTTTATTCCTAGCATTTTGAAGATATTTATGTGGAATATTTAGGTAATATTTAAAAGTTGTCCTTGAGGATTCTAATTGCAGTTCTACACTTAATGTAGCTAAATTAATAACACCAACTCAGAATCATACTGGCTAAGAACTTTCAAAAGGAGCCCTTGTGGTGCAATGGTTCAGTATTTGACTACTTACCAAACGGTTGTTTGTTCTAATCTACTAGTATCTCCAAGGAGAAAAGACAACATAATCTGCTTTCTTAACTATTACAGCCTAGGCCTCCCTGTGGGACATTCCGACTTTATCCTATAGATTCGCAACGAGTGGGAAGCAACTCAGTGGTCTACAGTAACAACAAGAGCTTACTTTTCTCTCTATGTGGGCGCTTATGAAATTTCTCCCATGGAACACGAAATAAAAGTTTAGTAATACTTTTTTGGCATGTTGCGTAAAAATGAATGCATAGCATTCTGGGAATAATGAGGGCAACAAATGTATAGATGTGCTTTACACAATTGATCTATGTATTGTGATGAATTGTATGAGCCCCAATAAATTGATTTTTTAAAAAATGAATGCATAGTAAATATTTGCATATTTCTCTTAATTCCATGTCTCTTTCTCCCTCCTCTCCCCAATCTCTAATTCCATAATTTCAATTTTACTGTATTTATTTTGCTAATAACCTCCTCCTAGTTCATCGCATTCTCTGGGTAGGTGCTCTGAATTTGCCTCTTATGTTAGCCTTTTGAAATGCTGTCAAATATTCCCCCTGTGCTTACCAATTGGCTCCCTAGCAATCTTTCACATCCACTTGTCGAAGAATCAGAGCATGAATACATGGGCCAAAGAAAAATGGCCATTCTCCCACCATAGGTAATTTTGGAGGAATATTAATGTCAACTCTTCAACTTTCTTAAAATTTATTTTCCTTATTGTTGTTTCAGCTGAAATGTATTGTTGGTTTTTCCTAGGTACCTTCTTGAATTCTTATTGGGGCATGTCAGACCAGAAGCTTATAGTGATGCTTTGACTCTGATTTCCTGCTAATTCTGTGACTGACAATTCTATTTTGTATTTTGAATTGTTCAACACATGAATAATACTTTATCTGAAACATCAAAAAATTGTGTCATTTAAACAAAATAATTTGTCTTATTAAAATTAAATAACAATATGTGATTGAATAGATCTTAGTCATATCATTTATTATTGTCACTTCCCTTCCCCCATAGTAGTCGCTCAATGAATATTTGAGTCAAATTATTGACAAATATATTTTAATATCTGGTCAAATTGATATTACTGATAAGGGTCTAATATTCAATATATAGAGAGAACTTCAACAACTTAATAAAAGCACAAATAACTGAATCAAAAAGTAGGCAAAGGACAAACTGGCATTTCTCCAAATAAGATATTGAAGTATCCAATAGACATATGAAAAAATGGTCAGCATCACCGTACCTTTATTAGCCATTAGAGAAATGCAAATCAAGATCACAATGAGAAAGTATTTCACTCTCACTAGGATGACCAAGATAAAACAAACCAGAAAATAGCAATTGTTGGAAGGGATGGGGAGGAATTGGAAACTTCATGCATCCCTTCCTGGTGGGAATTCAAAATGGAATAGCCATTGGAGAAAACAGTCTACTGGTTTCTGACAAAATGAGGGCTAGCGCTGCTGGATGAC
>NW_022103900.1:12092959-12094505 GCF_000313985.2 Echinops telfairi
TGTATTTTTTATATATACACACAAATAGAAAGGGTATTCAAATACCTCAAAGAATTTGAACTATTTGAATCATAGTCTTGTGGAATATGTCAATCAATTGGCATAATATTATTCATAAAGTTCACTTCTATATCATATGTAATTAGTAGTATCGAAGGTCTTAAAAGCCCTTTTGATACAACTAGTAGTCTTAACTGATGCAAGAGAGAGAGAAAGAAAGAAATCAAAGGCTTAAAAAAGAAATTCGTTGACAGGACAACTAATGGACAGGAACCTGTGTCAGAATAAAAGGTTCCCGGAAACGATTTCCCTTAGGTACTCTCCAACCTTGACCCGAAGTTAACCTTGCTACAATGCCAAATCAAAAGACCAAATCAACTCACATAATAAGAACGATCACCCATAAATATTGTGCTTCTTTCAAAAATCACATCCAGGAGGCAAAATAGCAAAGACAACTCTGTATGGGACAGGGAAACGAGACGACTGGAAGCAGAACGAGATTGGAAATAAGAGGGTCACACATTGTGAAAGCCATAACAAATGTCACTGAACCATTCGTGTACAAGTTGTGGGCTACAAATGTAAACCACTGCGTAAACCCTCATAGAAAATACGATAAGATATAGTTAAAACTACCAAAAGAAATTTAAAAAAAAGATATTTTAAACCCTTAGCCATAATATCTGTCTTGGGTTGCATTTACATAATGTGATTGGAATGTATTTCATGTAATATAACATGATATATATATTAGATATGACTTCCTTATTTTAAGAATGTGAAGGTTTTTTAAATTCACCAGTACTGAGTATCCACAGGTGCATACCATTTATTGTAGTCTACTGCCAAAGTGTTGCCTGCCCCAATCACAAGCACAGTCATTATCTTGTTCAAATTCTCTAGATTATTTAAAACCATCAGATAGGCTATATGTCAGAAGCAATGTCAGCAATGGTTCAATTTAAAAAGGACACTGGCTCGATGTTTGGCATGATGAGGGATTCAGAGTGCGATTCGTTTTCATCTCTTGATTACTAACCAATTGATTCTCTTGGCATTGCTTCCCTATGTGCTCTGTGCATCAGAAGGGTAAGCATCTGCTTGATCTCAGGAAAGGGGAGGAGCAATCACTGGTCAAGGAACTGAAAGTGCAAACAATTGTACCACACGTTTCCCATCGCAGCTGCTTTATGAGTAATGCATACTTGATTGATGACATCTGTTGACTTGTCTAACAGTATGAGATAGTGAGTGTAGTTATACTGCAAAATACATGATTCTGGATGATAGACATTTTATAATGAATAGCACAACCAAGTAAAAGTACCAGACAGTCTTAAATGAAGTCAAAATTCTTAGTCTACAGGACGCTAAGTTGACTGACTTACATATTAAGAAATAGTTTTCCCTAGGTGAAAGTCAACAACAACAACAACAACATTCTGGAAAATGTTGGTCAAATACTTGTAAAATATGATAAAACCAAAAGCCCACTGCCCTTGAGTCAATTCCAACTCATAGCGGCTCCAAAGGGCAGAGTAGA
>NW_022103900.1:12095624-12100761 GCF_000313985.2 Echinops telfairi
CCCACAAACTCCTCAGTTCACACCTGGCATTGCACTCTGCTCTAATACCTATGTGTCCTTGCAACTACTGTAAATAATGACTTCTCCCATGATGTCATGTTAAACTCAAGTTTTTTAAATCTCCCTCTATTTACCAAGTATTTGTATCACAACGTGTTTAGTGTTGTAAAGCCTTAGAGCAAGAGAGGTTCTTAGTAAACATCTAATCCTATGCCCACATTTTACACTTAAGGAAACTATAGTCAAGATAAACAAATGGGTTTAAGATCACAAAGATAGCATGACTTTTAAAAGAAAACAAAAAATTCTATTATCAAATGTTTCAAATGACTAGAATATATTGTCCCTATATGTTCATAAATATATACATTACAATGTATAGGTACATTAGTGAACTCTATATATCTTAATAATTATAAGTCTACAAGTTATATCACATTATTTTCCTAATTTTATAGATAAGGAACCGAGGTTCAAAAAAATTAGGAAACTTAACCAAGAACAAGTACTTAGTAATTATCATATTGACAATCTGATTTTGTATCTAACTTACATCAAAGACCTGTATTCATTAATAGAAATTTTTTTTTTAATGGAACACCAATAAAGCCATAAAATAATGCAAACTTCAAAGATCTAGAAATAGCTGTCATCAAATAATTTGGTATGTTTTTCCAATACTTTTTCAACTTTATAAATGTTATACTTTTGTGTGTTTTATATAATTAAAATTATTCCTTCATACATATTTTACCTTTTATTGAGATCTAATTAATTCTTCTAAAGTATGTAGTATCAATGATTTTTGCTGTACTCACAGAGTTGAACAACAGTCATCATTATCAAATTTTAGAACATTCTTATCATCACAAAATAAAGTCCCAAGTCTATTAGCCATCACTGCCCATTCCCACTTACCTTCTATAAATAACCTTGTATAGCTTTGTTAGTGAACATACAAAGGATCCTCAAAGCTTTGTGGAATAATTTCATTTCCTTTCCTGATAGTTAAATATTATGTTAACTGCACACATCTGGCTGGGACTGGAGTGAACCATGTCAATCAAGTGGCAGTTTGACGCCACCTCCTTGGGCGGTGTGGCCTTTTCTTACAAAGACAACTTCTGTCTGCCACTTTATTTTCCTCCTCACTGAGAACTCGCTGAGATTCTCCGTCTGCCTCCAGGGGTGACCCCATGGGGACAATCCACCCTGAGAGCTGTCAGCTCCTGGCCACGCTTCCACCACCAGCAGATCTCCCTGCTTCAGGCCTCACCTTCGGGCATCATGACCCTTCCTCATACATGAGTATGACGAGGACCTCAACCAGCATTGGCTCTAAGGACATGGGTTGGACTGAGCTGGTGTAAAGTTGCTTCTTGATATAAAGGTCTCTCTTATACATAGATGAAGGTTACTGGTTTATTTCACTCAACAACCAATCCTTAACACACCTTTGATCCATTTTTTTCAACAAACGTTTTGAAGGCCCAAGGCAGGTTTTCATTGTTATTTGTTGATCTGTTTGCGCTCTGTAGTGATTGCTGGAAGCTACACCATTGGTAAGCTATGACCAGCAATGTCCCCTACGGTGGAGAGGTTTTAGCAGAGCTTCTAGAATTAAATAGACTAGGAAGAAGAAAGAGACGGTCTATTTCCAAAAGATTAGCCATTGAAAAGCTTCTGAACAGTAATGAAAAACGATCTGATATAGTGCCAGATGAATCCCCCCTCCAGTTGAAAAGCACACACAATTTGGCTAGGGCAGAGCTTAATTGAGCATGAGATACTCCTTCAACTCTAGAGCATCAAATATAAAGCCTGTTGCAAGCTCATATTCACATCCTATTGCACCTTTAGAACCAGCTCTGGTATTCCATGCTGAAGGACAGCTAGACCTTGCACAAAGTTTAGTGCTTGCTTGAGCACCAACTTTGCCAGCTCCCGCTCCCGCATGAGCATGAACGCCAGAACTCAGCACAGACCTTGCTGTCAGACTAGAATTTTTATCCTGAACTTGCCATAAAACTTACCCAAGGCCCACCTGCTCATGAAGATCCTGTTCTGGCATCTGCTCTGCAGAGAATCAGCTGCTCCGTCATCAGCTAAGACAAAGACACCAAGCATAGAGTCTCCTGTAGCACCAGATATATACCATGTGCCACCTGCAGAACCTTCTCCAGAACCAGGGCACCACATCAGGTATGGCTAGTTGCTCCTACATTAAAACCAGAGCTGCATACAGGCACTAGGTCATCCTGCACCAGCCCCAGCACAAGTGCAGGCTCCTTTGTAAAGTCTGATTTGCATCTTGCACCACTTGGCCACAGGACCACCTACCTCAGGGAAACCCTTTACTCACCCCAACACCAGAGCTAGATAGAACATGAGGAACTCATGAAAATAAGAAATCGAGACAGAAAGCCTAACATAGAATGCCAGGCATTAGGGGCAGGGGACATAAATAGAGTTGCTTAATAGGTATAGGTTTTCTGTTGCTGGTGATGAACATATTCTACAAGTAGATAGCAGTGATGGTTGACTTGTATTGTGAAGGTACATAAAGAAGCTCAATGCAGACTTTTAAATAATTAAAATAAAACTTAATTTAAAGTAGCCTACACCATAAACTGTACATTGTTTTTTAAAAGGAAAACGCTACAATAAAACAAAAGAGAGAAACATTCAGGTTAAAACAGGGAGACTCTGGTGCAGGAGCTAACAACTCTGACTGGGGCTTAGGAGCTAGTACTGAGGAGGAATAGAAATCGTCCGAGCTTCTGGTGCCGTGCCTGCAATGGAGATGCTAGAACTAGCTTTGTGTTGGGGCAGAAGCCAGTTCTACCTCAGCAGGAAGTGACACAGAATATAAGCTGAGCCCAGCAAGAGCCTCTATGTGGGTACATACTTGAAGATATGTTACTATATCAAGCCACAGAGGTGGTGCAGGAGTCCGATCTAGCTCAGCAGGTGGTTCCACAGCTTGTTCTGATGGTGACTGAAGATGAAAATATGGCTTACAGATGTGTTCCCATCTGGTGTCAGTACTCGACCTGTTAATGAAAAGCTGGAGCTCTATTTACCTGTTGTGCTGCTGCAAGAACAAGATCTGTCTCAACAGGGGTCCAGATGCTGGTTCTCAACCTAGCTCAGGGTGAGAATCTAGCTCAAGAGAGGCTTTATGCCACTTCTGGTGCTGTACCAGCTGATGGGCTAGGTGCCGCTCTAGTGTTGGTGCGAGAGCAGGAACTACATCACAACTGCATTATGGAGGTGGTAAAGGATGAAAAATGTAGCCCCACTTCACTTTGTGTGCCTGGTGCTTTTGCGATACTTGCTGTTATGCTCGACTCTAGTACCGGTGCAGAAACAGGATCTACCTTAGAAGGAGGCCCAAATAAATGTCTGTTCTAAAGTTACCTGAGCTGATGAAGTACATAGTGCTCTATCAAGCCCCACCCATCCCAAACAAAACAAGACAATACACAATTGGCGTGAGGTTGATGCTGATTCATATGATGAAAATCAGGCCCTACAGCGAGCTCTTCATCTGGTGCCAGTGCTGAAACCTGACTACATCACTGGTAAAGTGTAAGCTCCTGGGTGGGTTCAGAAGTTGGATGTGTATCAGCTGGTATAGAGGACTGAGAATGCCAGGAACCGGAAGTGACAAACCTGATAAGACTCTGTAAGTACAGACATGAGGAGGAGGAGAGGCCAAGGCTTATAAACCACAGATGACTAAGGAGCTCTGAGTGACCAGGGACCTCTAAAAAGGTGCCTATGGGCAGAGGAGACCCTATGTATACCCTGATCTGCCTGGACAGCCCAGGTGGCCATCTCTCTCTCCTCTGTCCAGTAGTCCTGGACCATCGAATGTGTATCCAACCCAGGCATTAGCCAGCTAAGGGAACGAGGTTCTGAGGGAAGATCATAGAGGACCCAAGATGAAGGGCTATTCTCCTGGGATAGTATTGTGAGAGAATCCTGGGCCTTAGCTCAGCTCTTGGAAGTACTCGGGCAAAAATAGGTAGCAGATGCCTATGAAATATGGGGACTCCTGGGCCTATGGTTTGTGGTCAATTAATATGGTCGTTTTAGTCATAATCCCTTGTGTAATGGATTATAATTGTAGACTTTATGCCTATGACTCTAATTCCATCTTGAAGGGCATTCTCAGCTATTGGATTGAGAGGGTGGGAACCCTGTCCCACTCTTTGTTTCCTTGAGGATATTATCTGCTAAATGACAAAATCGACAGTGCAGTCAAAATCATCCCTCTATGTAGAAGTGCCATCTCAGACACAGAAGAACCTCAGAGCCAGCAGAAGAGCATTTCAATGTCTCTGTCTGCAATGGCAGAGGCACCAGAGCCTTTGGCACCGAGACAATGGGACAGAGCAAAGGAGGCAAACCAACATCAGAAAATGAGACAAGGAAATTATGCCACAGAGCAGAGGACCAGTTCCAAGAAGATGGGACCGTGAGACAGAAGGACAGGTGGACTTCCTGGTCCATCAAGGCAGAGACCAAGGGGCTGTATGATTGGAAGACTGAGGATTGGACAGAGGCTTCGCTGCTGGCTGAGAGAGGTATTGTTGTGGATCAATGACTACATTCTGGCAGGTTACTGGTCCTGGCACCTGGTAACTTGTTAACTTCCCTAATAAATGTCCACACTTATGAGTTTTTGTCTGAGAGTTCTGCGTGACCATTGCAACCAAATATTGAACCCCGCATAGAAGTAGAGTGCCACGGGAGGAATGGTTGGTGTCAGAGTAGGTAAAGAAGGGTGGAGGATGAAGGCATGTCTGCCGCCCGCCTTATGATGGTAAGAAAGGAGGTCAAATGGGATCCCCAGTGCATCACTTACTAAGCCTGAGCAATCACACACAGAAGAACCAGGTGACCAGACTCTAATAGAAAACCGAGAATATTACATTTCTAGTGTAAATTCAGATTGGGTCCGTAGGGCGATCCTATTATAAGACATTGCATTCTAGTAAAGTTGCTAGGACTCCCTTTACAAAGCTCACCATCTGATTCTGGGTTATCACTTAGGAAGTACTAGTTACCTGTGTGTCTTCTGCTGTTGGTGTGTATTTCACTGTGTTTAATAGTGTGCTTACGCCATGTC
>NW_022103900.1:12101402-12102080 GCF_000313985.2 Echinops telfairi
AGCTATGCTTTATTCCCTAATATAACAGGTCTCCCATAACAAAGGTTTAAAATTTGGGGGATAGAAATTTGAAAAAGTGGCAATATTTATGGATTAATTTCATCATATAGCCATAAACAAGGGAACATATAATGGAAAGGGGTTCAAGCTCAATAAAGTAGATCTTTAGGGAAGAAAATGCAGCCCTAAAAAGAACAGTGATTTCTGCTATAAAAAGCCTTCTAAGTGGATGGAGAGTCGCTTCAGATTCGAGGACAAAGGTCAAATTCAAGCCCATGGCTATCAAGTTGATTCTGACTTACAGGGAATCTAGAGGGCTTCCATGGAGCCCTTGTGGTATCGTGGTTATACATTGGGCTGTGATCCTTAAGGTCAGCAGTTCAAAACTACCAGCTGCTCCTTGGGAGAAAGAGCTTTCTACTCCAATAAACAGTTGCAGTCTCAGATACCCACAGGGACAATACTGCCCTTTCCTGTAGGGTGACTCTGAGTCGATGTCACCTCGATGGCAGTGAGTGAGTGAGACAAGGCTTCCAAGCCTGGAACTCTGCACAAAAACAGTCAGCCTCATCCTTCTCCAGCATCGTAGTCCCTGTTGAATTTCAATCATTGACTTTTGTTTTGTTTTTCTTTTGTTTTTTAATTGTTTTATTAGGGGCTCATACAACTATCACAATC
>NW_022103900.1:12103186-12109517 GCF_000313985.2 Echinops telfairi
GAAAGAGCTTTATACCAAGAAGTAATTATATTGCAAGAAAACATCTCAGCTAGTCCAACTCAAGTCCATAAGTCCCTCTTCACACTCATGCAGCCACATGCAATGATGCAAACTGAAGGAAGGTAACAGGGCAGTGGGTGGAAAGTCTTGTGGATCCAATGGTGGTGGAAGCATCACAGGGCTCTTGGTGGCACTTCCAAATGAGGTCGTCAAGCTGTGACTTGATTGACAGACTAAACCCAATCTATATCTTCAAGTTGACACAAAATTATGTAACCACCACAATGTCCAAATGTATGACTGTGTATCAGACAACACACAGTTCATGTGTATGGTAACTTGATGGCCCATACAGAGACAGTCTCTACCAGAGCCCAGTAATAAGCCAAAAGCTGTTTTTCAAAAGGTGAGTAGTTGTTTGCAGAGTGGTAGAGCTTTGCTCCACAACTCTAAGAGGCTAGACTGTGAGTCACAAATAGGGTCCTGCCAAAGACACCAAATTGCATCTTTATCTGACATTGCCACTTCAAGTACCACGGAATCAGCTAGATCATATGACCCAAATATCAGAGCTGCTTGCACAGCATCCTGAGCCTGTGGCAGAGCCTTCTTTTGGTGGAGACCTCACTCCAAACTAGCATCTTTTCAAGTTCCAAGATGGACAAGCCAGTATAGCGTACCCAAATGAAGGATACCATGTCTTCACAATCAAGAGATTCATCTGCCATTATGGCTCCATTTTCATTGTGGGAAGGGCCAAATACAATAATATACCCTTCACTTTAGTAGAATACCTTGACAAATACAATAATGTACCCTTCACTTTAGTAGAATACCTCGACATGTTCTTCACCACTGGATTCCTAGAATTTCATTGACTTAGGCGGTGTCTGTATTTTTGTCAAGATAATTTCCCACGCTCTAGCATATAGATGTCTTGTCAGTAAGTATAGCGTCATTGATAATTCTTCCTAACTAGATCCAATCAACATAATGTCAATAATGTAATGAGTGATTATGATATTTTGAGGATGGGAACCGATCAAAGCCCTGAAGACTAAATTATGAATAGTGCTGGAGCTTCTATAACTGAGGCAAGGTGGTGAGAGGCCATTGTTTCCCTTGACAGCTTAAGAAAAACTGCTTTCGAGGGCCTTGGAAACAGAAATTGAGAAAAAGGCATTGTCCAGACCAATGGCTACTTACCAAGTACCATGAGAGATATTAATTTACTCAAGCAATGAAATCCCATCTGGAACAGCAGTTACGATTGGAGTCTCTCTCTCACACACACATACATACACTGCCATCACGTCAATACTGACTCATAGCAACCCTATAGGACAAGATAGAAGTGTCCTTGTGGGCTTCCCAAACCATAATTCTTGACAAGCATATACAACCTTGTCTTCCTCTCACGGAGCAGCTGGTGGTTTCAAAACGCTGAGTTCGTGATTGTCAAGCCAAAGTGTCATCATGGCAATACCGAGGCTCTTCTACAACTGGAGTCATCACCTGGCTAAGCTTACAATAGTCCACTGTCATTCTTCAAGACCCATCTAATTTTTGCTCAGGCCAAACAGGCCAAAACATTGTGATGAGAATCACCACCTCTGCATCCTTCAAGTCCTTGATGGTGGCCTTAGTGCTTGCAATCCCTCCAGGAATACAGTTCTACTTTTGATTTACTATTTCTAAGGGGTTCTACTTGATTTTCCTCGCCTAACAGTCCTTGTGCAACATGTCATTGATCCAATTTGGCGGGTTCAGCAAATGATGCATTCTGGAACATGGAAAATTACTGCAGGATGTATTCTGGGATCCACTGGACCCTGAAATTGACTCCCATATGCCCTCACCCTTACAGGCCTTCAAAAAGTTTTAGGTCTCCTGGGAGCAGTGTCAATTCAAAGCCAAAGTCCAATAATCTCTGAAAGATCTGATAATTTCCTGTTCCTCAATGAGGAGTCTTCCCCCTTTAGGGAGGCTGGCAGAGAAATCAATGATATAAACTTTGGGTGGAGTTGTAGGGTCCTTCTTCAAAGAACCTAGCCTTCCCTTCATACAAGGGTTTGTGGGTCTGTAAACTGGCTGACCTTGGAGAATTGACTGAGGGGTTATGATTCTAGTTTGAGGATTTGAGTTTGACTTCCATTCTCCTGACCTAGAACTTTTCTGCTTGTACAGATCAAGTAAACATTTGTAGGTGTCTCATGTACTTCACTCCTTAGGAAAACCTGCCCAGGTACCCAAAACCTTAGGTCAATGTAAACCAGGCTATTCTGATTACTACTTTGAATTTGCTGTCTATTACAGTAACCATACTTACCTTGTCTTTGTCAATTAAGTGCTGCCAATTGCCATGCATCAGATATTGAAGCTGGGGCTTTTTCTGCTGGAGTTGATGAACCAGGAAGTGTGACGAATGAAACAAGAGGACAAAGCAGGAAGACCACTGCTGGTAGATTCTGAGACAAATGAACCCAAGATCTGCAGATCAAATGGCAGGCTCTGATGGCTCCCAGGGTTAGGAGGCAACATGGTGGACTGTTGTCTCAAGTCCAAAGATCCAAAGGCCAGTGAGTCAGAATCCAGATTAACAAGAACAGGACTGGCTTCCCCACAGCATCAATTTATGTATCAAGTAGGAATTTCCCTCTAGGAAATATCCGGGTTATGACGTGAACATAATCTTACTCTGTTATGCACTCTTGGCTTCTCACAGCAGATTCCATAACAGAACTGATTGTACTAAGTTGGCTCACATTTGGGGGGAGGTTTCAACTGTAAAATTATTGAGAATCCTGGCCTACCCAAGATGACACAAAACCTCACTATCACAATGTCTAAAGCTTGTAAGACAAAGTCATGCTATCATCACTCTTAGAAGACATCTTAGTTGTAATTTAAGTGATTGATTTGTTTCTCCGGTCATCCATGATACTTTTACACTACTCCTCAACACCACAATTCAAATCCATCAACTATTATGCAGTCTTACTTACTTATTCATTTTCCAATTTTAACAGGCATATGAGGTGATTGAAAATGCTGCCTTGTTTCCGACATGATCACTGAGGACAAAATAAGTGCACGAGCAAATGTGGTGAAGAAAGTTTATGGTGGCCAGCTATCAAAAGATATAGTGTCTGGGGTCTTAAAGGCTTGAAGGTAAGCAAGCAGCCATCTAGCCGAGAAGCAACAAAGCCCACATGGAAGAAGCACACCAGCCTGTGAGATCACGCTATGTTAATGGGATCAGGGATCAGGCATAAAAGACCCAGAATAAAATATTATATCAAAGTAAATGGGGGAAGGGGCATGGAGTAGAGACCCAAAGTCTATCTGTAGATAATTGGACATCCCCTTACAGAAGGGTCACAAGGAAGAGATGAGCCAGTCAGGGTGCAGTATAGTACCGATGAAACATACAACTTCCTCTAGTTCTTTAATGCTTCCTCCCCCCCACCATTATCATGACCTCAATTCTACCTTACAAATCTGACTAGACCTGAGGATGTACACTGCTACAGGTAAGAGCTCACAGGGATCCAGGACAGATAAACCCCTCAGGACCAATAATGAGAATCGAGATACCAGGAGGGTAAGGGGAAGGTGTGGGGAGAAAAGGGGAACCAATCACAATGATCTACATATAAACCCTGCCTAGAAGGATGGACAACAGAAAAGTAGGAGAAGAGAGACAGCAGTCCATGTAAAACATGGGGGTTGGCGAAGGGGGAGAATTATAAATTATCAAGGGTTCATGAGGAAGGGATGGTGGGGGAGGGTGAAAATAAGGAGCTGATATCAAGGGCTCAAGTAGAAAGAAAACGTTTTGAAAATGATATGGCAACATATGTACAAATGTGCTTGACACAATGGATGTACGCATAGATTGTAATAAGACCTGTAAGAGCCCCCAATAAAATGATTTTTTTTAAATAGTACCTTGGGTCAGGCATACTTTAATTCTCAAAGTGAAATCCTAGTTCCGCAGCACATCAAAGAGATCTTAGGGAGCAGCATTGCCCAATGCACTGCATCAAGTGCTTACTTGACTGCTACCTTCTTGACTGCTTGCGTGAGGATGCACTGTGGATCCACACCAGATGAAAGTCTTAAAAACTTTGATTGCAATCAAGAAAACTCTATTTTGTCACATAATGTTGAGAGGAAGCTGAGTGGACTTGATGGGACGAGAACAATAGGAGTTACTTAATATAAAAAAGATAAAAATAGAGGAACATCTATTACTAGTCATTGACTTCTCCCCCAGTTTAACTTTCTTCCACTTAATTTCATCTTTCTTCAAATTTGAGTCTCCATTGTCTTTTTATCCTAAAAGCAAATCCAGTCACCATGGAGTTACTGGATAATTTAGCTTGCTAATCTTTTAGTGAACACCACTATGCCATCCAATGCTCCTTAATTGTCATCATTCTTAATGTACAATACCTCCTCCTCCTGCCCAGTCTATCCTCTAGAATAGCAAACAGACAAGTAGAAACCCTGAATCGCAATACTATTTTAAAACTAAAAAAAAAAGCTTCATATTTTATGGTATAAATACTTGGTCATCTGGCATCGTTGTCACTTTTCAAATGTTTAGGGCAGGATTTCTTACAAATAACAATCTGGTATTCTTAGTCACACAAATAGAAACATCTGCCATTATGTTTCGGCTAATTAGCAATTAGTAAAATAATTAAATTAGTTTGTCTTTCTTATTGTGTTCCTAACATTCTTCAAAATCAGCACACATGTATAATCACTGACAGTAAACCCAATACTGTGCAACTTTAGTGAAGCTGATAATCAACGAGAATGAATTCATTGGTAAACACTAGCCGATGTGATTGAGGGGACATTGTGCGCTGTCGCAGCGTTCTTTGCCTTTCGACACGCAACCATTTCTAAATGAAGTCACAAATTCAAGGCTGTCATTTACCACATTTGTCCTTCTCTTTAAAATTAGCCATATTTGCTCTGCCTAGTTACTTATATTTTCCCTCTGATACCATGAGTTATGATACCTTTGGCTCACAGGAGCTCTGTGAATTTTGACAAACTGTAGAACCTCTCCAGAATTCCATTTCTCTGTTTATACATTGGAGAGACTGGGAACTACTACCTGTGGTTATGGTATGGATATAACCATACCATATAATAATATATAAATAATATAATAATATATAAAATGCACAGAAGAACGCAGACATGGGATAGCTAGGGATTGTGTCAGGTGTAGCCTATTGGGTGAGGCTAGGGGAAGAATTCAGCCTGTGTTCCAGCCTGAATTTTCTTGCTGGCATAAGCCCTTTGCATAACAGAGAGCAAGACAATCAGAGTCAACCCCTCTCAGGCCCTGGGCCTTCTCCCAGATCTCGGTCTCCAGCAGATCCTAGGAGCTGTCGGCGGACTTCTGATGGTGGCTTCATTCAACTGACTTTGGGCCTCTGCATCTAGCAGCATATGTCCCCTGCTGTCGCCGCTTCATTGTCCTGCATCCTGTTCATCAGCTTCCGAATATGAAGCCTGACTGGACTGGACTGGACTGGACTGGACTGGACGCACCTATTTTTACAACTGTGTAAGCCATTTCTTGATATAAATCTCTTTCTATAAAGAACCCATACAAGCATCACTGATTTTGCTTCTCTGGAGAACCAAAGCTAACACATGACATGTCAATATTCAGTAATACATTTTCTTCACTCAATCTTTCATTCCTTCTTTCTTCTCTTTTCCATAATATAAACGTTATTTGGGGGGCTCCTGGGCGACACAAAGAAAGAACTTAACTACTAATCCAAAGCTTCTGCACTTGAACCCATGCTGAGCCACCTCAGGAAACAGGTCTGTTGGTCTGCTTCCCAAAGGTCACACCCTTGAAAGCCCAATAGAAGCATTCTACTCTACACATGTGGGGTTTCCAGGACTCTCAAGTTATGGAAGGCAACCAACATCTTAAATTTGATGAGCCAGCCCTATAAAGAACATAGAAATGGTGTGTCTCTCTTCTAAATTGGCAAGACCTCTAATAATTCAACTTGTGCTTCATTGCTTCTGTATTGAGATTTCATAATTCAATAGTGCCGCTTATCATCACTTTTTCTGGGAATGTTTACCAATACCAGTGTCAACATCATCACCAGTATTATTCTTTGAGAGTTTATGAATGGGAATTTGAAGATTCTCAGAGTTGTCTAGGTACTTTACCTGTATTGCATATTACATTTTTATGCCATGCCTACTGAACCCATATGCTACTTCTTTGGTTGTCCTTTTCAGAAAACCCTCTGTTCATAGCAGGGAATGACAGAGAGAA
>NW_022103900.1:12110037-12178948 GCF_000313985.2 Echinops telfairi
TTGGCACAATTAACTAACTCAGACAGTAAATTGCTATAATTTCAACCCATTTTTGGTGACTCGCAACACCAAGAAAGAACTTCAATCTTTTAGATGTTCGTCGCTTCTGCATTACTACTGTAGCAGGATTTTATTAACACTGACTGTGTTTATGGTGATAACTACTACAGCAGTGAGTGAAATGACAAGCATAGTCGTGCCCAGCTCATTTCAAGTCTTACGTACTGTTGCCGCTGTTGTTATTGTTGTTAGGAGCCTTTGAGTTGGTTCCAACTCACAACAACCCTCTGCTCAACAGACAACAGCACTGTCGGTCCTCATTCCCATCCCGACAGTTCTTGGTATGGTGGAGACCACTATGGCAGTCATTATGTGAATGCATCTCCTTGAGATATTCCACTCCTGTACTGATCTCCTATGCAGCATAATGCTCTTCTCTTGATCTTGGTTCCTCCTGACAACCTGTCCAAAACACATGAAAGGAAATTCCTGATATCTTCCTTTGTGAGGGAAGCTACTCTTGCTGTCCTTCTTCCAACAAATATTTTGTTATCTGGGTAGTCCAAGACATATTAATAATTTCCCCAATACCACAACTCAAAGGTATCAATTCATCTTCAGTCTTCCTTATTTTCCAAATTTCTCATGAGTATGTAAGCAAAACATAGTCTTCAAAGTGACACATTTGCTTTTGTGCATTTTAAAGAGTTCTTTAGTAGCATATTTGTCAAGTATGGTATATCCTTTGATTTCTAGACTGCTTCTTCTATTGGCATTAATCATGAATCCATGTAAAATAAAATCCTTGACAATTTCAGTCTTATCTCTGTGTATGATGATGTTGCTCATTAGTGTAGTTGGTGCAGATTTCTGTTTTCTTAAGTCTTGATTTACCATTATTATTTACCACTATGGTCCTTTCCCATATGTTGATTGTGTTTGTCTGGGTTGACTTGAGAAACAAATTTGTAGACACTCATATGTGTATAAGAAAGAGCTTTATATACAATAGCAGTTGAACATTGTGAAAACATCTCAGCCCACTCCAGATCAAGTCCATCAGTCCAATATTAGCCCATATGTTCGATACCAATTTATAAAGTTCTGTTCAGACTCACGAAGCACATGCAATGATGCAGAATGCAGGAAAATCAGAGGCCAGTGGGTGGGAAATCTTATGGATCCAGTGGTGGTGTGAGCATCTCAGCCCTGGCAGGGGTCTCCACGTGGCTCCTCTGGATCCAGTGCTGTCAATGGAGCTGTCTCGCAGGGAATGAGCATGTGTCTTGCCTCCGGGGAACTATTTATTTCATTAAAACACCTCCAAATGAGGTCATCAAGCTGCGACCTGACTGACAGGCTAACTTCCACCTCTTCACTCTTAATCCTCTCAAATTGACAAAAGATTATGTAACTACCACATTGATTTACTAATTTTTCTCATTACAACACCTTTAACATGTACAGTTTTGGAAACCCATAAGGGCAGTTCTACTCTGCCTTACAGGGTTGCTATGACTTAAAATTAACTCAATGGCAGTTCATTTGGTTTTCTTTGGACTTCTTTCTACAGGGAAATGAACAGCCTTGTCCTGAAGGAGTGTTTTTTTGTTTTATCTGGCTTTTGGTCTCCTTTTCTGCAGGTCATATTTATTGACGACACCAAAGAACTTTCTTTGTAAGTTTTAAGTACTGATAGTTACTGACTGTATTGGATATTGACATTGCTAAAAATAATAAAACCATACTGAAATTGGAACATAAGGTTTATTCTGAAAAGTTATTTTATACACAAATACAGAGACAGTTTTGATTCCAGGAACAGCAAATGATTTCAAGGACATTGGTATCATGTTGCTTATAAGAAGAAGAGGAGGTAGAAATATAGAGTTATTTAAGTTTTGTTTGTAACTTACCTAGATAAGGTAAGAAAGGAAAAACTTTAGGTATGCCTTGATTAAAGGTTGTTAATGTGGAGACGGGCTGACTACATGTGGATTACATTATGTGATTGCTGTGGGAACCTCTTTGGCTTTGTGTGTTTGGTCCCGAGTTTGAATACAGGCAAAACTTAAGAAAGTTGACAGTCACTGACCCACTCCTGACCCTTTACCGTAATCATTGTAAAGGCTGTGGTTTGCTTTCCTTGACTGGTGTTATACAGGTTGTAGGCCACACCTCTATTTTCAAAACTTGTCTTATCACTTTATATATTTAGTCTCTTGTATTTCATTTTCTAAAAAAAAGAGATTGTTTCAAAGTACTATGGGAAAAGATTTACCAGATAATTCTGGGTACATGACCATCAGGGAATCACTTAAACAACTTTGAGCTGTTACTCTGGAGCTAAGTTGAGAACCCTGGTCAAGAAGTCTCTTAACCCAATTCTACCATGCAACATCCAGCATCATTTATATCACCAAGGGCATATTTTTCAAGGACATCTCATTCCTCTTTGCTCCCAACTTTCATATTCAAGTAACTAGCAATAATTTATGCATCTTGATTGCATGTTTGACCAATTTCAGACTAAAAATGTCAGAAAATGTCTTCAATTGCATCACCACTGGCTTGACTGGTGGGTGTGAGACTAATAATTGCCTTATTAACTAGAAAGCTGCACAATAAATAAAACAGACTGAGGAAAAAATGATGCAAGGTGTTTGTAAAGATAATTGAAATTGACAAGGAACATCAGAAGAATAAATCTGTCCTGGAAGAAATACAACCAGACACTCCTTAGAAGTGAGGAGGTCAAGACTTTATAAAAGACTTTGTCTCATGACTTTGGACATGTTATCAGAAGGGGCCAATCTCTAGAAAAGGACCTGATAGTTGGTATTGCTGCCTTCAGTGTGGATATCAACTCAATGTCAAGAACAAAATCTTCACAACTGGACCAATAGGTAATATCATGATGAATGGAGAAACATTTTAAGTTTTCAAGGATTTCATCTTGCTTGAATCCACAATCAACGCTCATGTACGCAGCAGTCAAGAGATCCAAAGACAAGTTGCATCAGATAAATCTGCGGCACAAGATCTCTTTAGAGTGCTGAAAAGCAAGGGTGTTACTTTGAGGTCTAAAGTGTGCTTTAGTATTTGTAATGGACTTATGTGCATGTGAAAGTTGGAAATGAATACAGGAGGCCAAAGAAGAATCAATGCATTTGAATTGTGGTGATGGAGAATAATCTTAAAAGTACCATGAACTGCTGAAAGGACATGCTTATCTGTCTTGGAAGAAGTATGGCCAGAGTGCTCCTGAGAGGCAAGGATGGTGAGACTTTATCTTACATATTTTGGACATCTTGTTGGGAGAGATAAGTCTCTAGAATAGGATATCATGTTTGATAATTTAGAGGTTCAGCCAAGGATACAGATACAAAGGCCTTCAAGGAGGCAGATTGGCACTGTGGCCACAGCAATGTGCGCAGGCACAGGAACAATTGTGAGAATTGTGAAGAACTCGGCAGTATTTTATTCTATTGTGCATGTGGTCCCTATGAGCCCAAACCAACTTGACGGCACATAACAACACAAATTTGGTAAAGTAGAGGCTCTGCCCAAAAGAAAGAGTGCCTCAAAGAAAAGGGTTGATGGCTAGCACAATCCCTTTTGATCTCTTGGCTGCTGCCTCCAGGAGCATTGCTTGTGGATTCAAGCAAGATGAAATCCTTGACAACTTCAATCTTTTCTTCATTGATCATGATGTTACCTGTTGATCCAGTTGTGAAGATATTGATCTTCTTTCCATTGAGTCATCTGTACTGAAGACAATGGCTAGCACCATGGGCTCAAGTATAAGAGCAATTGTTTTGAGGGAGTGCAGAACCAGGCAGTGTCTGATTTGTTATACGTAGAGTTGCTATGGGTTGGAGTCAACGCAATGGCAGCTGGCAACAACAAGGGAAGAAGAAGGTGAATTCATGAGGGTACTATTCCAAAATCAACTGGAACTCAGATTAATTACCTAGGACTAAAGGAACTGATGAAAGGTAATTATATTTTTGTTTGGAATATTGTTGATCTTCTAATGATCTGTCTTCTAGATAAATAAGAAATACTGGCTTTCTTTTCTCTAACACTATTTATAACTCCTAGATAGACTATGGTTTTATATACTTCATTATATAACATAATACATTTGTAAATGGCATCTTATTCTTTCTATCTGATCCCTTCAGAATTCAGAAATTCTTCTGAATTCTTATTATTTTCATCATAATATGAGTATTTGAATAAAAAACATAGCACATTCCTACTCACTGAATCCATATACAGATTCTTGGCACAGAGATAGTTATCTACTCCAGAGATGGTTGTTTGGAATGTCATCACCAAATGGAGAAGGCTTTCTATCACAAGATAATCTTCTACTCTTCAATATCGTATTCTTGCCCTACCTGTATGCACTTACAACCTACTTTTTAAAAGGCAGTATCTGCATCTTACATTGGTGAGTAACCACAGCAGTCATAAAGGCTGATGAGCAGCCATCTAATGTGTAAACTATTGCTCTTCTTCCATACAGAGGAAAAAAGTGATGAAAATCGAAATGAAATGTGGAAATAATTCTTTCCCTGTACTAGAGGACCACACAAATATCAGTTTCCACCACCCTGAGACCAGAAAAACTAGATGGCCTCAGGCTACCTCTATTAACTTCTCTGGAAAAGATTACATTAGAAAGTCCTGGGCAGAGTGGGAGAAAAATGTGGATCACAACAAAAAATCATGAAAGAAACCGGACTTCCTGATCTGATTGAAACTGAACGATTCCCCAGACTGTAGCCCTTAATCATCCTTCAGGCCTGGAATTGAATACATCCTTTTGTTATAATAGTCAACCATTTAATATAAAAAGGACAGCATTTATATAAGGACAAAGTTCAGAGGCTTAGGAAAAAGGAGGAATCAAACAGGAAACACGGAGGAAGTAGAACAAGTAATGGTACATCAAGGAGATTGCATAGGATAAATTGAAAGGCTGATGAGTTGATAAAATGTGTATGCACTGATGATCAGCTCAGCTCCGTTAACCTTCAGTGGTCTTTTAGGGGACACTCGGGTTCATGACTATATCCTACATTTTCATTTTGTTATTAACAGCATCACAAATGTAAAGTGTAAATGCACAGAAATATGCCTATTTCCTAAGACCTACTTGCTGTTGCCGTTGCTGTTAGGTGACCTCAAGTCCATTCTGATTCCTGGGCACCCTCTGAACAACAGAGCAAACTACTGCAAGGACCTGTCCCGGCCCCACAATGTCATCATTGAGCCCACTGTCACAGCCACCATGTCCATCCATGTCCATTAAGGTCTTCCTCTTTTTTGTGGACCATCTAACTTACCAAGCACAATATCCTTCTCCAGGACTTTAAGAAAATTCTCCTCATGCTCCCTTCTAAAAGCCTTCCTAGGTGTGCTTCTCCCAAGGAAGATTTGTTCATTAATCTGGAAGTCCATGGTATATTCAATAAAACATGGAATATTCAACAAAATGATTCCTCTCAGGATAGATAGAAATATACTACAGTTCACTAGACATTTATTTCCTACCCTGGAGTATAAGTCACTGGTCAATACTGCCTTCCAGTGTACCACATATTTCAAATTGTTCTTCAGTTCGATTTTTCACAAACTTAAAAGATAGAAAGCAAGTGTTTCTTATCTTTCTACTCCCTCCAAGTGTCTAGCTTTCCATTACCAAAATACCCCGTGTCTATAATAAGTGTCATTTCTTTATTTCTTATAATATTTAAAGCAGAAACAAATTAATCTCTCCTTCCATGCCTCATTTTACACATTGACAGTGGATCTTAATGATGATGCTGGAAAGGACTGAGGAGCATGATCCAGCATGAGCAGAAAACCAGAGGATATACCCTCAATTTATTTGGAATTCTATGATTTTCCTCATTTTACAGGACAGAGGAATAGAGGGATCATAAGGAATAATTGAGTTAGTATTTGTCAGTAAAACAACAGATGAGAGTTCCCCATTGAACACTGTTGCATTTAATGAGATTTTTCTTTTGTTAGGCATAAGACATATTAAAGACAAACTTTACTAGATAGACAATGATTAACACCTGCTACATAATATTGTTTCTCTCCCACCAGTTCAGAATATTTAATGATGGCTTAATGATCAGAAAGATTAATGGAAGTAATTCATAAAGTGATTGTTTTCCTTTCCATTAGATGTCTTCCGCTCAAAGTACAATTTGAATAGATTTAAATGGTGTGTGCTTTGCATAGATTGTAATAGTTATTTATTCCTCTAAAGGAAACTGATCTTTTGCAATTTATTATACTCAAAATATCTTTGAAGTTCCCCATCATAACATAATATGACAGGTTTATCATATTTGCTGTATCTAGATTTTTAACAGTTGTGGCTTTTAATGATTTGAGGATTTTAGAGAAAAGACTTTCCCAACCCACACATTAAAGCTCTATGTTGTGCAAAATATCTAAATCAATAAACATTATAGAAGAAAAAAATCAATACTGCTCAAACTCCACTGAGGTGAAAATGCTCTTGTACTTTGGTCAGTACTGAAGATCTTTGTGGAGATTTGTAATTGGATTACAAATCCAATTTTTTAATTGTAATTGGATAAACCTTTTTGGAAAACCCACACATTCAATACTAAGGTTCCATTATAAATTGTGTGTGTGTACTCTGGGCTCAACTGTGGGATCACACTATCCTGCTGGCTATTCTGCTAAGGGACATAAAGACATAAGGGCTATAAGTAAATGACTAGGAGTTTGAAAGATTGAAAGTGATTGCTATAATGGATTGCATTTAGCAGGGACATTATCAACAGGGAACATGGGATTTTATATAATCTTGGAAAAAAGAGAGAACCTTAGAAATAATTCAGTTCTAATATCCTAGTTCTCAGCCAGATGAATAACCTTTATTGTCCTCTACTGAATTTTACTCATTTAAAAAAAAATACTGAACATGAAATGCTTGCTGATGAAGATAAACACTTGTAGCCTTCACTTATAGTGTGGATTACCTTTTTCTCATTCCTCCTCTTGCCTGATGGTGCCTGGTCATCAGTCACTCAAAAAGCCCTGGGGGCCTCCATAGCTTGTAGTTCAATGTATCCTACTCTGCGTCCTGAGTGTGTCCTTTGGGGACACTGTATCTTCAAACCCAACAGAAACTCTAAACCAAAAACTCGCAGCCATCGGGTCAATGCTGACTCATAGCTACCCACCTGAGAGTTTCCCAGACCGTAACTGTCATGGGAATAAAAAGCCCAGTCTTTCTGCCACAGAGCTGCTGGTGGTTTCGAGCTGCCAACCATGTGGATTGCAGCCCAAAGCATAACCACTACATCACCAAGACTGGAAAGCATAAATTTCCTAAGGGAATGATTGGGTGTGATGAAAAGAGGAGCGACTCCTGCTATCATCACCCCTCAATCAGTTACTAGATCTTTGCATTCTTATTGAGAGCATGATGTCATACAAAGTTCTCTAATGAAGTACATATGCTGTATCCTGAATGATGGCGGTACAGCTATCCAGAACATTGCTTCCAATTAAGTACTTCTCTCCCTCCCTCTCTCCTTTCCTTCTTTCTTCCTTTCTCCTTTTTCCAATTCATAGTGACCCTTATGTGTGTCAGAGTAGAACTATGATCTGTAGGGTTTTCTTTCGTTCGTTCTTTTTTTATTTTTTCTGTTAGTCCGGGTCAACTAGAGAAACAAATCCATGGACACACATATGTGTATAAGAAAGATATTTATATACAAGAGCAATTGAACATTGAGAAAACATCCCAGCCCAGTCCAGATCAAGTCCATAAGTCTGATATTAGCCCATATGTCTTATAACAATCTACAAAGTCCTCTTCAGACTCACGAAACACATGCAATGATGCTAAATGTAGAAGATCACAAGCCAGTGGGTAGAAAGTCCTTGGATCCAGTGGCATTGGAAACATCTCAGTGCTGGCAGGGGTCTCTCTGTGACTTCTCTGGCTTGAGAGATCTGGTTGCATCCATGTGGCTTGTCTTCTGCAATGTCTCCCACAGAGTCGCAGAGAGGTGTCTTCTGCCTCCAAGAAGGAAGTACCAGATTTCCCAGAATTCTCAGGAGAAAGCCATGCCCGCACTGAAGTCTCATTGGCTATCTCCAGATTGACAGCCTAGACTCCACCCCTACACTCTTAATCCTTAAATTGACACCAGATTAGATGACTACCACAATTTCTTCCTTCCTTCCTTCCTTCTTTCTTTCCTTCCTTCCTTCCTTTCCTTTTTTAGTTTTATTATGAACCCAAACTTATAGCAACCCAAAGGTGAAGGTTTACAAAGCAAATCAGTTTTCCATAAAAAATATGCATTTTGTTTCATGTTCTTGATTGTAATCTCCCCAATGTAACATCACGTATTCCCCTTCATCCATGTTTCCTTCTTTTACAGCTCCTTCTTTCCTAACCCTTCCTGCTGTCTGAATGCTGTCATTGGTAAGTACTGCTCATTTGATCTCAAATGACTGATTACTCCGAGGAGTGCATCCCTCCCTAGTTCACTTCCTGACACTGAAACTTTTTCCAGCATTGATATATGCAACATCGTAGAGTATACCAGATAATATGATCCCATACATACTATGAATTTTTACAAAGTCCGTTTGTACACCAGACCCCACTCAATGCTGGAAGATTTCTATGGCACTTGGTACAGGATCTGAAGCTGTATTCCTAGAAATGAATTGTGTTGATTCTCGAAACTAAAGAGGCAAAGCAGATGCCACGCTCCTTTTGTCTGTCACAGGATGTGAAAAATTAGCATTTCCCCCTCTAATTTGCACTTACATGTCCCTGTTCATGGTGTCCCTAAAAATTTCTAATGAAAAAGTAGCCTCTCAATCTCTGAATCTTCCTAGGGCTTCTCCCCCACACCCCCTATGCCTAGAGTGTATATATCTCTAGGGACACTGTGAGCCAGAGTCATTTCTAGGGCAGTGATTTCCATGAGAATACAAATTATTTCTTACCCTGCTTTCTGACTACAGGCTGACTTCTATGGAAAGAAAGAGAGGGGTAAAAAGGATTGGGTAGGAAAAGCTTCAGACTGCAGGACAATTGAAAACCGTGGTCAAAGTTAGGGGAAGTTCTCAGTAAAAGTTGACCTAGAGGGGTATCACGTCAGGTAGAAATGGCCTACCTCTAGTACCTCCGTCATCATCAGTTACCGCTGGAAGCAGCCTCGTGGAGCCAACTATACTTTATGCAGCATGTTGTTTTCAAGAGGGATCCAACAGTATAGCCCCCATGGGTGCCAAAAACAAAAGGAAATTATTTTCCTGTAAAGAGTTTTAGATTGATATCACTTGCAATGCATTAGACAATTCCTTTAAGTAGAACACAAACAAATGAACCCCTTCACATAGATGCTCACCCTGACCTTACTAAATAAATGCTGACAACATATATAAAGAATATAAATTTGAAGGACTATAAAATTATTAATCTACTTGGGCAGTCTAAACCTATGCATATATATTGCCTCTTACCTACTCTGGTGTTTCTCCATATATCACCCTCATAAATCACGGCTACTGGGGAGATGATATATTAGGTAACTGCACGCAGACACTTGATTAGTTTCTTTTTTCAATTATTTGCATCTCTTCTACACAGACAATACCAGTTCTAGCTTGTTTCTTGTTTCTAGGGGTTTAGAAAGTTACCTTTATAGCATTCAGGCTGACAAAATAAAAAATATATCAAGTTGGCAAAATGCCATGCTAAAAAGATTCATTGATTTGGCATGTTTTGTGCTGTGAAGTAAGAAATGTCACCAACTGCTTGTGTGTGCTTTGGCATCTTAATTTATATGTTTGATCATATCAAAAATAAGTGTAAGGGTAGCACCCAATCTTATTCTAAGACATTTAAGGAAAACTATTGAATAGTTTACAAAAAACAGGACAATCTTGTTCTGTTGTTGTTGTTCAACTTGAATGCACATAAAATAATAGCGCCCTAGGTCATCGTTGTGTGGTTAGGTACCAGAGGGTCCATTCTAACTCGTCCAACAGAAGAAACCATCACCTAGTCCTGTCCCCTTCTCCCAATTGTACCTGGGTTTGAGTCCATTGTTGAAACCAGTGTCAATCCATTTTGTCAAGCATCTTTCTTTTTGAGATTTCCATTTACTTTACCAAGCAGGATATAATTTTCCACTGACTGGTTTTTCCTAACAACAACAACATGTTTCCCTGGTTGTGTTTGCCCAATTGCCTCTGGATCCACGTAGCGGGTCAGCATGAGCACAAGGAAGTATTCCGGAATCCCATTCTTCTCCAAGTTATCTGTAGTTTGTTAGGGTCCAACCAGGAGGATGACTTTGCATGCTATTAGGTACAGAATGCAAATCTTTCTTAACTTAATGGAAAAGAATATTTTTTTAGTTATTTTTTTCTAATCAAGGATATGTGTTTAGATTGCCTCTCCAACTAGTCTCAGAATCTGTCTACAGACATCTTCACTGTTTACTGTTTATTTCATATATATTTTCATCTAGTTGTGGCAATTTCAGGAAGTTCTTGTTGTTTGTTGCTATGTCCCCTGACACACTTTATCCCTAAAATTATAAAATAGAAATATTTCACTTCCAATAGTAGATGGTGATTTATATCGCTCAGCAGTGTTTTACAGGGTTGCTATGAGTCAGAATTGTCTCTACCGAGAGCGACTTACCTAAAGAGTTGTTGCTCTATACCTAACAGCAACAACTTGTAGCATTTGCTTTATCATTACAGACATCGAATTAGTAATGAAAGGTTCATATATATTGCAAATGTTTACAAAATATTTTCATATAGAATATAATATTTGAATATACCTTTCTCTGAATAGCTACTTATTGATTCAATGAGATTTGTTTAACCACAAAAGATAAACACTGTAAAGAACTTATTTCAAACTCAAATCTCCAACTCACTACTGTAGAGTCAATTCCAACTTATAGGATTCCTAGGACAGAGTAAAACCACCTCTTTGAATTTGTGAGGCTATAAATCTTTGAAGGTGTAGAAAATCTCACCTTTCGACCAAGGAGCACCTGGTGGGTTTAAGATGTTGACCTTTTCGTTAGCAGCCCAATTAATAAACCGCTACGCCAACAAGTTCCCTCCCTTAGACTTTAAAAAAATCTTTGAAAATATTAAATACTATAGAGTTTCAATTTAAAAAACCTAGCTAGTAGCTAATTACTGTATTATATGTTGGAATAAAGATGTGTTTTACCTTTTTAGATTAGGTTATCTAGAGAAGCAAAACTACTACGATTTCTGTCTATGTCTATACCTATCATCTATATCTATATACAAATTTATATGAAGAAAATAGCTCACATAATTTTAGAAATGGCTACTATCGGTCTGCTGTAAGTCTGTGGGTCAGACGTTAGGCTGGAGGTTTCTCCTAATCCATGTAGCTTCTCAGGGGAAGATAAACCAGGGAGATGAAGCAGAAAGCAGAAACACCACAGGCTTATGGATGTCAGTAGTTCAAGCTTGTGAATATATGTCAAATGAATCCAATATTGGAAGATCAGATAGCAGGTTAGATGACAGGCCACTGATCGATCCCAACATTAGCAGGTAATATGGCAAGCCATTGGCACACGTCTAAAGAACCAAAGGCTGATCAAACAGATGCAGGATCCAGACCAGATGGAAAATTAAAGTTCTCCATAGTGTCTACTTACATATCAAGTAGACCACACCCTGAATGAAACATCATGGCGGCTGTGAACGGAGTAAGGATTTGTATGCCACCATTATCTTCCCACAACTGCTTGGCTACATGAAGCAGATCTCACCATGGAGTTAATAGTTATATTAGATCAACTGCCAAACTACTGAGATTCCTGGACCAGCCAAGTTGACATAAAACCTAACTATCACTACTTAAAACTAAGAGCTAGTATATCTCCAGAGGAAAGAAGCGTCTATAGATAAAATCTCTATTTTTCTATCCCATATACGCTTCATTTCAATCCATTCTGGATTTTCCCTCTACACTTCAATTTAATTATCTTTGTCAAGGTCATCAATGCTTTCTAACCAATGGGCATTTTGTAGTCTTTATTCCATTCATTGAATTTAGTAGAGCCTTTCTTCTTTAAGAGGAACTTTTCTATTTAGCTTCCAGGAACAACACATTATATTGTTTTTGTTTTGCCTTCTTTTATTTTGTTTTCTCATCTCCTTGGTCAATGTAATGTCATCCCCACTTCTGGGTCATCAAAACATGTTGCCATTTTCTATAAGTCCTACTTTCCTACTTTCATTTACATACTTTGTAAGCTATATTGGCCAGCTATTGCTATGTAGGAAACAACGGAAAAGTCTTGGTGGTATACATGTATGAACATTTGCTTCTTCATCTGTAATTGGGTTGTCTGAAGAGATTTGCTGATTCCAACTGGGCTTGTACATACATACATGGATAGGAAGTTATGTGATCTAAACAGATTGAATTGAATATATTATGCTTCAATATGAAGGTTATCAATCTCGCAAGAGGCTCATCTTTCTTGCACTAATTTTCTACACATAACGTGTTCTTCCCATAGAGATTATTTAAAGCGGTTAGCCAAAGCATACAGTGTTGCATAACATGTAAAGTAAGGATGGGGCTTTGAGGACTAGGGTGTGATTGACTCATGCCATGACATTTTCAGTGGCATTATAGGCATGTGGAAATTGGACACTTAATGAGGAAGAAAAAGATTGTATGAATTTGGACCCTGGTGCTGGTGTAGAATGCTGAAAATACTATGTCCTGCCAAAAAAACAAACATCTGACTGGGGACAAGCACAATCAGAAGCAAGGATGGTGACACTTCCTCTACCATACTTTGGCCATGTTGCCAGAAGAGACGAGTCCCTGGAGAAGGATATCATGCTCAGTAAAATAGAGCACCAGCGAAAAGAGGAAGGCCTGTGACAAGATGGATTGATACAGCGGCTGCCACAATGGGCTCAAACATAAGAACAATTGTGATGCTGGTGCAGAACTGGGAGGTGTTTTCCTGTTGAACATGGGGCTCCTAGGAGCAGTGACCCGCTCAATGGCACCTATCAATAACAGCAACAGATTCCCATATTTACTGAAAATGCCTCCCTACCCTAAATTACCCATTTCTCCCCTCCCTAAAAGCCCACCTAGAGTTAATGTTTCCTTGGAAGAGAAAGCTCTTTCCTCTGAACTCTTATTGTCGTGTATAGCACTATAGGTACACGCTATTCGTTAAGAATACAGACTTTGGAGCCACATATCTGAGTTTAAATCCACTCTACAAGTTAATTTGTGCTTTGCGGGAATGTTACTTGAAGTTTTTAACTTGTTTTGTCCATATACAATGAGGAAGATAATAGTATCTATTCTATACCGTCAGTATGCATTTTAGTAAGTACTCTTTAAATGTTAGTGTTTATTATTTACTACTTACAGCCCCAGAGGTGCTGTCAGGGAAGCATTGTTGACCTGCTAACCACAGGGTTGTGGGTAAAACCCATCAGCCACTTCTCAACAGAAAGATAAGGCTGCCTGCTTCTGTAAGAATTTATGGTCTCAAATAACCTACCCAGAGTCCCTAGGAATCAGTACTGGCTCAATGACTGTGAGTTTAAAGGAAGCCTTTATGGCATGGTGACTTATGTGTTGGATTGAAAACCTCAAAGCAAATAAAGCGTTTTAACCAACCTTTCTCTACAGGAGGAAAGGAAGGTCCCATAAAGAGTTACAGCCACAGAAACTCAAAGGGGCAGTTCTACTGTGTCCTACAGGATCACCATAAGTCCAATTCAACTTCATGACAGTGATGTTTCTTGTTTTCACCTACTCCGTTATAACACTTAGCATACTCTCTCTTGACTCTCGCTCTCGCTCTCCCTCTCGCTCTTCTGCACCCTCCCCCACCCCCAATCAATCTATTCACACACATTTGGGCTCTCTTTTCACTTGAATGTAAAAGCTAACTCTCATTCTCACATCTTCCATTTCAGAAAGCATACAAAGGAAATAATAAATATGTTGCATAAATGTAATCATTCTCCATTCTTTTTTTCTTTTTTTTTTTTTTTGGAGTCTTGTGTCAGGCCATCCCTAGTGTATCCTAAATAGTATCTCAGAAACTAAGCCCATGTACTGCTTTGATGATTTCTTTACTAGTGCCTGGAGAAAACTGCGTTGTAATGAAAACACTAACTCTTCAAACACATTATTGACATTTTAAGCAGTGTGTTAGTCTGGGTACTTTGGAGAAACAAATCCAAGAAACTCATGTATAAGAGAGAGTTTTATATAAAGGCTAAGTGCGCATCAAGAAAACATCCCAACCCAGTGCTGCCCAAGCCCACAAGTCCAACATTAACCCATTAATGTCCAACACCAATCCACAAAGTCCTCTTCCAACTCACAAAACAGACGTAATGATGCCGACTTCAGGAGGAAAGCCGAGTCAGTGAATGTGTAAGCAGTGTAAGCTGGCAGGGGTCTCTACAAGGCTGCTCCAGCACCCAGGGCTGCATCAGGGTAGGTCCATGTGGCTTCTCCTTGGGGATGTCTTGCAGGAAGTCAGCCTTGCAAGCTGAAGCAGGGAACTGCCAAGGCAGCTGCACCCTGGTCTGACCATCACAAAGCAAGAGACCCAAAAACTAGAAAGGCGAGGCTCGCCAAGCCATTTATCCCTCTGCCCTTCAATTAACCGCACATGTGTTTATCGGCCAGGTTGGCACAATAAACTAACTACCTCAAACAGAATGATTACTTGGTATAGGGATTGTAGAATATTTATCAGTATTTCTTACCTCTATATATCAGATGCCAGCAGCACTCCTACCTCAGTTATAAAAATATAATATGTGTCAAGCTTTGCCAAATGTCCCCGAAGGGGTCAAAATTGTCTATATTTGAGAGCTTTTGCTCTATTAATATATAAGATTTGATACTCTATAGCTATATGCAACTTTGGGAAGGCCACTTCTCTACTCTAAACTTCAGATATCTCATCTGTAATTTATAAAAATAACTGTAGCTATACGAACACAATGAGATGCAGTGTCATGGTATATCATGGTGCTTGGCATAGAGTTTATCAATCATTTAATGTATTAATCTAAATTAAAGAAGAAACCATTGTTTATCCAAGCAGAACAAGAGAAAATCCTAAAATACACATGAGGGATGGAAAAAGATCATGCCCATTTCTAACTCTCTGTTCTCCTACCCTGGCATTAATTTCCACTTGATTTGACCCGTGTTTTCTGTGAGCTAAAATTGGCACTGTTTTAAGTAACCTCCATGCACCACCTGTCTCTTTTGGCAGTCCAGACTTTAAAAGAGACAAGTCAGAAGTGGAGAGAGAAAAAACAAAACACTACAACTGCAGCACACTAGCAGGTGGGAGCAGAATGGAATTCTATCATTAGAGAGAAGTGAATTATTTGTCTCACTGGAATTAAACACATTTCTGGGTTGACTGAACAGTGTTCAAGTACCTAGACTAAATATAAGGGGCATCATTCTTGGTATTTGAAAAATAATATATCTTAACTGTGTAAATTAATAATCATTCTAGAAATTGCAAGAACAAAAATATTGCCATTATACCGCAATAGATTGATGGGAATAGCTATTTGCATATAATAAAATTGTTCATGAGGAATGGCTAAATTTGGCACGCTTACTCTATCATTTCATGGTATTGAAGCTACAAATAAGATATTTCAAATGCAGTACTAATACCAAATGTTTTAGAATGCAAAACTAACAGATATGTCAAAATATGCAGTCTTTTCTTTTACAATGTTCTAGTTTTTAGATGTAATAAAAATTGGTTAGCCAATGAGCTTCCAAATTGCATTATTCTGTTTTACCTGAACATTCCTCTGATGTTTGAAAAAAATTCTTTAGATTGTTGTAAGTATAATTTGTGTATTTTCTTGTTAAAAAAAGGAGACAAAATTTGTTTCATGGGGTTTTTTTGTTTTGTTTTGGTTTGGTTTCTGTTATTGCTGATTTGCCACATATATGGTAGGCATAGGAAACAAGCTTGAGGAGAAAGCAAGAGTGACAGTTTTTAAGGGACTTGGGGGAGAAGGAAGCAGGGGAAAGAGGTGATGAGCAAACAATGCCAAAAACAATGGAAAAACTAGGGAATTAAAATCAACAACAAGGAGGACGTAGAGATCCTGGGGGTGTTGGATCAACAGCAATCTAGTTAAAAGAAATTCCTAACAGGGGGAAGAAGGACAAGCAAGATGGTGGCACAGCAGAAAGGTAAAAAGGAACAGAGGAAAGAGAGTGGTAGGTATATAATCTGTTGTCAATTTGATAGGATTAAGAGTGAAGGGGTGGAGTTTAGCCTGTCAATCAGATTGCAGTTTGATGATCTCATTTGGAGGCACTAAAGAGAAAAATAGCTCGCTGGAGGCAGGATGCAGGCTCACTCTCTGGAAGACATTGAAGCTGACAAGACAAGTGGAACTATGCTAGTGCCCTGCACTGAAGGAGCCACATGGAGACCCCTCCCAGCACTGAGATGCTTACAATGCCACTGGATCCACAAGACTTCCCACCCACTGGCTTGTGATCTTCCTGCATTCAATATCATTGCATGTGTTTCATGAGTCTGAAGAGGATTTTACAGATTAGCATCAGACATACGGGCTCATATCAGACTTACAGACTTGATCTGGAGTGGGCTGGGTTGTTTTCTCAATTCCCAATTACTCTTTATAAAAAGATCTTTCTTATACACATACAGGCGTCTATGAATTTGTGTCTCTAGTCTACCCAGAATGACACGTTATGGTACACTGGGGGTTGAGTAACTAGAGAAAGCAATCATGAAGATGGAGAGTGAGTGCTTGTTTGACCTCTGCCTCATGGGAGTTTTTCTTTGGCTAGCCTAAGGTCAGATAAAGCCACACGATTTACTCGACTGTTTTCTGGAAAGAATGTGGGAATTTAAAGTTTTGATTCCTAGAAACTGTCTTTTGTTAATCCTGTCAAATATGGTGAATATGATTGTGATAAATGTGAATCTTGAGACCAGGTGACAAAATCGTCTCTTGAATTTCTCAGAGCCTCTGAGTGAAAGTGGCTGACAGAAGGTAAAAATGGCTGACAGAAAGCATGGCTCTGGTTTGATGCTGTCAGAGACCTAATCCCATATTTTGTATCAATAGTATAGTTTAGATAAGCAAAATAAGGATTGAAATAGACTATTTTAAGAATTGAGTTTAGGAACTTATATTACTTTGTTTATATGGATTTCTTCTGCTTTTTATTGCTGATATAATGATTGATAGAAATGTTCATTGGGAAGTTTGAACACAGAGAAAGTTTGTAAGCCCACTTGTCTTCAGGCATTAAAATTGGATTGTTAAATTGGGTTAGGACACACTTGCAAAGAAGGCTCTGAAAAGATAAGCCCCAGTCAGTGTTTTGGAGCACTCAGGACATTTGCATTCCAAGAGACTTTCCAAGGGGCTGTTGACAGATTGAAGAAAAATGGAACTCTGGATTTTTGAATTCTGAACTAGTGGTTTTTGTCAGAAGCTGGAAAAAGCCTGGAACCGTGAAGAAAACTCTTCTGTAGGACTGAACGTTAAAGGGAGCCTGTGGGCAGGCTGAAATGCTTGCTACATGACCACCTGGATCTACTTGTTGAGTGGAAGTGGGAGAAATGCAGCAATAAAGAGATGGGTTGGGTTTGACCACTAACACCCGTGGACCTGGTTTACAGGAACTAGAGGACTGAGAAGATGAGAGCGGATTGATTGGTCTGGAGTTCCTGACCTAGCACAAGGGGGCTAGGCTTGTTGAGAATTTGTGACGTGTCCATGGTCCAAAGGCTAGGTGACCAATGGGCACCCCAGTGAAGCTAAGTGAGGCAGCCCACATTGACTTGACCAGAACCTGACCAAATGTATGTCCTTAATTGCATTCAGTCTTATGCTTCTAAGGAGTATAAGCTGTTCTATAATTTATCTCTTAAGTTTTCTATTTTCCATCCTAATTTTCTTTCATTTTTCTCAGATTCAATAAATATTGGTGGCTCACATAATTTTGTTCCAAATGCTCGATTTAATCAATGTTGTAAAACAGTGGGTTAACTCGCAGATCTAGTGTCTTTCACATACATTGTTATAGACACTGAACATGTGTTTGTTTTACAGTTATTAGATTTCTACCCACTATTTTCTTAATTTTAGAATTGGAATACAGAAATGTACTGCTACCCTAAAAATATCTTTGTTTTTTGTTTTGTAATAGACATGCATTCTTAAATTCAAAAAGACTTTGAGGAGAGAAAAAGAGTAATTCTATTGTTGCTCATAAAGGGTTGATAAATCACCACCATCATTCTGCCCTTTGACATATACAAATAAATAAAGTAGACAATCTTCTACTTTACCCATATGCTGGCTTATTAATTAAGGATATTTCTTGATGGAAATTTTTACTTACTGGCAAACCACACATATTCATGACACAAAGAATTTCCATCCTATGTGATCTAATTATTTGCAATTAATGTTCTCTCTTTTCAGCTACTCGTTATTTTGATTTAATAGGCATCTTATAATTGCTTCTCTAATATTACTCCAGGACTAGAATTAATTTAATCATTGTATGAAAAATAAAATAATTATTTTCTTGGCAGTTTTCTGATGTTCAGAAGAAAACTTTCTTAGACTTTCCTGCACTAAGAAAAAAAATAGGAATGACCTTTGCTCATTTATAACTCTTCCATGTTGAAAATATATACCATTTACCCTCAACTAAGTTTACTGTATATATTTTCTCAGACCTACACTTGAGCAAGGCATTGATGCTACTCAATACAAGATACTGATCCTCAATACAAGAGACTTGGCTTGGTTCCCAGCCAATGCACCGCAGGCACAGCCACCACCCACCTTCCAGTGCAGGTTCATAATTCATATAATACTGAGCTGTTTTAGAGGAACCTCCAGATTAATATGGACTGGGAAGAAAGGCCTAGTGATTTACTTCTGAAAATCAGCCAATGAAAATGTTATGGATCATAATAGTGGCATCCAAAGTCAATCATGAGCATGGAGTACAACTGGATAGTGTTATATCTTATTGTGTCTGGGGCTTCCATGAGTTGGGGCTGACTTGAACAATACAATGAATTATCATTGCTATCACATATATGTGTGTGTCAATATATGTATGATACACGTATTAAAGTATGATATATATATATATAACAATGTGATGAAAATTCTAATTTAAATAATTATACATGCTATACATTCAGCCTAAATATCAATATACATATATGTACACACATGTATACACATGTGTGTATACACGCACACACACACCCGGGAATTTTTACTACATTTCATAGATTTTAAACTATTTTTCACATGACTTAAATCTCCAAATATTTTTCTCTGCTTAACGAAGAAAATTAAAGCATGTGAAGGTTAAGTAACTTCTCCACGGTCACGTCAGCAGAAGTTCCACTTCTAGAATAGAACCCTGGGATTCTTATTTCCACCCTAACAACCTTTCCACTACTTTCTACGATGGATAGCCGTGTTATGATCCTTGTGAGGGCAGCATTCACAAAATCGGCTTGTTTGAAAACAGGTTCATTGGGAACCATTAAAGTATGGCCTCAGACAGTATAACCCGGGCATCAAACACTGTTAACTGAAGTTCCCCTTTGGGTATATCCTTGCAAGCAACATCTACTCACTCGCACTGCCGTCCAGTCGGTGCTGACTCCTAACGACCCCTGTGAGTTTCCAAGACAGTAGGAAACTCCAGTCTGTCTCCCATGGTGGAGCTGCTGGTGGTTTTGAGCTGCCGACTTTGTGGATCGCAGCCCAAGGCCTAAACACTACACCACCAGGGTTCCATTCCAAGCAATATAGTTAGATTTATTTTTAGTACTGGAATACTCTCTTTCCAGTTTTAAATCGGTTTCACTTCTGCCCCCTTCCTCTTGCTTGCACACTCTTCCTCATCTACTGCCTGACTTTCCGGGCACTCCGCCCAGTGTCGAGGGGTATGTAGGTGTGTACATGCGGGCCTGTGTGTGCACATGTTCCATTTTGTTTACCAGTATGTACTTCATCCAGATTTCGTTTTTGAATGGAGTGCTTTATAAAGTGTTCCTTTTTAACGTTCTCATTAAGGATCTTTACTAAGATGTGGTATTTAAGGACAGCTCCGCCACAAAACAGGTAAACAGGAAGGCTAATTATTCAGCTTTGCATGTTCAATCTTCCACAAAGGCGGGGAAAAAATAAAGATGTGTGAGTTTAGGAACAACAGGCAAGGTGAATACAAAATGTTCACTATTCTGAGACAGATGTCAGCAAGTTGACTCAACTCAGGAATAGCTATGAAATATTCACAAAGCTATTGTGCTGGGAAAGCAGAAATAACATGCCCATGCACAACAACTTTTTAAAAGGTGCTTCATATACAAATCTGTTCTTGCTTCTTTCTACCAGACACAAGCAATGGTACTTTAAAGAAGAAGAGTCAGAAGCCTAGACTTGATCTTAAGAAAGGACAGAGGAAACAGATTAAAAATTAAGGCTTAAAATAGTGTCTTCTATTTCACTTGGAGAGACCAAGTGATCAATTTTCATAACTTACTGAGTAAACATTAAACTCAACAGAAACTACTGCTTAGCCTCCCTAACTTTTCATGCATCATTTGAAATCAAACCTGCACTATTTCTGAGACAGACCTGTGCCTGCATATTCACAGCCGGTTGTCTCCGGTTTGACTCTGGTTATAGAAGACATTGAGTCCATGGGTGTTTCAACTCATAGGGTTGGAGATTCAAGTTTACTCAGAGATAACACAGAAGAGCATTCTGGCTATCTCCTTCCAACCTCCAGCCAGTGAAAGCACTGTGGCCCAGGAGCCTGAGACCAAAAGAAATACACACTTCCTTGCTGCCACTACTAACTACTCTGAAAAATATTCCATTTGAAGGTTCTGGATAGAATAGGAGGGAAAACAGGCATAAAATGGATCATCCTCACTGGAAGCATCGAGACTAGAGAATCTCCCAAGATTGTGGCCCTTGGGCACCTGGAAATAAACTCACTGCCATGGCTCAAATCTTTCAAACAATAGCCAGTCCTATTAGGGAAACAAAACACTAGGGAGCAAGGAGCAAGAGGGAATTGTATGTCCCAGAAAAGTTAAGGCAAGAAGGAGGAATGGAAACAGGACACCCAGAGAGGAAGGAAACGGGTAAGTGATGTGATAGTGTAGGGATTGCAATAAATGAGATGATACAAAATGCATAGGAATTGCTGAAGGAAAAACTGATTTACTCAGTAAACTTTCACTCAGTTCATGAGTCAGAATTAATTCAACTGCAGGTAGTTTCTATATAGGACACATAGCGAGTTTAAGAGAAGCTGGGTTGGCATCCAAATTTCTTCTTTAAACCACTAATAATAAAGTGACAGACACTTTCATTTAAGCAAATAATCATACATTAGATTTTTTTTTAGGAATATGACTAATATTTTCATACAAATAATGCCCCTGTTATGCTTTGAATTATATCCCACAAAAACACATGTTGTCAATCCTGCCCCTTAGATTTATAGCCAAGGAGCCTTGGTGGCATTGATGGACTGTGGGCTGCAAAGATTGCAGTTCAAACCCACTGGCTGTTCAGAGGATGAAAGATGCAGTTACCTGCTCCTGAAAAGATTTACAACCTAGGAAATCCTGTATAGAGTTACGATGAGTTGGAATCCACTTGATAGTAGTGAGGTTGGATTCTGTTTGTTTGTTTGTTTTCTGTACTTCTAGTTATAATCCCATTTTGAAATGAGTCATATTTGTTACGTTTATGAAGCAAGATTAGTGCAAGACATATCGTGATTCAATCTCTTTTTGAATATAAAATCAATTAAACAAGCAAGCAGAGAAAAGGTAGGTTAAGATAGATGCCAAAACCCATGAGGTCTCCCAGGAACCGGGAAGCAGAAACTGAAGTGACAAGACCTTTCCTCCAGAGCATGCAGAGAGAGTAAGCCGTCCCCAAGAGCCAGGACACTGAATTCAGACTTGCCACCTCCTGAGACTGTGAGAAAGTACAGTTCTGTTTGGTAAAGCCAACGACTCGTGGCATTGCTGTATAATTAAGACAGTCCCTGAAAAGCCTAAAGAATTTACTGGGTATCTCAGGCAAAATACACTTGCCTTCTTTGGTTTCTCATGGGGTCAGTATGATAGATTTACACTGCCAATATGCTCAATTCTTGTCTTTTATTGTATTAAACGACCAACACCCTATAAACAATGCTATTGGACACTCCTAACTGAGACGATCCAGTACTCATAAAAGCTTTCTGAGATAATTCTTCCAAACATTAGTTTCCTTATTGTTAGCTGACTCAATTTACAGGAAGTTGAACTCAAGGACAAAAGTGAAAACCTGATCATCAAAGATGTCAGGTCGTACTTTCTAGAAATAAAACCAATATGTCATCTCATTTCAAGGCGAGGAATATGAGGTAGAACTATCATTCAAAGCCTAACAAGCATATGGAACATTTTATGTTGGGCAGTATGAAGCAAAGGAGAAATAAGGAAGCCACAAAGGTTTGCAATGAAACACCTCATTTGTTATTCTTAAGATCCGTGCTTCCTATCCAACTAGCTGTAACATAAAAGGTATCTTTGTGCATATTGAAAGGGGAAACAATGAGTACAACCAATTAGGAAAAGGCTTTCCTTGTTGGTAGGTGAACACCCATGGGTTCACAGTTCAGTTATGTGAGCATAGCTAGAGACGGGTTCCCACTTGCCATCACAATTGAGGCCTTCATGCATTGCCCAGTTTTCCTGGGGGTCTGATTGACCTCTGATCTGTGATCACTGTGTGCGTTCTCACTAATTACAGGGAATAAACACCAGTGTAGTCATTTTGTATTTTCATAAGATACGCTCGTTGGTCAATGAATTCCCTAGCTCTTAGTTTAAAAACTTTACAGTCAAGATTTCTGCTTTAATTACCCTTGGATTGATCAAGAAAATAGCAGCAGCATAAAGACAAATTGAGTTTTATAAGAGATGATTTTGCAAAATATGGAAATTTAAAGAGAGGGAAAGCAAAGATCATCAGAGAGACCAAACAAATGAAACTTTTAAGTGTTTCTGTTTAAATTCAATCCCACGAGAGCCCCCATGAAATATTGATGCCTTAATGTCCCCAAAGTACTTTAATCTCATCTGCCAAACCCTAGCTACAGCAGAATGCTACGAGCTGGGGTTAAGCAGCGTGCCGAGCTCAGCAGGGCAGGCCTGATTTCCAGAGCTCAGATCTCCTGCACCGCTGCCTTTGGGATAGTGGTTGTAAAGAAGGATCCCTCTCAATTCTTAACCATAGAGCTCACAAAAAACTGTTGAATACTTTATCATCATTTGTGACTTCTTAAATGACATCACGAATAGAAGAGACAATAGTTTCAGAATTACTTCACATTTCCAAGGTGTTAAGCAATCGTCAACAATTTGGAAAGATCATTAATGACGAAAACTATAAACTTGCTTGCAAAAATTAGATGTTACTAACTCCTAGCAATGAACAGATTTTGTTAAGATAAGTAGCGGGGAGGGGTAGAGTGAATCAATCTTAAATGATTTATCTGTTACTCAGAATAACACCATGATAAATAATTATCACCTACACACAGCTAGTGCCATTTCCTTTCAAGTGATATTTAGAACATATTATCAGCATATGCAATGTAAAAATTTGCATATGGTTTTTCCCATCCGTGTAATCTAATCAAAGGTGAAAACCCTGGATCTATTCTAGTTCAAGCCTTCCTTGTGACATGGTCGCTGCCTGCGTCGCCCATGGAGGTGCTGGTCTGCTTGATGTCACATGGCAGATTTTACCGGCCGGGAAGATGAAAGGATGCTTAGGCCACGTGTCCGGGATGACAGTTTTCTTTGTGATGAACCACAGAGTCACAGCTTGTTAAATAAGCCTGTGACAGTGATAAAAGACAAAGCCATCAGTTCATAGCAGAATATGGCCTATCTGCTCATGACAAACCATGCTATCTCTCCTCACACATGCTGACATCTCATAAAGCATTCCCACAAGTGGTGGCCAGAAATAGTCTCTGAAGACAGCCTCACAAGAGAGTAATAGCTCACTGCTTATCTTTGAGCAAATGAACGGAAAAAACCTGGAGTGCACAATGTAGTCCTCTTAGCCTCGCAGATAAAGATGACTTTCTACTTGGAACATTTGGCATGGTGGAGCCTAATTCACATAAAATTAAAATCGTAAGCAGTGCCTTAAAGATGACTTTGAGGTCCATGTTTTGCAAGGCATAGAAAGTTTGAACATCCTCCTATTGTTCTATAAGTCAACAGGGCTCCTTTACAAGGCTACTTCTGTTTATTCAGAGGCAATATATCTACTGATAAAATATTGATAAAAATAATTATAGGTATCAGTTAGTCAAGGCTTACAATGTACTAGGCACAAGGATAAGCACAAAATAAACATTATCTCAATTAATACTCTTAACACCCATGTCACCTAAGCACAGCTGGCTGTACCACTTCTTATTAAGTGAAAGTGTTATTATCCACATTTTACAGATAAAACTCAGACTCAAAGAGTAAGCCTAGTCCACTCAATGACCAAATTAAAGTTTGCAGTGCAGTACTTCTGATTTCCCATTTCCACTTACCAGAGCAGTTACAACTATAGTAGTAAATAGCACAAAAATGGATGCCTTTAAAATATAAGATTTATGGTCTTATACCATTTTTTCAGGGGCACAGAAAAAAAAACCCATCAATTATCTACTTTGATTTTAAGTTCAGCTATCTCAGTATGTCAGATCATGATACTATTTCAGATAATGTGTGGATATGCATGAAAGGGAAGAGATAGTTTTAAAGAATATTGATCATTGCCATTCTGCCACCACCCCCACCCCCCACCTTACTCAACTACCCTTTCCTTTTGCTTTTTCCACCTCCTATTGTCGGAAAATTTCCCATACACATCTAACTCTATAGAACCCCACATCTTTGTATAATTTATTCATGTTTTATATTGTGAGATAGTTAAGGTTTATTGTGCCAACCTGGCTAATGAATACATGTGGTATTAGTTAAAGGGCGGAGAGATAAATGGCTCCTTGAGCCTTGCCTTTCTAGTTTTGGGGTCTCTTGCTCTCTGATGATCAGACCAAAGTGCAGCTGCCTTAGCCAGTTCCCTGCTTCAGCTGGCAAAGCTCACTTCCTGCGAGACATCCCTGAGGAGAAGCCACATGGACCTACCCTGATGTAGCCCTGGGTGCTGGAGCAGCCGCTGGAGACCCCTGCCAATGCTGAGATGCTTACACGTTCACTGATTCAACTTTCCTCCTGCAGTCGATGTCATTGCATATGTTTTGTGAGACTGAGGAGGACTTTGTAGATTGGTGTCAGACATGTGGGCTAATGTTGAACTTAGGGTCTTGGGCAGCACTGAGTTGGGACGTTTTCTTAGTGGACACTTACCCCATATATAAAACTCTTATATACCTATGAGTTTCTGTGGATTTGTTTCTCTAGTCTACCCAGACTAACACAGATCACTCATGATATCTTTTATTTTGGTCCTTCTTTCTAGAGGATCTATTTCATACATATAAAATGGTATATGTACAAGGTTATATATAATATTCATATATGTATAATGTATATATATATATTGAGGTAGTTAGTTTATTGTGCCAACCTGGCCAATAAACATATGTCGGGTTAATTGAAGGACAGAGGGATAAACAGCTGAGTGAGCCTCGCCTTTCTAGTTCTCGGGTCTCTTGCTTTGTGATGGTCGAGCCAGGGTGCAGCTGTCTTAGCAGTTCTCTGCTTCATCTTGCAAGGCTGACTTACTGTAAGACATCCCCAAGGAGAAGCCACATGGACCTATCCCGATGCAGCCCTGGGTGCTGAGGCACCCGTGTGGAGATCCCTGCCAGCGCTGAGATGCTTACATATTCACTGACTTGGCTTTCCTCCTGCAGTTGGTATCATTGCATCTGTTTTGTGAGATGGAGGAGGACTTTGTGGATTGGTGTTGGACATATGGGTTAATGAGTTAATGTTGGGCTTGTGGGCTTGGGCAGCAATGGGTTGGGATCTTTTCTTGATGCACACTTAACCGTTATATAAAGCTCTCTCTTATACATGAGTTTCTATGGATTTCTTTCTCTAAAGTACCCAGACTAACACATAAATGTATGTGTGTGTATATATATATACATACACACACACACACACACACATATTCTGTTCATGTTCAAGTTAATTCTGACTCAAGCAGATCCAATATGAATCAGAGTAGATATGTGCTGCATAAATTTTTCATTGACTGGTTTTTCAGATTGTAAATTGCCAGATCATTTTTATGAAACACCTATGGATGGACTGGAACTATCAAAAATGTTAGGTATAGAGAAAATGAACTATTTGAATATACACACTAACACACATTCTATGATGTTTCACGTAATTCCATTACTGTTCAATGCAAGTATATTTTAACTCTTCAGTCTTCCTGGAAATTTTCTTGAGAATACAAACCAAGTCATATACTTCTCTTACATAATATCAGGTGTCACAGAATCATTGGCAACTAGAAGCTCAGTGAATGCTTATCCAATTGAAGTGCTTTCTAATGGTTTCCAACACCCCAAAGGAAGCAGAACTCCTAATGTTAAGAAACAATGTTCTCCCTCTGATATTGTCTTTCAATTAGCAGCCAAATATTTAACCATTGTAGCACCAGGGCTCCTCGTTAGGCTGGGATGGAATTTAGAATCATATTTAACTGATTCTCAACTCTAGCTACGCATTTTAATAAGCTGAAAGGCATATATATATATATATATATATATATATATACACACACACACACATATACATATATACACATATACATATTCATGTAATTATTCAGCTGCTAATTGAAAGACTGAAGGTTAAACTCCACTCAGATTTACCTAAGAGAGACCTAACAATCTACTTCCCCAAAAGCAGCCATTGAAAACTCTATGGAACATTCATAGGATAAGCATGAATCAAAATTGACTCTCGAGCAAATGAATTATATAAACACAAACAGACACACACATTTAAGAATGTGTCCTCTCCACCAATTATTGGGTAAGGTAGGATACTGGCAAGGAAATTTTGTGAAGTTTTTAAGATGGTGTGCATTCAGAATAAACTTGAGCTCTAGTTTAATGCTGACTGCTTATAAAATCTCTTCTATAACATTCCTTCCCAGAATCAGGCAACCTGCGTTGTGTTTGTTTGTTCTTTAATACTTTGAATCACAGGGAAATGTCAGTGCACCTAATTATACTCATGACTTTAAGACTTGAGGCCACTCACAAAATGATACTAACACTCCAGACTGATATTTCTAATTGAGTTTATTTTACAATTTAAATGATAAAGTATTTAACACAGAGAATAATGTTAAGTCACTGGCTGTATCACCAACATTTTCTGTTCTTGGTGGAAAAAGTGGAGAATACTTGAGGAGAGACAGTGGAAATGTCTTCAAAGAGATCTCAGGAAAAAGAGAATATGATTTAGTAAATTATAAGTTTCAGCTGCCAACTTCAAATCCTGTAAGATCGATTTGTAATTGTGAGTACATGTGGGTTTTACATTCAAGGAAACCTGCAGGAGAGTATCAAAGCTTACTGCCAAATAAAATCAAGTAACATTTATTGAGCATCTGTTATATGAAATATCCTATTAGAACCAGGACTTCAAAAAATATAGTTGAGATAGTCCATACATGAAGAATCTGAAGAAAAATTAGGCAGATCTGAGGAAACAGACCAGGCAATTTTCAAAGAAGCCAGAAGACGATCATTTAAAAAACAAAACAGGGAAGTCTCAAGATGGAAATCCAGGTATAATCACCTGCCATGCTCCCATTGTTAGATCTGAAAATTAAGAGGTGAGGAAGCCAATATTGGGAGGCAGGGTGCTAGGAATAGAATCCTAGTGTCCTAGACCTCCCCGCATTATTTTCACCTATGGAGCAATTCTAGGGCTCACTGCAATGCTCTAAGTTCACTGTGCCTTCCTGCAGGCTTTCCACATCCTGCGACAGGTCCAGTGAGATGGTATCTGCTACCCCTTCCTGCCCTGAGATCTGAGGCCCACCAACATGCTGTCATTTCCCCAGGCATTTGCCTATGTGTGGTCATACTCCAAGGCCTGTGAAGAGCCTCCAACAACTAGCCACGAGAACTCTCTCTGGCGCTCCCCTCTGTGCTCCCCCACAACTCGTGCATTCACAGCCTTTGCACCTGCCCTCCCCAACCAGAAACAGAGCAAGCACATCAGCCACCCCATTTCACCTTCCCCCCAGTTCCACATGCAGCCTGTCAGTGTGGGTAATGAAAGATAACTTATTTACTTCAATCAGAGAGCCCCTGGACTTTTTACCAATAACAGATCACAAATCCCCAGAGCACAGCCTGGTGTGAGATGTGAGCCAGTAGGACAGCAGGAAGAAGTCAGACCCAGTGAGTCCCAAACCCACACAGCCAATCTACTTCCCCATTACTGGGGTACAGTGCAGCATAGCTCCGATACCAGGACACCCTGCAAGTCTCTAAAATGAAAACAGAAAATGTGGTCATTCTGAGGTTGTGTTCCTTTTTGTACCTTTGAATCTAAGTCACCACATGCCTGTTTCATTAACAAAGCTTTAACATAACAAACCAGGAAAACTCACCAGGAGCTCAAAGTTCTCCAAAAATAGGTTTTACCAAAACCAGGTTTTACCAGGTTGGGCTTGACAAAGAGTCTTTGAAAGACTGTTCAAAGGCCACACAATAATGATTTAGTAAAACAAGCCTTCCACATGAGACACTGACTGCTGAGTAAGACAATGCTATATTCCAACCCCCTAGGATACTTAGATAGGCAACAGGAATAGGCCTTTTGCCCTTACTCCTACTGGGCCACCTCCACCATTCCCATCCCCTCTGACCTGATTCACCAGAGGGATAGTCTCTCAAAATAATTAACTCAATCACAGGACTACAGCTCTCACAACTATACCAAACACCAAATCATCTGCCTAGCCTTAATCTCATCCCCCTTCTCTGACACCCTACAAGACCACAGTAAACCATAATACCACCAAACACTATCCCTACATAATATGCAGGGTCAACAAGCAATCCGGATGGATTCACTATATTCCTCCTTTACCCCAAACATGATAACCTCTGGAACCTATACCCTAACTCACTGAGTAAAACTATAGCTTTCTAGGGAGACAGAGTTGCAACTCAAATTCTCAGCATAGCTAGCTCCAGATAGTTGTTAGGTATATTCACATTAACACTGAGAAATAAAACACAGGGCTCCTTTCCCCTGTGTGTTGGGTCTCATCACAACAGGGTTACTCGGTGACTTTCTCCACCCCTGACAAGGTAGCCAGTGAATATGGGGTCCCACTGATACTACCCAGGCCATCTTCTGATTAGAAGCCCCACCTCAAAGGGTCACCCTCAATAATAGCCTGATCTACCTTGGACTGTACATAAGGAGAAGTGAACTCATGGTTGTGCAGCAACCTATTATAAAGGGGCCTTCTGTTATAAACACAAATAATTAAAGGTCCAAACTCTCCTTTTTCACAATTCACAGTGTCAATAAGGGACCCTAGTAGATTTAATACACCCATAATGGACTCCAAACAGCACAACCTCTAGAACCTGCTTACGAAACCTCAATAATACCTATTCTCCACAAACTTACCAAGTAAACAAGGATCCCCCATAACCCTCTGCACCCAGTTCCCCTGAGTCGCTCACTCCCTCACGGTTGCCTGTGAACACTGGTCTGCCTGCATGGGATCAGCCTGCCCAATGCCACCCGCACTGCTTGAGACAGACCTGGCCCTGCTGTTAGCAATCAGAGCCTGTAACTGGTCTGTGCCCTCGTCCCCTGAGTAGCTCCCTACCCCACTATGGCCCATGAGCTCCGACCTGCCCTGCATGTAATCAGCCTGCCCAGCACCACCCTTGCTGCATGTGATTGTCCTGCCCACCCTGCCTGAGAGGGCTACCAATGTCACCCTCCAAATAGATAGTTCTAGCAGTCTAAGGAGAGAGTCAACCCCAGTAAGATAGAGACGCAGCTTGAACCCACAGCACAGCCAGCCCCAGGTAGTTCTTAGAATCATTACTACTAGCCTCTGAAAAAGAAAACACTGGGCTCCTGGACTCCCAGGAAAATGGTGCTGAGTTCCACCAAAATGGCACACAGACAGCACACAACAGCAGACACTCCAAGAGAAACAAAACGCGATGTCTTCGGAGGACCTGAACCTAGCAACGTACATAGAAGAAGCACACTTTGAACCTCCACAGAAAGACATCTCCAGTGCTGGTTACAGTCGTACAGGATATAAGGGAATTAATACAGAAAAAAAGGATGAAAAATAGCGAGGATAGAGTCCACTTACCCAAGGGAAATGTAAGGGTTGGGGAAAAGACAGCAGAAGCAAAGCAAAGCAACAGTAAAAGTCCTTATCAACAGGCTGGGGCATGGAGAACTCAACAAACATGAAAGACAATCAAACAAGATCATCAAAGAAGCTGAAGAAAACCTGAGAACAATGAGTGATGCTATGAATAGATGCAATATTTGAATAATTGGGATAGCAAAGCAGGACATATTGAAACAACCAACAGCTAAGATAGTGAGGGAATTCCTGGAAGAAAACTACCCCAATTTAACAAGGAGTATCAGAAATCATCCAGGAAGCAAAGGGGACACCAATTATGCTGAATCTCAAGAACACACCAAGGCACACAGTAGTCAAATTAGCCAACATTGAAGCAAAGGAAAAAATCATGAGAGCAGTTAGAGAGGGAAAAAAGCAGTCACCTATGAAGGTATTCAGATAAGAATATGCTCAGGCTTATCAGCACAAACTATGAAGAACAGGAGAGAATGGTGTAGCATCTTCCAAAATTGAAGGTGAATAATGATAATCCAAGAATCCTGTATCCTACCAAACTCTCCATCAAAATAGACTGAGGTAAGGGTTTTCACAGATCAGGAAACATTTAGAGACTAGGTTGAAAACAAACAAACAAACAAAAAAAAACCAGCACTATAAAAATTACTTTCCAACTCACTTTGTTCAGAAGACTAACATCCATTGAGCACAAACATGAGACCACCACATATTGTAACACTATCCAGAAGTCAGAGCACTGAAAACAATGCCCAGGAGGTCTTTGACCCAATGGTGAAAAGAAAGCAAGAATGAATCACACACACTCATACATAACACATTGCTAAGGAGGGAGGGAGGAAACTGTCTATAACAAAAGGTACAGACAGCAAAGAATCCACAGATGGATGTAATAACTCTGAATGTCAATGGGCTCAATTCCTCCATCAGAAGACAATGGCTAGCAGACTGGATTATGAAACAAAACCAAGCAATCTGTTGTGTGCAAAAGACACATCTCAAGCTCACAGACAAAAACAGGTTGAGGATCAAAGGTTGGCGGAAGGTATATCAAGCTAATGGCAATCTAAATAAAGCAGGAGTTGTGATTCTTATCTCTTACAAAACCTATTTCCAGGTTCAAGCCATAACAAAAGATAAGTATGGGCATCATAAAATGCATATAATCAGTATACCAAGAGCCAGTGTGTTAGTCTGGATAGACTAGAGAAACAAATTTATAGACACTTATATGGGTATACAGAAGAGGTTTATATACAAGAGCAACCGTACATTAAGAAAGTATACCAACCCAGTCTAGTCCATGCCCATAAGCCTGATATTATCCCTTATGTCCTATACCAATCTATAAAGTCCTCTTCAAACACAGGCAATGATTTGGAATGCAGCACAATCACAGGGCACTGGGTATAAAGTCTTTGGATCTAGCCGCATTGTAAGCTTCTCAGTGCAGGCAGGGGTCTTCATTTGGCTCCTCCAGTTCCCAGGGCTGTTTCCAGGGTAGGTCCATGTAGCTTCACCAGCTCAGGGCACTAGCGTAGTTCCATGTGTTTTGTCAGCTGCAATGTCTCACAAGGAGTGTGCCAAAAGAGATGATGTCTCCCACCTCCAAGGGGGAAATATCAGAGTTCCCAGAATTCTCAGAGGAAGGCCATGCCTACACAGAGACCTCATTGGTTATATCTTCATTGATAGGCTAGACTCTACCCCTTCACTCTTTATCCGCAAATTGACAAACAATTACATTACTACCACAGCCAGTGAACATGATAAACATATACACACCCCCAATGAGAGACCTGTGCAATACATCAATCAAATCATTCAAAAGATATCACGGGATCAACAATCATAGTAGCATACTTCAATACACCACTCTCCATGAAAGATAGATCAGCAGGAAAGACGCTTAACAAGGCGGCTACAAAACTAAACTCTACAATCAGACAACTCAAACCAATAGACATATTCAGAACTTTCTCCCCAACTGCTAAAAAAAATCATATTCTTTTCAAGTTCACATGGCACATATTCAAAAATAGACCAGTTGCTGGGACACAAGTCAAGTTTGAGAAATTACAAACATATAGTGGTCACTCAGATTGCCTTCTCTCACCTCTATACCATAAAGCTGGAAATCAACAAAAGAGTGATTTAAAAAAAACAAGGCCAAGTACTTAGAGGGTGAATAACTTACTTCTTCAAAAGGGATGGGTATCAGCCCAAATTTGAGACAAAATTAGGAAGTTTCTAGAAACCAATGAGAATGAGAATATGACATACCAAAATCTATGGGATACAGCAAAGACAGTTACCAAAGGATACTTGATAATAATAAATGTGCATATACAGAAGGAAGAGAGAGTTATGATGGATTCCCTATCACAAAACCTTGAGAAGTTGAACAGAGTCAACACAATAATCCTTCTAATAGCAAAGAAAAGCAACTCTAAAAATCAGGGCAGAGATAAATGAGTGGGAAAGCAAAAATCAATGGAGAAAATCAACTCAATAAAAAGCTGGTTCTTTGAAAGGGTCAACAGAATTGACAAACTGTTGGCAAACCTAACAAAAGATAGGAAGGAGCAGACGTCAATATCCATGTTGAGGGATGAAAAAGGGGAAATTACAATGGACCCTAATGAAATTAGAAGACTAATTGCACAGTACTACAGAGGACTGTACTAACAGGAATACAACAACTTGGGGAACATGGGCAAATACCTGGAAAAACAAACTCTTCCCAGAGTATCTCAGATAGATGTTAAGAACTTGAACAGACCCATAGCAATAGAAGAAATAGATAAGGTTATCAAGGAACTCCAAACGAAAATAAAGCCCTGACCCAGATGGCTTCACAAAAGAATTCTACCAAACATTCAGGGAAGAGCTGACACCAATTCTAAACAAGCTTTCCCTGAAGATAGAAAAGGTGGTGAACTCCTAAACACATTCGATGAAGCTAGCATAACACTGATACCAAAAGCTGGCAAGGATCCCACAAGAATAGAGAAATACAGCCTGTTATCTCTATGAACATAGATGCAAAAAATTTTAACAAAATCTTGGTCAATCGAAGACAAAACTATGTAAAAAGAATAATTCATCATGACCAATTGGGATTCATACCAGGGATTCAGGAATGGTTCAACATCCATAAATTCATCAACATTATCTACCAACATTGAGAAGAAAAAGGATAAGAACCGCCTGATAATACCAATAGATGCAGAAAAAGCATTTGGCAACATGCAACGCCCACTCCTAATTAAGACAATTAAGAGGATAACATTATTAGGAAACTACCTCAATATCATTAAAGCCGTAGATGAAAATCCAACAGCCAGTTACAATCAATGGAGAAAAGACAAAAACATTCCCAATAAAAAAGGGAACCGGACAAGGATTTTCCTTGTCCTCGCTTTTATTCAACATTGTCCTGGAGGTCCTAGTTAATAATATAAGGCAACGGAAGGATATCAAAGGTATATGTCTTGGAAAGAAGTTAAATTATTGTTATTTTCAGGTGATATGATTCCACAATAGAAATGCTGGAAGTGATAGAGGAAATGAGTGAGGCAGGATACAAGATCAATAAGCAGAAGTGAATTAGATTGCTTTATACAACTGATGGGTTTACAGAAAAAGAAATCAAGAAGCAGTACCCTTCATGATAGCCAAGCATAAGTTAAAATATCTAAGAATAAACATAACCCCCAAAATCAAACCATCTGTGTGAGGAAAATTAGAGACCATTATTACAAGAAGCAAATGGGACCTTCACAAATGGAAGCATATTCCATGCTTGTGGACTGGTAGACTCAATATTGTAAAGATGTCAATTCTACTTAAGGCACTATGAAGGTTCAATGCTATCCCAATACAAATGCCAGCATCGTTTTTTAAAGAAATGGAAAAAACTGACTACCAGCTTCATATGCAAAGGGAAGAAGCCCAGTATTGGCAAAGAATATCTCAAGGAGAAGAATAAAGTGGACGGGTCTTGCATTACCTGACTTTAAAATTTATTATACAGCGACGGTTGTCAAAACAGCCTGGTACTGGTATAATGATAGATACTCAGATTAATGGATAAGACTCACAGCACCCCTGAAGGTGATGATAAAAGTAGACAAATTACCAATATACTTTTTGGGTCCTCAAAAATATGAGTTGTAAGTCCCAAACGTCCATAGTTGTAAGATTGACTAAAGGCATGATGTATTAAAAGTATGCCATTTGGGAATAGAACTTCCCTTGTTATGTATATAAGACCACAAAAATATAGAGTATGCTTTTGTGAGATATAAAAAGAACAGATTAATCAGAGAAGGCAGGATAGAGGTACAGAAGGCGTGTGGCACATGAAGACAAGGACATCGCCCCAGAGCAGAGAGAGGGGAACGCCTTTCCCTGGGGCTGGGGCACCGCATTCAGACATCTATTCCCCTACAACGTGAACAAACAGATGCTATTTTGTTGAAGCATTTACTTGTAGGGCTTCTTGTAGAGTAGCCCAAAGAACAAGATTTCTAATCCCATAAAGGCAAAAGTTCCTGTTTGACAGGGTCCCTCTGAGTGGGAATTGACTCACTGGCACTGACTTGCTTTGCTTGTCCATATTTTCTGACTGAACATTGTAATCTCTTCAAACTTAATTTCATATTTTATAATTAGTAAATAAATCATTAAATAGGCCAAGGTGGGGATGGGGTGGGTGGGAGGGACCAGGAGAACGTCTGAGGGGAGTGCTGAGAGCAGCAAGCATTGCTTCTGAGTGAGATGTGGTCTTGTCTTCCGACAACAGGAAGACAGATATACAATTACACAATGAGGAAGATAACCTAAATGATTAATGACTTGGGCCTCTGTTACACTGATTGCTTTCTTAAGAACTATAGTATTATTCCTTAAATTGAATATATCTTTTTAAAGTGAAATCATAGTAAGTGTCAATCTCTCTGCTACAGGGTCTATTCCAAATCAAAACGGCTCTATAGGACAGAGTAGAATTGTCTCTACGGGTTTCTGAGACTAACTGTTCAGAAGAGTGGAAAGCCTCGTGTTTCTTCTTAGGAATGGCTGGTGGTTTTTGAAATGCTGACATTGTTGTCATTTACAGCCCACTTTGCTCCCAGGGCTCCTATGGTAGGAAGGGTAGGAGATATTAACTTCAGGTGTAGCCTTTTTAAAAAATTGCTTTTTTCATTTTTGTAAAAATATAAATAACACAATATTTTCCGATTTAACATTTTTCATGTGTACAATTTAGTGACATAAGTTACATTAATCATATTATGCAGAAGCACCAATAGCTGTTGCTAAATTTTTTAAGTTTATGGGAACCAAGAAGAACACAACAGACACTGTGCTAGATTCAACTCATGATGTTAACGAGGTTAGAGAGTCTCTCAGTTCTCTGTCGAGCTGTGACCGGCTGAGGCTGTGCGGCAGTAAGGGACGATGACCTCGTGACGCTGTTGCGGCACTAGACCTTTAGTCTTTGGGCGCCCAGGACACTTCTGTTCTGCAAGGATATATAATAACGAATTTCTGTCTCCATTTACTAAAAGAAAATAGAAACTGAACAGCCAGCAGAAAGCTTTGCCAACACTGAAACAAAGGGTGAAGTTAGTAATTGCTGCCAGAGGATATGGAAGAGGAGCAAGCATGTACAGACTCTCAGAACACTGATGGGATGATTGAGCTGTGAGTTCTGCCTCCAAGCAAGAAGGCTGGGGGCCGCGGCTGGAAAGGAGGCAAGAATACCACAGCTCCTCCTCCAGACCAGAGCTGAGGATCGGTGCTGAGAGTCAAACAACTGGAGACATTCTGAAAAATAATCCTTTTTTACCTTAGGAGAGTATAAAGGAAGCCTCTTGGGGAGTTCGGAGTGTTGATACATCAGAGTCTGGCCGGAGGAATTATTGGGGTCAGAGGTGTTAAAATCAAAGTACTTTGTGAAAACACTCAAGCGTTTCCAGGAATGCTATCCTCATTCTACGGGCAGAGTCGTTCTTATTGGAGGAAGACTTGATCGGGTTGTAGAGTTCATAAAGATCATCCATGATCTTCTATCTGAGTCACCCATTAAAGGACTTGCACAACCTTATGATCCCAATTTTTACGATGAACCTCTGATTAAAGTGGTTCTACAATGATGTTTAGGGTCGCTGTGGCTGGCCTGTGAGGGTCCCCATGAGGGAAAGAAGTAGTTTTCACAGAATGCCTTCTTGTTGTCCATCTACAAGAGATTATGATGATATGAGCCCTTAAAAAGGACCTCCTCGTCCTCCTCCTCTTCCTCATCCTTCTCCTTAAAAGGTGGGTAGGGGGGGATCTTCCTTTTCCCGCACCACCACCACCTAGAGCGGGGGAATGAATAATGGCTCATGAGAGAAGAGGGAGACCTGGAATCCGTTATGTTGGCATGGTTGGTTTCAGTGTTGATAATATTTAGGATTCTGCTGTAGATACATGGAGCCAATCAGAGTGGCAGATAGCTTATGAACCACAAAGTAGCTCAGGATATGATTATTCCTGTGCAAGACATTGAGGATCATATGGTGATCTTGGTGGACTTATTATTATTATACAAGTAACTATTTCCCAAAGCTTGATTGAATCTATTCTAGGCAAAGGTGGTCAGCGGATTAAACAAATTCATAGTGAGTATGGTGTTTCAATCAAAATTGATGAACATGTAGAAGACCAGATCATTACCATTAAAGGAACGTAGGACCAGATACAGAATGCACAGTATTTGCTGCAGAATAGTGTGAAGCAGCATGCAGACACTGAAGGATTCTAAACCAAGTTGTTTGTTTTTTTTATAGTGTCCAGCAGTATTCTGGAAAGTTTTCCTAAGACTAGTGAAGAACTGAAGGAGTCCTGCATCTTTTGTTTTGTTTTGTATCTGCTTCTGTTTAAAAAGCCAACCTTCCTCTGCACCCTAGGTGTTCTTCATTTGAGGTATAGTGAAATCTTTGCTATCCACCCAGATGTAATGTTCTAGTTTCTTACAAACCAAGGTGGGAGGGGAAGGTGTGCAAAACCTAGCAATGGCATTTCAAAACAGCAGCAGAGTGAATGAATTTTATTTTTTTTCATTGTTAGTGGTTTAATAAAAATTCCCCCTATAATGATTGTGAACACCTTGCATTTGCGGTCACTCTAACCTTAGAGGGGTAGGAACGGGGAGAGAAAGTAACAATAACAATAACTCACATGTCCTTGGCATTCAATTCAGAGCAGCATGCACAATGTGATGCTCTTTTGTATGAATCGTTTTGTGATTTTTAAAATAATAGCCCACCTATTTGATGTGGTCATTTTTTTAAAAGAATCCTTTTTCAAATGGCTCAATACCTCAACTTGCTCCCAAACTAAACACTAGATTTGATTTTCAGCTCCTCTCTTGGATGTAAGTGTCTCTCTTCTTGGACACAGGCAAAATATCTTGACAAACTGACTGCTGGGGACTTGATGGCTCGAACATCCATTGTTTGGGAAGAAATTCCATCACACATATCCAAGTTTATAAGAAGCCCAGGTGTTGTTTTATTTGCTTGTTCTTGCAGATAGTTGGCCCTACTTTGCAACAGTTTTCTGTGTTAGTAGTGATAAAGAACCCAGATGTGGAAGCAATACTTAAAGTCGTGTAGTGATGTGAGAGTAAAATACATAAGCCTAATTTGGAAGCAGGTTTCTGGATCAGAATAATCCTGGTCTATGGAAGTGAATGGTGGCTGAATAAATTCTGATTATTTTTATTAGATAATTCATCATTTAGGGACTTAAACTGTCAACCTGCTAATGTCTTTTAGTTGAACTTTGTTTTATATATCATTGTTTTTCCATTGTGTGCAAATGTACCATTTGTCTGTTGTATGTTGAATTATGTAGGAAATGTTTGTGAACAATTTTTTTTAAAGACAAGAAAAACAGATATTTTCTCTCAACAGATAAATCCAGAAGATGACCAGGGAGCACAACATAAATTTCAACTATAAAGATAGAAGATTTGTCACAAAAGTGAAGAAGATGCATTAATTGCCTCATGAATTGCAAAAATGAGAATAATGTCTCTAAAGGTTCCAATGAGGTTCAGATTGCTCTAATTTTCTCTGACAGACCAGGGAAATCTGTATCAGAATATTGTGAATAGATGTAAGTAGAAGGTAAAATTCCAGGGGAGAACTGTTATTTCATCAAATACAGGGTCTCAAAGTAATTTTGTTTAAATGTTTGAGAAGAAAGAGAATATGTTGAAACTGAGTATGGCAGCAATTATACAATACTGCTTGACATGATGAATGATGGCATGTTATGATATCTGTATTAGCCCCCAATAAAATGGGTTTGGGAAAAAATAATTCAATTTTATAGGAATGGAATTTCTTAAGGATAGGGTATTTTAGGTACTTGTGGTTTGGGTTTAATCTGTGGAGGTCCATTGAAGGTCTTTATCAGAGAGATGTTGTTTGTTATTAAAACTGTATTTGAGAAAAAGTAACTTGATTGATAGTTGCCAGTCCAATACTTTCAAGTTCGAGAGGAGAGAAAGTAGAGTGAATGTTGGGATCAGTTGGAAAGTTATCACAGAAGTTAGGGTGTAAGACAATAAGAAGCTGAGTGTAGGTAGTAGGATTGGGAACAGCAAGACAAGGTCAACTGCAGCTATTTAAGAGAAAGAACTGAGAAGATGTGGCAACTATATCTTATTCACATTAGTACATCCAATATTCAACTCCAATAAGAAATATCAAATGAGGCAATGTGGTGAAACTTGAGCTAAGTAGGAATGTGTCACCAATTACCACTTCAAAGGTCACAAAAATAAAACCAAAAAAGCTTTTCTATTTGGATGCAATTATTCAAACACAATTTGGGAACAGCATCTCACTTGTATGCTGCTGACCAAAATTTAGTCAGTCCCCTCAATTAGGCCTTTTCATCTGTGGAACGGATCCAAGCCAACAGTGTTCCTTGGCCCCTGATGTCCTTTCCAAATCATATCTGACAGAGAGAGAACCCTCTGTCTGTACTCAAGATAGAAAATAACCTTAAATTCTTAAGCAATGTGAACTCATTATCATTTAAAAGGATTTTTAAAAACACAGAGGTTATGAATTTGACCATATAAAAGGTCCATTTAGCTTGTCGGTGCTTAAGGTAATGGTGTACAATGAGGTCAGATTTGAAGGTGGCAAAAATAACAACAAAAAGAAAACTGTCAAAAATTCTTAAAGCATTGTAAAAGCTAAGGCAGAAAGCTGTTTTACATTTTGATTTTGTATACATTGACTTATAGTGAATTATATATTTTGTCCAAGTCTATTTTGTTTATAAGTAATAGTTAATCAATCCAATTTTTATTACCTAAAATGAACTATGTGGAAAGCTATTCTAAATATCTCCTGATCATGTATGGTTGCATGATGTAGGTAGAATATTTCATTTTGAAATGTTATGTAGCATTCTTTGAAAATCCCGGGTGTTCATGCTGACATACTTAGCTCTCATATTGGTTGCCAGTTATCCTCTCTGCAATATTCTTCTATGTAGAACATTCTAAGATTATCCAGAAACTCTTGAGATGATGAGACTTCACAAAATCATGAAATCTTAAATTTGGAAAACACTTTAGAAATTATATAGCCAGCCTCCCACTCAGGATAGAAATATCTTCGCTGACAAGGATATCCCTGACAGAAATTATCACCCAGACGGTGTTTAAATGCTTTGCAAGTATTCTGCTCTGTAGATTCTACTACACAAAAAGATCTCTCTTCTATATACTTATCCAAGGCATTTGTGAAATTGTTGAACAAACTAAAACCAAATGCTAAGTCTGCAACACGGGAGACCTATTAAAAATATCATTTCTTGCCTGTCTGGTTTTTTTTGTTGCTATTGCTTTGTACTTGACCTTATTTCACAGTCTTTCCCACAATGATATGACAGATTATAAGACTTAAAGTGCAAGGAAATTTTGAGGCAAAGGAATTTCAAAATGAAAAGTCCAGGCAGTCGGTCTAGGGTATATACTCCCAATGCTTCTCACCTTCTTAATGCCACCACCCTTTAACACAGTTCCTCATGTTGTGGTGATCCCCAACCATAACATTATTTTCCTTGCCACTTCATAATTATAATTTTGGTACTGTTACGAATCAGGCAAGCCCTGTGAAAGGGTCGTTCGACCCCCAAAGGGGTCGTGACCCACAGGTTGAGAACCAGACATATGCAATTAATAGGGCGTGACTTGTTTTTTTGTGAATTCATAATAGCTTCTTGTAATCACCATTTATTTTCCAAGTAACTATCAATGATGATTTATTTTGGAATTCTTCCAGGGCTAAAGGTTTCTTTTTCCAGAATATGTTTGATATACCATGATATATTGATTCGTCAGCACAACGTGATTTTGATTTGTTGTGGTTGTTTGGGCCGTGGGTGTTGTATACCATGCAGAGGAATGCAGGTGACAAACTAGGTAACCCCCTAACCCCCGGTTGCTAGCTGAGAGCTGAGTGATTGGAATTCACCAGCCTCTCCACAGGAGAGCCATGTGCCTGCTTCTGTAAAGGTCTGGAATCCATTCTTCTCTGCCCTGGAGGGTTGCTATGAGGAAAACCCAACTCTAAGGCAATGAGTTCATACGGGTCTTTGGGTGGCAAAAAATAGCTAAAAAATCAGCTACTCACCAATAGGTTGGTGATCAGGGTCCACCCAAAGGCACCTCAGTAGAAAGCTCTGGTATACGACATCCCAAAGGCCCCAGCCACTGAAACTTACGGAGCACAATTCTACTCGAACACTCTTGGAGGCTTCATGAATCCGCATCAACTCTGAAACAGGTCGTTGGTTTTTGTTTTTTATTATATATATAAATGTATATACATTTAATCATTTTATTGGGAACTCTTAGAGATATCCTAATGTTCTAGAGTTCAATCACATCAAGGAGTATTGTACAATTGTGACCCAAACTGGTCTCAAAACATTTTGATACCACCTCCCCTTGCCCCCTTCCTCCCCCACCGTACCCCTTAGGGAGGGGATAGCACTGATGACTGCAGAACCCCACTCGATGAGTAACAGAATTGTGTGTGAATGGATCTATTGGATTGTGTAAGCTATGGGGGTGGGGGGCGGGTGGTTTAAATGCACCGGGAACTGGTTATGTTCTAGTGATGTGATGGTGAATTGTTCTCTACCTTCTGAGAGCATAAAGTCTAATGGAGTTAGATTGAAGAGAAAATAAGCTGATTTAAGCCATGATGGTGCAGTTTTAATGAGCTCCTGTTAATCAGAAGGGCAGTGGTTCAAATCAGTCAGCCGATGGTGGCATGTTGCTTCCGTCAAGACTCCAGCTTTGGGAACTCTGAGGCAGTTCTATTCGGTGCTATAGAGTCCTTATAAATGAGAATCGATAGGCTTTGAGTCAAAATTGACTCAACATCAGTGGAATTCATGTTGTTTTTGTAATAAGGAACGAGAAAAGGAAAATAGAGGAATATTTGGCTGCACATATGAGGGGCACTTAATGAGCTTAATTCGAGTGTTCCAGAGGATCTGAGATATCACCAAAGCCATGATCGATACGTCAAAGTTAAGTACAAGGTGGGACGATCATTATAGAGGAATCAGCAGACCAGAGCAAAGTGGGAGGATGAAGTGGACCTGCTTTCCTCCAGCTCAGTGGGATCTCATTTCCAAGCTCCCAATTTTTACCAGCCAATTATGTGTGCATTGTTAGAAATCTAAATCTATGTTTGAATGAATCATCTTGATCTTAAACTAAGTTTTGTATAAACAAAAAATTATAATAAACTCACTGACATGGAGTCAATTCTGACTTATAGCAACACTATAGGACAGAGTCCTACTGACCCTTGGGGTTTCTGAGAATTTAAATGACTTTAAGAGTAGACAGCCTCATCTTTCCCCCACAGAGTGACTGGTGGTTTGGAACTGCTGACCTCGTGGTTAACAGCTCAGTTCATAACCCATAAGGCCACTGGAACTCCTACGCTGTCTTTTCTGTGCAAAGATTTGCTTTCTAATTCACTTCCCAGTCTAATCCATTGAATGTCCACCTGAAATTCTGATTCCTATATGTCCCTGCAAGTGGCGTTCGTTGCCATTTGTTCCCCTGGTTGTAGGAACTATGATGTTTGTTCCACTTTTTCCCTAGGCATGGTACTAGTACCATATGCAATAACTTGGAGCAGACATAGAAAATGGCTCCGTTTTTCCTTGGAAACTCACTACTCCACAAAGGAACAGGAGTTCCTAGGTGGTGCAAACTGTTAAACCCTTGACCTCTAACTAGAGGGTTAGTCATTTGAATCCATTCAAAGGCCTGGGAATCTGCTTCTGGAATGTCCCAGCTTCGAAACTCTAAGCAGGAGATCTACTTTGCAACACATGAGGTCATTGTGAGTTGGAATCAGTTCTATGGCAAAGGGCTTAGCAGAGAGACAAAGAGGTCTCCTTAAAGGGTCTCTCATTTGGAAACTTCTAAGAAGACAATGAACTAATAAAAAAATTAGATGCAATTTTAAAAGCTATTAAATGTCATTGACTTGAGTAGAAAATTATATGATTTTTTTAAACTTTAGGGCAAACGCAATGTTTTGCTCCTAGGTTTTCCAGACTATTGTGAGCTTCTTAGATTCGAATCCCTAGAATATGCCTGGGATATGAAGCCTCATAGGTTTCTACCACCAGAAAACCTACATCATGTGAGGCTAGTTGTATTTTGCAGGCCTGCAGAGCTTGATAGGCAGGTTACTGGAGATGACAAACAACAGCAAAATTTCTCTGGACATGCAGTCAAACATTTCTATGCTCACAGGAAAAGAAAAATTTTCCACAACTCAAACCAACAACTTACTTAAACTTTCTGTTTCTTTCTTTCACTCATCCTTCTGATAAGTATTGAAAAGTGACTGCTATGAGCAAGGAAATTGGTAGAGCACAAAAATGATTCACACAGAATATATGTGACTGGAATTATAAAGAAGATATTTTCCTGTAGAGAAGATCATATATTAATAAGAAATATTATGATTGATACATAAAAATTGATACTTAATATCAATTTTAAAGTATCAATAATAAAAAAATGATTAAAAATTGATACATAAAAAATACATAAAGGCCTTAGAAGTCTCAGAAAAAATTTATATACAATACTTGGTACTGATGATATGGATTATAAATAGCCAGGGCGGTGCTGTGGATTGAGCCGCCAACCCAAGGTTGGTGGCTTAACCACCCAGCCAGCCTACTGGAGGAAGAGGAGCTGTCTGTTCCCATAAAGATCTACCCTCTCAGAAGCTGTATATGAGTCACTAGAGTAATAATTGATTCAATGGCTGTAGGTTTCTTTTTTTCTTTTGAAAATGGGGGCTATACTTTGTGGTCTCCAATGTTCATATACCCAATGAATATAAATCTTGAAACAATTTTGAGATGAAGGCTAAGGAGGAGAGTTAGGAGATCAGAAGAACATATGTTGGAATATCTGGTCACGGGAGACGTGTAGCTTGTATTTTCTCCAGCCACCTAGAAATTAGGTGTCCCTCATTCCTCCCACACACAAGTGTCGATTTTTAGTACTTCCAGATAAATAAACAAAGACCATACTTAGACACACTTATGTTCTCCATCTGAGATGAGTATCTAGTCGTTAGTTGAAGGATCATTGCAGTGATTAGGAAGGTTTTGAATTTATTGATTATAATTCATTTCATGGGCCCCGTACTGAAAAAAACACATTTAATTAGAAAAATAAGGTAATGCTTATTTTCATAATAATTTTTTTAATGTTGGAAATTTTTATATAATATGATTTGAACTGTGGGTTGAATAAGGAAAATGAACTTAATTTCAAATGAAAATTGCATACTGTGTTAATGGGCAAGAAGAAATAATTAGACCTCAATAGCTAAAAGTTTTCTATTTTATAAATAGAAAATATATTTATTCTTACTATCTCCATGGCAATAAGTGCCATGGATTTAATAATAAGAATAAAGATGTATCTTCCAAGTGTAAGACCATGGTAAAACTGGTCTATTAGTCCACTCTGACTAAAATAGAGAATACAACACTGGTGACATGTTTGATTTGGGTAAGAGGAGAGCTATCCAAAGAAAACACAAGTGTAGTAGAAGCAGAAAAAATTGCAACTATGAATAACATTTATTTTTGGTAGAGAAGATCAGCTATGCATATAAATAGTTATGGTTGGTAAAAATATATAATAATATAAAGACCTTAAGAGTTTCAGGAAAAAATTACCTACAAAATTAAGTAGGGATTCTGGGAATTACAAGGAGTTCTGGTGGCTCTGTGGGCTAGGATATGGACAGCTGTCAGCAAAGTTGGTGGCTCAAGCCCACAAGGAGGGCAAGAAGGCAAAGCTGTTAAAGGTCTGTACAGTATTTTCAGAAGTCTGTGTTCCAAACAGGTATTTTTAATATTGTGAGTATGACTATATTGGGTTGAGTGACCAATGGTTTCTCTACATGCTGTGGCTATGTAGAAGAATGAAAAAAATGCCCCGCGAGATTTTCAGTCATCATTCACCTCTATGCATAAAAACAAAGAAAATCCACAATTTACAATAAGCATTATCAACACTCTTTATTGAGCGTTCCCTTGTGTTCTTTTTCACTCTTTTCTTTCCTTTACTAGTTTCTGAGTTCAATAGAGCCATCCATGTCTACCAGCTCCAGCAAGTCTATCCTTTCTCTTTCCCTCAGCCTTCCTCTAAAGCAAATATACTTGTATAAGTGACACTACATATATATTTTGTAACCTTCTCACTTGTATTGCTTACGTACACTTATATCAATTGATTTATAATAAACCACACCAAATCCTGATGTTGTTGTTCTTAAGTGCCATTGAGTCAGCTTCGACTTGTGCTGACTCTCTGTACAACAGAACCAAATACTGCCCAGCCCTGCCCCATCTTCACAATTGTCCCTGTGTGTTAGCCTATTGTTGTGGCCACTGTCTCATCCACCTTATTGAGGCTCTTCCTCTTTCTCACTGTCCCTTTATTGAGCATGATGTTCGTCTCCAAATGTGCAGATGCATTTAAATAGGTATAAATAAAAATCTCATTTGGAAACACGTATGTACATTTTCCTCCTTAAGCCATTTTCATTTACAAAGATTTTTAATAAGGCTCTCCCCTTTGTTTTTGTTTTTGGTTTATGCAAATTTCTCTAAGCCTTTCTAGTTGCATAAAGCAAGGATTATTTGCACCATATAAATTATGCCAAAAAATAAGAAAGAAAACTTGGAGTCATAAAAATAAACACACATACATGCATGAAACAAAATAAGGTAACAAATAAGGTTTAATGATATGATGGATTTTAGTGAAAATATTATAAAGTACAATAAATAGTATATTATTAGAAAATATAATGAAACTATTCCATTAAAAATAACAAAAAATAGAATTTGTGTCAAAATAAACACAAATATATTCCAGATTAATAGTGAAGTAAGTAAAATTTATTTTATTTACTTATAAAATAAGTAAATAAAATAAATTTTATTAAGACATAAAATAACACATGGATAAATTGAGGTTATGGAGTTAATATTATTGAAGTAGAAATTTCAAAAATTTTAACATATTACTAACATATTGAATCCTCAAATATTCATGGGTTGTTTTTACTTTCCAAAGGAATAAATCCTTCCATTGAATTTTTTTTACCAGTTTTATGGACATATATTTTGCTTATCGTGCAATTCAATAGTTCAAGCATAGTACAGTGGAATTGTACAATCATCTCCATAATCACTTTTAGAACATTTGCTTTCTTCTTGTACTCATGATTGTCAGCAACTCACCTTCCCCCAACCTCCTCCATCATACCTCCAGGAAATCATCAATGCAGCCACTGCCTCAGTAGTTCTGCCCTGCCCATCCTGGATTTCATATACAGGAAAACATAGAAAACAAACTACAGACAAACAACAACAAAAACTAGTGTAGTCTGCATGGTAGGAAAGGTATTCACAGCCTTAGTCTGTGATCAGAGGGCATTCACTGAAGGCTTAATCACAGTGTGGACCCTGAGAATGGAATGTTGACACCCACTCTCATCCATAGACCCCTGCAAATGGAGTCTTCATAAGTTCTGACACCATTCCTTCCTTTAGATTTGGATTGGATCATTTGCAATTCTTGGGAAACGCAAGCTGGTGTGCTTCTTCCTTCTAGGCCCAGTTGAGGTCTCACTGAGGTAGATGGCTGCTTGTGTGAAGAAAAGACTTTAAGACCCTAAACACTATTCTCTCTAAAAGCCGACACCACCTGGTTTCTTTACACTTGGCTATAGCACCCATATCTTCAGTGATCTCTTAATGAGGGCAACATGAAGCAGGGCCATGCCATAAGAACTAATTTTTCTCAGATTGGGGCAAAAATTAAGTGTGAACTCTAACTCCATTCATATATCCATTGATTTTTAAAAAATATACTCTTACTTGCACATTATATTTAAATTACATTATATTAAATCAAAACATAAATCATTGTATATTAAAACAAAACATAAACAAACCATGCGGTATTTCTTTGTTTCATTCACACAAATGCCTCTTGATCTATGTGCAAGTTCTGCATGAGCACAAGGAAGGGTTCCAGAATTCCCGTTCTTCTCAGGGTTGTCTATATTTTGCTATGATCCACACAGTCAAAAGTCAAATAAATAAATAAATAAAGTCAGTGAACAAATATCAGAAGAATGTAACTTGCATAGTATAAAACATGCTCTAAAAGTAGCACCTTTTATCTCTTCATGTTTATTAATATATGGGTCATTCTTTGTCACAGCAAACTGACTTTCAGAAATAATTAAATAAAAGCAAAAACCCATATATTTACCAATATATTCCTTGTAATGCCATGAATCACAGTTTAAGTCAGTAGTGACCATTTTTAAGATTTTCATGAAGGTTTATGAAAACCTGGATAAACTACTTATAATATTACTTTAAAATTCAATACACTCTAACCTCATTTATTGATATATAGAAAGGGTCATAATGTATTGATAAATGAAAAGCAGAAAACAGGCATTCTACATTTCTTACATATGACATGACCACTACTGGGCTGAATAACTAGTTGCCACTGAGTGGATGGCAATTCCCAGCAGCCTTTGAGAGACCCGAGGAGATCTATCCTTCAGAGAGTGCTTCAAAGCTAATTCGGCGCGGGGAAAGGAGATCACCAGGCATTTTTTTCTAAAGGACTTCTGGGTATACTTGAACTGTCAACTTGTTTGTTAGCAGCAGAAGGCATTCACTGAGCCTCTGGGTAGTACAGATACTTCATGCACTGGATTGCTAATAGAACATGTAGTATTTTGAGTACATGCAGAAGCACATCAGAAGAAATCTATGGTAATTTACTTCAGAACTGTCAGCTACTGAGAAGTATATGGAGCACATGGGTCACCATCAGTTGGAGCAGATTTGACCGCTCCCAGTGTTGGTAGCGGTCAAATGGGGTCAAAATGCCTTTCACCCAGGATTGCTGTGAAAACTGTGATATATATATAAATCACATATTTTGCACATGGAATGTGCTTGGTAAGGTTAATTATTAGGAAAATCATAATTTGTGTGTTAGGCCATGTTGACTAGAGAAACAAATCCAGTGACACTCATATATGTGCAAGAGAGAGTTTTATAAAGTAATTATATATCAAGAAAACATCCCAGTACAGTCAATATCAAGTCCATAAGTCTGATACTAGTCCATAAATCCCTCTTCAGACTCATGCAGTCACAAACAATGATGCAGAAGGCAGGAATATGACAGGTTGGTGGGTGCAAAGTCTTGTGGATCCAATGGCAGTGGATGCATGTCCAGTGCTCTGGCCTTCATCGGCATGGCTGGCTAACAGGAGGGTGAAGGCAGAGAAAGAGTGGGAGGTTCTTAGGACCTTCCTTATGAGGAGGTCACACCCACAAGGAGGCATAATCAGGCTGTGACCTGATTGACTGGCTAGATTCCACACTTACACTTCAAGTTGACATGAAATTACGTAACTACCACAATATGCATATATAAATCAAACATATCTGTATATATGTGTCTGAATGTTGTCTCACATCTTTGTTCCTTTCTATTCAAATATAACTTTTAGAAATTACAGAATGTTAACATTTTTCTACATAAATAGCACCACTAGAAAAGCTGCTGTGTTTCGGTGCAAAATTTTTTCTTTGATATGTAAGTGGAAACATCTTAATAAATGATAGTCTAGGGGAAAGTGAAATTCTTCAATATTTAATTTTCCTTTCAGCTTCCAAACCACCACCTATCATTACACACACACACACACACACACACACTACACATGTTCAAGTGTGTGCATGTGCACACACACAAGATGTTAAGAGAATGGTATTTGATCTGATATGTGCATTAAATATGTGCCACTTCATAATATTTTCCTCAAATTATCAAGTATATCCTCACAATTACATTCATGCCTAACACTTTAAATGCATGATCTGTTTGGGAGCTGCAAACACACAGAAGATCATAACTCAAGACTTGAATGCCTCAAGGGCATGGGCACTGTGGTGCTTCTGTTCTATTTCTTTGTGTTCTTGGCAGAGCTGCTTGCCTAATATAGCAGACTAGGATTGTTGGATTGTTTAGAAACAAACCTCATTTCAGTGTCTTACAAGCTACACGGATACTAGAGTCACACATAGCAGTGACACCAGTTAATTACACCATTCTCCAAGAGTGTCAGAACACAGAGTAATGTGGGAGGAAGGCTACTTGAAGGAGAACTCTATTTAAACTCTTAAAGACAGTGAAAAATAGATTGAATATTCCTGTATGCTCAAAGAAGGTATCATTGCTTCTATAAACTCAACTATGCTAACGGCTTTCTCCAGAGTGGTTCATTTGAATCCATAAGTGAGACAATGCAGCTTCATGCACTATAGCTCCTTTACATTTGCTTCATATGTGGAAAGTTCTATAGTGTGTGTGTGTATTATGTATATGTATGTATACATATATATAGGATTTTTAGTTGCTATAAAATGTTTTCAATTATGTATCTGACTCTTATAAAATACCTTAAACTTGACTTTATGACCACAATATCTGGCATGAATAAGCCCTTCCTGATTATAATAATTATTCTCCAGACTATGCTACTCTATTTTAAGTGTGGAATTGGAATTCCTTTAGTTCACGTTCTCATAGATAAGAAGTCACAGTGGACCAAAGTTCATCCAGGATTCTTAGAATTGCCAAGACTATACTGTGCCTCTCCAAGGCTCTTGAGAACTCCGGAATATAAGATAATGAGCTTAGGAAATGAACAGAGTGGCCATAAGAAATCAGAGAAGATACATCAAAATGTATGCTTTCTTTTTGCACTCCTTGTCTCATGGTAAGCGGTGAGAAACAAAAGACGTCTTACATTTTTATGAAACTTCTGTGCACACTGTGTGGAAATTAAGCATTCAAATTAGGAGTCTCCAGTGACCCACAGAGATAAAATATCTTACTTGGAAAGTAAAGAAATGGCATGGGAGCCACATCTGACCACCTTTGATCTCAGAAGGGAGAAGGAGAATACAAATCTATGCCAGCCCAAGCCTGATTGCCACAAAGTGGGGTCAGACACCCACCATCCAACTTCCTTAACCCTACTCTAACATCAACCACTCTTCCCATGGCAATGGCTGCACAGCACTCTCAAGTAATCCCCCTCAGAATTGGGGGGGAGATTATTAGAAAAATTAACAGGTTCAGGATCAGAAAACATTAAGGATACAATATTTTGTCCAAGGCAGCTCATCTTCTGAGCCAGCAGCCATTGTCTCTCTCAGATACTCGGGTTCTCAATCATATGATCCTGATGGTCTCGGAAACCTACTACTCTGCCTCGTGGTCTCGATGCTGCTCCTCTGCTCTGTGTCTCATTGTTCTGGTGCAATAGTCTCGGATGCCTTTGCTGCCTCAGGAGGCCACTCCAGACAGGGGTTTCACAAGGCGATGGGTTTTCTTTCTTGATCGTCATAAGATTCTCATTCTCCCTGATTCTGAGAAGGTTCACTAAAAACCCAGTAGAATGACAAAACTGATTCCACACACTCTATTGTCATGGTCCTACCTATTCATTTCGTGGAAGTTACAAAGGCATGGATAGAAAATCCCTACCAAGTAATTTCACTTCATTACTGAAAGATAAAACATCGGGATGACATTATTTTACCATCTAAGTTTTAAAAAATTAGCTGCCATATTGTGTATGAGATTTTTCTCACTATAATTATTTGGTCTATTCATTCTAATGTAGAACCTGTGTAGAGACCAAGAGGCAGTCTCCCGAATAAAACAAAGGGATGCTTCATGGTTTAAGATCAGGAGAGGTGTGCATCAAATTGTGCCCATTCACCATATTTATTCAATTTACATAGTGAGCAAACAATCAGAGAAGTTATACTGTATGGAGAACACAGCACCAGGGTTGAAGGAAGGGTTATTAACAACCTGTGATATGCAGAAGGCATAACCTTGCTTACTGAGAGCAAGGAGAACTTGAAGCATTTGCTGTTAAAAAATAAAAGACGACAGCCTTCAGTATAGATAGCAACTCAAAGTAAAGAAAACCAATCCCCTCACAAGTGCACCAATGGACAACATCATGCTAAATAGAAGATTGGAATTGTCAAGGATTTCATTTTGTTTGCATCCACAATCAAGAAATGCAATTATTATATTGCATTGGGCAAATCATCGCCACAAGGCTCCTTAAACTTAAAGAACAAAGTTATCACTTTGGGAGCTAAGTTGTAGCTGACCCAAGTCATGATATCTTCAATTGCTTCATCTGCACAGAAAACTGGACTATGAATAAGAAAGATTGCAGAACTGATAGAAGTATAGTATAGTTTCAGTGAATATTGAAAGTGTTATGGAATGCAAGAAGCAAAAAATAAATATGTCTTGGGAGAAGTACAGCCATAATGATCATTGGAGGTGAGGAAGGTGAGGCTTTGTCTCATATACGTTGGGCATGTTATCAAGAGAGACCAACCCTTGGAAAAAGACATGATTCTTGGTGGAATAGAGGATCCGAGAAAAAAAGGAAGGCCCTCAACAAGATGAATTAACGCAAGGACTGAAACAATGGTCCCAAACATGGCAGTTGTGAGGATGGTGAAGAACCACCTGATGGTTCGTCCTGTTGAACATAAGGTCACCACGATTTGGAACCAACCCAGAGGCACTTAACAACAAAATTTATTCCGTAGAAGTTGAGGAGTGAGTTACAATTAGAAAAGTAGGTCCCCCGAGTTCAAAATTGAGGTCATATAATAACAGAATTCAATAATTGGTAACTAGTTATTTGTGGGGCATTCACATTTTGAAATGTGAATGCAAAAAATTAGACATTTTCCCTTTAAATTTAATCATCAATGAACTACCTTGAAGACATTCACAATCTAGAATTATTTTCACTGACATATCATTTATATTCTATTTGAAATACCTTGGACATATTTTTGGCAGCAAATGTATCACTGTAATCATTAAAGTGACTCTTCATGTCTTGACTTGAGAAAAAGATGTCAAGAAATGTGATGAGTAGCAGATAGTGAGTGGATGGGATCTGAAATTTTAGATGAGTTTGTTCCTACAGTGAATAATTCACAGATGGCTAAAATGTATATTTTTATATTCTCTAAATAAAAGATAATTTATAAAGCTCTTGTATTGTTTGCAGTAGTATTATATCAGTTCTGGATATGAGCATTGACCAAGAGATAAAGATAAAGAGATAAAGATCCTCAGAGAAAGAGCCTTCTCAAAAGAGACATCACCTTCTCCCGCATCTCGGCAGGACAGACCGCCGCTGAAACCCTTCATTCTCGCTCGAGACTTGGCCCAAGCCAAGGTGTTTGGAACTGGTTATCCGAGCCTGGCCACTGTGACAGTGGATGACTGGTATGATCAGCACCGGAAATACGGAGTGTTACCAGATCAGGGAATTGCCAAGATGGCATCAGAACAGGAGGATCGAGAACAAAAGGAGGAAGAGGATGATGAAAAAACAGTGCACCAAGCCCGGGATTAGGATGACTGGAAGGACACCCATCCTAGGGGTTCTGGCAACAGGCAGAACATGGGTTAATCTTCCCATGACAAGCTGGGACCAGAGGAACTCCATCTTCCCCGCCAAGGAAAGCTGTGCCGTTTTCTCCTCCCTGGGCTCCTGCTTCAGCTGTCGACGACAAAAGCAAGACGTTCCATCTCGCTTTGTGTTCAATAAAGTGTCAAATGATAAAAAATTTTAAAAAAATCCATAGATCAAGTAGTCTAACCTGTTAATATGACATTTGAGGAAATTAAGTGAAATAAATTTTACAGGCATATATCCAGTCAGTGTCTTAATCAGGAAAGAAATCTGGAGATAGTCTTCCACTACAAAGGGTCAGGAGGCCATGGCAGGGTTTAAGAGTCTTACGTGTTTTTTTATGATATATACAAAACACACACATTTTGTAAACAGAAGAATGAAACGCTGAAAGGTTTATATCCTAATACCTGAAAACTGTGGCTAAATTATTTCACATGGCAAAAAACAGTTTGCAGATGTGATTAAGATTAAGAACCTTGAGAAGGAAGTTCACCATAGATTATCCAACCCTGCCCACCTCATCATATGAAGCTTCCTTAAAAGTAGAGAAACTTTCTTGGGAGATTGTGATAGTTAGGTTGTCTGTGCCAACAGACAACCTGTAGGAACGTATAGGCAGAGTTTAGCCTGTACTAGCTTGATTGGAGGGCAACCAAGGTCAATGGCTTTCAGAGGCCAGACTCCTCTCTTTCTCCCGGGCAATCAAACCAGCCCACTGCTGCCCTCAGTAGTCCTTTGCCACAACCGTGTCCCATGCTGCCTGCGGGCCAAGCCAATCAGAGGATCATGTTGCCTTGCAGTGCATCTGGAGAGCCTGAGCATCCGCGCAACTGGCTACACCTCCACTTCCCACCTTCCTGCTGGTGCTCGCCCCACCCTGCCACGTCTGCTGCCTGTGGCCAACTCTGCTGACTTTGCTTGAGGGCAGAGTCCACTGTCTGCTTCCTTGACCTTGGATTAACAACCAGCATAATTTGAAAGACCTTCATTCAGTACATTAACTGTTCCACAAAAAAGTGAGTTGAACTGAGCCCTCTGTACTGCTATGTGGACTAATTAGCTGTAGTATTCCTTCTCACTGTATAAGCCTATCCTTAATACATACTAGGGGTACCCAAAAAAGCCCAGATTTCTTTCAAAGCTATGTTTTTAATTTCTTTTTACAAAATAACCTCATTACCTTCAAAGAACTCTCCATTACACTTAATACATTTGTCAAATTTGCAACTCCATTCTTGGAAACATTTTTCAAATTCATCTGTTTAGGTGTCTGACAGCACTTCCCTCATTTTTGTTTTTGTTTTTCTTCACCTTTTCTACATAGTCAAATCGCTGCCCTCTCATGTCTCTGAATTTTCGAAGCAAAAAGACATCACATGGAGCGAGGTCAGGTAAGTAAGGTACATGGGACAAGAGACGCATGCTGTTTTTTGCCAAAAACTGACACACTGAGATGGCTGCGTTAGCAGGTGCATTGTCATGGTGGCAAAGCCAGTGCCCCTTCTACCACTTTTTTTGGTCACAAAATGTCATGTAATCTTTTCAGATCCTCTAAATAGATAGCTTGATGAACAGTCTGACCTGGTGAAGGAACTCCAAATGCACTATCCACCTCACATCACTTCCGGGTTTTGAGGGCTACTGATCTTGTTGCTTTAGAGAACACTGCCTAACACAAAGGAAAACATGATAATAGACCAAGGGTCAGAGAGTTGCTGGCTTTAATGATGGGAAAAGAAACAAGATAAGATATGTGGTTGGAAAATGCAAGGAAACAGATTTTCCCCTAGCGGCTCCAAGGAGAAATACATCCCTGCAGACGTTGACGTCAGCCCCATGAGATCTGTCCCAGATTTCTGACCTACAAAAAAATGTATGATCACAAATACATGTTGTTTTAAACCACTACATTTGTGTTATTTCTTATAGCAGCTGTAAAAAAACTAATGATACATAGAACATTTCTTTGGATAAATGAAATTTATTTTCATCTTATGAGGCTATTGTAAATAGTGCCTTTTTAAACATTCTATTGGTAAATACCCATCCATATTCTCCTATGTATATATTAAGAAACGGATTGCTGAGTTAAAAAGTATACAAACATATATTCAATGTTAATTCCTGCTGCCCGTTTTTAAGTTCTTATACCCATTTCCATTTCCACCAGCAATGTACGGACATTATCAATTCAATACACCTTTTCTAGACCTCATGACTGGTCGTTCCTACAGTTTACTTCATTCTTGTGGGTTGCGGTAGTGTGTGGTAATTTCAATTTGTATTTCCTCATTATTAAAACAGTTTACTGTCATTTAATAAATAGAGTTGGATTTTATCAAATTATGTTTTGATATCCACTGGAATTGTTAAATTTTCTCCTATGAAGTAATAGATTATACTGATAGATTTCTAATAGTTAAACTACTTTGAATTCCTGGACTAAATTATGTTTAGTCATAAAATACATTTTTCTTAATATTAATGAAGTTGATTTGTTAGTGTCTTATTGAGAGCATATGAAGTTGGATTGAGAAAGGACATTTTCCAATGAGTTTAATTTCTTCTCCTGTCCTTGTTGGTCTGAGCATCCAAGTTTTGTAAGCTCCACACTAAGACCAAGGAGGAGTCTTCTCTTACCTGTTCGCTGCTAGATTTTGTGCAATAGTGAGCTTTGGATGAATTAAAAAGGCATTTCTTGTGGTGTTAATTTCTTCTTGGGAAGAAATAAAAACTAGATTCTGTAAGAGATTTTAGACTCTTCCTATTTTAAAGATTCTGTTTAGTTATTTGTATTTTTCAACAACATTGTTTGGCTGGGTTCTCCAGGGATGCAAATCCAGTAAAGTTTGTATGTATGTGTATAGAAGAAAATAACTATGCAAAGAGAGAGAAATTTATATTCAGAACTGGCTCACCAAAATGTATAAGCACACTCTGGTTCAAGGCAGTGTGTCAGATGTAAGCCTACTGCCTCTCCGGTCTCTTTTGGCTTCAGCGGCTGACAAGCAGGAAGCAGGAAGATCATCTAGCTCTGTTGGTGGATGCGGACCTGGATGAATCCAACGTCATTTGAATGAATCCAATTTCTGCAGTCCCCTGATGGCTCTTGGGATCCACACGCCATTTGACAGGGAGTAAATTAACTGGAGGCAGGATCCAGACCTAGCAGTAGAAGTGAGCTAGCTCCTATGCACTCTCAATCTCTACTCTGGATGAAATCACCCTCAATTGTATCAAGTCTGCGACCACACCAAGGAGGTGGTCCTAGTCTTCCCACAACTGCTTGTCCGCTTTATTGAAGAGCTCATCATGGAGTTGACCACGCTGTCACAATAGTTTCCCCATTTTATTACATTCATCAAATGTACAGACTTAATATTTATCATATTCTAATCATTAGCTCAGGAAAGATCAACACCTGGAGAAGGTCATCGTGCTTGCTAAAGTAGAGGGGGTACAAAAGGAAAAGATAGGCCCTCAACAAGATAGAGTGGCACACTGGCTGAAAACTGGGCTCGACATAAGCATGCTTGTGAGGATGGTGCCAGACTGGCAATGCTTCATTCTGTTGAGCACAGGTAGCTATGAGTTGGGACTGACTGACAGCACCGAACAACAACAATCATTATCTTGCTTATATTTGTTTGATATATCTAGATACAAACATTGTTGGATGATCTTCAGCAAAATTTTACTGGCATGTGATATCAGTTACATTGTTCTATAGTGTGAGCATTCTGTTGGGTCACCTTTCTTTAGAAAGGGCACAAATATGGATCTCTTCCAGTCAGTTGGCTAAGTAGCTTTTTTCCAAATTTCCTGATGTAGATGAGTGAGGGCAACAATAGTTGCAGCATTACATTGACAGGAAGCTGACAGAGGTTCAGGCCAGATTCAGTAGAGGATGTTGAACAAGGGATATCATTGCTGACGTCAGTTGTTTCGTGACTAACGCAGAGAATACCAGAAAGATGTTTACTTGTGTTTCATTGACTATGGAAAGGCATTCGATTGTGTGGATCATAGCAAATTATGGCTAGTCAGGAGAAGAATGAGAATTCCAGAACAATTCCTTGTGTTCACGGGGAACTTGGACGTGGATCAAGACACAGTTTTGAAAACGGAACAAGGGACTCCTGCATGATTTAAAATCAAGAAAGCTGTCTGTCAGGGTTGTAGCCTCTCACCATACTTATCCAATCTGCATGCCGAGCAAACCATCAGAGAAGCTGGATTATATGAAGAAGACTGTGGCATGCGGATGGGAGGAAGGTTTATAAACGCCCTGAGATATGTAAGTAACACAGACTTGCTTGCTGACAGTGAGGGCTTGAAGCACATGCTGATGAAGAGCAAGGCCCGCAGCCTTCAGTGCGGATCACAACTCAAGGTAAGGAAGACAGAATGCAGTGTAAACAATAGGTAACATCACGATAAATGAAGAAAAGTTGACATCGTAAAGGATTTTGTCTTGTTTGGCTCCATGATCAAAGATCTTAGAAGCAGCAGTTAATAGATCAAAAATCATGTTGCATTAGGTAAGTCCATTGCACAAGACGTCTTTAGTGTACTGAAAAGTAAGGCAATTTCTTTGAATACAAAGAGCTGTTTGACCCAAGCCATGGCATTTTCACTTGCCTCCTGGGCATGTGAAAATTAGACATTGAATAAAGAAGACCGAAGAAGAATGGATGCATTTGAATTGTGCTGCTGGAGAAGAAGATTGAAAGGACTCTGGACGACTCAAAGGACAAAGTGATCTGTCTTGGAAGAAGTAAGGCCAGAATGCTCCTAAGAGGCAACGATGCCAAGATTTCTTCCTTCATACTTTGGACACGTTATCCCAAGAGACCAGTCATTAGTGAAGAACATCATGTTTGGTAACGGACAGAGGAAAAGAAGGACCAGAGGCCCTCAAGGAAATGGATTGACACGGTGGCTGCAGCAGTGGGCTCAGTGGAGGAACAATGGTGAGGATGTGGCAAAGGACTGGGCAGTGGTTCTTTCTGTGGTGCCTACGGTTGCTCAGGGTCGGGACTGCCTCACTACAACACTGACATATACATGCAACCGCCTTGTTCTTGGTCATCTGTCTTTTCTTCTTTTGTTCTGAGCACTCTTTTCAGTCGTTTTTCAATTGCATGTAAATTTAAACAACTTTGTCCATGACATTTTTAAGTGTATATTTGTGTTTCCTTTCATTAATTTCCAGCCTTAACTTTGTCATTTGCTTTGCTCTTTATCCTTAAAGGTTTTCAGCTTAGTCTCTTGTTCTGTGCAGATTCCCAAAAGCAAATATCTTGAAATTTAGTCCCTGTTTATGACTGCCAAAGTCCTATTGGTTTCTGAATCTCCAAAAAGCCCTAGGCAGGGACAAAGCTTGGATTCTTTATGTTTGGTTGTGCTCACAATAGGCAAATATTCCCTGAACAAAAATCTGGTGATATATTGTCAGTGTCAACCCATTATTACTGACTGTGGTGTTCTATGACCTTCAGAAATGGTGTCTTATGGCCTCTCCTATTGCCAAATCCCCCCTCCCACTCCAATTCCTCACTGCTGCCTGCTCTTAAGTAATGAAAGAGCCCACAATCCCAAGCCTGTTGCTGCCAGGTGCCAGCTGTCGGTTCTGCCTTATAATGACTCTAACTACAACAAAACAAAACACTACCCAGTCCTACACCATCCTTACAACTATTCTAATACTGGAGCCCGTTGCTATAGCAACCAAGTCAACCCATCTTGTCAAGAATCTTCCTCTTCTCCATTGCCCTTCTACTTTACCAAGAATAACGTCCGTCTCCAGGGACTGGTCTCTCCTGACAGCATGGCCAAAGTACAGAGACGAATGTGTGCCATTCTTGCCTTTAAAGTGTTTTCTGGCTAGACTTCCAAGATAGATGTGTTTATTCTTTTGGCAATCCATGGTACTTTCATTATTCTTTCAATAAAATTTAAAGTCCAGCCTTGTTTTTCTAAAATGTACATACTGATTTTTTTCTTAATCGACCTACCCAGCTCATCATTCAATTTAACTATCCTCTCATAAAGGAAAGTGACCATGTGTTTGAGCTGTGCTTCCTGTCCTGCACCTGCACCCACCCCGATCCCCGACTTCTCCACTCCTCACCCATGATTTTCTACCTGTGAGAAGGAATCCAGATCCTTAGACCGTATGCTTATTACATTACGAAATATTAAATCCTCTCATGGCAAAGGCAACTGTACATCCTCAATTCTACCGCTGAATATTTTTCCCTTGTCCAAAAATTTAGTCCCTCTAGAGTTCTCCTTGAGAACAGAGCTCTCTAATGCCTCCTAAACTATGATGTTTCCACTTTACCTGGCTTTACAAGGTGTTTACTATGGAAGAAGTTGTTGGGGGTTCTAAAGTCAATTCTAACTCAGAGTGACTTCTCCTGACTGAGTAGCACCACCTCACAGGGTTTCATAGCTGCTCCTCGGGGGAAAGTTGAGGTGATTGGCTCCTGTGATGATTTACAGCCTCGGAAACCGAACTTGAGGTCACCGTAAATCCTAATGGATGTCCATGGGAATAGGGTTGGCTGGGATTTTGTTGCTGTTGTTTGAAATCTTTATAGAGCAAAGCCTCAGGGCTCTCTTCCATGTAATTTCTGGTGGTTTTAGCCTATTAGATTTAGATAACAGTTGAACTCTTAACTATTATTTGCCAAGGCTCTGCTGGGAATTTTACCTTAGGAAAACTATTCCATCCTGCTTGGAAGGGAAGATTTCAGTTCGATGTTGGATGCCATCTAGGATGAGAATTAGTCTCTAGTTATCTAAAAGTGTCCCTAATCTTTCTTGTCTAAAATACACAGACCGATTCACTAGAAGACATACTGAAGAATCTATATTCTCTCATCCTCCCTGCCTGTCAATTTTTATCAGTGCTTTCAAATTCAAGTGAAGTCTAATTCCTTAGGAACATCCTGCTTGACTAGCAAGGGATGTTCATTTTATATAAATTCCTCAACACCTTGTCCATCTTTATCATCTTCTTCAACTATAAACGCATTTTATAAAGGCTCCTGTGATTCAAAATAAGATCACATTTCTATGGCCTTAATTTGTTTAGCTATAAAGAGAGGGCCAGAGAGGGATGGCTTTTGATACTTGCCAGTTTCACCTCAGTGTTATAAGTGATTTAAAAGTCTTATTAGTTATAGATCTCATGAAAGCAAAGCAAATAATGTGTGAAAAAAAAACCAGCTCTTGGTAAAGTACAGACATCTTCCTAGTTCTTTCCTATCTCTGTCATCAGAATAGAGAATGGAAAGAGACAAATGTGTATACAGAAGCCAATAGCTTCCAATAGCAACATCAAATGATGCCACTGATTTGAGAGATTAAGTTATTCAGTTGAATATTCTGTGTCTGGCAATAGTAAAATCCTCATGGATACAATTTTGGTTCAAAAAAGCCCACTTTACAACTAAATGTAATCAAACAAGGATAATTTTAAAAAGGTATTGCTACTAAGGTTTTTGTTCATACATGTACAGTTTTTCCCCTAAAACAAAACCTATTTATACTTTTTTCCCCTGAAAAGCGTGATGGCTGCAGTACAGTGTCCTCTGTACATTTTTCTTTGTCTCCTTGGGGTGGTTTCCAAAAATGGGGGCTCAAGCAAAGCCATTACTTCCACGGGGTTCTGTTGAGTTCCTTAAATTCAAGGTCAGTCAGAAGGTTATGGTGACTGTTTTGGGGAGCCTCTACAGGGGTGATCTTGATAGATTTTTCTAGAAGCACACAGAACCATCAGAAAATCTCATTATTTAGAAGCTGTAAGAACACTGAAAGTTGCATTGATGAGAAAAAGGCCAGGGAAATTGTGTTGAGAAATTTTTTTCTGATCACAACGATGTACCTACCTGCTATTTTTTCTAATGTAGCAAGGGCAATCCTACAAGAGTTTAGGAAACCTTACTGCATCTACCCCACAGCCTAATCTTCCCCATTCAGACTCTCTTTTGTTTCTCAAACTCAACATCTAAAACAAAAATGATTTGAATACGTCAAGGGTGCCAAAACTACTACTTTAACATGGTGTAAATTGAAAAACCCGGAATTATTTAGGGGCAGGTTTATAAAGTGGGATATACTATCTTCAAACGTATTTGGCTCTGAATGGAAAAATGTCAAGAAATAACAGCTTCACATGTTTGTCATTTTATTTCCTAAGAGTTTCTATGATTTTGTAGCAATACTTTTTAATCTACCTAGAGGGTTAGTATGATCAGTTTAGGTAATAAGATCCCATGAGTCTACCAAGTCAGTCAGCTAGTGGCCTGAAGCAAGCCTTTCAGTATACAGTTACTAATGTTAATGACATGACAGCTCTTCTTTTGAAAAATAAAATACCAGTAACTTAAAACCATATTGATGATATTCAGTGATGTCTTAAAATATAACCACAAACCTTGAAATCAAGTCCTGTGCGGTCAATAATATACATTTATCAGTATTCCACCATGTGATTTATTCATCACACTTAATCAGTGTCCTCCAGCATTGATCAGGGCTGTTTTCAGGCCTGTAATGAACACTCTAGAGTTTGAAACCCTCACCAGATGTCTTCACAACATGAAATCAGAAATACGGCCCAGGAGGGGTTAGGTGAAAGAAACTCTTTTTTGGCTTGCATCATGACATATTGCGTAGAGTTAATAGTAAGTAAAGGGGGAAGCAACTCAGTAATTCAGGCAGGGACATCACACAGTTTTGCAGGAGGTGAGAACTGAGCCGAGTCATACTATTAGAAGAGGGTGACGCCAAAACGAATGTCAATACATTTACACTTCAGGAGAAATTTATTACTTTTTATAAAAATATCCTTGCAATTAGTTATAATAACAAAAACAATTTTCATGGGACCAGCTTACCTGTATCAATAACCCTCTCTGTTAATTCACTTCTTGATCCTTGTAGTGTTCTTCAGTCAGAACTTTCATCAATCCAATTACACTGAGGGGTTGAATCCTGATTGCAGATGAATTTGCTACAAGAGTGCACTGTTCTTTTCATTATTGAGTATTTTAATAGTCACTCGTTTTCTCAACTTTTCTGCTGTTTTAGCTACAGTATAGTGGTAAATAGTAACTGTGAACTTACATCAATAATTCTTTTAAATGAAGTAGCAATTGAAGAAAAAGAAAGACAAAATTTCTAAAGGCTCCCTAATAACACTATACCTAATAATGGTGTAATTCAATGTAGAAAGACTTCACGAACAAATTAGGGGCTGTTGTTGTTATTAGTTGCTATCAAACCATTTCCACTTAAGCAACCCTATGTGCAAAAGAAGGAAGCACTGCCTGGTCCCGCACCATCCTCACATATGTTCTTATGTTTGAGTCCATTGTTGCACCCACTGTGTCTATCCAGCTAGTCAAGGGTTGTCCTCTTTTTTGCTGCCCGTCCACTTCACCAAGCATGATGTCCTTCTCCAGGGACTGGTCTCTCCTGATAACAAGTCCAAAGTACATGAGACCAAGTCTTGGCATCCTTGCCTCTAAGGAGCATTCTAGCTGTACTTCTAAGCACAGGTCTGTTTGTTCTTTGGGCAGTTGATGGTACTTTCAATATTTCCCCAAAGACCACAATTCATATGCCTCAATTATTTGTTATGTGTAATGCGAAGTCCAACTGTCACGTGCGTATGAGATCATTGAAAATACCATGGTTTGGGTCAGTCTCACTTCAGTGAGTAATATCCTTGTTTTCAATAGTCTAAAGAGGTCTTGTTCAGAAGATATACCCAATGCAATTGATCCTTTAATATCTTGAATGATGCTTCCATAAACATTGACTGTGGATCCAAGCAAGGCAAAATTCTTGACATTTCTATTTACCGGTGTATATTATCTGTTACCTATTGATCCATTTTTTGAGGATTTGAGTTTTCTTTACAGTGAATTGTAATCCACAATGAAGGCTGCAGTCTTTGACACACATCAGCAAGCGATTCAAGCCTTCACTTTCAGCAAATATGATGTATCATTTGCATATCAGGTTATTTATAAGCCTCCCTCCAATTCTGATGCGGAGTTCTTCTTCATCTAATGCAGCTTCTCTGCTTCTTTGCTCAGTGCACAGATTGAATAAGTATGGTGTGAGGGTACAACCCTGACACCTACCTTTCCTGATGTTCAGTCATGCATGATACCTTTGTTCTGTTCCTACAACTGCCTCTTGCTTAATCCATGTACAGATTCCACAAAAACACAACAAATGGTTCGGGAATTCCCATTCTTTTCAAGGCAACTCATAGTTTTTGAAGATCCACAAAGTTAAATGTCTATGCATAATCAATAAAACACAAGTAAACGTCTTTCTGTTATTCTCTGATTTCATCTAAGATCTGCCTGATCTCAACCATAATATTGCCTATTCCAGGTCCTCTTATGAACTGACCTGAACTTCTGGCTGCTCCCTGCCAATGTACTGCTGCAACGGTGGTTCTTGCTCACAGGCTACCCATTGAAATGGTTGAATGTCAATGAGTCCTTTTTGGTACAGAGATTCCTGTATTCTTTCCATCTTCTTTTGATGCTTCCTGCGTCATTCAATAGTTTGCCCAAAGCATCATGCAATATTGTAACCTGAGGCTTGGATTTTTTCTTTAGATCTTTCAGTTTAAAATACAGTGTGTTCTTCCTTTTGGGTTTTCTAATGCTTGGTCTTTGCACATTATAACATTTAACTTTGTCTTCTCAAGCTCCCCTTTGAAATTTTCTCTTCTACTCTTGGACTCCCTCATTTATGCCCCTTGCCTTAGCCACTATACAAGTAAGAGCAAGTTTCAGAGTCTCTTCTGACATCCTTGTTGAACTTTTCTTTCTTTCCTGATTGTTAAATAACCTTTTGCTTTCTTCTTGAATTATGTTCTTCCTTATGTCCTTCCACAGCTCATCAGATCTTCTGTCATCAGTTTGCAGTTCATCAAATCTGTTCTTGAGATGTTCTTTAAATTAAGGTGGGATAGATTCAAGGTTGCATTTTGGCTCTCGTGAACTTGATTACATTTTTTTCCGTTTTAGCCTGAAATTACATATCAGCAATTGCTAGTCTGTTCCACAGTTGTCTCCTATTGATATTGATCTCTTTAATCTCTTCCCACAGATGTAGTCAATTTGATTTCTGTGTATTCCAGCTAGGTAGGTACAAGTGTATAGTCACAGTCTGTGTTATTAAAAAATATTTACTATTCACATCCCTATACAATAGTCAGAGGGGATTCACCTTAGATTTCACTCTGTGTGAACCCTGAAAATGGATTTCAGGATTCCACTGACATTCATAGCTTTTTGCAAACTGAGTGCTCAAAATTTAAGCTCAGGTAACATTTTCTCTTTCAGGTATGGGTTTTATTATTTACAAGCCTTGGATGATGTCGGCTAGTGTGTTTCATCCCTGTGGACTGAGCTGATGCCTCAGTTAAATAGCTGTTTGTTTGAAACAAGTCTTTAAGATCTCAGACAAAATTATTTCTCATAGTTGGGCACTATCTACTTACTTCACCACACTTTGCTATAGCCCCCATATTTTCAGCAATCTCTTCTTGAAAGAGAACATCAAGCAGGGCCATGTCATACGAACCAATTGTTCTTAGATTGGAGCTAGTGCAAGCCCAAAATTCATACATATTGTATGGTTTAATGAATAGCTTTACTATCAGACAGAAAGCTTTGTGAAGTTTATTATAGCAAATATAGTTAGGTTAAGATGTGATATCATCATTTAATCTCCCTTTTTCCCCATTTACAAGTTGTTCCACTTAATAAAAACAAAAGTGAAGGTGAAATACACTTAGTGAATCCCCTCTGACCAGAGTCCAGGGATGTGAATAGCCTTGCTGGCATTGAAAGTGCATTGGAAAGTAGACTATTGTGATGCAGTTAAATTTGACACCTTTTCATTTTATCTTCCTTTTGATCCATTCCAAATTTCTTCTAGTTTTTAATATGTTTCTCTTTTTTGATTGAAGTTTTCTCTGTTTGACTTGTTATTATTGCTAGTTTGTGTTTCTCTCTCTCTCGTGTGCTTTTCTGTATAAGAAATCTAGGACAGGTAAATCTAAAGAGACAGCAACTGGATTAATGGTTTCCTAGGGGCATGGCAGGGGAGGTTAGTGGGAAGTGGGGAGCTAATAACAATGAGTACAAGAAAGAAGTTGTTCTAAAGTTGTGGTTATGATTGTACAACTCTTCTTGAGATAATTGAACTATTGAATTGTACTACATATATAATTTGACAATAAAATTATTTAAAAAACATATTTGCTATGAAGAAGCAATTGGTTTTACAAAATTCTATCATCCTATCTCATTTCTTTTCTATCAACAAGTACACAGTTTTCATCTACTGTTCCTTCTTCTTTGTTACCCATTTTTCCATTTCAATAATCAATCATTGTCGATGTATCTTGATTGAATGTTTGATCAATTTCCGATTGAAGACGTTGCTAGAATTGTTCAATTTCTTTACCACTAACTTTAGTGGTTGTTACATAAATTTGAATAATAGGTAAATTATTTGGATTTCATTGTAATTGGATACATATTACCCTATCTCAAACAGCATTGTACTTCAAGATATATCTTCAAATGTCCTTTGAGGAGGTTGGTATACATATAATCATATAATCTAAGCAATATTGCATTTAAACAAATTACAGTATATTTATTACCTATTAGTTTATCATTAAAATTGATACTAAGATTTCCTAAGGATTCTCTATGGTCTGGGGTAGGAGATTGTCCCTAAGTAAGGTGACACCATTAGGTTCTGCATTAGATGATTCCAGCCCTACCAATAGTACTGAGTCAGGAGGATTGTAGTCATCATCACCCTCACCAGCATAGACTGAACTTCTTCTTATGGACCAAGGACTCCAAAGATGGAAGCATACTTGCTCTAGTGAGCAGAAAAATGGGTCTAACAGGATGTGACTGTTAGAAATGTGCTCATGATAGAAGTAAAACCTATGTAATTTGTATACCGTTTAATGTGAGGTTAATTAAAGATTAAATACAGTCTTGAGAAAATACCAGCTGAATTTATTTGAGAGAAAAATTTAGCTCTGGGTAAGATAAGTAACATTACAACTTGTAACATTGTAAGGTATTTTTGTGAAATGAAAATGGGGGTCAAATAGTCCAAGAAAGCATTCTTTCACACTTCTGGCTAGATGGTGATTGGAATGACAGCAGGGTTTTGATTTTGAAGGATTTGATTTTTATCTTGTTAATGTTAATTTTCTGTGTGTTTATGATAGATGTCCTGGGGTTGTACAAGCCCTTTGCATTTAGCTACTAATTTAAAATTTAGACCTTCAGATCCACCCAGTGGTGCCATAAAAAAAACGTTTGACATGCGGCAATCATAAAGAACACGCTCAAGAAAACCCTGTGCTGAAGTTCTACTCAGTAATATATGGGGTCTCCATCAGTCTAGGTTGATTTAGCAACGAATTTAGTTTGATTTTATTTATGATATACAAACATTTTATGTAAACATTAAAATATCATGCATCAAAACAAGCAATTTTTTCACAAACTAAGAAACAAATTATTAAGTGTGATTTTTTAAAAGTAGTTTTTACATATAGAAATATTTTCAAAACTGATTGGATACAATCTAGCAATGAAAAATAATCTGAATTTAATTAATTTTCTCTGGTATTCTAATACTTTTACCAAGGGTAGAAAATATAACTGATTATTTAACTGTTACTTTAGTTAATCTCATGTTTAGGTTTACTATCTAGATAGTTGAGAGCTAAACCAGAGAAAGATAATTAGTTGCAGATATATATTTAGAGTTTAATTGCAAGACATGTGCTTGGGTGTTTGTGGTACCTGATAGACAATTCTGAAATCTGTAGGCTCGGTCCTCGAGAAGAGCAGGTTAGAATTGTTGGGCACTGGCTGAAGTTGCTGTCCAGGTATGTACTTGTAGCCTCACCAATGACTGGCCCATAGGTGTCCAGGTTACCAAGGACAAGCTTTATTACTTCAACTCAAGTAAGTATGGGTTTTATTCCCTCTCTATAAAATACCTTCATAGCAGTCCCTAGATGTGTAGCTATATCTCAGTATGGTTTTAATTTCTATTTCTAGAATGGCTAATGATGTTCAGCATAATATCATATGATTTTTATTCTTTAATATTTACTTAATATTCAAATATATAAATTATTCTTGTGCTGTATTTTTCTTTCTTGTCATGATATCCCTAACACTTTGCTCTTTTATTTTGTGATTCTTTCTTATGTTTTTATTTTTTAATTACTTTTTTATTATTAATTTTATTTGGGAGCTCTTACAGATCATATAACTATCCATACATCAATTGTATAAACACACTTGTCATCTGTTGCCATCATCATTTTCAAACTGTTTTCTTTCTACTTGAGCCGTTGGTATCAGCTCCTCTTTTTTCCCCTCTCCTCCCACCCTTGTGAATCCTTTATCAATTATATATTATTGTTATTTTTGTATCTTACACTGTCCACTGTCTCCCTTTACCCACATTTCTGTTATTCATTCCCCTCCAGGGTGGGGGTGGGGGGCTTATATATTCATCATAGTGATCAGTTCCACTTTTCTTCCCCTCCCCTCATGGTGTCACTACTCCCACTAATGCTCCTGAGGGGTTTATTTGTCCCAGATTCCATGGGTCAATGGCTCTTATCTGTGCCAATGTATGTGTGCCATTGTAAGGTAGAACTGAGGTCATGGTGGTCGAGGAGAAGAAGCATTCAAGAACTAGAGTAATGTTGAGTCTTTCAACGGTGCTATATTGCACCCTGACTGAATTGTCCCTTCTGTGTGAGCCTTCTGTGAAGGGATGTCTAATTGTCTACAGATGAGCTTTGGGTCTCCAAACCCACTACTCTCGTTTGCATCAATATAATTGTTTGTTTGGGATCTTTTGATACCTGTTACCTGATCCCTTCGACACCTGTTGATCACACAGGCTGATGTGCTTCTTCCATGTGGGCTTAGTTGCTTCCCAGCTAGATGGCCACTTGTTTAACTTCAAGCCTTTAAGACCCCAGACGCTATATCTTTTGATAGCCGGGTACCATCCGCTTTCTTCACCACATTTGCTTACGTACCCATTTTGTCTTTAGCAATCGTGTCAGGAAGGCGAGTATCACAGAGTACCAGGTAATTAAATCAAAGCGTTTTTGTGTTGAGGGAGGACTTGAGTAGAGGCCTAAAGTCTGTCTGCTGTCTTAATACTTAACATATAAAATATGTACATAGACCTATATTTGTATCATTATAAATTAATATACTTACATATATACACACCTATATTGATACAGCTATAACTAGCTTTTTCCCCCTACTTCTTTCCTCTATTCCTTTTTACTTTCCTCTTGTCCCACTGCCATGTTCGTCTTTCATTCAGCTCTCAGTCATTCCTCTCAGATACATTGCATTTGATCAAACCCTACCTGGCATTCTACACCCTCCTCACCATTGATCTCTTATTGTTCCCTTGTCCCTGAGTTGGTTGGCTCCCCACTCCCTTTCCCCAACTTCCTCCTCTCCCAAGTCCCCCTGGAACTGTCCATCCTGCTGTTTTCTCCTCGGAATTATTTTTTCTGCATACCTTGTATGGATAGGCATAAAGAAAAAAAAATACGGAAAAAGTGCCTATTAATAGTTCCAGGTTTGTCTGCTGACTTTTATGAATGTTCTCCAATCCAGTCTGATGAGGAGCCAAGCCCTGCCCCCTCCCCACCCCTCCACCCCCAGACAGAAGTCTATTTTCGGGATTCCTCAGGGACTTCATTACTTTGCTCCCTTTGCTGCTTTGTTGTGCTTCCTTCATGTTTCACCCCACTGTCGGGGAGGGGAGGGTCAAACCAGGCACACTTTTCACACTGTATCACCAGTGCTGTCCCCATAGTGCTGTGGATCATTGAGAGGCATCATCTCTCCTGGTGAGGCCAGCCTTACTGTTCTCTCTGTGCATTAGCTGCTGTGAACAGGGATGTCATCCTTGGGGCTTGGAGG